>NC_090323.1:174068318-174740480 GCF_040869045.1 Eurosta solidaginis
AGAAAATCATAGATACCGGTGGTATATATAGTATATATCCCATACAACCGATTGTTCAGATAAGAAACTGCGCAATTTCTTCCCCATTTTAACAGCTAGAAGCTTCAACTTTCACCAAATGCTTACGTGTATAGCATATATTGTTGTCTGAAAAAATCATTGAGATCGATGGTATATATAGTATATATCTCATACAACCGATTGTTCAGTTAAGAAACTTTGCGCAATTTCTGCCCCTTTTTAACAGCTAGACGCTTCAAATTTCACCATATGCTTACGTATATAGCATATATTGTTGTCTGAAAAAATCATAGAGATCGGTGGTATATATATTATATACTTCATATAAACTGTCATTTTTGCCCCTTTTTTACGGCTAGAAGCTTCAAAATTCATAACATTTCATGAAATAGTTACGTTTACGTCATATATTGTTGAAATACGTGATTCGTAGTCATAGTTTTTACACGCAGACCACAAAAAACCTGAAACTTTGCATCCTCACACAAAGTACCTACCTATTTTTTATTTTATATTTATCTTAAAAATCGTTTAGGTATGTAGATCTGTTCCTAGATATTTCTTATCTTATACATCCGATTATTCGGAGATTACGAACGGAATAAGATTATTGTTCAGCCCCATTCATGAAAGGTATGAAGTCTTCGGCATAGCCGAAGACAGTCCCGTCCTTACTTGTTTTATTTTACTATTTTATTTTACTAATAGTATTATTCGAATAGTACTATTCGAATAATAAGGAAAGGAATTCGAATAAACGAATAAAAAGTTCGAATAAATATTATTCGTTTATTCGAATAACGGTTATTTGAATTTAATTCGAAAATAATCCCACCACTAATACGTACATATATAGCATTCTCTTCAGCTTCGTTTGATTCATAGCATTCGCTTCAGCTTCGTGTGATTCAATCAGCTAATTGACCGGGCTGTTTTCTGCACAGTCAATGGCAGCGACGGCAAGTAATGTTGCATTTTTGGCCATTTTTAGGGGTAGGTTGTTGAGAAGAGATAATGATGCCCTCTATTGAGGCTAAGCTGATTTTACAACAGAACACAACTTTTTGAAGGGTTGGCGTGAAACCGACATTTTCGTGTAGAAAAGAAAACACCATAACTTTGATTGGATAACGGTTGGTTGTACAGGTAAAAAGGAATCGAGATATATATAGACTTAGATATATCAAAATCATCAGTGTCGAAAAACCATTTTGATTGAGCCATGTCCGCCCGCCCGTCCGTCCGTCTGTCCGTTAACACGATAACTTGAGTAAATATTGAGACATCTTCACCAAATTTGGCTTATCTGGACCCAGAATAGATTGGTATTGAAAATGAGCGAAATCGGATGATAACCACGCCCACTTTTTATATATATAACATTTTGAAGAATGTCGAAATTTGAGGTGTGGACTGATATTGACTCTTGATAAAAATTTGAAAACAATTTTAAAATGGGCGTGGCACCGCCCACTTGTGATAAAATCAATATTACAAATATTATTAATCATAAATCAAAAATCGTTAAACCTATCGTCAAAAAATTCGGCAGAGAGGTTGCCTTTACTATAAGGAATGCCTTGAAGGAAAATTTACGAAATCGGTTAAGGGCCACGCCCACTTTTATCTAAAAGATGTTTAAACGGGTCGTGGACGAATAAAAAAGCCACATCTTTGCAAAAAGAGCTTTATATCAATGGTATTTCCATTCCCAAGTGGATTTATAACAATAAATAGGAAAAAGTTCAAATTTTAAAAAATGGGCGTGGTACCGCCCATTTTATGGCTAAGCAATTTTCTATATTTTGGGAGCCATAACTCGAAGAAAAATTAACGGATCGTAATAAAATTGGGTACACAAATTTTCCCTATAGCAGGAAATATTTCCAGAAAAAATGGACGAGTTCGGTTTAATACCACGCCCACTTTTATATAAAAGATTTTTAAAAGGGTCGTAGATGAAAATAATAAGCTATATCTTAGTGAAAAAGAGCTTTGTATCAATATAATTTTACTTTCTAAATTGAATTATAACATTAAATTAGAAAACACTAAAATTTTTGAAAATGGGTGTGGCACCGCCCCTTTTATGACTAAACAATTTTCTATGTTTCGGGAGCCATAACACGAAGAAAAATTAATGAAATTGTGTACACATATTTTCCTTATAGCAGAAAATATTTCTAGTAAAAATGGACGGGATCGGTTAAAGACCACGGCAACTTAGATATAAAACAAGTTTAAAAGAGTCGTAGACTAGAATAATAAGATATAACTTAGCAAAAAATTGTTATGAATCAATGATATTTCACTTATCAAGTTTTAGTGTAAGAGGAAATGGGAACACATTTTTTTTAAATGGGCGGTGCCACGTGTTATGTAGAAAAGTAATTTATCTGAAATGAAATGTACAATTGAAGCTCACGCTGAGTATATAATGTTCGGTTACACCCGAACTTAGACACCCTTACTTGTTTCTATATATATTTACCTGCACTTGTGAAACGCAAATGTTCTGTGTGGACGCATCACATACGCGACCATTTGGACAAGTGCCGGTCACTTCGCTAGGACGTGTTGCGCCAAAGCAAAAGGCGAATGTATTTCGACTGGTGCATGCAAAAACTTGATATTTATTACACAAACCACAACTCGAAGTATCACCACAGCTAGCTCTGGCGCCATTACTCTGGAAACAAATATTCGGTTGATCCGAGCATATAAGGCCGTCAGTACATTGGAATACTTGATTCGTAACGGGAACGTCACCTAGAATAGATACGAGTATACATACAATTAATTTAAAAAAAAAAGTTTTTAAATTAAAATTGTGTTTTTAAAGAAATGTTCTTCCCCGCACTAAAATTTTTGTGAATTCGATTTTTGATGTTAAGTCACAATTATTTGGCGTTTAACAGCCGAGTGTTTATTGGCTGTTGTGCAACAAGTTTGTTGAGAAAGAACTTGACTTTTCACGCCATAGCAGGAGGTGGGATAAGTGACTTGTATAGCATGATCTTCGTTTGGGAGATGACTTAACTTTTCAACTACCTACTAGGTCCAAAGAATGTCGAAACTAAGGCTAAAAACAGTGACGTGGTTGCCAAAACGCAAATGTGCTGACTCTTTGCGTTTTGTCCTCGTGCACCCTCAAACCCATCTTTTCCGCTTCTTTATGCAGTTTGGAATAAGCAGAACTTACGTTTAGAATATTGATTCAGAGGGACTAAGTTCTACAGCTAGTACAATTTTTTCAAACTGATGGTGTTTCTCAACGTCATTTTGCAGAGCTGTATAAGTTTTTCTGTGAAACTAAATTCAGATATGGCGGCATATAGGCAGCTTCTTTTCAGACTGTCGAAGGCGGCTTTTATATCTTTTTTAGCTGTTTTTTTCAGGATTCGGCGAATAGCGAAACCCTTCTGAAACCGCACTGATACGGATCAATCATGCTGGGCTTCAATCTTTCGCACAATACGCTTGACCGTGATACTAATCAGCCGCGGTAGTTGGCGCAGTTTACAGGATTACCCTTCTTGTAGACTGGGACTCCAAGCGCCTTATCAACTCCTCGCCCCCGTATTTGAACAGCTCCGCAGGACTCCGTCTGCACCCGCGGCCTTGCTCATTTTTAATTTGGTTATTGCTATTCCGACTTCGTCATTAGTCGGGTACGGGAACATTTGTTTCATCATTATCAATTGCAGGCTCGGTTTCATCATCTTCCCTGAGCGTTTCATCGCTGGCTCCATTCAGGAGCATAGAGAAGTATTCCCTTCATAATCTAACCACCCTCTGGACATCGGCTACCAAGTCGCCGATCTCGTTTTTACAGGTGTTTTCCCCATTTTCGGATATTGATCTGGTACGTTCCAGAAAGTAGCACCATTAACGTACTAGGCTTATCATCTTGAGTACGATTTGAAACGACACGTTAAACCTTCTGATCCCACCTCTCCTTCAGTGAGAAACTTGGGGTCGCCAGATCCTCGCCTGCATGTACATTCATATTTGTAACAGCATAAGCCTAGAGTGGGTGAGATTAACAATTGGGTTGTGGATGCTATAAATTGCCCAGCACAGTCGACTTTTTTTCATGTGTTGGGTTCGATGATGGTGGTTCTTTGCCGGGTATGTTCCGAGAATAAGCACAATTACGGTAGAAGCCTAACCGACACGATTTTATGTGACCGTGCCGAACCTTCTAGGAATGTGGACTTTAGGTGCCTGTTACGAGCAACACGCTCTTTCAGTCTTTCGAACAATACGCTAGCTAGAAGCCTATAAGCTGTATAAAGCAGGCCGATTCCGCAATATTTAGCGAGCCAGTTCGTGATTCCTCATCATAGCAGTATCAGATGCTCGGATGAGTTCGCTGGAAACCTATGGTGTCCACAGTGACTGTACGTAGTGCGTGGGAATTGTGTTCCCGCTGCTCGGTTACATCGTCAGGTAGTCAAAACTGGCAATTTCAGTCAGCAAGCATGAGATCAGCGTGTAGTAACCATCAGCTGTTTGTGAGGTAAACTTTCATTTTGCACAACGTACACTTTCTTTGCTGTGTGTGCGTATCATGAATACCACAAAGTTGTAGTACGACTCGATATTTAGACCTCGTCGTGTGCGCACATCCATCAAAATCAAGTAGCTTGGTGAATCTTTCGATGCTGGCATCTGGTCCCACTGCAGATGACTATGTTTCGAGCCTCGGCGTAGTCAATCCCTCGCTAGCTATTGAGAGATGTTATATCGTGGAGGCTGAGTTTGCTGACTGTAAGACCAAAGATCTCGTACTTGCCCAACTTGAAGTTAAACAAGTAAGGAAGGCTAAGTTCGGGTGTAACCGAACATTATATACTCAATTGTACATTTCATTTCAGATAAATTACTTTTCTACATAACACGTGGCACCACCCATTTAAAAAAAAATGTCTCCCCATTTCCTCTTACAATAAAACTTGATAAGTGAAATATCATTGATTCAAAACTATTTTTTGCTAAGTTATAGCTTATTATTCTAGTCTACGACCTTTCTAAACTTGTTTTATATAAAAGTGGGCGTGGTCTTTAACCGAACCCATTTTTACTAGAAATATTTTCTGCTATAAGGCAAATATGTACATAATTTCATTACGATATGTTAATTTTTCTTCGAGTTATGGCTCCTGAACCATAGAAAATTGCTTAGTCATAAAAGGGGCGGTGCCACACCTATTTTCAAAAATTTTAATGTTTTCCAATTGTTATAATTCAATTTAAAAAGTAAAATTCCATTGATACAAAGCTCTTTTTCGCTAAGATATGGCTTATTATTTTCGTCTACGATCCTTTTAAAAATCTTGTATATAACAATAGGCGTGGTCTTTAACCGATCTCGCCCATTTTTTCTAAAAATATTTCCTGCTATAGGGAAAATTTGCGTACCCAATTTTATTACGATCCATTAATTTTTCTTCGAGTTATGGCTCCGGAAACATAGAAAATTGCTTAGTCATAAAAGGGACGGTGCCACGCCCATTTTTAAAAATTTGAAGTTTTTCCTATTTATTGTTACAAATCCACTTGGGAAATGAAATACCATTGATATAAAGCTCTTTTTTTGCAAAGATGTGGCTTATTTTATTCGTCCACCGAATTGGGTTTATCACAATTGGGCTGTGCCACGCCCATTTAAAAAAAATTTTCAAATTTTTATCAAGAGTCCCAATATCAGTCCACATGTCAAATTTCAACATTCTAGGTGTATTATTTACTAAATAATCAGGTTTTTTGTGTTTTCCAAAATTTTATATCTATAAAAAGTGGGCGTGGTTATCATCCGATTTCGCTTATTTTCAATACCAATCTATTCTGGGTCCAGATAAGCTCGTGTTCCAAATTTGGCGAAGATATCTCAATATTTACTCAAGTTATCGTGTTAACGGACGGACGAACGGACGGACATGGCTCAATCAAATTTTTTTTTCGATACTGATGATTTTGATATATGGAAGTCTATATCTATCTCGATTCCTTTATACCTGTACAACCAACCGTTATCCAATCAAAGTTAATATACTCTGTGTGCAAAGCACGCTGAGTCTAAAAAGGCAGTTACTGTATTTGCTTTACATCAGCCATGTTATGTTGAAAAACCTTGCCGCCGAATTGAGCTTCCCTTCTCATAGCAACTGCGGCGCCTATCGCAAGGCCATATTGCCATGATGTTTTGCCCCGTTTTCCGCGCTATCTGTATGACGGTGATTTCAGCCTTTGCTTTTACTACGACATCAACCAGCCGGACAGCAATGGTTTGTTTTCTCCTGCAATATTATAATCCTTACATAGTATTTTCATTGGTAGGAGTTCTTATCGTTCACGAGCCCAGGGCTCTACAGACTTTTTGGATATTTGGTAATTTCTCTTCACTTGACGATTTCTTGGCGACTTGCTTTGATTTTTCTATTGCGAATGCCAGAAATGATAAGGAGGCTTCGTGTTTGCGAAAGCAACAGTCCCAATTTAAATGAATGTAGGAACTACCATACAGACATACATACATACCTCCATAGCATAGATAAAATGATGTTTCACTAATGCAAGCAGCACCATTGGACTGACAGACATTACAGCCCTGACCATTAATTTGTTCGTAAATGATCGTAAAAACCGCAAAAGCTGTTAACTTACAAAGAAAAACGGGACATTAACTTTAAGATAAAATATACATTTTTTAGTTTATTCGTACACACCAATGTTTGATATTTTAACATTTTGTTGTTAATTAATTAATGACCAGTGACTAAGAGAAACGGATCTGCCAACCGTCGACAAGTTCCAACGCCCACAAGTAACTGCCTCTTGATTGCTACTGTGCTAACGCTTTTTATGAGATTTTCGCAGTTGGATAAAGTTTTTATTTAAAATAAGCTTAAAATATTACGGTAAATTGTATGAGCTATGACATAGAATCCCGTATATATGGTGGGTTTCGGGATTTCAACACTTTCAATGCAGTAGCCTGAAGGTCCAAACTTTGACATGACAAATCCCACGGGTGTATTTCAAACATATTGTGACGAATATTAGCAACACTATCATCTCTAAGCCGATACTAAGCAGTCACTGGTATGTACATAAACAAATCAATCATTATGTCTACACATATGCACATACAAGCAGGGTAGAAGCAGCGGAGAGATACGCACAAACACATGCATATATCTGAGATACTCACAAAAGTATGCAATCATTGGTGGAAGTATTACTCTCATATACACGCCCATATTGCTATGCGAGAAGCTATAAATGTGCATCTGTAGTTTATTGCTGGTAAATTTATAGCTGGTAACTAAGTAGTAAATTCTAGAAGAAGGAACGCCTAGAAGTATGCGAACGAGGAAACCGAAGAGTATAAAAGCAGCACAAGCTGAGGCATGATCAATCAGTTTTTTTTAACACGCTCATCAGTTGCGAAGTGAAGTTAATTGTGAAGTACTTTCAAAGCAGTCTAATAAAGATCATTTTGTAATACAGAATATTGGAGTGTTTTATTCAACAGTTTAGCGATACGAACGTTAGCAGAAGGTTGCAAATAAGAGGAATTTCAGTAAATTCGTTACAATATTTAACATCAGTCTAAGTTGAACAGTATGGGGATTAGGCCAGTGATTTATTCAGTCTAGGTAGCGTGCTTTTCTATCCACGCCCCGTACCATGAGATGGTGGATAAACAAGCCGTGACTTGGCTGTTAATGTCGTAGGAGCAAAATAAGCTCTTTCATCTTGAAATTTCTCGATACTGGTTAGAAGAAGTTCATAAAAATTAAAAACCTGTGCTGTAATTTACACACATAGAAGATGGTCTTCAGCAATTTTTAATAGGCACTTTACCGCCAGTATAATTTTTACGAACTTCAACAAAGTGCGCTAGTTGTCCGTGTTCTACGATAATAGGCAGCAGTTAGGAACATCCATTTGTCTACTTGACAGTTTCCTCTGATAACATGCTCTGGGCCATAGTAGCTTTAGTTCTTCTCATTTCAAAATTTTGGGGCAAATTGGCAATCTAGGCGTGGTAACCAATCAATTTCGTATCGTCGGCCACGGTGGAGAAAAGGAGAGCCTCGATGAACTCACTCCGAATCCTTGAGATCCGCAGAATAAGTTCACAAAGATTGGCGGATGTAAGTGAGCGCCTGTGAGTGTCTTTATCGCTACACAAAGAATAAGAAGACATATAAATGTATACATATCACTACCAAGCCTCGGATGAAACATCTTTACTGCTGACGACGACGGCAAACATTGTAAGGACTACTATTTGAGGAAAAGTATCTAAAATTCCCGGACTCTTGGAAGAAAAGATGCAACCAGGCTGGCTCATGCCCTCGTTAAGGCAAAGACTGATATCGCCATAATTCGTTAAGCACAGTGGACGGTGCATGTCGGAACGTCTACCACAGTGTTCATGAAAAGGTCATGGTTTTGCGGCCTAATACTGTCGTTCACGGCAGTGATCTAGCCGTTGGCGTGAATAAGGATTTCTCTTATGAGAAACCAGGCTGGCTCATGCCCTCGTTAAGGCAAAGACTGATATCGCCATAATTCGTTAAGCACAGTGGACGGTGCATGTCGGAACGTCTACCACAGTGTTCATGAAAAGGTCATGGTTTTGCGGCCTAATACTGTCGTTCACGGCAGTGATCTAGCCGTTGGCGTGAATAAGGATTTCTCTTATGAGAAACTATTAAAGACATATGATTACTGCCCCGTTATGACTAATAATGCTTGTTTACTTTAACGCTAGCGTTGGCAAAGAAGGGGACTTTAAACCTACAGTTAGAAAAACCAGCCTTCACGATACAACATCAACAAGGTTTGAGGTTGGATGATTTCGTCAAAGCTCGAAATATGACCATCTGTAAAATCAGGTTCCAGCCTAACCATCACGTTTCTTCGCTGCATCCTGAGCGTGTCTTGGAACCACCGTATGGGGTTTTTTTTTTTGTTTTTTTTTTTTTTTTTTGTTTTACCAGGAGGAAGCATCGAAAGCCTCATAGTCAGTGTGGGACTTTAACCGCACTAAACCTCCTACCGTCTGAGTACCATTTACCCCCCGGTACTACCGTCAAGTATTCCGTCGGGAGGTAGGTTGAGCACTAAGCTCTACGTCTGTCGGGGTCACGTTGCTGTACTTAGATAGTGCCGCGGTATGGTTAACGCTGGGACTGACACGCCCTGCTTACTACCTGAATGTGCTTGACGCATACCACTTCTACGAATAATTGCAAGCCTACCTTAAACACTGTGCATATAGTGCTTGTGGCATGCTTGTGCGTTCGACTACTTGTATTGTAGGGTTTTGTTTTTTACATATGTATATATGTGTAAATAAATTATATATGTATAAATAGAAATTTTTTTTTTTTTTTTTCAATAGGTTTTTCCGTTTTTAATTTTTTTTTTTTCCACAATACGTAACGGGGCTTTCCTCGTACTTCCACCGGTTGGAGATGTCTTCTCTCCAATCCGAGTATAAACTCTGATTACATGTGAGCCGCTAATTGTACGGAGGCCTTGCATTCAATACGTGCTCAGCTCGATCCCCTCCACCTTAGCAATTTGTTATCCACCCACACAACTGGACTGTTCAATGTTCGCTGCTGCGCCGTAGCCTTTCAAGACTTCGTAGACACTTCATTATTTCCGCTATTACATCGCACGCCGCTGACCATTTTACCTTGCTTTGTAGCATGCATCCAACAATTGTTTCAGGAGTGTAATCCTCTCCAAATATTCTGCACAGTTTGCATCTCGAGCTATAGAACCTAGGACACTCGAAAAATACATGGTAAACATCTTCTACTGTATCGCCGCCGCAGTGATCGCATATGTTGTTAGGCTCGTGATTGAATCGGTGCAAATATTCCTTAAAGCATCAGTGACCACTCAGAAACTGTGTGAGGTAGAAATCCATCTCGCCGTGCTTTCTAGATATCCATATATTAATATCTGGGATACATCGGTGTGTCCAACGACCATTTGTTGAGGCATTCCACCTGAGCTGCCAGCTCTGCACGCTTCGCTCTCGTGCTCCGTTACTTGAGCTTTGATCCCGATAAATCGTCGCTGCTTCTTTTGCTAATATGTCTATAGGACACATTCCTGCGATGATTAGTGCTGCGTCGTCAGAGACAGTTTTAAAGGCGCTACAGACGCGTAGTGCACACAGGCGGTAAGTCGACTTTACCCCGCGGAAGTATGATTTATACTCCGTGTCCTGATGCCAAACAGGAGCCCCGTAAAGTATTTGGCTTTTTACAACGCCAGCCAGAAGTTGACGCCGTCGTTTTGCTTTGGTCCTCTTGCATTTATCATTATCCTAGATAATGCTGCTACGGTTTTTGCTACCTTTCCATTGGCATACTCTAAGTGGGATTTGAATGACAACCTCCTGTCTATCACAACCCCCAAGTATTTTATTGCAGGCAGCGTGTCGATGTCATGGCGGCCGATTCTTATAGTGACCTGCTCCACCCTTTTCCTACTTGATATGAGTACAGCCTCTGTTTTTGCTGCAGTCCATTTTTCGTAAGCCACGATTGAACCATCGCTATGCTTGTATTAGATTTGGCGCATATTTCGCCTAGGTGCTTGGCGGTGATTACCAATGCGATATCGTCCGCGACGCCGATAATTTTCACCCCATTAGGTACCTTGAGTCGAAATACTCCGTCGTACATAATATTCCAAAGCAGTGGACCGAGCACGGAGCCTTGAGGAACACCGCCTGTGACGTGAAGCTTTTCTACTCCAGCAGCCGTTTCATATTCCAGCACTCTACCTTCAAAGTAGCTGCATATGATCCTACGCAGGTAAAGGGATATGCCTATCTGCTCCAGCGTGTCTAGAATTTTTGCCCAATTGGCAGTGTTGAAGGCATTTTTTACATCTAAAGTAACGATAAGGCAATATTCCTTAGAGCCTTCGAGCCATCGGGTGCCACTTATGGCTCTTGGGCCACTTTCTTCGCCATGTTCACAGCTTGGATGGTGGATCTTCCTTTCCTAAACCCAAACTGGTTATCGGAAATACCACCCACATCTTCAATTTCTTTTCGAGTCGATTATAGAGGACTCGCTCAAGAACCTTACCGGCGGAGTCGAGCAGGCAAATGGGCCTGTAGCTAGATGGTTCCGCCGTATTTTTACCAAACTTTGGCAGCAGGACCAGCTTTTGTCGTTTCCATATTGTAGGAAATGTCCCCTCAGCCAAGCATGCATTAAATAGTTCCGCAAATGTTAGCGTGTTATAAGTGAGAGCTAGTTTGAGTGCTCTGTTTGGTACCCCGTCTGGGCTAGGAGACTTGCGGTCTTGCAGTCTATTCACCGCTTGAAGGACCTCGACGACGGTAACCTCGTCAAATGAGTATAGTACGGCGCCTGATGTGGGAGACACTAGCTCCCTTTGCGTGGGAAATAAAGTATCTACCACGTTTCTGAGAAAAGAGGGGCATGTTGGCATCGCCTCTCCTTTGTGTTTCAATTTCTTAAAAACCAATTTATAAGCTGTGCCCCAAGGGTCATTCTCGACGTCATCGCAAAGCTTGAGAAAGCATTCGCGCTTACTATCTTTTATTGCTCTCTTAAGTGCGAGTCGCGCTCTTTGGTAGGTAGCTCTGCACTCTAGAAATTCCTGTCTCCCTCTGGCTCGTTGATAGCGCCTCCTAGCCTGAATACACTCTCTCCTTAGGGAGTGTATGCGCTCGTTCCACCAAAATGTGGAACAATGTTGTTTGCGCTTGGCCTTTCTAGCCATTGACGCATCGCATGCTGCTCTAATATCCGCCATTAATTTATTCGCCATGTCGTTAGCACTTCCTCTATGTTCGACTGTTGTCAACATTAGCTTGAATATGTCGGGGTCGAAAGTATTGATATTCCAACCTCTGTTTTTTAGGGGTGGCTGTACAGTGGGCCGCCCTCCCCCCTCGAGGTTGATGTCCACCACAATCGCTGGGTGATCGCTTTGGGTATAGCAATCACTGATTTTCCACTCAGCCAACCTGTAGAGATTGGCGCTGACAAACGTTATGTCGATTACGGAGCCGAGCTATTTTCCCGACGATTTCTTCGAACGCGTCCAGCGGCGTACTAGGTGGTATATAGCAACTGTAAACGTAAATGCCATCAATCTTACCGCATACGAATCCTCGTTCCTTAAGTATTAATTCCGCATATAAGGGATTATGCCTGCAGGACCAAATAGCAGTCTTGCTCAATTCGTCTTGTATCCAATTCGCAGTCTTCGCTCTGTAGGGCTCACTAAGAAGTGCTAAGTCAATCTTCAACTCCAAAACTGTTTGTGTCAGAAGGTCCTGGGCTGCTTCCCAATGGTTAAGATTAAGTTGCAATAATCTCATAAAGGTCTTTGTTTCTGGACCGCTTCTTTATATACTGGGCACTTATAGCCACCAGTGTGATGGTCTGTGCCGCTGAGCCCTCTTCTAGCGCACAATAAGCACTTAAGCGCGTTAGTGCATGATTTCGCCGCGTGCTCTTGGCCCCCGCACTTAAAGCAAATGCCTTTGAGATTGGATTCGGTGCCGTAGTTTCTTGCTATGTGTCCGAACTCGAGATAGTTAAAGCATCGTTTCGGCTGAACTTTTGCTCGGACTCGGCTTATGACCCATCCGATTCGGACTTTACCACTTCTCGTAAGTTCCCGAACTAACTCGGTGGGTAAAGATATAGTCGCAGTCTGCGTACCGCCGTACGCTTTGCGCAAGGATCGCACACAACACGGCTTAGCATTGAAACCTGCAAGCTGTGTGTTCAGCGCCTGGCAGACCTCTTCAACCGTCGTTACTTCGTTTATATCGCGTATTTCGCACAGAGACTCCTCCTTGAGGGACTTGAAATCGGCTTTCCCTGAGAGAGCTTGTCCTACAGCTGCTTCAAGTTTTGCAGTGTCATTGTCCGACTGCCTACTGAGTTGGAAGAGGAGTTCTCCTTTAGCAGTCTTGCGGATCTTACGAACCATTGTGTTCATTTCTCTCAGTGACTCTTCATTTTTAACAGCTTTAAGGATATCCGCGTATGAGCAATCGCCTGAGCGTTTGATCAGGATTGCGTCGGGGCGGGCTAGTCTCTGCTTCGGGCGCTTTTGCTTTTTAACCGTCGCCCAAGCTCCTCCTTTTTCTGGTTCTTTCACTAACTCTGTTACTTCCTTCGTTGGTGCGTTCACGACTTCTGAGGTCTTTTGCGCGTTCTTCTTCTTCTTTGGTCGCACCTGCGGCGATGGCGTACCCCCGGATGCGCACTCACGGCCACGTTTTGTAGATTTATGTTGCACGCTTTGTGCCAGAGATGGGGTAGTCTGTGACTGACCCGTAGGGGTTCAAATATCGATACGCAAAGCCTCTGTGAATCGGAAAGATTGCACGCAGTGCCGTCGAGAAGCTACTTACGAAGCAGACAGCTGGTGATTAGTTCACTCACATATCATACCTGCTCAATAAGAACAATCTTCGACATGGGGTTCGAGTCCGCAAAAAAAAACTCGTATGATGAGAAATGTCGCGTTGCCTCGTAAAAAAGCGATGTTGCATATGGGGTCATACTACACACAACGACATAAGCCAACAGCGAGTATCGAAGGAAGTTTAATTAGGAGTCAAAGCATATTACGGCATAATCCGGCCTCGAACATTTTCTTAAGAACACGTGACCTAAGCACAGTGCTCTGCTCCAATCTGAAGTCTCCACATCTACTTTATGTTGGAAAGAACTGTCTGGAAAATTTGTGGAGCTTTGGGTGGGTATAATTATGTCAAATCCACTTGTTGTATTAAGTTGAGTTCGACCGAACATTCGATTTTCGAACTGTTCGGCTCAACTTAAAGATAAGGCCGAGCATCTGATTTGGTTTCGGATTCGACCAAAAATTTGAGATGGGTCGGATATTATCACTTACGCTAGGGGTGGCAACCCTGATTAAAAACAATTTTGATAAAAGATTTGCATTAGTTTATTTCGCGTATTTTAATATGTAATTTAAATTATTTATTTTAACAGTTTAAATAGTTGGCAACTCTAAAAAAATAAATTAATTTAGGCATGTGGAAGACGTAATGCATCTGTTTTGTGCTTCACTGTAAGCTTGTCCTGCTCTGCATTTCATATCCAACGATATAAATCCGCCAGAGCTCACGTCACGCTCACAATAAACGTATCTAAAGAGAAGAAATATTTTATTGAAACGCTTGAATAATCCAGACATTTCTATTGCAGTTTGAAAGTGTATGAACTTCGCAGCATTGCCACCAAAACTTCACCGCGTTTTCCCACTCTGTCCTACAGTTTTACTAGCTTATATGATGTATACACAGATCCTATCATTTGTACTTCACTCTCACATTCACTGTTCGCCCCCCTCCAAACACGTCATGCATTGTGGATAAGACAAGTGTGATAACTTCTGCATAGACGTCAAAATTACAAATAGAATGGATCACCTGATTTTTATTTGACTATCGCTTTCTCAAGAACATAACATTAACAACCGCAACCAGGCTCGGTGCCTCGGGGCAGCTTGAGCGCCGGCCATATGGCCATAGTAGTATAGCGTAATCAATCACAAGACGAACATACTACCTGATTCCCTATCTGCGCTTCGAGGGAGATCTTAAGGCCACAATAGAGGTGGACGGTTGGCGCAAGGGTGCGCAAATGGCGGACGAGGCGATACATGTGTACATAGATGGTACCAAAGTAGTGGAAGGAGTAGGGTCTGCGGTATACTGTGCTGATCCGGAAATAAGCAGATCCTACAGGCTTCCGGATTACTGTAGCGTTTTGCAAGCTGAAATATTAGCCGTAACCAAAGCAAAGAGAATAGCTTAAGCTGCAACCGTGTTAACTTTTATATTAACAGTCAAGCAGCAATTAAAGCAATAATCTCGCATAGCACAGCGTCTAAATGCGTGTTAGAGTGTAAGCAGTCTCTGGAGAGAATCGGGACAGGGAGAAGCATACATCTATATTGGGTCCCAGGTCATATGGGAATAGATGGGAATGAAAAAGCGGACGAACTAGCTAAAAAGGGCGCATCCCTTGAAGCTTGCTCCGTAGACGTCCCAATTAGACTGGGCGAGATTAAGCGAAGGCGAGAGATGCACATGATCGACCAAGCGGGAAAGGCGCGGAGCTGTAAAGTGTCGAAGATTATGTATAGGTCTTACAACTTTGGACTAACAAAGTTGCTTCTATCATTAAAAAGAGAGGACTGTAGACCCATGACGGCTATTCTGACTGGACACTGCTTTCTGGCGTCACATGCCTTTAAATTAGGCTTGGTTAGAGATAGCAGATGTAGGAAGTGCGGGTTGGAAGAGGAAACGATCGAGCACGTTCTGTGCTTGTGCCGTGCACTGCCAGTTCAACCTAACCTAACCTATCGCTTTCTCATTCTGTATCTCTCTCTATCAACCGCTGCAGATAGCTGGCCCTATGTGCCGCCATTTTGAACACCCCGTCAGGCAGTTGACGGATAAGATATCACACTTGTTTTATCCACAATGACGTCATGACTCAATCACAAGAGGTTTGCTCGACAGACAAATTTTTTGACAATTGCGGCCATTTTGCTCCCAAATAGAATTGACATTAGCTGTGTTGTTTCTTTGCGAATTTTCGAAAAGTATTAGTAGTAGAAATAGGAAGCAATCAGTTTACAAATATCGGATAAGTACTGAGCTACATAATTCCTTAGAACATTTTTTTTTTAATTTTATAGTGAATTTATTAACTATGCCTCGATCCACTAGTATGGCTGAACATTGAACATAGGTAATTTTATGAGGTGAGGACACCAAGAAATCGTGCACTTTCGTAAACCTATGAATATACGAAACCTAAACCAATTCAAAATTCATCGTTCAACGTCAAAACCTCTACTATTAAATCGATTCACGTAAAAATGTCATTAGTAAATAATGGAGATGCCATAACGAAATGTACTCATTGGGCATGTTACCTTATTCAGGTAAAATTCTAGAACAGGAGTCTACTGCTAATACGCGTCCAAAAATATCGAGAGAGGTGACCTCGACAACAGTAATCCGAAGGCGGAAAGAAAAATTGTATCTCTGAGTTTAGCGTCATCCAAAAAAATTGTGTAAAAAAGCGGTTTAACGAAACAAAAATCTGAGTAGCCAACCTCTTTGAATGGAATTTGGCGTACATGTATCTTTGAGGCTGAATGACAAATGAGAAAGTGAATTACGAAAAAAATTATGTCCACGCGACACCTAATTCGTGGTACTTAAGCCGAGCTGGGTAAATGCAATTCCATTACATTAAAATTCCTCAACTACTTTTCTTCATAGCAAAAGAAATAATTTTCACTTCCTCAAATACAACAATATTTTTGTAATTGCAAAAAAAAAATGTAAAAATGTATTTTTAATTACATTACAAGGAGTGGAAAAATTACTTTCGAAATGCCCATGTCATTTTACAAATGAATTGTCAAAGTAATTTCGGCTCGCGTTTTTCATTATTTTGTTAGATATTACTTGGTAGAAATAACTTGAAGCAATTGGAGATACCAAGGAACAAAATCATTTACCTCTTAATTATCGCAGCTAAGTAAGGCCGTCTTCTTTTTGCTGCTGTCAAAGAAGGCAGGGAAAGAGATTTTGCAGGCAAGTACTTTTGTTCGCAGCTGTGAACGAGTATGTAAACAATTCGCGTCAAGGCGAGATTCTTCTTCAACAAAAGATAGGAGCGATACGTCAAAATCATGTTTGGCGACTTAAATGTCAGTGCAGAAGGATAACTAGTTAGATGACAATACGCGGGGCCAATACGCGGGGCTTGGTTTCCTCTAAAAGCGGTACCGCTAAAGAGCAGCCGGTATACTCACCGTATCTAGCGGCAACGCCTTGTTGGAAACTACGAACTGTTACGGCAGACGAGTTGCAAAAGTTAATTTTACATTTTTGCATGTCCTTTTTAGTTTTTTTTTTATAACTTTTCTTTTAATAAACGCGCAAGAAAAACATTTCAATTCAAAAATGTTGTTCATTTTATAAATAATTTGAAATATTTGACGAAATATTCACCGCTTTGACTATAACGGTGGGAAAAAACGTTGATGAACGAGTTTCTACCGTCATGACGGCAGGGTTATTTTATGCCCGGCCGCTATATTACGTTACGGTGAACTTCACCGTCTTCTTAGTTTCCACATAATTACTTTTACATTGCAATATTTTTGACAACGTACTTACCGATATGTAAAGGCCGCTATATAGCGACACCGCTTTTGAGGAAACCAAGCCTTTAGGGGCTTCCTTTCAGCGCAATTGATACTGTTTTAGAAATTTTTGGCGATGGAGTTTTAGCGTTAGCGTATGTTAGAATTCGTGGGCAGAGCCAGCTTTGCCCATCATTCTGTTAGTTGTTATCCCATATAGAATCTTTCGGGTGATAGCTAATGAGAGGAATAACAACTAGCTAAAGTATGAACACACCTTCAATCGCAAACATATTTGTTACAGTGCTTCTTTTTAATTCTGCACTTCCTGTCAGGAATGGATAATTATTCTTTACTACATTTGGTATTCCTTGTAATTTAATTGGAAAAGTTATTCAACAAATCGAGTTTAGCGTAGTTAAAAACATGGTTAACATTTTGACTGAATTCGGGACATAATTAGATACCGAATGGCTAAAGCTAAAGTGAATTACGCATAAGAGGCTTAACTACGTGTCTTTTAGACATCATGTTAAAAAAAATGCAGTCTGCAGTACGTAAAAAAAGTAAAACAGTAGAGGGTAAAACGGCCAATGTTTGCATAGAAATCAGGGGTGGGACTATTCGAATAATAAACGATTTCATTCGACAAGCATTCGTAATTCGAAAAATAGTTTTCGAACTTTGTATTCGTTATTCGAATACCTTACCTTACTATTCGAATACCCCATCTTCCAATCCAATTACTTACATTACTATTCAAATAATGATTTTCAAAAAAACAAAAAACAACTAATGTCACGATCATCGCTAACATACGTCAAGGGCCAAATAAACTTAACCCTAGCGCCATAGTCGTAACCATACCCATATCCATAACCACCTCCATTGTGATCGATTAATAGTGCCATAACCTTAAACATCTGACATTTTCATAAAAACGGGGAAAACGCAAAAAATTACAAGCATATTCCACAAACAATAAGTCTCTTAGTCAAAACGTATCCAAAACAATAAATAAAATATACAAAAAGTTAATAAATTCACCAACTCAAATATTTTTAGGTTATGGATATGGCGAAAAACCAAAAGCCAATTGGTTGGCTATGATATGGTTATGGCTTTAGCGTTATGGTATGGCACCATTAATCGATTACATTGATTCGATCAGCTGTTTTATCTGGTTATGGATAATTCACCATTTATTGGCCCTTAAATATGTGTAGTACATACACACCGTGGAGTAAGTAAGTATTAATCGATTACATTGATTTCCATAAGGTTGGTTCGATCAGCTATTTTATCTGGTTATGGATAAGTCACCATTTATTGGCCCTTAAATATGTGTAGTACATACACACCGTTATACTCATTCGTAGAAGCGATAATCGTGCAGTAAGTAGGTATTTTTTTAGATCATTATTCGTATAGCGGTATTCGGTTAATACGATTTCCAAGTAGTAAGCTATTATTAGAATTATTTGAAACGAATAGTATTATTCTTTTATTCGAATAATGATTACTCGAATAATGATTATTCGAATATTATTCGAAAATAATTCCACCACTAATAGAAATCTATTACTCTAACATGTTGCCAGTGTTGTAAAATACTTACGATCTGCAATCTTCGGGATTTTTTACTTGAAAATAACTTCCAGTTTTATTTTTATTATCTGCGCATATGTCTGATACATCAGCCTCTGTTGCTGCTGTTGGAGCTTCTGTAGATGGAGTAACTACTCCAACCAGTGGACATGTTGGTGCGGTTTCAAACTAGGATAGACAATGTGGTACGTATAAGAGTCATAAAATATAAAACACATAAATTACGTAATATGTAATAATTTCTTACTTACATAATCAAGTATAGCTTGTGGTCCGCAAACTTTTTTTAAATTATGTTGCGTCATTAATGATTCACTGCAGAATTGCCCATTAGGACATGCTAGAGGATTTGATGGTGCTAGCCCATTGCTAGTGTTTCTACACAAAGCGAATTGTGTGGCGCTCAGGCAAACCATAGCATTTGGTGATTTGCCATTACATGAACTGCATGAAGAAGTCGATGGCGATTCATCACAAACCGATATAATATTTACCTTATCTGGTGTGGCTTCACATATATTATTAGAGTTTGTGCAAACTTCATTTTCTGCACAGTTATAAATTTCGTCGTCGATTGGCAATGCTGTAAAAATATGAAAATTTTAAAATTATCAAATTTCAAGCAAAACGCTTAATGAATAAGATTTTTTAGAATTGGTTAGCCCCTGTTCTATGTCACGGAGAAAGTGAACCAGGCCCCTATTATGAGCATTTTTCGATCTTCAATATTAGCTGGCTATCGAACATCGAAAATCGAATTTGAAATTGGTATTATGACATCTAATCTCTGTCTAAATTTTCGTTGTGTGTCTAATTTTGAAGCGAATAGAAATTTGTTGTCGACGCTGTATCGAATTAGAAGTAAGTTGTTTGAAACGTAAGTCTTTTGTGTTTATCTTCTACTTTTTTGCTACCTAATAGTAATTTAAAACTATTTGTATTAATCGTATATAGTGTAGGAGCTTTATTTTTATTAAAATTATTATTCACACAAATTTGAATTAAAAGTAAATGGTAAATGGTAAAATTACAAAGTTACATAATAACAAAGTTAAATACAAATAATTGAGTCAATATAATTTAAGAACCCTACATATAGATCAAAGGTCGTGAATACAAAACAACTGCTTGGAAGACTGGTTTCAAAAATTGTACAAAATCCGTTTATAACAAAAGGAACTTGCAGAAAGGATCAGGTGGAAAAAATTCCGAGTGCATTCTCGTACCCGATGCTCAGTTGAGACAATCCCTAGCGCAAAATCTGAGAATTGTTTCCAATTTCAGAATCGTTGGAATAGACAGGGCTCTTGTTCATTGTTGCAGCCATTCATCTTTACTGGATAGCAAGTCCATGAACGCTTCTATGGTCATTATTTTTAACACATGTAACATGTGTAGAAAGCTACAATTACGCGTTAAAATCCATTTCAGCGTTTTATACTTCTGGCTAGTTCCAGTACTTAAGCTTTTTTCTTCATAATGAATAATTTTGTTTTTATTTTATTTGACAGATGATGGGAATGTGCTTTTCTGAAAGGTTGAGTTGATCGAAATATCGAACAATGACACTAGTCTTGATCGAATGAGTCTCATAATATGGGCCCCAATTTGTGTGGAACACCTCTGTAAAAAAAGGTGTGAATACCAGGTACTCTTGACATTATCGGGGTTGATTCTAGACAAGTAAGGGTTTAACTTGTTAGAGTATCCAGAACAAAGTTGGGCTAGGGTGACTCGTGTCTTCCATTGGTAGTCTGGTTTCTGTCTGTTCAGCATTTTGGTATGCTTTTTAATGTTGAACTCCTTTGCCTCACTATTTAAGAGCCATAAGAAAGCATCCCGTGCCAGTTGTGAGTGCAGCATCTTGGCAGGTTTGCAGATTGGTGACGTGTGGTACATGAGCGGAAGGCCGATTGCTTTGTAAGTGGGAAGAAACGTGACTTGAGGATTTTATTGCGGCTTTGCATACAATTTCGCTGCATGCGCCTTGGAGGTGAAAGTGTAATCGATCGTTACCCCTAAGATCTTTGAGTGACTGAAAGTCGGTAGCGTAACACCATCGACGTGAACGTCCATTATTTGCGTTATTTGTTCCTTACACGTCATAAACAGAGTGGCCGTGGATTCGGTCGGTGATAGTACCAGGTCGCGACTTGGGAGATAGCTGTTTATTCTAGAAACTAATTCGTCCGTTAAAACTCCAGGTCCTGTTGCCATTATCGTGCAGTCGTCGGCGTAGGAAATGTTAGTAACGCCTCCTGGTAAGGAAGGTTTTGAAGTTTCGTTCCTAATTTGCGCTCCATATATTAGACAAGGGAAAGGGGTGAACCGTCCAACGTGCCGTGGTTGACTGTGTCGAAGAGTCGTATCGATAAAACTGTTCGATAGCGGATAAGCTGTCGATTTGCCTGGTTTGATTTTTTATTACGCACATAAGAAACAAACGTTGTCCAGAATATAAACTATTTTTATAGCTGAAAAACACTTTATAAGTAAAATGCTCATATTAAGATACGGCAACCAAAATCATTTCATCGGGCGTTCGATATTGAATTGGAATATCGAGCCGACGAGTGTCGCATATCGAATCACGGCAAGCAACCAAAGAAGTTGAACTTAAACTACAACAGAGTTAACTTTACCAGAAACAAATAGTTTGGGCTACGTCGGCTTTTTATCGTAACAAATCGATAAGAGCTCGATAACACTCCAATAAAAAATCGCTAACTTTTCTACAGTTAATCGACAACTGTTCGATAACATATCGGTTTTTTATTCTCTTATCGAGCATAGTACTTCCAAAGACTGTTCCTAGGCTTACATATACGTTACGCCAACATTCTGAACTCCTCCATACCGTGATCCAACATTTTTGCACATCAAAAAGTTTCCGAACTATTAATCTTGGCAAAGGGCTACTTAGCATGTAGTATGGCGGCCGCCGTGGTGTGATGGGAGCGTGCTCCGCCTACCACACCGGAGATCCAGGGTTAACGCCCCGGACAAAGCAACATCAAAACTTTAGAAACAAGTTTTTTCAATTACAAGACGAGAGGGGTCGCCCCTCGGCAGTGTTTGGCAATGAAAAGCTCTCAGTGAAAACTCATCGAATGCCTTGCAGATGCCGTTCGGAGAAGGCATAAAACAAGTAGGTCTCGTCCCGCCAATTTGTAGGAAAAATTAAAAGGAACACGGCGCAAATTGGAAGAGAAGCTCGGCCTAAAATATCTTCGGAGGTTACCACGCCTTACATTTATTTATTTTATTAAATTAAGAACAACTCGCTCCGGTATTTTTCCCAAATTACTAGTAAATCCTTGAATAAATATAATTTTATGGAATATTTCGGTCCCCAGTCCTTTTCCTAAGTACCGAGTTTCAGGCAAATCGCTCAACAAACAAGATTTTTTTGGGAAATGAATATACGAGGTTAAGACCGCTCTGTTTCGGTCCTCCCTGCTTATATTTCTTCCATTCCCTATCTTTCTCTATCTTATTAATCGTCACTTAGCTTTTATATAATGCCCAGCTTTTCTTCTGTTCTTTCTCCCTATTACTTTTCCTTCTCCTTTCCCATCATCTTTCTATTCGTCTTGTTCAGACTTTCCCTTGGCTGGATCTCTTTCTTGCTTTTCGGGGAGCACCCTTCCCTTTTATTCTTTTCCATTTCCCCTCCTTTCTACTTCGCCTTCACCCTATTAGTTTTTAATAGCTTTGCTCTTCGTCTTCCCCTTTTTCCCTTTTTGTTTCTCCCAATTGCATTCTACTTTGTTTCGCCCAAATACTTGCCTTCAATTTTAAAAAGCTTCCCCTTTCCTTTTATCTGTTCTTACCTTATTTTTTGTTGTGTTTTCTTTTGGTGTTTCAAGACCCACAGTTTTTCAATACTTACATGTTGCGGTGTCGCCGGTGCAAATTTGGAAGCTAGTCCTATTTACGCATAATGCATAGTTGGGCATACATTCGCCACATTTCTGACCTAAGGTTGATGGCGCGACCACTAAAAATATGCATAATCCGAATATCTGGAAAATGGGCCGAAATGTATAAATGTATATTTCTAAATTGTTATTAATGTAAAAAAAGATATTTATATAATACTTAAGCAGCAAAAAGCTCCGTTGTGATAACACATAAAATAACATTGACTGTCACTACTTCTGCAGAGTAGCACTGCGTGGCAACGGTATATTTCGGAATAAGACCAACCTTGAGCTCGGATAAATCTTCCTCTGTTTAAAGGAAGTCACGTTGGTTGTACTCTCCCCTTGCTCTATCAAAAGCTCAGCAGCTAAAAAGTCTACACAATTTTGGCCGTTGCTTAATAGGTCACCTCCGTGATCCCTATAACTAACGCCAATTGGAAACACCAAAAGGGATCAAGTCCTCCTCCACTTGTCGCTCGCCATGCTCTACTAATAAAAACAGCTACCGATATAAATATTTCTTGCCCGGACGCTCCTATAATTCAATATGCATAACTGGATCTAACAAGCTGCGTCGTAGGATTTTATTCGTTTCCTTAGATTCACACTAAAGCAAAGCTCAACATTTTCGTCTTAATTATTCAACTCCTCATTAAACCTTCTTCGGTAACTGCCTCAAAGACTTTGGAATTTTATTTATTGCACTATCTTCATATCTGCGTAAAGCTCATACAGCTCTTTGTTATACATCAATACTAGACGTCGCGTCACGGATAGGACCATAAATCCTCCAGACAATTTTTATCTCGAACACTCCAAGAGCTATCTCATCTTCTCTCCAACAGTGTCCATGAGTCCAAGTCATATGTGAAAGCAGGTGTGACGAGCGACATTGAGAGCGTGCTTCAGCTTATCTAAGACCCTATTTTTTCGCCTTTATACAGGCCTTTGGAGGGAGAACTTAGGGTGCACAATGAAGTATGTAGCTTCAGAATACGGCATTAATTACAAGCTGTGGTAAACTATGATTCATGAATATTTTAGTTCTGATGCTCGACTTATCATCTCTAGCATTAGGTTGAAGTAACCAAATAACAGGGAGTTGCCTCAACAGAAGATTGGTTTGGTCTCGAATAGATGAAACTGGTTCTTCCCAATCCTGACGAAGCTGTCAGGGTTACTTAACGTCAATTTGAGTCGTAACATTAAAAAGAAGAGTCGGTAAACTTCCTTCTGAGTCACACCCGGTGATCGCCGTTATAAAAATCAAATACCCAATTTAAAAATATGGAAAGCAAACTTTCCAGGCAGTCGAGCGTTAAATTAACTTAACTGAGTAACCCCCGACATACGTGATCTATGTCCTGTATGTGAGTGCAGCGCTAACGCCAGTAGTCTCAAGAAATAATAAAAGGTTCGAAGATCCCTGTCACGTTTTTTCTATCTCCTCATGAACAGAACCATTTCCATATCAGGGTTCGGACCGACTATTCAAACTTGTTTCCAATTCTTCATTGCAAAATTGAAATTGGGAGAAAATCGCTATTTCTTTGATGAACGAAGCGAAAATCGGAATCGAAACACTTTGAAATCGAAACAAGTCGAATCTGAAAACCTAAACTCCTGCATGCCTATCGCAGCGGAAGCTTGTTTAGTCTCTACACCACTTAAAATTTTAAGGAATTTGAAGATCCTTGTCCCGATTTTTCTATCTCATCAGCAGAATCAGTTCTATTTTAACGTTCGGACCGACTTATCAAACTTTTTTCCAATTCTTTACTGCAAAATTGAAATTGGGAGAAAATCGCTATCACTTTTGTTGAACCAAACGAAAATCGAAACACTTTGAAATGGAAACAAGTCGGAACTGTAAACCGGAGCTGCTGCATGTCTTGAATTTTTCAATATCTCAAATGTATGCCAGCTAGGTATGACTATTTCTTTCGCATCCTTTGAAAAAGTATAATTTTATTTCATTGTTAAATTTGTGACTTACTTTGCCTAGCATGTTTCCTTTATTCCGTCCCTAATCTCTGGCTCTAATTTCAATCCACTTGATTCTTAAAAAACTGTCAAATTGTAATGACTTCTTCCTATTTATATCTCAACAAATCAGTCATAAAATCTCATTCGACATTTATCTGTTTTCATTCACTTACGTATTTACTCAACCAATGGTTTTATGGATATATTACCATTTTAACTGTTCTACTGAAATATAATTCAAAGCAGTGGTGACCAATACAGCCATTTAGACATCTTAGAAAATAAAGTCCGCACAGAAAGTTCCGATTTGAAAACGGTTTTTTGTATATTAAAGCTTAAAATATGAATGAATCTATTAAAGGGGCGTGATAAATTGCTAAACTGTATTAAAAATTCCAAATTGTGGTTTAAATTAGGAACGAATCTCTCCATGGCAGTATTTCTTACTCGCAATTAAATTGGTCGACTTATACATTTACTTTAGTTTAGCTTAAAAAAAAATGAGTTCATTACCTTTTAATTTAACGATAATTTGCTCGTTTCTATGTATAATACTTTAAGATAATCCCGCCTATTGCGAGTGTCGATCGCAGTCGACAGTCGATCGTTGAGCGTTAATCGATTATCCTTATAATGGATAAAAAGTATCTTATATGAATCGAAATATTAAAAAAATATCAAAATCTGTTTCGTACAAGATAACTGTTTTAATAGTTCAAAGATTTGGCGATTAACTTGCATAATAACAAAATTAAATGAAAAAGATGAAATCGACAAATATTCGATTCTACTCCAATCGACACTCGCAATAGGGGGGGAATATAACTAGTAAAAATATACATTTTACAAAAATAACAAACTTGGTCTTGAAGACAACAAATTAATATAAGAATTATTTACAGACCAGTAAAACCAAACCTAAGTTTAAATAAAGATTTACCCTCTCTACAAAAAAGTGTGTGTGTTCGCTGTCAACCATAAGTTCAAACCTGCGTTAAGCGAGGACATTCCACCACATCAGGTTCCAAATCAGATCGAATACTGAAGAAGGACACCTAGCGAAAGCATGTCTACTTACGAATGTAACTATGTAGAGGAATGGAGTGGGAGGAGCGACTAAAAGAGAGAAGAGCAAAAGTGTCATAGAGAGAGGGGGAGAAGAGCGAATAAAAGAAAGAGCAAAAAGATAGAGGGAGGGGGAGGGGGGGAGTAACAGTTTGTGTCAAAAGTCTTGCACATAAAGTTAGATGAGAACAATATCTGCCGTGTTATTGTTCGATTTTCACTCGCTGCACTCATTCATTTTAAGTGTGAGCGTAATACCGTGGGTAAAAATCATACTCTTGAATTTGCAAGCCCAATATGACCACCACTGCTTTTAAGAGATAAAAGTTTTTGCTTAATATCTTATCTTTTACAAACGGGAAATTATGCATATACATATTTATCAAATGCTTATGCAAAAAATTTAGGAAATCCTTCAAACTAGCACGCGAAAGAAATATGCGATAGGGTGACCAGAAATAAAAGTTAAGTAATTATGACTTTGCAAAATATCGTCATATTGGTCGACTTATGCCCCATGGTTAGAGTTGGGATTGTACCGGGTATTTACCATTTTTATCGGTAAATACCAGGAAAATACCCGGAATATTCCTGTTTTGTATCTTTTTTTGGGGTATTTAAAAATCATTTGAATCGAGGCTGCTTAGAATTACAATTCAGAAATTAAATTTATACGTCATTTGAAATTAAAAAAATTTCGTTTTGTTTTTAAACAAACAACCCAGCTCCGAGTGTTAGCTCAACAACAATTAGTTCGAAAGGAGTCCAAACTTTGGATCGTTTGCGCTCGTTATGAACTCATTTAGGATCCTCTAACATAAGTCTTATACAGGCCTCCATCCGATATCATATATCAACCTTATTGGTCTCATATACTGCTAATTTTGAGTTCTTTAATGACACTACTTCAGGGCTTTTAGGAAAAATTTTTTACACATATCCGAAGCGGAAAACATAGGGGAGAAAATTGTTGTGATAAAGCTCCGATGAGGGTAAGATAGATGTGAAATAAGTATTAGTTGAATTAATTATTTATTTACAATAAATTGTCGTAGAAAATTTTCTGAGCTTTTATTCCGGGCTGCCTAGTTTCTGATTTTAATATTTTTCGTTTGTTCATAATTTCATCAAATTGGAGTCATAAAAGACTCTTAGGTGAGGGCATATTTGAGGCTGATATTTTTCACGTATTTCGAACCCATATTGAACTCCAGAACTTTAAGCGCTTCAAGAATATTATATGGTACACATATTTACGCAAACAAAGCTACCCCTCAAACATGCTCACGACGCTCATAATTTAAGAATCCGAAACGAGTGCAAAATAAGTGGGCAATGTAGGAATCAGAAAAGCGTCGAAAATTTAATTTTTGCCATTTAATTAACGGTCTAAAAGCTCAGAACCTATCATAAAAAAACTGTCATTTATAAAATATTTATGTTCGTCAAAGCGAGTTTGGAACAAATATTGATACTTTGTTACAACAATTTTTCATTTTAATACAAACTGAATTACATTAGTACATAATTGTTACCCTTGCTATTCTTTTTTTGTATAAGCAGCGACGTTTTTCCGCTCATGGACGCTTCGCGATATTTTTAATGTGACCGCAAAGCTGCTTATGCCCCCAAAAAGCGCTGACGATGCCTAATAAATAGGCCATATAGGTGTCATATAATCAGAGTTTATTAGAGTTAAAAATGACGGCAGAGAGTTCCAGTAGATTATAAATAATATAATATTTAGGCTCATATAGGACGACCATTGCAAGAAGGGAAATCCATTGCTTTCGGCCTCCCAAATGAGCTCATACCGACTGTAAACGCTCCAATTTAGATATTTTTTCCGATCTTTTTTGACTTAAAATGTTTACTGGGTAAACTTAAATTTTTGCAACGGCATGCATTATTGGCTAAATATTTTTGAAAAACGCTGGATTACAGATTAAAACTAATTAAACCGATAGCGTAATGGATAACTACCCACATATATAGGACAAATTGAGTACATTTTGGATTGAATTTCGGTGTCTTGTTTCCCATATTTTCCAAAAGAGGATTTTTACCCTTCTTTTGGGTAAATACTTGGGAATTTACCCATTTTTAGCATATAACCAATTTACCGGGTATTTACATTTGGGTATTTACCCCTTTCCCATCTCTACCCATGGTTTAATTACACTGGTTTACAGCCAAAATGCACCAGAGACACCATTATGAAATTCCTATGTAAAATCACCCCCTGATTTCGAAAATCAAGGTTATTTTTAATTCTATGGAAACGTTTTTGAGATATTTACGAGTAACGTTTTTTTCCAAAAAAAAAAAAAAAAATTGGGTCCACTTAATCATATATATCTCAAGAAAGAATTGAGCAATTCCAAAACGGTTTGAAGCTTTTAAAAGGTAATAACATTTTCTATAAGCTGAACAAACAGGACGGCAAATAAGAACGAGATTCAGAGAACATATTAGAGATTACAACAAAAAAATACGGAATCCAAACATTATACCCGAGTCTAAAGGGCGAATTAATGGTGACTTATAACCATAAAGCCATAACCAGATAAATCAGCTGATCGAACCTACCTTATGGAAAGGAATGTAATCGATTAATGTTGCCATACCATAACGTTAACGCCATAGCCAATCAATTGGTTTTTGGTTTCTCGCCATATCCATAACCTAAAAATATTTGAGTTGGTGACTTTAATAACTTTTTTTAGATTTTCTTCATTGTTTTGGATACGTTATGTCTAAGATACTTATTTTTTGTGGAATATGTTTGTAATTTTTTGCGTTTTCACCATTTTTATGAACTTTTCACGATTTTTAGGTTAAGGCACAATTAATCGATCACATTGTGATGGTTATGGATATGGGTATGGTTACGACTATGGCGTTAGGGTTAAGGAAGATTAATTTGGCTTTTACTTCGCGAATCACATGGTGGAGAATGAATGTTCCCCAGCAAAAATCAATAAAACAGTTAGGATTCTTCACATACAAGAAATAGACCGACGTCTCAACGTACTCGAAAACATGGAAATCTACAAACAGAAAACATTCGACGGTAGAATAATAAACGAATAATAAACCAAAATATTCGAGCCTTCAAAACTTAATTACAAGAAACAAAGTAACATAGGTACAACAAACGCACCAGAACAGCAAACTCACAAAGAAGGTCAAACGACTAAAATTACCGATTTTTACCTGCCTCAGTCAGCCACACAAATCAATCAGTAGACACCACCCTCAGTTCTGAATGAACACACAGCACATACACATAACTAAATATACACCAGCATCAATTCTGACAATACCTGCTCATGTACCTACGAACTATAAATACAGGACAAACGACAACAACAGATCAGAACGAAAATCGACACTGATGATGGCACAACGCCGAAACCGGTTTGTCTCAAACCAAATTTGACAAGAGATAGCGGAAAATCGTTCCAATATACATCACCCCAGGACTTCTTCTTGGAAGATACTAGCCGAGTTTGAAAGACATGCTGACAGCGACAGCTAAAATTGCTGAGAAGCTTTCAGCTCCTAAACCGCAGTCCATATATCCATCTTAGGATTTACCTATGACGCTATCAATTTCCCTCAGTGTCAAATGTGACTAACAGGTTGTTTATTACGGCCACATACTCTAACAAAGCCCTTGGCTAAGGCTTTATCAATCGTCATGTCTCAAAAAGAGATTTTTGTCGAATTTGTGTCTTTTTGAAAAAGGGGATTTCCTTTTTTCCCCTTCTCCACTTCTTCTTAAAAACAACTATGGGTGCGGAGTGTCACATTTTTAAAAAAGTTATATGCGCAACCTCGTGGAATTGAATCATGCTTATACCCCATCATTACAATCATTAACTGGCGCTTAACTGACGACAATTTGGTGTACCAAGGGAGATAGAGATTTCTTTGACGCCCCTCCCAACGTGTTGCAAGTCTACACCTTCCTCTGCTACCAAAAACAGGAGTCAATAACCTAATTTCTGGCTAGCAATAGAGCATTCTATTGGGCGGTTTAGCGTAGAATATATAAGTCAGCAACGTTATTGACTTCCAGACTCATGAGTCGAACTGAAAAATGTGTGGATGATGCGAGCCTCACTGGTATGTCTTGGTTTGTCTAAAATTATCTCATTGCTGGAATCACGGGCCCTACAATGGCGAAGATAAACGTTGCGGACCACTTTAATGACCACATTTGGGAGCAGTCGAATTAATAACTAGGAGAGCGTACTAACCTAGTCTCTATACACTCAAAAACAAAAAGTATTACTATTAATTTAATACACGATGTGCAAAAATGAAACTATAAACGGTATCATTTTCGTGGTATCAATGCAACGATAAATATTATAAAAATTATAATTAAAAGTATCAATTTTGTATCTTGACTATTGATTTGTACATGGAAAATATTTGTTTCGCCCTTAAAATGTATCAAAATGATACCTGTATAAATTTCCTAGTTTCATTATGATAACATTTAATACTAGATTGATTATAAAACGCATTACATTTGTATGTAGTCTATTAACTTGACAAATACAAGTATCAAACTAATATTTCGAAAATGTCAATAACGTAAGATCATTGATGACGAAAAAAAGATAAGTAAAAATTGCACATTGATGCCTAGATGGCATCGCTTTGATGATAACTTTTTTTTGAGTGTAGCCTTGTTTGAAAAGTGATAAAGCGAGCTTCCTTCTCAAACTAATCAAATCAGCAGCTAGAGTATTTATTTCTTTAGTAACAAACTTTCAAGATAAGTAGTTCAATCTTCACTTTTTTTGTCGAGGTTCTCGACTGCAGGTAAAGCTTCTCAGATTTGTGGGATCATGGTTTTTGCGTAGTCTGGTGGGGTTTACTTCCAATTGCTTGCACTGCATTCAAAATTTTGTGGAGTTTTGAAATGGGATTTTGATTATTTTTTTATCACCCTGTCCTACTAACGATTTTTCAAAGATAAAAGCAGGTACTTATCATAAAAGCTTATCATACCAACAAAGTAATTGCATACTTATTTGCTTACTATTCACGTAAATAAGGTAAATCACTTTCAGTTCAATCTGTGTACTTTTATCTCTCAATGTCACTAACTGATTTATAAGATTATCTTATAGTTACTTAAGGTCTGATCTTGCTCAGTGTCGAAGATTAGGCAAAGTACATTCCCTTTCCTGCTCTTAGTTAGGTATGACGATTATGTACAAGAGCTTACTGCATTGGGATTCAAGGGGTTGTGTAGCGCAACCCTCTCCAATTGTCAACCTCACCTACCCGCGGCGAATCCTGTTTCATTAACAGTCCAGTCTCTGGCGACCCCAGGTTCCTCATGGAACTAGGGAGTGGGGAGGGAGGGAAGGCCTTGAAGGTCTAATGTGGTCATATAAATCCCGAGATGGTCGGGCTAGTACCTTAATGGTGCTTTGTTACCGGAGCGTACCGGATCTATGTCCGGCAAAGGACCATCAACATCGATAACATTCCCCAAAGCCCGCGGGTAGTGTCTTTATCGTTAATGCAACAACAACAACAACAGCTTACTGCGTTACAGCTCAGTAGGCCTAGAGCCATAATAGAGCTTGTAATATTGGAATGATCTCAAGATCTCGGATGTTTTTACAACACTAACGACCCATCACGATAAAATGGTTGACAGAGCGGGTCAAAATTATCATGATGATATATAAAGAGAAACTTTTTACACCTACACATCTCAGATAGAATTCATGTTAAACAACTGAAGTTTGTTAAAAAATAAAATGAAGTTATTCCCTATAACCTCCAGCAATTCGTGGAATATTTGAATAGTGTGCGTTGCACCTCCCATTTTGTACTTAAATTAATCGTCATCTTTGCAGTACTGTATATCGGCAGAGAAAGTGATGAATAGACTCCTCTATTATCTCATGTTGACAGCTTCTGCTGAGGTAGCATGTGACCTATGATGACACCCATAAGTACTCACACTGCAAATTTATTTAGCTAGAGAAGGAATCTAGTGCTTTCCTTTGGTCATGAGGAACTTGAGACTTCGAAATCAACCCGTTTGGTTCACAACAAATACGTTGTCTTAATCTAAAATTCCTTTATTTTCTATAGGATATAACACAGCGGTGGTCGTACGAAGCAAAGGGAGATTTAGAGATACGAGGCGCGACACCTTCGCACGATATTCGACTTTATCACGTTCGAATGACCTGGCTGCTCTCTCTATGGCATAGACCTCCACTTAGAGACACTGCATGACCCAGGAAGTCGGTACGATTGATTTACCTGCATTTGAGTGCATTCCAGCTCCAGTTCCCTTTTCCATTTTCGAGCCTTCTGTGTAGAATGTAATGCCCCTGCTATTGTCTAGACTTTTCTCCCATTCCTCCCTTGAAGGATACCTTATGTACTGCACCTGGAAATCAAATACCGCCGCTGGGGATTCTCTTAAATATTTTTTCCCTATACAACATTTATGTTAGATGTACCGAAACATTTTTTATAAAATTTCGTCAATTAATTTCTTTCTATTTCCTATCACTATCACTTCACTACCATCACTTACTTACTTACTTACTTAATTGGCGCTTAACCGTCTAAACGGTTATGGCCGTCCAACAAGGCGCGCCAGTCGCTCCTTCGCTCCGCATACCGGCGCCAATTGGTCACACCAAGGGAGTTTAAATCGTTTTCCACCTGGTCCTTCCAACGGATTGGGGCCGCCCTCTACCTCTGCTTCCATAGGCGGGTTCCGATAGGAACACTTTCTTGGCCGGAGCATCATCTTTCATTCGCATAACATGGCCTAGCCAGCGCAGCCGCTGCGTTTTAATTCGCTGGACTATGTTGATGTCTGCGTATAGCTCGTACAGCTCATCATTAAATCTTCTTCGGTACTCGCCATCGCCAACGCGTAGAGGTCCATAAATCTTTCGAAGAACTTTTCTCTCGAACACTCCCAAAGCCGCTTCATCTGCTGTTGTCATGGTCCATGCTTCTGCCCCATATAGCAGGACGGGTACGATAAGTGACTTGTAGAGTATGATTTTCGTTCGCCGAGAGAGGACTTTACTTTTCAATAGCCTACCTAGTCCAAAGTAGCATTTATTGGCAAGATTGATTCTTCGCTGGATTTCAGTGCTGATGTTGTTGCTAGTGTTGATGCTGGTTCCCAAATAAACGAAGTCTTTTACTATTTCGAAATTATGGCTGCCAACAGTAGCGTGGTTGCCAAGGCGCATATGCGCTGACTCTTTGCTCGATCACAGCAGGTACTTCGTTTTGCCCTCATTCACCATCAAACCCATCTTTACCGCTTCTTTTTCCAGCTTGGAGTAAGCAGAACTAACAGCGCGGGTGTTTAGGCCGATGATATCAATGTCATCAGCATATGCCAGTAATTGCACGCTTTTATAGTATATTGTTCCAGTGCGGTTAAGTTCTGCAGCTAGTATAATTTTCTCCAGCATCAAATTAAAGAAATCGCACGATAGGGGGTCACCCTGTCTGAAACCTCGTTTAGTTTCGAACGGCTCGGAGAGGTCCTTCCCAATTCTGACTGAGCTGATGGTGTTGCTCAACGTCATTTTGCACAGCCGTATAAGTTTTGCGTGGAAACCAAATTCAGACATAGCGGCATATAGGCAGCTCCTTTTCGTGCTGTCGAAGGCGGCTTTAAAGTCGACGAAGAGGTGATGTGTGTCGATTCTCTTTTCACGGGTTTTTTCCAAGATTTGGCGCATTGTGAAAATCTGGTCGATGGTAGATTTACCAGGTCTGAAGCCGCACTGATAAGGTGCAATCAGCCGGTTCACGGTGGGCTTCAATCTTTCGCACAATACACTTGAAAGGACCTTATATGCGATATTAAGAAGGCTGATTCCACGATAGTTGGTGCATTTTGCAGTATCCCCCTTCTTGTGGACTGGGCAAAGAACACTTAGATTCCAACCGTCGGGCATGCTTTCGTCCGCCCATATTTTGCTAAGAAGCTGCTGCATGCGCCTTACCAACTCCTCGCCGCCGAACTTGAATAGCCCCGCAGGCAATCCATCAGCGCCCACGGCCTTGTTGTTTTTCAATCTGGTTATTGCTATTCTAACTTCGTCATAATCGGGCGGGGGGACATACATTCCATCATCATCGATAGCGGGCTCGGGTTCTTCATCTCTGCGCGGTGAATTGCTGCCTCCATTTAGGAGAGCAGAGAAGTGTTCCCTCCATAATCTAAGCACTCTCTGGACATCAGTTACAAGGTCGCCGTTTTCATTCCTACAGGAGTTTGCCCCGGTCTTAAAACCTTCCGTCTGTCGCCGTATTTTTTGGTAGAATTTTCGTATTTTTTGGTAGAATTTTCGGGCGTTATTCCTGGTGGCTAGCAGCTCAAGCTCCTCGCACTCACGCCTTTCTGCTTCTGCTTTTTTCTTCCTGAAAAGGCGTCTCGCTTCCCTTTTCAACTCACGATAGCGTTCACACACTCCTCTTGTCGCGCTCGCTTTTAACGTAGCCCTGTAGGCAGCGTCTTTTCTTTCGGTTGCAACGCGGCATTCTTCATCATACCAGTTGTTTTTTCGTGGCCGCCGGTAACCAATTTTTTCCTCGGCGGCAGTACGAAGTGCTTTGGAGATATGCTCCCACTGCTCCTGTATTCCTTCATGATGAGTTGTGCCCTCAGAGAGCAGGTGTGAGAGTCGAGTTGCGAAATAATTGGCAGTCTGTTGTGATTGAAGCTTTTCGACGTCTAGCTTTCCTTGTGTTTTTTGTTCCTTGTTTTTAGCCGCGTTGAGGCGGGTGCGTATTTTGGCTGCAACGAGATAATGGTCCGAATCGATGTTAGGTCCTCGGATCGTGCGCACATCTAAAACACTGGGGGCATGCCGTCCGTCTATCACAACGTGATCGATCTGATTGCGAGTATTTCGATCAGGAGACAGCCATGTAGCTTGATGTATCTTTTTATGCATGAACCTCGTGCTTGATATGACCATGTTTCGAGCACCGGCAAAGTCAATCAGCCTCAGTCCGTTAGGAGAAGTTTCATTGTGTAGGCTGAACTTTCCGACTGTAGGGCCAAAAACACCTTCTTTGCCCACCCTGGCGTTAAAGTCGCCAAGCACGACTTTTATATCATGACGGGGGCAGCGCTCGTATGTGCGTTCTAATTGTTCATAAAAAGTGTCTTTCACCTCATCGTCTTTCTCCTCTGTCGGCGCATGGGCGCAGATGAATGATATATTAAAAAATTTTGCTTTTATTCGGATAGCGGCGAGACGCTCGTCCACAGGTGTGAACGCCAGCACTTGGCGACAAAGTCTCTCTCCCACCACGAATCCGACGCCGAAACTGCGCTTATTCGCATGGCCACTCCAATATATGTCACAATTTTTGATCTTCTTTCTTCCTTGCTTCGTCCAACGCATTTCTTGGATGGCGGTGATATCAGATTTTGCTTTGACGAGGACATCAACCAGCCGGGCATCTGCACCAATCCCATTCAGGGAGCGGACGTTCCAGGTGCATGCCCTCAATTAATTGTCCTTCAAACGTTTGCCATGGTCGTCATCAATAGAGAGTGTATTTATCCGAGGCTTGTTGTTATATTTCATTGGAGTATGGTTTTACGTGGCGGGTCCCAAGCCCAGCGCACAACCCGCTCAGCGGGGGTGAAAATATTACTTGGCACGTTTATATAGCGAGCCGCTTGCTCCAAGACAGACGCCCGCTTGCAGCCGTACCTAGAGGTGTACAGACGCTGCCGATGAAATCTCCCCCGGCTAGCCCTTAAACCGATTATGTCAGAGTGGCCTAGCCAGGTTGTCGCCTTCTCACATTAGCTCACCGCTAAACGGGTGTTTAGCGGCTACCCAGAGGATACTTGGCCGCAAGCGACCGGCAGTAGTGAGCTGCTTGAACCGCATGCAAAAGAATCGCTCTGGCCATTCCCAGGTGAATGGCGGTCAGAAGCTTTCCCCACTTTCGTGGACTTCTACACACGGCCCCACCCTCCACTCCTCACTACATAGTATAAAACAAAGTTTTTTTGTCCATATGTCCCTTTGAATGCTTAAACCTTTAAAACTACGTAACGGATTTTGATGCGGTTTTTTTTTAATAGATAGAGTGATTGAAGGGGAATGTTTATATGTATAATAACATCCATTAAGTAGTGGAGAAATACTGTTACTTTAGAAGTTTCTAATGTGATGTGAATAACACTGGACCACAAATTCCAACTTTTTTTCTGCACCAGGGACGCCATTATGAAATTCCTATCTAAAATCACCCCCTGATTCCGTAAATCAAGGTAGCTTTTAATTCTATGGTCCCCGTTTTTGAGATATTTACGAATAACCATTTTTTCAAAAAAAAAAAAAAAAAAAAAAAGATATTGAGTGCACCTAATCATATATATATATATATATATATATATCTATATATATATATATCTCAAGAACGAATTGAGCAATTCCAAAACGCTTTGAAGCTTTTAAAAGGTAATAAAATTTGCTATAAACTCTGCATACAACACTTTTTGCTAGACCCTGCAGATTCAAAGATAACGAACAATCATTACGGATTTTTATACCTTTCATGAAAATGAAATGGTATATTCATTTCGTCACGAAACCCAAAATTGTAAGTCCTTAAAGGAAAATAGATAGACCCACCTTTAAGTATACCGAAATAATGAGGATGATGAGCTGAGTTTAGCCATGTCCGTCTGTCTGTTTGTATGCAAACTAGTCCCTCAATTTTTGAGATATCTTGATAAAATTTGGTGAGCGGGTGTATTTGGGTGTCTGATTAGACATTTGTCGGAACGGGCCAGATCGGACCACTATAGCATATATCCTCCATACAACCGATTTTTCAGAAAGAGGATTTTTGTCATATCTTCCTCAATTTAAAAGATTGAAGCTTCAAACTTCACCATATACTTTCGTATATTGCACATATTGTTTTCTGAAAAAATTGATGAGATGTGTCATATATATAGTATATATCCCCCACAACCGATTGTTCAGATAAGAAACTTTTCGTAATTACTGCCCTAATTTAACAGCTAGAGGCTTCAAATCTCAACGAATGCTTCTGTGTATAGCATATATTGTTGTCTGAAAAAATCATAGAGATCGGTGGTATATATATTATATACCCCATATAAACTGTCATTTTTCCCCTTTTTTACGGCTATTATATATATTATATACCCCATATAAACTGTCATTTTTCCCCTTTTTTACGGCTAGAAGCTTCAAAATTCATCAAATTTCATCAAATAGTTACGTTTACGTCATATATTTTTGGAATACGTGATTCGTAGTCATAGTTTTTACACGCAGACCACAAAAAACCTGAAACTTTGCATCCTCACACAAAGTACCTACCTATTTTTTATTTTATATTTATCTTAAAAATCGTTTAGGTATGTACATCTGTTCACTATATATTTCTTATCTTATACATCCGATTGTTTGGAGATTACGAACGGGATAAGATTATTGTTAGCCCCATTCATGAACGGTATGAAGTCTTCGGCACAGCCGAAAAAAAATTTGTACTTTGCGAGGAAGGATCTCGAAAACTTTTTATTTTTTGGCAGATTTTTTTTCTCTCTTAGCTCTGTTTTATTACAAAGAAAATAAGCTTTCATTCAACAAAATCGACGGACTAATACAAAAGTTATAATCATTCAAGTAAATATATCCATTTAATACTTAAGTACCGTACTAGTACATATGTGTTAGTATTACGATATAACTCAAAAACGGATGAACCGATTTGGCTGAAAATTAGTGGAGAGGTGGCTAGGGTCTTGAGATCAAAACGTGGACTTGGGATGTGTTTGTACAATATGGGTAACAAATGGAAGCTGTTTATGAGTACTTTGATACGGGGTATTTTTCGTACCCCTGTGTGACTAGGGTCTCGAGATATAGGCGAAAACATGGACCCGGGTACTCCTAGAATGTGTTTATAGAATATGGATAACAAATAAAAGCTGTTGATGAGTGCTTTAGTACAGAGTAGTTTTGTATACCGCTAGGTGACTAGGGTCTCGAGATATTGGCCAAAACGTGCACCCGGATACCACTAGAATGTTTGCGTATTATGGATATCAAATGAAAGCTGTTGCTGAGAGCATTAAAGTAATATCACAACTGATAAATATGCATGCGAAGCCGAAATAAAGACATGAATTAATAATACCCACATACCTATTTACATACGTCCTATTCGATTTGCCTGAAATTTGGTATATAAATTTGCCTATATTAGTATTTACGATCCTTTTTTCCGGGAAGTAGACCAGAGACGGACTGGGACTGGGATTAGGACTAGTACTGGGACTCGGAGTGGGACTGGAACAAAATACATACCAACCTGTGGGACTGGCAATAAGGGATGAAGAAAAATTTGAAGAACTTGATAGAAGAGGAAAGAGGGAAGGTGAAGGAGGCTGAGAAAGAGATAGAGTGAGACGAAGATAGAGATAGATGAAGCGAAATAGACGGAGGGAGGATTGAATAAAAGGATTAAGAAAAAGTGAAGAGGGGGCTCAACAACGTCTGACGGGTCTGCTAGTAATTTTATAATTCACAAAAGCGAAAGATTTGTGTATCGGATAGGTTTAGCTATATTAGGTGATATAATAGACTACAGTGTTCCGTATAGTACAGAGTGAGTTTGTAGATCCTTTACTCAGATGAATGAGTTTGGCTGGTAGAATAAACAATTCGACCTGCCTTTGTCCTGGGCATTGCAGTGTCGTCTTTCATTTTTCCGTGATAAAATTGTTATTCAGGGTCAGTATATGGATTCCCTGTTTCCCAAAGAGTTCTACCCACAATCCAGGCAAAAGACGCTAGGACAGTTTTGTTAGGATTTATAAACACCCCTTTGGTATCTTACCACCTTTCTATGATGTGGAGGGGTAGTTGCTTGCGATTGGATATTGTTTCCTCGTGCATTCCTGTGATGTAGATTACCCTTTGGGGTCAAATCCCAAATTTCCGTAACTGAAGGTCATATATGACTAGGCCCGTCTTCGTGGATTTTCCTGACTGATAGGCAAATTGTGTCCACACATAGGGAGGTATGATAGGTTGCCCTCTCCAACATTTCGTATTTCTATACATAAAGTTTCTATTAACTCTTATAATTATAAATTAATTAATTGGCGGCCGCCGTGGTGTGATGGTAGCGTGCTCCGCCTACCACACTGAAGATCCTGGGTTCACGCCCCGGAAAAAGCAACATCAAAAACTTTAGAAACAAGTTTTTTCAATTAGAAGAAAATTTTTCTAAAAGCTCTCAGTGAAGACTCATCTGCCTTGCAGATGCCGTTCGGAGTCGGTATTAAACAAGTAGGTCCCATCCCGCCAATTTGTAGGGAAAAAAAATAGGAGCACGACGCAAAATGGAAGAGAAGCTCGGCCTTAGATCTCTTTGGAGGCCATCGCGCCTTACACATATTTTTTTAAGTTTTTTAATTAGACACAGCTATATTTGTTTTTGATATTTTATTATTTAAACATAACTAATGTTATTACGTACAAATGTATATATGAATTTGGATATACACACATAAGTAAACACATAACACATATTTAAATCTATTTATTTTCACATTGTAATGGTGTGTGTGTATAAATTTATTTCAATAGAGCCTAATATATATATAATTAATTAATTTACACCTTTCGCTTATTTAATACATACGCGATGAACAATTTGTATATACACCTGCGATTAAAAAAATAGCAGCAAATATCAATAATTTTTTTCTTCATTTCGTTAATATAAAAAAATATATATATACTAAAAATGTTATAACGAGAACTATGTAAATCTTTTTCGAAAATATAAGAAAATTCGAGAAGTTGTTAAAAATCTTTTAATAATTTAAAACTTAACAAATATTTATTTCGAATTTTATAAAACTTTTTGAGTACGTAGTTTTGTAGTGTAAACCATATTAGTCCGGCGAAGTACAAGGTGGGAATTCTTGTTCTGTAGAATGAAAAAAAATTCAAATAAAAATTTATTCAAATGAAAGAAATTTTATTTCACTTCATCGATTCACAGACAAGAACTTTTCGAAGTTGGTTTAAATAGTTTTCGTTATAAAATACATTAATGTTGTTTTTTTTAACTAATGAGAATAAAAAAATAATTGATAGTTGCACGATTTTCGAAGTTTTTCGAAACATTTTTCGAAATCGGTTTACATAGTTTTCGTTATAAAAGACATTGATGTTGTTATTTTTTAAATCAATGCAAATAAAAAAGAAAATAATTGATAAAATTTGCAAACAATTTTCGCTGCTATTTTTTTACTCCGAGGTGTATTTTGCTGCATAGTTCTTATGGGAAATCGTAAAAAGGGATGCGTAAATCTCCAGTATGTTAGTATTATAGGTCCATATTGTACATGTACAGCACATTTCCTCCCTAGTGCAAATTTTTAGCTGAGTTGGAAAAAATGCGTTTTTTCTGAAACGGTGTAATGCATGTTTTGTGTTAGCTGTGTACATCTGCGAATAAAACGATAGCAACAAAAACCACTTAAATTTTTTTTCTATTTTACATATTTTTTAAAATTAAAAATAAAATTCATGGCATAACCAAAACTATGTTAACCAATTTTAAAAACGGTTTCGAAAAAATTCGAAAGTTCCAATTTCCAAAGATTTGTTTAGAATTTCAGATGACTTCCAATTCAGGTTGTTAGACACGGTACAGTAATAGGTTGTTTATAAACATAAAGAAAGCATTGAAATATTAGTACGCCTTAGGAGTCTTCTTAGATATTGCCGAGGCCTTCAGCAATGTCTCTAAACCGGAGACCATGTAGGGTCCTAAGTACATTAAAGGACATCCAGCCCTAACCAGATGGATTGGCTGAATTCTTAATTAATTAGGAAGGTTACTTCGTAGTGGGAAGCTGTATGAGGAAACAAAAACGGGATATATATATATATATATATATATATATATACCTGGGCCCGTATTACGTGTTACGATCAGTAACTGAAAACCATTTTCACTCAAGCGATTACTATGCAACTGTCAAGCTTTTTCTAAAAATTATAATACGTTATGAATCTAACGAGTACTATTTGTAGCTAGTTCAAATATACCATTAATCCGATCCCCTATTTCAGAGCATTTAAAAAATGAGTTTCGATCACGGATCGTAACACGTAATACGGGCCCTGGGTATTTACTGTCGGGTTGAGCGCCAATGCGGAGTGGAGGGATATGGTCTTATTCGCTAGGAGGTATAAGGTCCTGAACTGGACTAGAGCTAAGCTAGGAAGGGTGCTCCTGCAGGAAAAGCTTGTACAATATAACGAGGGGTTGTTCTAGACCATGGGTCTGCATTCCATAGCACAATTGTGCACTCATTGCGTATGTGAAAAGCGCATTCACTTTCAATTATCGGAGACCCAAGTTCTAGGCAGTAAGCTGACTTTTGTATTATATAGTAGTGAATTTAAGTGACTGCAATGCAAAGTGTCACGGTGTCATACATAATCTGGCCCTTAAAAGCAGCCGCGTAGATTTTTACATTGACAGCCAAGTAGCAATTAAGGCAATATTCTTGCACAGTACAGCATCTAAAAGTGTGTTAGAGTGTAAGTAATCTCTGGAAAGAATCGGGATAGGGAGAAATATATGTACGTCTATATTGGGTCCCTGAGCATATGACAGTTCATGGAAATGATAAAGCGGATGAGCTAGCTAAACAGGGCGCATCCCTCGAAGAATGCGCAAGTTACGCATTATCGACCAAGTAGGAAAGGCGTGAAACCAAGCGTGGGGCTACAAAGTGTTGAAGATCATGTGCAGGTCTTACAACCTTAGACTAACAAAGTTACTCTTGACATTGAAAAGATGTGAATGTAAGTAGGCTCATAATGGGCATTCTGACTGGACTTGGAGCGAATTGGAGTAGTAAACGCTGGAGCACATTTTGTGTTCTTGCCCTGAGCTCGCCTCCATAGGCCCAAGAAAGGTTGCAGTATTTGTCAAGAGGACGGAGTTATGTTATGACATCCGTCCTGGTTACTGATAAGGTTTTTCGGTATGAACGCTGAGCACACTCCTGGTAACAATGGGCTCGTTGATTCTATGTGAGGGCCTTACGGAACGACCAGTTTAATCAAGCCTTACCTAAACAGAAAACATAGCAAGATCAAATTATAATCAACTTTTGTAGCAACGCTAAGAACATACTGAGCTGCACTGAACGACGCGGAATAATATTGGCATGTATTCTTATTAAGAAATTCACACTTATAGGCAGCAGCACTACGCGACATGAGCAACAAAGTTGATGAAATTCGTTAAAAAGTGTAGCACCGCTGCTGCTTCATGACGCGCCGCCAATGTGCACGCACCTTAAGATATATAACGCCCTGCAGAGGAATTGCTTCTGCTGTACATTGTTAATGTGTAGCATACATTTAGGAGCATTTCATAATGCAATTGTTTCCTCTGCCGCTTGTGTTTAATTTCTGGGCTCCTGTTACAGTATACAAGATTTGCAAAATTTCCAAAATTTCGATTTTTTCACCTTCTAAGCAAAATTTTGGATCTGTCAGACCACAAATCACACAAGATGATTGCGCTTTGCGCATGTAAACATTAGATCAGCTGTTTTTTATGACGTATGCAATGACTCTTTTCCTTTAGCTATTTTTTTTTCGCCCTTTTTTTTATTCGTTCAAGAGTTAACTATGACGTAATTGCGCAGAACGAAGCAATTTTGAACTCGTGAATGCGCAATCTTGGTAGGTGATTTGTGTGTCAGACTACTTAGTCACTGTCAGAAGGACACAACAAACCCATACGATCGTTTGGGATTAAACAAAATATTTTTAACATTGAGGATCAACTTTATCTGTATCTCCCTCGAACTTGCGGTTAAGGATGGTTTTAAGAGTCCGATGTCAGAAAACAGCTTTACAGCTTTATTTGGACTGCTAGGGGCTAGAAGTCTACTGCAACGCCTTCTTTGGTCTTAAGCTAAATGGATATTAGGCGGTGGTTATTTAATGATGATGAACTTGAATATTAAAAAAATTTAAAGCTTTAAAGAAGAGCCTTCAGAAAATTTGTAGGTCTGTGCTATCGTCTTCGAGATCAGCTTGAGATAGACCTAGCGAGCACGAAATTTAAAAGTTTTAAGAAGTGTTTTTGAAGAAGTATGGTAAGATGCCTTTCACACCATGTAGGAACTATTCTTAGGCGCAATGTGCCAGTTCATGTCACGTTTCAGTTCAGACGGATAAATTATTAGCCTACGACAGTATTTAGATCGATATTATGGGAGTTGATTGAGTTATTCTACTGCGACGGACTCTGATTGTACCCAAATGTTCACACGAACGCACATGGCTGTTTTATGCACGCCGTATCTCACATTTTGTTCTCAAAGAGCTCCTTTATCCGTGAGGAAAGAAATACTGCGCCTGTATCTTAAGAAAAAATCCCTCACAATGTATTAATTTCAGGTACAACCGTCATATTGGCAAAGTTTCCGGAGAAGTTTGGGATTAAAAAAAATAAATTGAATTGTCCCCGAAGACATTTGAAGGAAAATTTAAATCTAGTTTTGTAACTATCAACAAAAAAAAAAAAAAAACCAAAACACGGTATAGAAATCACAAAGTTAAATTATATATTCCTGAGAGTCTGCTATAGGGTAGAGTATATTATACTCAATTTACGTGCACACTGTATAACAGTAGAGAGGAAATGCCTTATTTGAGACAGCGCCACATAATTTTGTAGGAAACATTAAGAGGAAGGTACAACTAATTTGCTTCAATTGTCGTCCAATTTGTTTTAGTCTGGCAAAGTTCAAATTTGGAGTCTAACTTTTTTGAAGATTATATCCCAAGGATGTTTTAGATATTCATCCATATAAAAGATAATGATTTTCCCACTTTTTATGAAAGAAAATCTAAAACCATACACAAAACAAATTTTATAATTCTTTAATTTTTTTCGAAAACATGGAAATTGGTTTATGTAGTTTGTTGTACGATTCTCCATAGTTTTGCTTTTTTAAATAATGTAAATGGAAGAAAATAACTAAAAAAAAAGTTGTAAATAAAATTTGCTGCTATATTTTTACTCGCAGTTGTATTTGTGGTGTGTATTACCACGTAATCGCTATTTTAAATAAATTTCTCAAAAACCGCAAAATAACACCGTTGGTCTGTTTGTTTATTTGTATGTTTTTATTATATGTATGTACGTATGTTTGTATGTATATAGTATAATAGTTATAATAATAATAGATAATAATGTAACGAAGTGGATGACACTATGCTAATAATAATAAAACTTAAAACAGTCATAAAGTATAATAAAAATATTTTAGTATTTGCTTTTTTTGTTTTATCAATCTGTTTGTTTTTTTTTTTCCTTTACAAAACCATAGTTATGTATGTATGTATAAATTGCAGTCGAAATGTTACTCAAACACTTCAAAAAACAATATTTTTCTACAGTCACGAGCTAAAGTTTTGCATTTGGATTCTGCAACAAATTTTTATAATTTTCGCTTTTTTTCATATTAAAAAATAATTTTCGTTTAACTGCAAATAATTTTTTAGGATATTTTTTTTAACATTGTTTTGTTATTTAGTTTTTTTTTCTCAATAAACATTGAATTTGCATTACAACTCTGTAAATTTAATTTAAAATTAATTTCATTTACTTAATTTACTAATTACTCTAATTAGCGCTCCATTTTCCTCTTTAAGGCGCTGGTTCTCCGTTTTAAAAACTTCCAGTTGCTGAACAAAAGATGAAGAGAAGAAAGAAAAAATGGAATTTAGTTAAAAAATGTTTTGTAAATAAAAGTTTCAACATTTATATTCAAATGCGTTTAAAAAAAAATTTGACAACGGTAACAAAACGTCTATATAAATTTCAAACTTCACAATACAATAAATAACGGCATTGCGAGCAAACGAACAGCGAGCATTGAATTATTTAGTGATTTATTTTTTTGTGATTATTAATTAGCAATAAAAGCTTTTCAAATTTTCTATAATGATAAATGAGGTTACGTAAAGTGCGGTATGCTCATGGCAAGAAATTAAAAACTCCATACAAAACAACTGTGTTGGTCAAGTAGTATCCGCATCTCAAGAAAACTCACACGCTTTCTGCTACCTTTTAACTAAAAGTATTTTCAAAAAACGTGCACAGGGGAGCCCTGGTTTTGCCAAGAAATATATGTGCGTGAGCAGCGACCCTGTAAGAACACAGTCGGTTAAATACCAGGTATAAAAGTGACTTTTATAAATTTTTTTTTATTCGAATTAAGTGCATTTTCAAATCAAATATTTTAATTTCAACAAATTTTCTTTAATGCATTGCTGCATCTGACTTTCGTGTCTTGCAGGGAAGATAAAGGAAAAGGACAAAATTACGTGGCTGCTGCTATTTTTCACAGAAGAAATGAGCATTTTTGTAATTCATGGTATGTAAAACAAGGAAAATATTCCGAAAATATTTTTTATGTATATTTTTTCTGTACGTGTGTTTGTGACTGAACTACTCTTAAACGACTGGACCGATTTTGATGAAAGTTTGTATGTTTAAGGCGATTTGAGGATGCTTTAAACCAGGAGTCTGCATTCTATAGCACAACTGTGGCTTTACTGCATATGCAAGAGAGCCATTTCTTCCAATTTTTGGAGACCCATACCTTACAATTTCATCCGTTTTCTTTCTACTCTTTTCGGGAAGTAAACCAGGGGCGACCTCTTCCAAAAAAATCTAGTTTATGGCACGGTTTGCTTGAAATTTGGCACAGGGGAAGTGTTAATGAGCTCTTAAACGAGCGATGGTAGTTAAGAAGAGAAAGAAATGGTTATACAAAAGCCATAGGCTGGAAAAGAGAAAAAGGAAAATAAGAGATAAGAGTGGGAATTAAAGACGGAGAGAAAGAGAAGGGTGAGAGGAAGAAAAACAGAGAAGGCAGGGGAGAGGTAGAAAAGGGGCAGTAGGAAATGAAGGTACAAATGGAGAAAATGCAAGGAGATCGGAAGAGAGGAACTAATTAGCTGTAGAATAAAGAAAAATCGGGAAAATGAAAGGTGGGAGATACGGTGGGGAGACAGGCATCAAGCATAGCAGCGGGTGTGGTACTGGGACGGAAGTGTTAGTGGGAGTAGTAATGAGTGGGGGAATACGAATGGGATTATGATATAGGAGATGGAATAAGGGATGGATAAGAGTAGGAAAAAATGGAAGACAAAAGTATAAGAGAATGAGAGAAGGTTAAGAAGGGAGGTAAGGCTCATTTTTGAAATGTACGCAAACCATTTTTTTGACAGAACAAAGTCTGCGGGTACTCTAGTATATTATAGATTTTTTTTGGAACTTTTGCTGCTACATCCTTGGAAACTTAAAAAAAAAAACTCCCGCTCTTATATTTAAATAGTTTCATATAAGATCCTGAAAAGCAATTTTTCTAGAAAAAACAAATTTTAGAAATAAAAAAAAATATACTTGAAATATAAAACTTGTGAATTGTGCCAAGTAGAATTTCAAGAAAATTTAACAGCATGCAAATAAACGATGAACAAACTACATGCAAAAACGAAAAAAAACTAATTTTGAAAAATTAAAAGAAAAGAAAATTGGAAAGTAAAACAAAGTGCTTATCAGCCTCAAATGCGTATACCACGCATGTGCTATTGGTTGCCATACAGTGATGCTCACCTAAATAGCACGCTATGATTTTTATACTGTACACACGTCTTGTTTTAGCTGAGCAGAGCTCATAGAGTATATTAATTTTTTTTTGCTAATTTTCAATTAAAACATGGTGCTTTCTCATTGAATATATTATGCAAATTTCCAGCAATTAAATAAATTTTTTTAAATATATCTGCGATTAAAAAATATCAGCAAAAATAATATTTTAATTTTCTTCAGCTTTTTTTCTTCTTTTTTATTTGGGTTTACTAAAATAAAAGTTTAGTCAAATGTGTAACAAAAACTATGTAAACCAAATACTCATTTAAAATTAGAATTAATTTAATATTGAAGGTAGTTCCTACCCAAAAAAAATTTTTTGAAAACGTTTTCGAAAAAGTTTGATAGAAGATTTTTTAAAAATGTTCATGCTGATTTCCAAGCTTTTATTTAGAATTTAAAGAACCCTTTTTTTGATATGTGCTTTTTTAGTCTAATTCAATTAGTACACATTTGAAACACCGAATATACTCATTGATTTTGACATCGGTTAGTATTTTAGATTTTACCCTAAAGAAAATGTGTTAAATTATTAACTTTTTTTTTAAGTTTCATAAAATTCTAAATATAATTTTAAAAATTTTAATGTAGACATTTTAATTTTTCAAATTTTCCAATATATTCAAAAATAGTTTTGAGGAAGGGTTTCACTTGAAGAAGGGTTACTAACAGATTTGCTACCTAGTCTGACATTGGATTGAGAAAGCATTATCATTTGATTGAACATGAACAAAAGACTTAAAAATAAGTTTGTTATTTCAATGAAAAACACTGTATAAAGCAGCGAACAAAATAATAACAGTGGCAATTTTTATCAGCTTCCGTCACTGTATTTCTTGTTTTTTTATTTTACATGTATTATATTTTAAGAGAAAACGTCAATGAATGCGAAACTATGCAAGCCAGTGTCAAAAACGTTTTCGAAAAAAACCGGAAAAATCCTTATTTTTGAGAACTTTTTATTTGGATTTCTCTGATATTTTTTTTTTTTTTTGGAGTTTGCAGTTTTGTATTGCACAACAACCAATTACAGCTCCGACACATAAGCAGTTTTTCATATAGATGAGTTTAACACATGCTTATGCATTATGAGTAGATTGCATGTATTTTTGTGGAGAATGGTAGAATGAGTGACAATAGCACCATCTGATTGAAAAGTAGCCAACTCCCCAATTTTGTTCCAAGCAGATCATAAGAAGAAGAATTTGACATTTGCTTTGGCTAAGGGTGTTGGCATACTTTGCAAGTGAAATTATTTTTTCCACTGGTTGGTAAATTTTCTAACATTTTTCACAATTAAAAACTGCAATATAACAATCGAATACGACACAAAATATGTTAGCAAGTATTTTTGTTGTATAGGGAGAATGTTTACAACAATGCTTCGCCAAATTTTGTATGTGAATGGACAAGGCCTAATAAACTTCAATTGCCAAGTCTGAAGTTCCTTCATATTTACAAACGCACATCTTGGTTGATTTTGGCGATGTTATTCGAGTGCATAAGCTTGTGTTAAACGGATCTATATGAAAAATGTTATTGTGTCACCGCCTTTATAGTTAACAAAGTACAAATCAAACTCACATTGATTTTTCCAATTTTTTTTTTCGTAGGGAGTTTTAGATTTTTCTCCATACAAAGTGTGAACAATTTTTTTTAAGTCGAAAAAAATCTGAAACACCATACGAAAAAAAAATTTATACAAAAATGAGTACGAATTTTGTGAGACCTCAAACTTATACTTAAATTGATTTGTCTACAAACATGGACCACACAACATTACATGAGGCAGCTCTGGGAGTGTTCTAGAAAAAAGTTATTCGAAAGATTTACGAACCTTTAGGCGTTAGCGACGGCGCATACCGAAGAAGATTTAATGATGGACTAAATGAGCTTTCGCACACATCAACATAATCCAGCAAATTAAGACGCAACGGCTACGCATTCTAGGCCTTGTTACGCGAATGAAGGATGATGTTCCGGCAAAGAAAGTATTTTTATCGAAATCCGTCTATGGCAGCAGAGGAAGCCGCCCTGCTCTCACTTTGCAGGAAGGAATAGTTGAAAAACGATTTAAACTCCCTTGGTGTGACCAATTGGTGCCAGTTAGAGCTGGATTTCGATTCGATTTTTAATCGATTCAATCGATCTGCTTTTAAGAAATGAATAATCGATTTTCTTTTTAGAATCGTTCGATTTTTTTAGCCTTCGAAGTTTTGATCATCTTTCAGCAACTGGACCTATGCCATATTTATTGATAAAAACGTGCAGAAAATATATTCGTTGTAATTTTTTTATAAATTTAGCTTTATTGGCGCGTATACGCAGACCAAAGCTGGACTTTTTTAAAAACCATGAACTATGACTATACGCCATTATGATGGTGGCTCTGAGCAAAAGGAGAATTATGAAGAAATTTTATCATCACCAAAAATTGGCGCTTAGCCGCCTAGGAGATTTTGGCATTGCAGTTACGCAAGTCAGCCTAGCTATCCCGGCTTCAACATAACTGACACCAATGGAGATCAAGTTTTCTTGGCAGAGGTCTTCCGCTTCGTCTGCCGGATGCCGATAGGAACACTGGCTGTGCCGAAACTTTTTCATGAATTCCCATAACAATACCTATCGGCTGGTTCGACGGAGATGACCATTATTCATCGGCATGACTTTTCTCTTGAAAAGGGCAATGCCTTCGACTCTCGATACCGCAGCTATGATGAGAGATTAATAGAGGGTTATAGCCAAAAGTTGTTCTCCTTGTGATTTCTAAGCTAACATTGCAGAGAAGGCAGAACTAAATGAAGAAATGTCTGCGCACAAAATTGGAATATCTAGAAAAAACACAGAAAGCATGCTATTAAGGTATCGAAATCACTATCAATCTCACTTCGACGGGAGGAACAAATAAATAACCCTGTGGTACTTCTTGATGTTGCTAAAGAGCCAACGGTACAACCTTGGTAAACAATTGTGCATCAACCAACTATTTTCAGCTCGATTTAATCGATTTTGTTTTTGATAATCGAATCGAAAAATCGAATCTCCAAAAAATCGAATCGAATCCAGCTCTAGTGCCAGTTAACCGAGAAAAGGAACGACTCCTTGATGGCAGGCCATAACAGTTTAAACCATTAAGCGCTAATTAATTAAATAAGTAAGAAAAAAATTCAAAGAGTTGAAATAAAAATTGTTGAACTTTTTCGAAAACGTTTTCTATATTATTTCGAATAGTTTCGGTTACACAATTCATAGACGTTTTTTCTTAAAATAACGGAAACACATTGATTTAATGAAATTTTTTAATAATTCTGTACGCTGCTGTAAATAAATATAAAGCAACGGTACGACTTGTGTGAGCCTTCAGGGCGTATGAGTGCTGGATAGTAATCAGGCGATGTAGTGAGAGTAAATACATATGTGCTATATATAAATACATATGTACTATATATATATATTTAAATTTGTTGGTGTTATGAGCAAAAATGAGATGTTTTGGGGATTATCGTTTGACGAAAATTATTTTTTTAAAGCTAATGAGGCTTAAAAATTCATGGTATCTAATTCGAAATTGGCGCTGTAGTGAAGTGAGATCTATTGAAGCAAAATAAATAAAAAAGATATGGAATTGGGATTTCGTATTGAATAAAATATTGTTAAAAAACGCAAATATGGTGCCGTTTTAGTATCTACAATCCATTTAGATATTTGATGTTGATAGCACCGTAGCACAGAGGTTCGTGTCTCCGCTATTAAGCACAACTCGTTTTGTAGCGAGTTTTTTAACCACTGCCGCGAGTCTTCAATAATTGCCGCTAGATGGGTCTAACTCTCCTTTGCGCGCCTAGCCCAAGAGTTACAAACAAGCATACATACAAGTAAAGCTAAGATAAGAGAGGAGAGCAGCTTTACCTTTAATCGATAAGAAAAGTCAATGTCAAGATCAAGGTTTCTTTTTTTTAGAGAATAGTTTATGAAATATTAGTGCAATTTCAAACCTCCTTAGCTGTCGCAGCCGACACAGTCAACCAGCGGGGTGCTTAAATTTTATAGGTAAGGTTCCCCCGTAGAGAAGATAAGATACCTCGGGTAATATCTGAGCTAGCTAGTAATAGAACATGCTTCATATTCGGCCAAAATCTTTCCGAATTGCCACTACAGTAACAAAGCAACCTTAGTACATAGCGACGATTGATTGGAACTTCCATGACCGATTTAGTGAGTTTTAAAGTCATTTAGCTTCAGTTATAAATGTATCGAATTCAAATTTCTGAGATCGGATCAGTTGGTACTATACGTGTTTTGCGTGATTTCGTCGATCCTAGATCCCTCAGTAAGATAAGATAATAGATATAAACCAAATAAAAGTTTAAAATTAAAAAATATTACCGATTCCAAAACGCTGCGCTTTTGAGGTTACAAATGACCATCAGGTCTAAGCATCGGAATAACCCGAATTCATCCAGACTTTCACGCGGCGGCAGATTTTCTGTGGGTTCTTTCTACTAGAATTCTGGTTATTGGAATTAAATGGTCACGGAAAATTTTTAAATTGGGTCCGTAACTGCAGAGGGGGTTTTTCGAAGCAAATTTGCCGTAAGGCACAAAATATACAGTTGCGAACACGAAATCAGCAGCGGCAATTTTTATCAAATTAGCCCAAATAAATTATTTTTTTTTTTTTTCGATAATTTAAGCAAAAACTTCCATAAATTTTGTTACTGAAACTATCTAAACAAGACTCAAAAGCATTTCCCAAAAAATTCGATAAAATTTAGCGAGAACTTTTTATTTAGAACTAGCAGACCTGGCAGACGTTGTTCTGCCCTAAATTTGGCCTATCTGCATTTTTTAATAACCTTTTTCCGTCTAACTCTGCCCTCCCCCACCCCTCTTCACTTTTTCCTGATCCTTTTATTCACTCCTCCTTCCGTCTTTTTCGCTTCATCTATCTCCATATTCGTCTCATTCTATTTCTTTCTCAGTATTCTTCTACTTCTCTCTTTTCTCTTCTCTCACCTTCTTCTCATTCTTCTTCATCCCTTATTGCCTGTCCCAGAGGGTGGTATGTATTTTGTTCCAGTCCCAGTCCCAGTCCCACTCCGAGTCTCAGTCCCGGTCCTAGTTCTAATCCCAGTCCCAGTCCGTCTCTGGTTAACTTCCCGGAAAAAAGGATCGTAAATACTAATATAGGCAAATTTATATACCAAATTTTCAAATTTTGAATTTTTTCTAAAAAAAATTATAACTCAGGAATGGCTAAACCGATTTGGGATTTCAAAATCAACTAACCATCATCTCTCCTTCATGTATCTTTCCTAAAAATTTCATGGCAATCTTTCTATCCGTTCTCGAGTTATGGAGTGACTCTCAAAATGTACACTTCTTTTTATATATATAGATAGAAGATAGATGTCCTGAGTTTTCTTGAGTATGCAGTTTTGTAGCCCAAGCCAATAGTATAATAAAGTTCAATTATAAGTCTCCCAAAATCAGCATTGATTTTTGACAATTTTTTTCCGAAGGTTGTTTTAGACTTTCTTCCACATAAAAATAAAAGCTAGCGCCATTCGCAAGTAAGTAGGTAAGTAAGTATGCACTTCGTTAACTATTGAGTTCATAACTTCGAAACTTCTGATTCTTTATTTAGCTCCCTATTCATCTAAGCATGCAATATGTTTGTTTGCTTCTCTTTCTAACACAGTGCCGTTTGACACTGACCGAAGTGTGGAAAGAGCGTTTTGACACTGAACGTAGTGTCAAAATTACCGGGGTTGATGTCATCAGAATCGACGTAGGGATGTACAAATTAACGAAGAAAGGAGTGGAATTTCAGTAATGCACTTTATAAACCAATTAGCTTAGTTAGGGAGAGAGATCGTCGCTCAGGACATATGTATGTTACAAGGGGTGGCAATAAAATTCCGTGATCTTAGTAATAATTTAAATATGGCAACACTTTTTAATTCGTCATCATCTGTCTAAGAGGGGGGATCTTCCCTTTAGCTCAAAAAGGAGACAGATAGCACCTTTCCTTTGTGTTTTATGCGAATTTTTTGCAAGTAACTTCTTTGGAGCGTAGTGAGAATGTGTGATGTTCATTTCAAGCAACGCGTTGGACCAACGAAAGCGAGGATTCCAAAACACCAGCGGGTTAGGGGGCTTAGAATATACCCGCGGTAGGTATGCCTGTCGTAAGAGGCGAATAAAATACCAAATTGATTCAAAGGGTTGCGTAGCGCAACCCTCCCAAGGGGTTGCCAGCGCAATATATAGCTTCCCCAACTCAATTTTCAACCTCATCTACCCATGGCAAATCCTGTTTCATTAACAGCCGGGGCTCTGGCGACGCCGAACTCCTGATGGATCTAAGAGGTGGGCGGGCGGTATGGCCTAGAAGGTTTCATGTTGTCATACCAAATCGTTCCCGAGATGGTCGGGCTAGTACATTTATGGTGCTTCGGATCTGCATCCCCAAGGCCTTCGGGGAGTGTCCTTATCGCTACAACAACAACAACAAGAGGATGCCAATGTCACGTCTGAAGGCAATTTAAATTTTTTTTTCGATATCCACGCCATCATTCATCGTGGATACATTCCCGTTGGCCAGACAATGACTGGAAAATTCTATGTTGGCGTTTTGTTGATTTTCTTGTGCGATCCGAACTCACCAAGAATGGCTGGATCTTGCATCACGACAATGCACCGGTACATTCCTTTTTTTTGTGCAAGAGTTTTTGCCAAAAAAAGGGCATCCGAATGTTGCCTCGACCACCCCGATATTGCTCCCTGCAACTTTTTCTATTCCCCACGACGAAGCCGCACCTCAAGGGAACTCATCATCGCGGGGTACAGGAGGTACAATAAACTGTAACTGTGGTGCTAAGCGGGCTAACTTCGGAGGATCACGAAAGGTCCTTCCAATCATGGGAGAATCCTTGTAATCGTTGTATAAATTTAGAGGGAAACTATTGTGAAGTTCGATAGTAAAATTTTTCCTATAACTTCATTTTCTTGTTTTTTATTGACAAATTCCTTGAACTTAATTTCCCTTAAAAATATCGATTGTATTACCCAAACAATAGTTGTAAGACTGTTTGAGATTTACTTATGTATACGAAATCGTTTATGTTTGTATTAAACCGTGTTAATAGTTTGCTTTTAAAACGTAAATATTTTAAACCATAAATGTTAAAGAAGATTTTTTTTAGTCGATAGACAATAGAATTTCGGGCAAAATTGAAAAAAAAAACAAAACGTCTCAAACAAAAAGTGCAAAATTTACCAATTACCAACATTAATTTTCAATCCAAAAGGAAATTATTACGCATACAAAATATAAACAAAACAAAGAATGTTTTTTTTTGATATAAAATTAGTATTTATTTATTGTTTACAAATTATTATTTAACTTATATATACAGCACTTTAGGGGATTTTTCAAAAAAAAAAAAAAAAACAGATAAAAGCGCTAGGCGATAAGGATTATATATGGGGAAAAGGTATGACACCTCATTTTTTTTTATTTCGTTGACTGTAGTAATTATCCTGTAATCATAATATTGTGTTCGGCATCGTGTCTAACATTACCATGGTCTTAAACGTTATCACGATTAGTTGTGCAATCATAATTAAAAACAGTTGAAAATACCATTACTGTAATCGTAATCCTTATCACCTAGCTATAGTGAACAACAAACTATTCAACGAGTAATTAGCAATAATCACTAATTAATTATTAGAGGTATATTTACTTAATATTTCGTTTAGTATTATATAACCTGTGGTATAGGTAGTGTTGTTCCGATATGGTTACCTTGGTCAAGTTCCGATTATTTTTCGTAGTTGATTACCTCGTACAAGCACTTCCCTGGGTATCTGGTACATGAACATAATATTGAGGTATCGATTACTCATGTCATGTAATGCCACCTGTATTTTTGTCTCACAATTCCCCTCAAATTTTATTATAGGATTTGCAACACTCGACAATTTTGAGTAGCCAAAAGTTTCGATTTTGAAAATATTACCTTCTGTTAAATTAGCTGGCATAAAAAAAAAACGTCGGAAACCTCGATTCCCATTTTAGTAATTTAGACCACGTTTACACATGCTGTAATCTACAAAACAAACCTCAATAGATAATCTACGAGTTTACATATCATCCATATCTACGAACTAGATAATTAGCTGTAAAATTTTCACGGTTCTCTTTTAGTTCGGCTGCCGTGGTGTGATGGAAGCGTGCTCTGCCTACCACACTGACGATCTTGGGTTCATGCCTCGGGCAAAGCAACATCAAAATTTTAGAAACAAGTTCTTTCAATTCGAGGAAAATTTTTCTAGGCGGGGCCGCCCTCGGCAGTGTTTGGTAAGCACTCCGAGTGTATTTCTGTCATGAAAATCTTCTCAGTGAAAACTCGTCTGATTTTCAGATACCGTTCGGAGTCGGCATAAAAGAAGTATGTCCGGTCCCGCCAATTTGTAGGAAAACTTAAGAAGGAGCGCGACGCAAATTGGAAGAGAAGCTCGGCCTAAAATCTCTTCGGAGGTTATTGCGCCTTACATTTATTTTTTATATTTGTTTATTTATCCTTTAGTTCGTGCTTCCAATTGGAGATAACACTTTTCCATGAAAAAGTCGACATCTTTAAAATTTGCCCATAATATGGGAAATATAGTTATTTAATTAACGATTTGAAGGTAAGTACAAAAATTAAGATAATCTCGTTATATGTAAACTAGGTCCTACACCGTCATGCATACAAAAACAGAAGTAGTTCGTTCATTTGGCTAGCTTCCCATAAAGTTTAGAATAAATGTAGGAAATCTAGCGTAATAGTTCCGTTTATGTGGTACACTGAAAATTGGCCGTACATATTTTAGTGGAGTAACCAAGGAAGTGTATTCATTCAGGATTAAGAATCTGAGACCTAAGTTTTTTTTTCGCCTTTTCAAAGCTTATGTTTTGCAAACCGTGCCCTAGGTAAAGTAAATGAACTGGGACATGTTTTTTGCAAATCCATTTCCCATAGACTTTATGGATTTTGTTTGAACGTAACACTTACGATAATCCAATGTTTTTATTATAAATATATTTTATCGATTTTTAAATTTTAATAAATTATAACGAGCTTTGTAATGAATAAGATACAATAAGGTATCGGGTATTCTCCATACATACTTTTTGGTATCGTTTACTTTCCTCGATCACTTTAAAGGAGTACAAGGTGGTATCGGAACAACACTAGGTATGGGTGAAATTAAAAATAGAAAGAGTAAGAAGGGGACTGACTTTGGCTGCACCAAAGATCTCATACCTTTCGTGAATGGAGCCTTATGTTTAAACAACTTGCGAGATTTCAATATTCTATAGTGGCCCGATCTGGTCGGTTCCAAAAAATGATTAATTGGACAGCAAATTTCTTCATATCTCAAAAATTGAGGGACCAGTTTGCATTCAAACAGACAGACAAACGAACAGGCAGACGGACATGGCTAAATCAACTCAGCTCGTCATCCTGATCATTTGGGTATACTTATGGGTGGCCCTATTTGTTCTCCATTTCATTTCCATGAAAGGTATAAAGATGCATCGAAGCATTGCGTCCTAATGCTGCCTTGCCTGAAATCTTACCTTGGGTATTTTCAATACTTTAAAATGGGCTAACAGCGCAGGTGTGTGAAAAGAATCATGTTTTCTGCTTTTGCCTTATTTAGTGTACCACTGCTATTGTGTTTCCCCACAAAAATTACACATTTAGTAAAATCTAAAGAATTATTCATCCAAAATTTGTACACACAAAACATGCTATAATTCTCGATACCTCAATTGGGAGGATGTTTATTAAGTTTTAAGAAAAGGTTAATAATAATCAAGATTCTCGATTATTCCTTGATTTCTGGTATCGTTCGAATCACTGTCGAACAAATAAACTTAAATGTTCTGTATGGGAAACATTCTTTATTTGCAGCACTACGATGGTAGTAGAACTTTACCATCCAAAGTATTCGCGTAATTCACTGACGTTTTAAAATCAAAACTGATTCATTACTTCCTAGACTGCGCTGCTTATATAGCACTCAGTTGGTTTCGTCCATATATGTAATACTTCTATATCACTACTACTGAACTGTGCAGCCTGTCAAACATTACAGTACAGATATACAACGAGAGAAGGACACAAAATCTCAAGGCTGTCTTTAAATTTTTGTAACAAATGGGCTTAAATATATGTATATTTCAACAAGCAGTATAACAACAAGAGTATGTTAGAAAAAAAATTACAAAATTGATATTATTTCAACACCAATAGCAGCCAGCCCAGTACTCCTATTTTGTTTACTTCATCAAAAATTTACTTCATTAAAAAACTCAAAATAAGTAAAATTTTGAAAACGTTTATATATCATTTGTTCAAGCTAATTCACTTTAAATTATTTTTAAAAACGTTTAAAGAAATGCTTGTTGGGATGTATGTATAAGTATATTTTTATACATGTATATTTGAATTTTTTTCATTTCTTTTTTTTTTTACTATTTATGTAAATAATGTACTTTATATGGCTGCAGCCCATGTTTAAACAATAAATACATCAAGCCTTGTATTGTATTTGTTGCCCTTTTCATAGTTTAATCGACTAAACTGATATTTTATTTTTCTTTTATTTTAGTATGCAGAAGTTGGGTAAAGGGGATAGTGACCCGTTGTTACCCCTTTAATACTTTTTTTACACACGCTACTACAATTCACTAACACTAACAAAGCCCGCGCATGCGCAGAACATAGATTTGCACAGTTTCAGCAAATAATAATTCATAGAAACTTTGCACATTAGGAAGGTATTGATATAGAAGTATTATATATATGGTTTCGTCACAACTATACACTCTTCGCGAGCAGCCTTCCCGAAAAGTTGCTTATCTACTTTTCGTTTCTGTATCTCATATTAATAAGAGATAATTGGAAACAAAAACCCTCCACATCTTGTTGAAGGTCCATGCTCAATAACATTTTTTAATCTTTTGACATTTTTCAGTGGGTGTCCCATTTTAAAATCTAATATTCCCTACTATATACCGATAATAACTCAATACATGCAATACTTAAATGCGATATGTATATTTAGAAAATTATCTAGTATTATACATTTTACGATAATGAAATGGTATATTACGTTTGGCACGAATCTCAATACTGTAAGTTCTTAAAGGAGAAGAGATAGACCTATCAATAAGTATACCGAATTGTTCAGGGAAACGATCTAAGTTGATTTATCCATGTCCGTTTGTCTGCTTGAACGCAAACTAGTACCTCAATGTTTGATATCTTGATGAAAATTTGTGATCGGGTATATTTTGGTGTCGGATTAGAAACTTATCGGAATTGACCGGATCGGACCGCTATAGCATACGTATGGGGGACATACAACCGATCTTTCAGAAAAACAGTTTTTTTTGTAATATCTTCTCAATTTATCAGTTAGAAATTCCAAATTTCGCCAAATGCTTTCGTATATGGTATATATTGTTGTTTGGAAAAATCGTAAAGATCGATAGTATGTATTGTATATATCGTATGTTGATCGGTTGTTCAGATTTTATGAAATTCTAACACATTGTTCAGCTCCATACATGAAAGGTATGAGGTCTTCGGCACGGCGGAAGACAGTCACGTCATTACTTGTTTTCTTTGTGTTATTCCAGATTTACTAACTAGAAACACATTTCAAACCAACTTTTTTCATACCAACATTGATTCGAAGATTCTTCTCTCAAAAAACAATGCTTCGAAGCAAGCATAGAATGTAAGGATGTAGTAATAGATGTTCGATATCGAAGATGTTAAGGTTCAAATTCCAAATCCAAATACAGTTTTCGAGATATATGCGCCATATTGATTCATAGTTTTGTTTTTAATTTTTTTAACGTTTTTGTTTTTTGAATTTTTCTAATTATGTTGTAATAAATTATTTTTAATATTGTTTTTTTTTTTTTAGTTTTGATTTTCTAATAATGTAATATATATTTATTTTGATTTATCAGTTTGATATTCCGCTAAATTAAATAAAATTCGTTAACTTTTTAATTTTTTATTTGATACTATATTTGAGCAGTTTGAGATATGCATACGAGTATATAATAGTTATAATATATGATGATATAGTAGGTATTTCGTAATCTTTTGGTTTTTCGAACAGTTTTTCATAAACGCTGAAGTCGATATTTATTTCTTGCAGCTGACAAATGTACATTATAATTTGCTAAATAATTTTCATATACGAGAATATAATTTTTCATTTGTATTTTTTGTTTTTAGTCAGGACTATACTTATATAAACGGTAGTTGTTTAGGAAAGACTGCAGTCTTCTTCAACAAGAAATGCAATCGATTTTCCGTTTCCATTCTTTTCACAAGCGTCAAAATTCGTAAGCTGGTACTTCTATCTCTCTTGTAAGCCTCTTCCGTTTTCCGTTGAAAACTCAACTTCAGATCTAGCAGCATTTGTACCGTTAGACAACAACTTCGTTTTCTTTGCCAATCACAATTAGTCAGGCCACTACATTAAGGGCTCGAATACTGAATGCATTCACTTTTGGCAGGTTGAATATTCAAAGTTTTAATTTTTATAAACACTTCGTTTATGAACAATAATAACTATATTTTACTAAATATATGTAATATGTATAATTATTACTTTAATAAATTTTCAACTACGAAATTCCTTAGTTAATAGTGATAGATCAATTTAAATTTTAGATTTTTTTAATTTCGAATTTTTTGATTTTCAATTTTTTAAATTTATTTTGATTTGTTTGCCAGTTGACTCTGAGCTGAAGTGGTCAACTTGGATACGACACGCGTGAGAGCACGATTCTCCGCACGCAAACGATCATTCTCAGTCTTTAGCTTCTGCAATAGCTATAAATGACAAAATAAAAAAAGCAACAACAACAAAAGGTATGGAGAAAAAAAGAGAAGAACAAGAAGTATCAGATATCAATGGCAGTTAACGTTTTCGTTTTTAACAATGAAAACAAGAAATGCATTTATTTGATGAATGAGTGATTTTTTTCATGATAATGATGCAAGCTAATCTTGATTGAGTGAGTGGAATAACACATAAGAGATATGAATACGTTTCGAGATGAAGGGGACTAATTGATTAAAGCGTAAACTAAGATTGAGAGTGAACAAATAAGCATAGAACCATTAAGAGGAATCAACACAATGTTTTACGTGTTACGAGTATAACTGACAGATCGCGCGATCTTTGTGGAACAACGTGATTTAGAATAGACTTTTCAGTCCCAGCGATTTTTCACCGTTATTGTGACTGAACAGTTATAGCAGAGAGATATAAACTAAATCGCAGTTCACAATTACGCTTACCAGTAAGCGCCATCACAGATTCAAACACTGTTCTCGTCACGGTAGAATATTTAACTACTGCAAAATGTCGCAGAAAGTTGCTACCTACTTTTAGAGGTAGCAGTAAGTTTGCTATTAAGCCTTAGCACAAATCACAGGATCATTAGTTTGTATCATTGTATCTTAGGCTGTTACAGTCGCTGTGATTGGGTTTGTAACTTAAAAAATCCGTAGCCGAGATTGTGGACGAAACGCAGATATCGCCACAGCCAGACAAACATGGCGTTTTCTTTGAAGCTGTGATCTACTGCGATATTTTAGTAATAATAAATTTAATTTCATAACAAATCGAGTACTTATAACATTGCGAATTCTCTAATCACAGTCTAATAACATGCAATAACTGCTCTTTAAGATTCTATGCTCATTTGGAGAGAACAAGTCACGTTTGCAAACACAAAGGGCATGGGAAAAAAAGATATATACAAGAATATTGGATGATTCTTTAAGTAAAATGTATGAAAGCTGCAAATTTTAAACTGCAATCACACTAGTGACGAGAGGGGGGGGGGGGGGGGGGGGGGGGGGGTGGTGGTGAAAATGTAATTATGACATATGCATACTACATACATACTTACTAAGTATGAGTAATGAGAGGAATTTATATATGTAAGTTATGACGATTGCTATAATCAAACATTTGTGAATATTTTTATGTTATGACAATTTTGTTTGTGACTTAAAATGAATGAAAGCTTCTCACGAGGTCTTGTTATTTTATTAAATCACTTTAAACAAAAAAGTAGTATATGACATGTTCAAAGGAAAACCACATACAAATTTCACAAAATCAAAAAAAAAAATAAAAATCTGAGAAAAGAAAAAAACCAGTAATAAATTTAGGATACTACTTAAAAATATGACTATCTATATATCTATCTCAAATGCAATGTATAACTACTTTTAATCACTCTAGATTTAATTGTAACTACATCCAAAAATTATCGATAGGTGCTATCCATTGACTTCTTGGACTATAGATGACCGGTTTACGTTGGCAATTTTGTGCGCTAAGATTATGCAACGACATCAATTCAGTTTTGAAGACGGTAAGGAAAAGGGGATGCGGTATTCTGCGCTGATGTGGAATAAACAGATCGTACAAGCTTCCAGATCACTGTAGTGGTTTTCAAGCGGAAGTAGTAGCCGTAACCAAAGCAGTGGAAAGACTGGAAGAAAATAGTTCAAACTGCAGCCGCGTCAGTTATTATATTGACAGCCAAGCAGCAATTAGGGCAATAATCTCTCAATTGGGTCCCCGAGCATTTGGAAATGAAAAGCGGATGGGCTGGCTAAACAGGGCGCATCGTTCGAAGCTTGTACCTTAGACGATTATGTGCAGACCTTACAACCTTAGACTTACAAAGGTTACTCTTATCAATAAAAAGAAAGGACTGTAGATTCATGATGGGTATTCTGACTTAACACACCCTTCTGGCATCTCATGCTTTTAAATTGTATCTTGTCAGTGATAGTGGATCAGGAAATGCGGATTAGAGGAGCACGGGTTTGTGCTCATGCCCTACGCTCGCAAGGCTAAGACTCCAACTACTAAGATTGGTACAGCTATCAGATCTAGAAGTAGCAAGTGGCACATGTCCTAGAAAGCTTCTGGTATTTGTCAAGAGGACGGAGCTATTTTATAACATACATCCTAGATTCTGGTCGTTGAGCAAAGTTCTGGGCACACTATAGACAAACAAAGTTATGATAGCGAGGTCCTCAAAAAAAAAAAGGTCGTCACGGAGCAGTCAGTTCAACCTAACCAAATATATGGCAATACATATTTTGAAAAGCCATATTATATTTTCCCACATGAGTAAAATTTTGCATTTTCCGTGGTGTTATGTAAGCGTGCCCACCACACCGAAGATCCTTGGTTCACGCCCCGGGCAGTTGGCACAACGCCGCTAAGCAAAAAAATATGTTGATATTTGCAACAAAAAACAAAAAATTTAATTACGCTAAAGCTTTGATAAAATATATAAAGTGATAAAAAAAAAGAAAACATACAAAATCAGTACATTAAAAATCTTTTTTTTTTTAAATTCATGTAAATTCACCAAAGTTTGAGCTTAAAAAAATGTATCAGCAATAAAACTTAAACTTAGATATTAAATTAAAAAAATATACAAAAAAAGTGTTTAATTGCAGTTTAATCATGTGCGTCTGAATTGTTAAATCAAAGAGATCAAATAAGTGGGGGAATGGTGTGTTAGCAAAAAACAACAAACGAGAACAAAGAAAATTTTCACTTTCGTGAAAACGCGCTCATGTGTGTGTATTTGTATGTGTGCGGTGTTTAGGTGCGTGTGTAGGGGGTGCACGCGTATAATAATGCTGGCAAAAGCAGGGGGGTAAACGTGTATGTTTTGCATGTGTATTTGTGTGCTTGGATATTAATTACCTTTAGCTCTTCTTCCATTTCAGAAAGTTTGCGTTCCATTGCTCTCCTTTCGCGTTTTTCAAGCTCTGAGATTGAATTTTTAGATGTCTGCAAAAATTAAATTTGCAAAAATTTTGTTGTGGATATTTTTTTTTGCACTTATTTGTTTTAAATTCCTAAGATTAATAATTAAATTTGTTCCATTGTTTTTTTCTTTTTTGGGCATTTTGGAAAATGTTAAATTATGTATAGCACAATAAAATTGTTTAATTGACAAATGTTAAAAGATAGCAAAAAAGTGTTATTTGATAGAGAGTAGATTTAAGAGCTCAATTTAGAGTTTAGTGGTGAAGAAAAGAGCGGCGGTCAGAGTGTGAGTATGTTTGTAAATGCGAGGGCATGGGAGCGTTAGGTAAAAAGCAAGTGACATTTTTTTGTGAAGTGTTTGTGGGTCATTCCATGTCAAATCGGGCAATAAATGGAATTTACGCTTTTCATCGTTTTGATGAGAAGTTTTTCATTCAAAAATAAACGTTTTTAATCTTAAGACCCACTTGCAGGCAATTTATCCCTTTTACTCAGATTTGGTTACTTATGTATGAGGGTTAACCACTCATACTATTTAGAAACATTTCAAGATTACCTCTAAAGTCAAATAGCTTTGGAAGGGGGTCTAAGGAAAATAAAACATTTCGACCAAGTTTTAAAATCGCCTGTTTTCAGAAACTTGAAATACAGATTTGACAAATGACAAAAGAGGTCAAAGAAGTTTACAAGGCAACCAAAATCTACAGAATTCAAAGAAGAAAAGTGAAAAAACGACTTAATAAATATTGCACAGCGAAATTTATTTCTGCAGACTTATTATTGCCAAAGATGTGATTCTTTCTTTAATTTTTTGTTTTCAAACTCGAAATTTCTTAAATCAAAGCTGAATTATTTAATTTCTATTAAATATGGCAATAATGTAATTCGGGTCACGTTTATTCTTAAAATTTTTTTACACTTGCGTGAATAAAATTTCAAGTTAAAAAATTTTACGGAAGTCAAAAGTTTTCAATATTTTAAAAATTCTTATAAATATTTCAACGTTGAGCAATAAAAATAAAAACAAGGTTGTAAAAATATAATATTTTTGGAATCGTAAAATAGCTAGGATTAAACAAATGCTTAAAAAGGACCCAATTTCGTAAATATATTTTCTAAACAGATGTTTCAAAATTGCAAAAATGGAGTCATTTGATATTACAGTGCAATTGTTTTTTTTGTAAAACTACCTTTGTCAAGTCCAATCAAAAACAATTTTTTTTCGAAAATCAATTATTATTGTCGAAATTACGAAACTAAAAAATGTTAACTATATATCGAAAATTGTAAATAAATAGCTCCTCAGCTTAAAAAGTGTTGTAACAGTAAAAACTTGCACAATTAACATAAATTGAGCCTCGACTTCTTTCTTTTTCTGAGCATTGAACAATGTTTTTTTTTAGTTTTAAAATTATTTAACATTTTTTTGTTTATTTTAATTGTTTAACTTCTTCTCGGTTTCAAACAGTTTTTTTAACTACTTCATAAATAATATAAAAATTTTTTTATTTAAGATTTTAAACTTACAACTTTTTTTAAAGCTTTTTAACTTTAAAAATTGTTTTTCTATTTTATTCTTTACGAAAATTTAGGATACCGAAAATATAATAACGACATGATGATTTAAAAACTTTTAAAACAAAATACACCTAAAATTTTTAGTGAAAGGCATTTTTTTTCCTCTATATGAATGCATCGATCAAATTTTTTTGTATTTTTTCTTTTCTTCAAACCTGCAAGTTCCTAAACTTCAGATTTTTTTGTTAAACTATTTTGGTTAACGAAATACGTATATTTAGAATTATTTTTTTTTCAATATTCCAAAACTCAAAAAAAAATGCAATTTTTGCATTAAAATAATTTGAAGTTTTATTTTTATCCCGATAATTTAGAAAAGTTTTAAGGATTGAGCAATCATTTTTGAAACCACGAAAGTTTTAAATAAATCTCTTATAATTATAAAATTTTTTTTTTTTTTAATATATTATTTTTCAAAATTGATAAATTACGAGAAATTTACAAAAATTGTGACGTTTGAGAAAAATAATTTTTATTTTTATTGAAGCAAAGTAAAAAAAAAAATAGCTAATCTCTTAAAAATAAATTTGAATTTCAGTTATATTTTTAAAATATACAGGGACTCAAACTTTTATTCTTTTTATAATGAAAGTGCCTAAAAATTTATTAAATAAGAACTACTATTTTTGAGGACAGAATTAAAGGTTGGCCCTATAACTATGGAATGGCTAATCCAAGTGAAACGATTTTTTTAAGGTTTAAAATCTAGACATTAAGAAGAATCTATTTTTAAAAATGCGTTTCATTTGGATGTGCCGTTCTATAGTTATACGGCTGGACTTTTACTTCAAAAATAAAATTCCGGATTTTAGTTTTATTTTTAATTTTTTTAAGTCACAAAGGTTACTCTAGCACAATTTTTTACCCGTACTTTTTCGATTCAAAAAAAGAAAATAACTATTAAAATGGGTCCCTAAAAATATGAGCTGAAAAAAAATTTCGAACTTGGCATTACTTTTAAAAACTATTTTTTAAATCTTTTTTCTTTTGGTAGTAAATTTTTTTATTAATGATTAAAAAACTATTCCGACCGCAACACAGCCTATTTAAAAATTTCGATTTAAAACATTGGCGTATTTGATATGGAGTGACCTAAAGTGCTAGTTGTGTGTAACAAATGTGCCTCTATATATAATAATTTTCATAAATATGAAATTCTTAATAATTTTTCTTACTATTTTACATGTTTTGTTGCGCGCAAAATGTGAAAGAAAAAAACGTGGTAATAGCACGAGCGATAGAGAACGCGAGCGATTTTTTTTATGTTTACATCTTCAACTTGCTATATATTTTTCTTTTTTCTCTTAAAAGCTTGGCACTTGTTTTTTATATTTTATTTTATTTTTTCATTTTCATAATTTTTATTTTTTTTACTAAAAACAATGTTTTCTTTATCCATTTTCATGTTATTTTTTTTTTACTTTTTACAAACCTGCGTAAAATAACACACAAATATTTCGCAAAATTAATTTGCGCTTCGAACCAAAAAAAAAAAAAACTAAAAATTTGTAGAAAATATATGTATGCAATAGTAGCAGTTTTTGTTGTATGCTTAAAACACATAAATAAATTTGTGTGTTGGCTGCGAGCAATGCACGTTAAGTATATTTTTTTTAGTTGTTTTGTTTTTGTTTTTGTATTATTGTTTTCTGTTTTTTTAAACTGTTTTGTATTATTTTAAATTTGCAGCAGACAATTCGTTGTATTTGTATTGCATTAAAAACTTGTTATACTTACTGCGTTTGTAATTCTTTCGAGTGTTGCTTTAGTTTGCACGACTTCTTCATCCTTTTTCTTCAACTGGTGCTTTAGCTTTTCGTTCTCCAATCTGGAAGAGAGGAAAGGAGAGAAAATTACAAAAATTATTTATAGGCGCCAAGAAGCCAGCTAGACACCCACAAGCCATTAGCAAACTATTTAGGGGATATGTTAGGTTGAACTGGCCGGTCCATGAAGACCTCACATAGACTGAATAAGTCCGTAGTGTTACCAGAAGTTTGTTTTAACGACCAAACTGAAAAAAACTATCAAAAACCAGGACCTATGTTATAAAATAACTCCGTCCTCTTGGCAAATACTAGAAGCTTCCTAGGATTTAAGCCGCTTGCTTCTTCTACATCTGACAGCAGTATCACTCCTAATAGCTGGAGTCTTAGCCTGGCAAGCGCAGGGCAAGAGCACAGAACGTGCTCGATCGTTTCCTCCTCCAGCCCGCACTTCCTACATCTGCTATCACTGGCCAAGCCTAATTTAAAAGCACGTGACGCCAGAAGGTAGTATCCAGTCCGAATACCCGTCATGAGTATACAGTCCTCTCTTTTTAATGATAGAAGCAACTTTGTTAGTTGTAAGACCTGCACATAATCTTCGACACTTTATAGCTCCGCGCTTGAACCCACGCCTTTCCTGTTTGGTGGATCATGTGCACCTCTCGCCTTCGCTCAATTTCTCCCAGTCTAATTGGGACGTCTACGGAGCAAGCTTCAAGGGCTGTGCCCTTTTTAGCTAGGACAACCGCTTTTTCATTCCCATCTATTCCCATATGCCCTGGGACCCAATACAGATGTATGTTTCTCCCTGTCCCAATTCTCTCCAGGGACTGCTTACACTCTAACACGCATTTTGATGTTGTGCTACGCGAGATTATTGCCTTAATTGCTGATTGACTGTCAATATAAAAGTTAAGACGATTGCAGCTTGGGCTATTTTCTTCAAGGGTTTCTACTGCTTCGGGAATAAATAATTTGACATAAAAAACCTGGTGAAATGCAAGCAAAAAAACCAAAACAAAAAAAATTCTCGAAGGGTTTGAAGTGATGATGCGGGGCGCAAATTTATGTCTAGATTTTTTATATCTGCTGTACTGTTTTGTGTTACTTTTTGATATCATCGCATCTAATAAAACTCTTCAAAAGTGCTTATTATAACATTTACTTAAAAGTGAAGTATGTAGGTCACTAAAGGGAAATAAAGATATGTTAGGTCTCCAATGGGTTAATACATAACCAGTAATGAATGGAATGCGTGACAGTTAATAGGTTAAGGCCTAACACATTCACCATTTTCGCTTGGATAACGCATTCCTAAGGTAAATAATTTTATTAAAAACAAATTGGCAGCAATGGGTCAATAAATAACAGGCAATGAGTTAAAACGGTGAATATTATCAAGTAAATACATATCAGGCGGTTATGATTTAGAAATTTAAACCAGGGTTTGAAATTACTTTGGAACAGGGTAATTTCACTTCGACGTTATTTTACATAAACTGTGTTAGTTGTCCATGATATATTTTGCTAAATGCTGCAAAAGCGTTTTGAAATTATATTTTGAAAATTTTTATATTTTTTATGGGATATTGTTTTCAACTTTCAATATTAAAAGGATACATATTAACAGAGCTGTGACGGTGGGAGCTGAATAAATGCAACTAAAATACGCATCAAAAAGGCATAGCAATATCTTTATCCTCCTTTCAGGAGAATAGTGCTTCTTAAACTTCGTTCAAATCCAAGGCTTGTGTTTAAGAGTCGCACCGATCCCTCCGCAATAGTAAAGAAGAATTAGCTCGACGCCACTTTACTTTGTTCGAAGTTGATATGTAAGACTAGCGACAACATTGATTTTGCTTGTCCCTCTCGAACATTTCGGGCATTGTAACTAACGTCTCATTTTGATTTTGGGCTCATCATATGCTCCGCTCCCTTGCTTATTTCGAGGACAGATGTATGCGAAGCACCAATGCAGCCAGTTTGGCGTGTCTTTCGACTTCGGTACACATGTGGTTCAGGTGGGGAGAGACGCAACAAATTAAATTGGGTTACACTGAAATTACAGCCCTTGGTAGGGAAAAATCCCGATTCGCTCCGGTACATAGAACCGACTGCCTTGGGAAGCGTGGTTCAGGTGAGAGTTTGGAGCAACTCCCTTTGACTAATCCAAGGTGCTAATATTGCTCAACTTTATCAGCTTAACCCCTTTGTACCTGCTGAATTAAAGAGTGGTATCGGTTTATTTGATTCGTCCCGCAACATTCTGATCTTTCTTCAGATCTGCAGGCTTCGATAGTTATCACCCATAGATAGGCCTACCAATCTATTAGCGCCAACGTAAGTAAGTGAGCAGTTGTCTCGTCACTTTGTTCATCCTCTTGGTGGCAACGCGAGTTGTTGTTGTTATTGTTGTAGCAGTGCTTCGCCCCACCTAATAGTTGCGACCGATCACAAATTGTCATCAATATCCTCTAACGGCAACGCGAGTCGTAACGTCTGCCTCTTTAATAATCTATATGTAAAGCGGAGCCTCTTTGGAGGGAAGTATTTTATGAAGCACTTCATTGCAGCAGCGCCCCTTGTTGTGGTAAAGCCACTGCTATTTCGCATGGGGTCCCAGTGAGGTAAAACCTCTGTTCAAATACCGCGCAATGCACACGCGCAAGTCCCTCATCTAAATATTAAGGCTGTGTGCAGTTCTGCTAACCACACCAGTGACACCATGTACTGTGGCTGCTCTGTGAAAGTTTTAGCATCAAATGAATAGCGGGACGAATGAAACCTAATTTCGACAGTTAGTGCTTGAACGACGTGGCCAAATCTGAGACTATGTCTATGTAATCTGGCTATGTTGTCTTAACGTGCATGGGACTTTCTACATTTGCACTCAGAAGCATTTGGGAACGCTACGAATGCACGCTGTATTTGCCGTCCATCTAAATATGATCTACCCACTTATTTATTTGGCTTACACTCGTTTAAATGATTTTGGCCATCTAACAAGGCGTGATGATCAGTTCTGACATGACAAAAATTATAGATTCCAAGGGATGTTAGATCCTTCTCCCTTTTCCATTCACATACACATGGGTTAGCCAACGCAGGAGTATTGATTCGTTGAGCTATCCTAACGTCGCCGTAAATCTTAATTACTTCCTTTTGATCCAATTACGAACCCATTTGAGCTAAAGCTCACTTCACCTTACCTCCGACAGAGGAAAGGGCAAATCGACCACTCTTCGTTCACTCTAAATCCTGTTTAGGTCTCCCGTAAGTACAATTTGTTCGTGGATTTGGCAAGCCCCAAGTGAAACCATTAGCGCTGCAGTGACGTTGTGGCACCACAGCTCTAGAATTAGGAAATCTACTTCAAACTAAATTTAAATATTTAAAAGACAGTGGGGAAATCGCATGCATGATTACTAATTTCTCTGGGCTTATAGATTCCAAAAGCTCCTCAAACACGTCGTATTTCGTCACCTATTCACGAACTATCACAGAAGAAGAACGCCTAGAGAGGTTGCAGATCATGTTCGACGGTGCTTTTATATACGAGGAGTATAGCTTCAGCCCAGTATCGAAGGTCTTGAGATCGATTTAAAAACAACAATTGTTTCTATATATTTCATAATTTGCTAAAAATTTAAACAACGTAATATTAGAATGGACCTAATAAATCTCTTCAAAGCTTTTTCACTCGGGAGTGGGATTCGCACCCGCACGCCTGCGTGGGTTGAACTTTTGACAAACAAATTTAGCCAAAGCCATGCCTTTGTTGTTGCGCACTTTTCCTTATTGCCTTCTATGCATTAGTTCATTAAATCATTTACGCAAATTATCTTTACTATACTTACTTTACAGCCTCCCATAAGGCCTTGTAGTCGATGGGTTCGCCATTATCACGTGATTTATTCTCATCTGTCGCAGAGTTACCGGTAGTGGTGCTATTTAAACGTGAACGTGATGCGGCGCGTTGTTCACTGCCACTCTGAAAGAAGGTTATTGAACAAAGATTAGAAAATGTATCTTAAATATTCATAAGCATTTGCTTTTATCAAAAAAATTAAAAGTAATATAAAAATAAGTACTAATACTAGCAACGACAATATGAAAAAATGTTATGCTTTTCAAGTAGTGGTGCGCGCACGGTATGCTCGTGAGCAAATCAAGTTTTTTTTTTTTGCGCGGGTATTTACAATTTTTTTTTAATAGAGACCTACGAAAAGTGGTTTAGTTTCACTAAAAAAAAACTAAAATGATTCGCACAGTTTATAAATGAATAATACTCTGCTTTTACTGGCTCTATTCAAAGGATTAAAACGATCTTTACATAAAGAGGAAATGGATTAAATTATGTTGCCAAACATGACGCCGAAAAGTACTCTAAAAGTAGTTACACAGCAATTTCCTAGATGGATTCTAGTTCTAACGAGTATACCCGGCAGACTGTCATGCCCGAAAATTTGTTTGCTTCTCTCTATACCTTCTCTCTGCATACCATTTAAGTCTTCTCTATCCTCTATTTTAATTATTATTCTTGTCTATCTTGTTCCATTTGTCTCACTCCCACTCGCACGATCACTCTCAGTCTCACCCACACTCCACATCTCATACCCGTTCTTACCCCATTCCAACTTCAGCTCTCACTCCCAATCCAACTCTCACTCACATCCCCGCACTCACTTCCCCCGAACAAATCGATAATATATCGATAACACAGCGATAAATTAGTGATGACAAATCGATGCTAAATTGCTACAACTCCGATGACAAGTCGATAGCATTTCTATAACTTGCGACTGCAAATCCATACATTTTTGATAGCAAATCGGAAGTTTTCGAAAGCAAAGCGATAAGACGCCAATAACAAATTGGCAACACTCCGATAACAATTCTATAACTTCAGTAAATAACCGCTAACTTTAAGATAATAAATAGATATCTTTTCATTAACAACCCGATAACTCGTCGATAACCTTTTTCATCGATAGAAAATTTATAACACTTCTATAGCAGATCGATAACTCGTCTTTACTACGACGATAGCACACGCTTACCAAACCTTTCGTTTGATTTCCTTCACCTTGCTTTCCTTTTCTTTGTTTCGGTGGGACCCTATACAATACCAATACCAAACACTAGACCTCCATATAGCATGTCACAAACATCAAAAACACAATTTGCCCCCGACCATACTGCCATATGCCCACCACTGCTATTTTCTTAATCACACAGCCAAACGTACTTCATAACCTTCACTCTTTTCCGACGATGCACTCATCGATCTTTGTGCTGCACTACGTGAACGTGAACGATTACGAGATTTACGCTCCTGTTCACGCAATGAATTACTACGACCCACAACTAAAGCGGCCATCGCTGCTGCGGTACTACTATTAATAGCTGACGCCACTGATGTGCTCACGCCTGAGGATGATGTGTTCGTATTACCATAATTATTTAAGCTGCCATTTGAATTTGAATTGGATTTTGTTTTAAGTAGCGTCGGCATTGAACGCGTTGGTGTACCACGACTATATGCCGATGATGAATTGCTGGAGTTAGCACCTTTGAATGAATTCGATTTACCAGCGCCACCGCTACCCAGGGAGAGCGAAGCTGTTGTTACACCATTATCATAGCTTGTATATGGGCTTATATAACGATCTGTTTGGTACGGATTTGAAATATAACGGGACTCATAGCCGCCACTACCTCCTGCATTGCCATTGGCTGTGGATTGTGTTGAGGAGTTGTACAAAAATGTTGATTTACTATTTTGATTTTGTTTATTTTGTTGATTATTATTATTAGGTTTATTGTATGAAGCAGAACAATGAATGCAAGTTGATATTGACGATGGAATACAATGAGTGGTTTTACATTTTTGACGACCACTGGGTGATAATGACGTATTACGCGAGCTTTTTTGCATATGCTTAGAGGATGATAAAGCAGTGGACGATGAGGACAACGAAGACGAATGATGTTGATTATGATTATGGTAATTATTTGACTGTTGTTGGTGATAATGATGAGAATGCGTGTTGGATAAAGCGGAACAGGATGACGGTGAATTTTTTTGGGTTGTGGATTTTGAAAATTGCTGTTGATTGTGATGCTTATTTTGAGGCTGATGACTATGATAATTATTATCAATGTTACTGCTAGATTTGCGCGGCGTATAACTTTTTGGCGTTGATGATGATGATGTACTAGTAGTAGCTTGGGATGTACTATAAGCCGTAGCAGCCGCAGATGTGTATGTATATTCATAACGTCCAATTACAACAACACCACCATTTTTACCGTTTGAATAATAAGTACTGCTGCTAGCGCCACCACCTCCACCACTGCCACCACCACCAGTTGAACGACTGCCGGATGTGCTGTAGAGATTATCACGCGATCCATAAATGCTAGCGTAAGGACTTTGATAGTATGATGAATTTGATCCGACCGTTGATGCTGATCCGGCGCCATTTTGATAATAACCAGTGCTAAGTGGGCGTGTCGTTGAGCTGTAGCCATTTGTATGAGTGTTGTTGTAGCTGCTGGTACTACCATTATAATTGTAAGGCCCTCCACCTGCTCCGGAGGAGGTGACGCGTGAACTAGAAAGCGAACGCCGACGTGATGAGGCGTCGGCTAGCGACTGTGAAGCGCGCGAACGTGAACGAAAAGACATTGCTCCGACTTTTTTTTACGTGCAGTATTTTCAAGTGTTGAGGGTTTAGATTTTTCTGTTTCACACGAGTCACGAGTCAGTTAAACGAATAATAATGTTTTTGGTTTGTTGTTAAAAATGTTGATAATTTCATCACATTAATTTGAGTCCACTAAAATTTTATTTGCAACGCTGTTAACGCCTGCATGGATATGGTACCTCTTGTTCTTAGTTCTTAGGGTTAACTTAACTGCCAAAGTGTTAATTCTGTGGCCTCATGCAATAACCGCTTAAGTCGACTTAAGAAGAATTTCAGTTATTAGTGTGTGGTGTTCGCGAATTAAAACTGCATATTTGTGTCCAACCAGTATCCTATCCTTCTAGGTAAACTAATAGAGAAGTTATTGGCAAGTGCATAATCGCCGAACTCGAAACTGTATTAATTTGCATTTGCATAAGTAGCTTATGTGTTCTTAACAAGAATTGTAAACATTTATTTGTGTTGCATAATACGTCTATCTCGAGATAAGCGGATATTGCAAACATATTTTCTTAACAAAGCGACACAGTTTAGTATAAAGTAGAAATAGCTTAAGTCGTAGTAAGAGATTATTGCAAAATGGAAAACTTACAAAATGGAGTGATAACTAGAATTTGGTTTTTATTGTAAATTTGTTATGCCGCGAATAACGGACCTCTATCGAGATAAGCGGTTATTGCACCTATTGTATAACACGTTTGAGTTCTTAAATCTACTTAAGTTCTTGTAGTACAAACAAATAGCACACATCCAGTGTACTTATCACAAATTTTCATAGTAGATGTTTCGTTAAAAGAAATAGAAATGAATAAAAAATCGTTTTCTATCTCTGAATTTGATCTCACAACCTTCCGATCGCAAGCTATTCACTTTACTCGGCCGCCAAAGGCTGTTCTCTCAACTTTAAAATTGTCGGTATTCGAACATTAAATTTTATTTCTTTAATGTAAAAGTTTCGCACTAAGTATGAACGCAGTGTTGAGTGCAGTGTGTATGAGTGCAGTGTTAACTGTTTTTAATTTGGCGAGATACTTAAATTTCCGAAGAGATCTAAACAGTTGTGTATTTTTTAATACGAAAATCGAATAAAAATTGGATTCGCCGAATTCGAATCAGGATCGCGAATCCATCCTGATTATCAAGTTATTGACTTTGAATTTGAAATTGATAACCATGAAAATAGTAAAATTAGTATCATTGAGTCAGAAGTGGATCACTAAGAAATCGATGAAACTATTTGAAGCACTGAAAAAGGTTCCTTCTCGCGCTAAAACTCCAAATTAAGCGGAATAGTGGTAAAACTTACTTAAACTCCAAAGGAGTAGTAGCAGAAACAGTTTTCCACCTTATGAATTACTAATGCCGCAGAAAATGAAATACTAAAATATCACCTTCTATCCACAATAAAGTATTTGATAGCGAGTTTTATTTATTGGAACCCTTATAAATATTGATGGCTAGAAATTGGCTAAATTATATTACCACGCTAAAAAACCCCTTCAACGTGACCATACTATTGTGTATAATGTGAATGAAGAAGAAATATTCAAGTATGTCAAAAAGGTTTTTAAAAGCGTTGTGAAAAAAAAAATCTGTAGTCCAAACTGAAGTTTTATTGATAGACGTGGCTCCCCAGCTGGATGAAACATGCTCTCTAAAGATAGAATAAGCAAAATTAAAGAACACATTAACAGCTTTCCAAGCTACGAGAGGCACTACACAAGGAGTGGCCTACGCTGCAAATACTTTCACGTCGAGTTATCGCTTTCGAAAATGTATGCACTATTTTGTGGCAAATATCCATCCCAAGCCACTGCTTGTTTTTCATATTGGAAGGTTTTTAAATGTACAGAATTTATTATGTTTATTTTTAACTCGGTACGTTAATTTTTAGCAAGAAAAATTAAACTAGATACTTGTCAAACATCTAATAAATTGGAGATAAATTGGAAGCAAAAATAGTTATTACTAATCAAAGCAACAATCAAGATCTAGTTCAATAATTGCATAATGAGCGGTCAGTGCACCAAGAAACAGCGGAGTTGGCTTGTAACTCCAAATGGGTAGATAAAGGAACTAATGGCATAAGAAGTTTTACCTTCAACCTACAAAAATATTTGCTCCTTTCCTGCGCAGCTCCTTAAGCTTTTATAAAAGGCAATTGTGGACTTTTAATTTAACGATTGCACAATATCTCCATATTGCTACATGTGGCACGAAGGAATATCACGGCGCGGTAAAAATCAGATCGCTTCTTGTTCATTCGAACATCTTAAGAACGTTGAGGGAGTGAGCCATGTTATATTCCACAGTGATAATTGCGCTCATTTGTGTTCGCAATGTTCACATCAGCAAATCACATTCCCAATCCTATTTATATTATCGACCACGAGCTTATGGAACCAGGCCACACCCACCCACATGGAGTGCGGCGTAGATGACGCGCTTATTGAAAGAAAGAAGAAAATCACAAATGTTACTATACGCCATCCCCATGATTGGTATTATTTTGTTGGGTGTGGAGGTACAAGAAATGTTTTTAATGTTATAGAATACAATGTTATAGGATACAGTTAATTTCTATACGTTTTCCAATATACTAAAATCAAAATATAATTGGAGACTAAGTAATGAAGATGGCGAAAGATTTCTTTGGAAAAATATTAAATGGTTACGATATACAAAAGCAATTTCGCCAAAATTTACTATAAAACTAGTCTTAATGAAATGGAGCTTTTCAAAGTTTTAAATATTCTAAATAGAGTTTCAAATACAATTTATTTAAAAAAATCCATTTCTTAATGAAAGGGTTATAATGAAACTTAATTCACTATATTAAATATAAACATAGATATGAGTGCAATGACCCCGAATTTTTCCTTTTACTTTTTCTAATTTATGGAGTGAGTTTTTTTGTTAAAATTGTATTTATTGTTAAATAAATCTAACAAATGAAATATTTAACTCGAGACTATATATTTCCGTTTTGAGTTAAGTCGTAAGGTTTGTTTGGTTTACGCCCCGATTCTGAGCGTTACCGGTAAAATAGTACCCAGAACATTATGTAACCGAATATCGTTACCAGTTCTTTTATCCGCGATTCTGGCCCAAGTGGTAACGCTGTCATCACCGAAAAACTCACCAGTGTCTGTGGAGAAATTTGAAAGGTAGTTTTCTTCGCTTTCACGGTTGCCACTTTGGTCCATTTGGACCAAAAATGGTCCCTTCCAACCCCATTTGGTCCGCTGGTCCCTTTTCTTCAATTCTGGTCCTTTTTAGGCAGTAGCCACGACTGGTACTTTTCTTTCTTCTTCACTGAGGTAAAAATTCACAATATTGCCCAAAAATTCGCCACACTTTCGTTAGCCCCCATATAATTTTGAATTTACTTCAATGGAAATCTCACCATAAAAAATTGCTCAGTCAATAAAATGTACCAGAACAATAACATTTCACCTAGGATATAATTTATGCCAGACATTAAAAAGAAAAGTGTTGGCAAACACATTGTCGTTAAGTGTTGATGAAAAAAAAGATTAATCAAAAAAAAAACTCTTGTTTTATAATAATATTAGCTGTGTTTTTTTCACATCTATATACGTTTACGCTTAAACTTTATATGGACTGCTAAGCGACAAACTTTAAATACACCTCTGAAATTGCTACGCATAAAATTAGTACTACTAAATTTCACGCATTATACTCAGATGTAACTGAAATATGTGTCTATTGCACTAATTCTATGTATTCTATGCGAGTCCACTATTTATCACAACTGATTCAGCTATATGTTATACTCAGAAATCAGGCATGCTTAACGAACGAAACGATATCATTTCGTTACGATAATCAACGTTAATAAACGAAACGAAGTCACTTCGTTTACGTAACGAAATGATATCGTTTCGTTCGTTAAGCATGCCTGTCAGAAATACAACAGAGGGTTGTGTCTCCGCTTTTCGGTACACCCAGTGCTGTAGCTAGTTGTTTAACCACTGTCGCTAGATGGATCTCCTAAGCATTATCTAAGCGAGGATAGGCGTTTTTTTTCACGAGCAAACGAAACGCATACGCGTGTAAAAAACACTGCTATTAATAACGGCTAGATATTTCGACCGGTTATACAACACTATGTAAAATATATGAAAATAAAAATTGCTTCTCGCATAGCATAGCTTATGGCTAGCACTCTGCCGTGAGCCTAACACTTTCAAACCTTATACAAAGAAATTCCATGCATTACTTCTCATTTGGCACGTTGATATTTAAATCTTTCTCACCCAGCTCAATGAGTTCAAGGAATTTCAGGACTTTTGTGGTGTTAAGCCACGCAAGGTAATTGAAAACTAAGTATCTTGGCGCAAGAAATATTTTAACTCGAAGACAGAAGGAAGCAAATGCAAAAGAGATTTGATTTCGGAAGAAAGGTTTTGTTGTAAATTATTCCCGTAGGTGCTAGCAGAACCCCTGAGGCCTGGGATCAAAACTCAAACTTACAGAATCTAGGCTCTGATATGAAGTTTAAACGTTAAGGGAAAAAGTAAGGGTCTAAAAAATAGCACTAACAAAATTGCCTAGTTCCATTTATGATTTACTGAGTTTTCCACATACATAGTTCGGCAACACCAGAACGCAAATTTTGAACCGTTTCAATGCTACAACAACATAATGCTAGAACCAAGAGCTTTGTGACCAAAACTAGGTTCACAACGTTTGGTTGGTGAAAGACATAGACTTATCCTATGTCAAAATATAGTACCATTTTTGGTTCTTTGTTCAGCTTGAATTAAAGGAAAGTCTTCACCATGTTTAGTAAAATTTTATATGGAAACATCCTAAAATTTTGTATTTTATACTAATATAATAAAACTAAAATTTGGTCCCTTTTTCGATGAATTTTGGTTCCAAATGAAAACACGGTGTGGCATCCGTGTTCGCTTTACCGAAATTGTCAACGAATAAACGGGACGATGTGTATATGCATATTATGCATGATAAGTTTGTACATAGGTATATTGTAATTTATTCTGTGAAAGTACATAATGTAAACAAATATGTATAGCAAGAGGTAACACTTTTTTACTATTATCTTTACTTATTTGCGCTTAAAATTCTTTATTTTTCAGTTTTGCCTTTTTCTAAACAACAGCTGTTGTGTGGTTATTTCGATGTAACCACCTACTTTTGTGAGTAAAAAATTATCCGGCTACTTTCGCGGTTAAAATACCAAAAGGGTGTAAAAGTTGCCACATGATTTCGTTACCGTGGTGAAGAATGTTGTTACCACACTAGAATCGGGGCGTTACTGTTTGCAATAAAAACCTGTGTCGATATAAGTTAGGCTGGTATTTAAATCAACATCTGCAATAAAGGCTTAAGTCGATGTAAGATGTAAGTGTACATATTTTAAAATTTGCAACAACCTACTAAGTTATTTAGGTGCAAAAATTTCTTGTAATACACATACGTTTTAACCTTACTTTAAGCCATCTGATTCACGAACTTTTGATTGAGTACATGTTTTAAATTTTTTCAATTATGCATTTAAACCTTAAATATCAATTTGCGGCAAACTAAAATATGACTTAAGCGGTTATTGCACAAAAGCACAGAATTATCTTAATGTGTGCAAAAACATACATATATTTTTGTAGTATTATCGCAAGTTTTAACTGTAACAGAATACAATTTCGGACAAAAAATAATTTTTTTTTTAAATATATTTTTTAAACCCAAAGCAGCCCTGCTATATAGCACAGTGGTGCTCACATATATAGTATATTTTAAGTTTTTCTCAAATTTTTCGTTAATTTTTTTCAAGTGGAGTATAATGGTTTCCCTACAAATGATAAAATACCCAAATTTAATTAAAAAAAAAACACAAAAATAAAAAAAAATTCTAACAATGTAGAACGATTTTCGAACTGAGCGAACCTTGCCGGTGTTATGCGATGATTATAACTCTCACTGAAGCCCATTGACAACGGTCTGTTCTCACCGCTCTCGATACTTAATGAAGTATATGTAGGTTTCTGTTCTATTAATTTAACTGTTACACTCAGCTGGTGATATCTCTTCTGCAGCTGAGCAGTTTTAGATCTCGGCGCGTGACAAACCGCTACCGATCAAAGGAAGAAAAGGGCAAGAATAAAAATCGACTTTCTCGCCCGCAAAGTAATGGCTAATGTCGGACCCACGGGACGATGACACATGAACACGATTAGCCTGGTCTCATGGGGCTATTTGTGCACTTTTTTTCTTTGTCCATGCCTTCAATTGGAAAATGTTTCCAATAATAAAAAAATTAAAAATTAAAATTATATTTTTTTAATAATAAAAATTTTTTATTAATAAATTAAGGATAAACACAAGACAACTAAAGCATATTTTCATTAAAAAAAGGTAATATCGTTTTCACACAGTAACTTAATCGAATAACAATTCTATTTAATGAAATAATTAAGTTTCCTTTTTCATACAGGGCCTATTGTTTCATTAAGTGAACGTCTGTCAGCAGCCCCAAAAAATATTTCGTTTTTACAAAAAACAAGTAAGGAAGGTTAAGTTCGGGTGTAACCGAACATTACATACTCAGTTGAGAGCTATGGTGACAACATAAGGGAAAATAACCATGTAGGAAAATGAACCTAGGGTAACCCTGGAATGTGTTTGTATGACATGGGTTTCAAATGAAAGGCATTAAAGAGTATTTTATGAGGGAGTGGGCCATAGTTCTATAGGTGGCCGCCAATTAGGGATATCGCCATAAAGGTGGATCAGGGTTGACTCTAGAATTTGTTTGTACGATATGGGTATCAAATGAAAGGGGTTAATGAGTATTGTAAAAGGGAGTGGGCCTTAGTTCTATAGGTGGACGCCTTTTCGAGATATCGCCATAAAGGTGGACCAGGGGTGACTCTAGAATGCGTTTGTACAATATGGGTATCAAACGAAAGGTGTTAACGAGTCTTTTTAAAAGGGCGTGGGGCTTAGTTCAATAGGTGGACGCCTTTTCGATATATCGCCATAAAGGTGGACCAGGGTGACTCTAGTATGTGTTTGTACGATATGGGTATCAAATTAAAGGTATTAATGAGGGTTTTAAAAGGGAGTGGTGGTAGTTGTATATGTGCAGGCGTTTTCGAGATATAGACCAAAATGTGGACCAGAGTGACCCAGAACATTATCTCTTGGATACCGCTAATTTATTTATATATGTAATACCACGAACAGTATTCCTGCCAAGATTTCAAGGGTTTTTTATTTCGCCCTGCAGAACTTTCTTCTACTTAATATGGTAGGGTCACACCCATTTTACACAGTTTTTTTCTAAAGTTATATTATATATATATATATATATATCCAATCCAATTACCATGTTTCATCCCTTTTGTCGTATTTCGTATAGAATTATGGCATTTTTTCATTTTTCGTAATTTTCGATATCGAAAAAGTGGATTTCGGCCAATTTCTATACCAACTATAAGTGAGTTCGGATAAGTACGTGAACTGAGTTTAGTAAAGATATATCGATTTTTGCTCAAGTTATCGTGTTAACAGCCGAGCGGAAGGACAGACGGTCGACTGTGTATAAAAACTGGGCGTCGCTTCAACCGATTTCGCCCTTTTTCACAGAAATAAGTTATCGTCCTAGAATCTAAGCCCCTACCAAATTTCGCAAGGATTGGTAAATTTTTGTTCGACTTATGGCATTAAAAGTATCCTAGACAAATTTAATGAAAAGGGCGGAGCCACACCCATTTTGAAATTTTCTTTTATTTTTGTATTTTGTTGCACCATATCATTACTGGAGTTGAATGTTGACATAATTTACTTATATACTGTAAAGATATTAAATTTTTTGTTAAAATTTTACTTTAAAAAAACTTTTGTTTATAAGTGGGTGGGTCGTTTTCCGATTTTGCTAATTTTTATTAAGCATACATACATATAGTAATGGCGGCCACCGTGGTGTGATGGTAGCGTGCTCCGCCTACCACACCGTATGCCCTGGGTTCGCACCCCGGGCAAAGCAACATCAAAATTTTAGAAATATGGTTTTTCAATTAGAAGACAATTTTTCAAAACGGGGTCGCCCCTCGGCAGTGTTTGGCAAGCGCTCCGGGTGTATTTCTGCCATGAAAAGCTCTCAGTGAAAACTCATCTGCCTTGCAGATGCCGTTCAGAGTCGGCATAAAACATGTAGGTCCCGTCCGGCCAATTTGTAGGGAAAATCAAGAGGAGCACGACGCAAATGGGAAGAGAAGGTCGGCCTTAGATCTCTTCGGAGGTTATCGCGCCTTACATTTATTCTTTATTTATTTTTATACATATAGTAATAGGAGTAACGTTCCTGCCAAATTTCATCATGATATCTTCAACGACTGCCAAATTACAGCTCGCAAAATTTTTAAATTACCTTCTTTTAAAAGTGGGCGGTGCCACGCTCATTGCCCAAAATTTTACTAATTTTCTATTCTGCGTCATAAGTTCAACTCACCTACCAAGTTTCATCGCTCTATCCGTCTTTGGTAATGAATTATCACACTCTTTTGGTTTTTGAAATTTTCGATATCGAAAAAGTGGGCGTGGTTATAGTCCGATATCGTTCATTTAAATAGTGCTCAGGAACCTACATATCAAATTTCATCAAGATACCTCAAAATTTACTCAAGTTATCGTGTTAACGGACGGACGGACGGACATGGCTCAATCAAATTTTTTTTCGATCCTGATGATTTTGATATATGGAAGTCTATATATATCTCGATTCCTTTATACCTGTACAACCAACCGTTATCCAATCAAAGTTAATATACTCTGTGATCTCTGATCAACTGAGTATAAAAAGGATAATGGAAAGCAGCCGTTTTCTTCTTAACTATAAACACAATCAAAATAAAATGCATGCGGAACTATCCATAGATGCTGCACCTAACTAAATATGTGCCTATTTTCCGAAAAGCCATATTATCTTTAGGAGCAAATACAGAGAAAATTAAATTTTGAATTTTTCGTGTTTTTCTGATCTTCGTAAATTATTGAAAATAATTTAATTTTGATTGTCATTTGTTACATTGACAATAAAATTCGAAGCACCAAGCAAAGCCGACTGGATTTTTCACTCGATTAGGCATTCAATAAATCATTAATGAGATAATTAAGAATATGTATTTTGTATGGAAGATTGAGTTCAATTAAGGCTTTAATGTAGAAAACTTGACTAATTATTTAATTAAGCCTCTGTGCGAAATTGGCATAACAAATTTTTTCCAATCACAAAAAACCACAAAAAATTATATGTCTGTCTGCATTCCTGTACCGTAGTTTGGCTCGGAATCATGGACGGTGCGAAAGAATATAGAATGATTCTTGGAGTGTACGAGGGAAAATTTCTCCGCAAAATTTATGATCATGTACGCCCTCGGGGTAGCTAGGTCATGTTATGCGAATGGATGAAAAGAGGGAAATCAAGACACGACTAATATTAATAAAAATTTAATTAATTTCTAGAGCAGGTCATTTAAAATATAAAATCTGAGATAGCGCGTTATAACTTTCTTGTGTTCTAAACTTAGATATATTCACTTTTATAGTTCGAAGCTAGTTAGAATATCTGGCGTGAGTTTTATTTTATTTCGCTTTTCACAAAATGCGCAAACAAAACTAAAATAAATTAGGCGTTTAAGTAGCCGCCAGTTGGAAATTAATTATGAGAGACTTTGTAACATCGTTGCGCTAAAATTCAACTGGGCGTAATACAAATTTGCAAACACGGAAAGACGAAATTTATTAAATATAATGTGCCAAAAACGTAATTGGAATGAAACAAAATCAGCTGCACGAGCAAAATACTTATTATTTTTTCTCTGTTGTATTACTTATGATGAATTTAAGGCCGATATTTCCAAACAATAAGTGTTGGGAAACCAGACGATTTACAGAACAGTTTTCTATTTTTCATTGCAACTTGCTTTTAGTTTTGCGAGCCAAATTTAATTGCAAACCTGCTTAGCGCAAAAAAATTCCAAAAAGCCATGCAATCATGAATCATATATAGAGGAGGCATGCTGCCAACAAAACACAAATGACGTCATACAGACATCCATTACAAAATGTCAAGAGCTAATATACATCGCAATATTAAAGATACATAAATCGTGAAAATTAATTTAGTTTGTATTGATGCTTCCGATATGCATGTGTACATAAGTTAATACAACAAAAACAAAACAAAAAAATAACGCAAAAAATAAATAAACAATAAAAACAAAACACACATGTTTGAAGCCGAAACAGTTTTCTTTGAAATACTAAAAGCAGATAAGGAATGAAAGACTTCCATTAACCAAATCGACGGCATCTGCATCACCCACGCAGTATTAAGTAAATGTTCAGAAAATAAAAATATACAGAAAAGAACAGCAAGCAGATAATGGGAAATTATTTTCATACATGCAAAAACAATAAAAAATTAATAAAAAAAAACTTCTGAAACACCTCACCGTAGAATTCGTGTGAGGATCGCCTTAACCTTGTTTTCAAACACGCCTTATCTCAGCTGAAAATGTATGGAGTTGATGCTGTGAAAGAGGGTTTTTAAAATAATTCTAAGATAAGGTGATTTTAGGAGCGGTCTGAGGCGTATGATGATCTTAAAACAAATTCTGCTATGGAATTGTAACATACGATGAAGGATCGAAAACTATATTCACTCAAGCGATACAAATTAGTATATTGAACTATTTAAAAAAATAATATTTTTTATGTATCTAGTAAATACGCGATGTCCCTGGTTCACATATTTCATTAACCCGATACAACTTTTCGGAGCTATTGTGATTTAAAAAAACGGCATTTAATCACTGATCGTATGTTACGATTCGGCACCTGATTTAAGGCAATTTCGAAATGGCAGCCGAGAAAAGCAATCTCCATGAAACCGAATCCTGTTTAACTAAATAAAAATGGATTAAAAACGGAATTGTATACAAAAGTTCAGTGATATATGAAAACTTTAAATAATATGAAATACTGTAATTTAGGATGAATAAAAAAATTAAGCGAAAAACATGTTTGAAACAAATCTTATGTTGAAAACCATGGAAACAACTAAAAACCTAAGGCTTTGCAACGAGTACGGGACTATTGTGAATTGCTCAAGAAATAAATATGTTAGTCAAAAATAGAAAAACTGAAAAGGAAATAACAAGATAAGAACCTTTTTATTTGAAAATTATAAAATAAGTCAAAACAAAAAAATTAAAAAAAAAATTTAAAAAATGTAAGACTAAAAAACGAGGTTTTAATATTTAAAATCAATTAAAACCCAAATTTACTTCAATTTTAAAATAATTTATGCAAATTTAAAAAATGTTTAACCGAAAAATATTTTTTTAAATTTAAAAATCAATTAAAAAAGAAAATAACGAAATTAAAAACCAAAATAAGAATTTTATATTTCAAAATATTACATTATGTCAAAACCAGAAAAATTTTAAAATAAACCCAATTTCTTTATTTTCTATATAAATTATAAATAATTAATATTTTTTTATTTGAAAATCAATTAAAGGCCAAAAAAATATTTTAAATTGGAAAACAAATTAGAAACTCAATTTTTGCAATTTAAAACTAATCTATGGAAAGTAAAAACCAAAAAATAAATTAACAAGAAAAACAACCAAAAAATAAACAAATAAAAAAATAAAATAAAAAACAAAACTAAAAACAAAAAAAAAGAATTTTTATTTGAAAACTTTTTAAAAAATCAAAACCAAAACTTCAAAAATCACGACAAAATAACCATAAAAAATATTAAAATAAAGTCGAAAACTAAAAAAAAAAAATAATATGTGAGTGAATATATGTAAATAATTGTTTGTGGAGTAATATTTCATGTACAATTTAAATTTATAATTGTGCAATATTTTGTTTGTAACTACGTATTTTAAATCGTGTAATTTTATTTCTAACGTTGTTTTTGTTTTTGTATTCTGATAAACAAATATAGACCGCCCCTGAAGAAGATAAGGATAATTATCGAAATGTTGGGCTAAATGGTGGAATAAATCGTATTTTATTTGCACTTGACCCTAACAGATCAGTAAAGCTGGAAAACTACATGTATAATAATTTTTTAATTTGAAAATAGAATGAAATCATATTTTCCTTTTAAGTTTTAGGATAAGTTAAATCCAGAAAAATAGAAAAAAAAGTACAAAATTCAAAAAAATACAAAATTGAAAAAAAGTACAAAAATTAAAAATCAAAAAGAGAATATTTTTAATTTAAAAACACTAAAAAAATTTAAAACCAAAACAGTTCTGTTTTTATTTAAAACCTTATCATAATAATTTTTTATTGTATCACTATGTTCCAAGAATGAAAAATAAGTATAATTTTAGTGATTCCATATTACAAGAATAGAATATTTAAAACAAAAAAGAAAAAATATTTTATGTATAATTTTTCGATTCAACCTGACATACAATGTTACAATGTTAGGACAACTGCACAAAAGCGTTTCGACTTATTCTTGGCATTTCATTAGTCGAACGTGAATTTTCGAAATACACAAATTAAATGTCAGCTGCTAATTCTTCCCGGTGTTTTTAAAATAATTTATTACGTCTCACCTACGAATCGTGTCAGCGGCAAAAAAGAAAAGTGAGGCAAAATAATAATAACAAAACGAAAATACCGACGCCAAAAAAATTTTATGATGCACTATAAAAACAGGTGAATTCAGAAACAAAGATTTTTTTGTTTTATTGGCTTTTTTTTAAGATCGCAGCACAAATAGTTTGCCACTCAAATGCCGACTACATACTAACTAAAAATTAGGTGCAACTGATTGACATTATTTTGCGGTTAAAAGTATGTATATAGAAATGTATGATTGTATTTAACTATACATACTACGCGTAAATCAAATGCTGTGTGCTCGCCTACCACACCAAAGGTCCTAAGTTCAAGGCCTGGGAAAAGCAGGAAACAAGTTTTCCTTAGCGTGGTCACTCCTCGGCAGTGGTTTGGCAACACGTATATCTGCCATGAAAAGCTTCTCAACGATAATGCATCTGCTTGCAGATGCCGTTCGGAGTCGGCTTTATTCTTTTAGGTTCAGTTCCGCCAACTTGTAGATAAAGTTAAAACAAGTAAGGAAGGTTAAGTTCGGGTGTAACCGAACATTACATACTCAGTTGAGAGCTATGGTGACAATATAAGGGAAAATAACCATGTAGGAAAATGAACCGAGGGTAATCCTGGAATGTGTTTGTATGACATGTGTATCAAATGAAAGGTATTAAAGAGTATTTTATGAGGGAGTGGGCCATAGTTCTATAGGTGGACGCCATTTAGGGATATCGCCATAAAGGTGGATCAGGGTTGACTCTAGAATTTGTTTGTACGATATGGGTATCAAATGAAAGGTGTTAATGAGTATTTTAAAAGGGAGTGATCCTTAGTTCCATAGGTGGACGCCGTTTCGAGATATCGCCATAAAGGTGGACCAGGGGTGACCTCAGAATTTGTTTGTACGATATGGGTATCAAATGAAAGGGGTTAATGAACATTTTAAAAGGGAGTGGGCCTTAGTTCTGTAGGTGGACGCCTTTTCGAGATATCGCCATAAAGGTGGACCAGGGGTGACTCTAGAATGCGTTTGTACAATATGGGTATCAAACGAAAGGTGTTAATGAGTATTTTAAAAGGGCGTGGGCCTTAGTTCTATAGGTGGAAGCCCTTTCGAGTATCGCCATAAAGGTAGACCAGGGGTGACTCTAGAATGCGTTTGTACAATATGGGTATCAAACGAAAGGTGTTAATGAGTATTTCAAAAGGGCGTGAGACTTAGTTCTATTGGAGGACGCCTTTTCGAGATATCGCCATAAAGGTGGACCAGGGGTGACTCTAGAATTTGTTTGTACGATATGGGTATCAAATGAAAAGTGTTAATGAGTACTTTAAAAGGGAGTGATCCTTAGTTCCATAGGTGGAAGCCGTTTCGAGATATCGCCATAAAGGTGGTACAGGGGACCCTAGAATTTGTTTGTACGATATGGGTATCAAATGAAAGGAGTTAATGAGCATTTTAAAAGGGAGTAGGCCTTAGTTCTATAGGTGGACGCCCTTTCGAGATATCGCCATAAAGGTGGACCAGGGGTGACTCTAGAATGCGTTTGTACAATATGGGTATCAAACGAAAGGTGTTAATGAGTATTTTAAAAGGGCGTGGGCCTTAGTCCTATAGGTGGAAGCCCTTTCGAGTATCGCCATAAAGGTAGACCAGGGGTGACTCTAGAATGCGTTTGTACAATATGGGCATCAAACGAAAGGTGTTAATGAGTATTTCAAAAGGGCGTGAGGCTTAGTTCTATTGGTGGACGCCTTTTCGAGATATCGCCATAAAGGTGGACCAGGGGTGACTCTAGAATTTGTTTGTACGATATGGGTATCAAATGAAAAGTGTTAATGAGCATTTTAAAAGGGAGTGGGCCTTAATTCTATAGGTGGACGCCTTTTCGAGATATCGCCATAAAGGTGGACCAGGGGTGACCCTAGAATTTGTTTGTACGATATGGGTATCAAATGAAAGGAGTTAATGAGCATTTTAAAAGGGAGTGGGCCTTAGTTCTGTAGGTGGACGCCTTTTCGAGATATCGCCATAAAGGTGGACCAGGGGTGACTCTAGAATGCGTTTGTACAATATGGGTATCAAACAAAAGGTGTTAATGAGTGTTTTAAAAGGGCGTGGGCCTTAGTCCTATAGGTGGAAGCCCTTTCGAGTATCGCCATATAGGTAGACCAGGGGTGACTCTAGAATGCGTTTGTACAATATGGATATCAAACGAAAGGTGTTAATGAGTATTTCAAAAGGGAGTGGGCCTTAGTTCTATAGGTGGTCGCCTTTTCGAGATATCGCCATAAAGGTGGACCAGGGGTGACTCTAGGATGTGTTTGTACGATATGGGTATCAAATTAAAGGTATTAATGAGGCTTTTAAAAGGGTGTGGTGGTAGTTGTATATGTGAAGGCGTTTTCCAGATATCGACCAAAATGTGGACCAGGGTGACCCAGAACATCACTGTTGGATACCGCTAATTTATTTATATATATAATACCAGGAACATTATTCCTGCCAAAATTTCAAGGGTTTTTTATTTCGCCCTGCAGAAATTTTTCATTTCATTCTACTTAATATGGTAGGTGTCGTCGCACCCATTTTACAAAGTTTTTTTCTAAAGTTATATTTTGCGTCAATAAACCAATCCAAATACCATGTTTCATCCCTTTTTTTCGTATTTGGTATAGAATTATGGCATTTTTATTGGTTTTTGGTAATTTTCGATATCGAAAAAGTGGGCGTGGTCATAGTCGGATTTCGTCCATTTTTTATACCAATACAAAGTGAGTTCATATAAGTACGTGAACTGAGTTTAGTAAAGATATATCGATTTTTGCTCAAGTTATCGTGTTAACGGCCGAGCGGAAGGACAGACGGTCGACTGCGTATAAAAACTGGGCGTGGCTTCAACCGGTTTCGCCCTTTTTCACAGAAATAAGTTACTGTCCCAGAATCTAAGCCCGACCAAATTTCACAAGGATTGGTAAATTTTTGTTCGACTTATGGCATTAAAAGTATCCTAGACAAATTAAATGAAAAAGGGCGGAGCCACGCCCATTTTGAAACTTTCTTTTATTTTTGCATTTTGTTGCACCATATCATTACTGGAGATGAATGTTGACATAATTTACTTATATACTGTAAAGATATTAAATTTTTTGTTAAAATTTGACTTAAAAAAAATTTTTTTTTAAAGTGGGCGTGGTCGTTCTCCGATTTTGCTAGTTTTTATTAAGCATACATATAGTAATAGAAGTAACGTTGCTGCCAAATTTCATCATATCTTCAACGATTGCCAAATTACAGCTTGCAAAATTTTTAAATTACCTTCTTTTAAAAGTGAGCGGTGCCACGCCCATTGTCCAAAATTTTACTAATTTTCTATTCTGCGCCATCAGTTCAACTCACCTACCAAGTTTCATCGCTTTATCCGTCTTTGGTAATGAATTATCGCACTTTTTCTGTTTTTCGAAATTTTCGATATCGAAAAAGTGGGCGTGGTTATAGTCCGATATTGCTCATTTTAAATAGCGATCTGAGATGAGTGCTCAGGAACCTACATACCAAATTTCATCAAGATACCTCAAAATTTACTCAAGTTATCGTGTTAACAGACAGACGGACGGACGGACATGGCTCAATCAAATTTTTTTTCGATCCTGATGATTTTGATATATGGAAGTCTATATCTCGATTTCTTCATACCTGTACAACCAACCGTTATCCAATCAAAGTTAATATACTCTGTGAGCTCTGCTCAACTGAGTATAAAAACAAGGCGACGCAAATTTGAAGCAAAGCTCGGCCTAAATCTTCCCGAAGGTATATCGCGCCTTGTATTTGTTTTTATTTAATAAAAAGTTTAAATAAAAGAAGCAAAAAATTGGGTGAATAAGAAATAAAAAAATTTCAAAATATACAAGCATAAAAAATAAATTTAATAATAAACGAAAAAGAGTAAAAAAAAACCAAAGAAAAAATCGAAAACATATGAAAATCCCAAACTAAATTTAAAACAAAAAAAGGAAATGCAAAAGAGGAATAAAATATAAATAAACTTAAATAAAGAAATGCAAAAAAGCCAAACAGCTTTGAAAAAATAGTGCAACGATTTTTGGGAAATTCCGCTTATTTGAAACCTTCTGCTAACGTTCGAATCGCTAAAGTGTTGAATAAATCACTCTAATATTCAGTATTGCAAACTGGACTTTACTTAGATTACTTTGGGAGTAGTACTTCACAATTATACTTCACAACCAACAGCGTGTTTAAATCACAACTGACTCGTTATTACACAGTTTGCGCTGCTTTTATACTCTCGGTCTCCTCGTTCACCCATTTCTCCTAAGGTCTAGTACATTTATTTGTATTTGTAATTTGTAGCCATATGCGTGTGTATGTGTGAGTAACTACTTTGGCTGATGACTACATATTTGTATGTGTGAGATATCTCTTCGTCGCCTTCTACATAAGAGTTGCTAGCTTTAATGTGTACACGTACATAAGAGTGGCCGCTTCATGTTTTTGTTGTTGCGTGATTCTTTAGTAACAGCTTAGTGATGCTAATATTCGTCACAATAGCAATAATGATTAAAAAACAATATTAAGAAGAGAGTAAAATGAAAAACAATGAAGAATTTTTTTATTTGAAGACCAAATAAAAGCTAAAAATATTTATTTAATTAAATGAAGCATTGAAAATTAAATACATTAATGTATAAGAGTATACAAAAAATCTCGATTTGTTTTATGAAAGTCAGCATCATCATCATTAATTGGTGCACAACCGCCTAAGCGGTCTTCGCCGTTTCGTCACAAGGGTATCCCTGTTTCGCGATAACTGATGCCAATTGGGAGCATGACGCGTGGTCAAGTCTTTCTTTACCTGCTTCTCCCAACTCACTGGAGGCCGGCCCTTCCTCTGTCCCCAAACTGCGGTGTCGACTGCAATACATTCTTGGCCGGAGCATAGCATTTTCCTAGCCTGCACTCTCTTCTATCAGCATAAAGCTCATACAGCTCATCATTATACCTCCTTGGATACTCGCCGTCAGCATCACGAACAGGACCATAAATCTTCCGGAGAACTTCTTTCGAGTTCAAGAGCCATCTCATCTTCTCAAGTATACCGTACATGATTCCGAGACATATATTAGGAAAGTTATGATGAGCGACTTGTAGAGCGTGATGGAGGAGAGGACTTAACGTTTCAATTGTCCAAAGTAACACTTGGAAATCATCATGATCAGAAAAAAAACTGCTAAAATCTTATTTTATGAAGATGTTTTATTTTACCTAAAGAACTTTAAATGGTCTTTCAAATTCGGTCCTGATTTAATCCCCAATGTTCTCTTTAGAAACAATCTTTACATCGACGTTATATATATGTACATACTGACTTTCGTAAAGCACTTGACAAAGTATGTCACTCAATGCTTGTCTTTAAACTCGACTTGCTTTTTTCAACCTGGTCTAACGAATTGGATCTCCTTTCATCTTATTGAATATTGAAAAATGTAAATTCATGTGTTTTTCATGCGGAAACTTACAGGCGGCTTTTTACACAGTTAACAACTAAATTCTAGACAGCGTTAACGTTTTTGTGGAACTGAGAGTTACAATGACCTGCAAACTTATTTCCAACCCTTATCTTGATGCTGCTGTCAATAAAGCTAGAGGTGTTTTAGCATTTGTCAAAAGGTGGTCAAAATAATTTAGCGACCCTTATGTTACTAGAATTCTTTTTACAACATTGGTTAGACCGACATTAGAATACGGAACCATAGCTTTAAATCCGCGTTATCAAGGTCATTGGCTAGAATCAATGCATCAAAAATCACACAGATATTATGATTTTGGATAACAATACTTAGGAATTAAAAGACTTTGTTAAACAAAAAAAGTTGGAAAAACTGTGATTTGAAATTAGTCCACAGGTTCAATTCCCGGTTCAGGGAGACATTTCTGAAAAACTTTGCAAAAATTATAAATGGTCTGGTCAGAGACGGTTGCTGATTTTGAAATAATATTAACACTATGACAGTAAATATAAACTAATATGTTTTTCAAAAATGAAATTTTACAAAAATAATTTAAAGAAATTAAAAAAAATGATAAAAATAACAAATAAAAATATATTGACAAAGATTTAAAGAGTAAAAACTAACAAAAGAAGTCAAAAATATCCAGTGAAACTAAAAAATACAAGAAAATGTGAGAATAAAAAATAAAATAAAAAGGAAAAAATAAAAAATTAAATAAGTAACATAAAATAAAAAAATTGTAAAAACCATTTTTAAAATAAAAATAAAAAATATAAGTACAAATAAAAAAGAAAACTTAAAAAACTAAATTATGTTTACGATCCAATTTTCATAAAATAATTTTAAAAAATTATAAAAACAGTTTTTGGTTTGTATTAGGCATAGAAAAAAATAATTTTTTATTGAAAATACAAATAAAATTAAAATAAACAAAAATTAGAAAATTATTAAATTTAAAAAAGAAATGATATAAATTAAAAAAATATTAAGTAAAAAGTGTAAGAGCAAAAAATTATAAAAATTACGAAAGCAAATAAATTATAAAAATAAATGATAAAAATAACTTTTTCATTGCACACATATCTTCAATTATTTACTTTTTGTACAGAAAATAGTTTTCTTAATTATGAATATGAAAAAATAAGAATAACTTAAATAAAAAACACAAAAACTAAAAAAAGTAAAAAAAAAAAGTTTAAAAATGTGATTAAAATAATTTAAAAAAATAAAACTAGTGAAATTAAAATTTTAAAAATACATTTTTGAAACTTTTTGTTTTTGATATGAGTCTTATTTTTTGCATTACTATAGATACAATATTTTACTTAAATTAACAAGTTTTCATAAAAAAAATTTAATTTCTTTATAGTAATAATGGGAAATAAAGTTTTTAATCGAAATTACGAAAAAAAATTTAAATAAGCAAAAATTAAAAAAATAAAACGATTTTAGAAGGTTTTTAAGATCAAACAAGTAAAAAAAAAATAGTAGAAATTAAAAAAAATTACTTGTAAAAAAATAAAGAAAAAAAATTTCAAATATTAGGCGGAGTAAACACAATAACACTTAAAAACAATTTTAGAAAACAAACCAAATTAAAAAAAATATTTAGACAATAAAAAGCTAAAAAAATTAGCAACAATAGTTAAAAAAAAGTAATTATTAATAATTATATTAATTGAAAATAAAAAAAATAAAAAAATTTTAATTAATAAATTGAAAAAACTAAAAATATATTATTAAATTTTTTTATTATGGGCCAGTCTTTATTACCTTGCATTTAGTTTAGAGAAAATGATTTGCTTAAATGAAAAACGGCTCAAAAGATCAAAATTTAAAAAAATTGTTTGAAAAAAAAAATAATAATTGAAATGTAAACCAGTCTTCAATTAAGAATAATTTTAGCATTCGAAAGTGAGAATGAATGTCAATTGTTTTGCTATATTTGGTAAAGCAATAAAAATGAACTCAAATGGTCATCTAAAATAGTACGAGTTGTTGGATGCGTTGCTAGTAAATGACGAAGCCACAGACGCCGCCTGGGGACCACTGCCAAATTTGGTATTTTGCATGTAAAAAGTTTGTATCAAAAACATAAAAAGCATAAAAAACATTCAAAATAACACCAAGAGTACAACAAAACTAAATTAATAAAACACAAAACCTGCTGCCATTCCATACAATCAATTCGGCATGTATAAGAATCTGACGTGTTTTGGCTGAGATTGTGAGCTATTTTACATATACATATATTTCTTGATATGCTTTTTTGCATCCCTTACAGTAAATGAGGGATTCTAAGATTTGGAAATAATTTTTGTATTTTATATGAACCGTGGAACTTCCAGCATATTAACTCAATATTCTTAATATGCTTTTGGCGGGCTGTAGAATTTTTCAACTGTCATGATCGTGATACACGCTGACGTCAGACTATGTAGTGGAGCCCAGAAAAGGCATGTATTCTAAAACAATAAAAACAATAAAAACAAAAACACAACAACAAAAATTTTGCGGTTTTCCTCATCGAAAATCAATCCGGTCAATGTCAATGTTGACCAAATCAAGCTGATGTTATTTTTTTTTTCGATATAACACATATAAAATTAAATGCTTTAATCATTTTTTTTTTCATAGAAATTAGAGTTGTAAAGAAAAAAAATCTTTTTTGCGGTCGACGCATTGCAAGTCCATATTACAAAAAGCACACAAAAAATGTATTGCACTGAAATCGACATCTCTAAAATTTGCAATTGGAGAGCATTTAACAAACCAGTACGCTTTTCTTTTATATTTGTTATTTGATTTTCGAATTTCAATATTTTTTGTATTTATTTATTTATTTTTTTGAATTTTCCTTTTTAAACGAATAAAATTTGCTGTTTTATACTAGCTGTTATTTTTAATTTCGGCAAACGAACGTCTAAACGTCTATAATGAAACTAAATTTTTAAAATCATAACATAGCATTTTATTTTAAACGAAATGTTAATACGATAATTTTCACAACACGAGTATCTTTTCAAAGCTGCTGAGCAGAGGAAAAGAACATCAAAATACTTGCTCAGAGCGTAAGCACCCACAAGGTAGAGGCGGGAACATCAAGAAAGTGCGTTTGGTATGAAAGAAATAGAGAGAGTATTGCTCTTATGGCGTTCAACTAGTAGTCACTCTTAATGATCATAACAGCCTCCCATACAACAACTGCATGTACTAGGATTGCCACATAAGTCTTCACAACACAATGACTAAACGGCCTGTATGAATTTATCATTGACATTGTAATGTATGTCATGTTTAAGGCATAACATAGTCACACTGGAAATATTTGTTGTTTAAAGGACTGCTGCTTTCTCGGAATAACATTAAAAAAATGTACACCCAAGTGTTTTGCTACTGAGGATTACAGGCATTTAATGTTGTTTGATTTTTTTACCGCTCTCCTTGAGTGTGCACCTTAACGATGCTAATGTTGTTTAATGTTTCGATCTAAACTAGACAAAGTGATATTGTTGTGAACTATAAGGAGCCATTTCGTGGTCATAGTTGGTTCAAATGTACCCACAAAAATTATGTTGGGAAACAATTTTGTAAAATTGAGACCCTTCCTCTACTTAGGTGATTTTAATCCAGTATAATATTGTAACGAATTTTCTGCAAATCCTCTTATTTGCCATTTTGCTAAGTTCGAATCACTAAACTGTTGAATAAATAACTCCAATATTGAATAATGGAAAAATGGCCTTTATTAAAGTACTTCACAATAACACTTATACTTTGCAACTAGCTGGCTTAATAACCAAACTGACTGATAGCTTAAATGAAACTAAACTATTGCCCGACAGATAGCGTGCTTAATCAATAACCGCTTGATAGCTCAACTTAAACTGAATTCCAGCGCCTCTACATTTGCTGCCTTTTATACTCTCTGATTTCAACGTTCGCATCTTCTAGGCGCTTCCAGAATCTACTAGTTGCCATCAGCTCTCAAACTTCTCAGCTGCAACTACAATTGCACGATTTTATAGCTTATCTCATTGCATACTTTCAGGAGTATCTCAGATATACGCATGTGTTTGTGCATTGACTCTCCGCTGCTCGTATACGTTCATGGTACATATGTGTAGACGCAATTATTGTTTCGTTTATGTAGATACATAATGATTGAATTATTGATGTGAATTCACGTCACTGCTTAGCAGCGGCTTAGAGATAGCAGCACCCCTTAGTTTTGCTAATATTCGTAACCCTGCCCTCCACCCAAGTCTGATCGTCCCGATCTCCCGATCTAAACGCCGCTATAATCTCCAAATGTACCACTCTTCTACTCCGTGGTTTCCCAGTGGTTTGTATGCAGTAGATGGTATCACTGATCTTCTTCACAACTTTGTACGGGCCTTTCCAACTGCACCGAATCTTGGATGGAACACCTTTCCGCCGGTGAGGGTTGTATAACAGTATCGAATCTCCCTCCAAGAAACCTTCCGAATTTTTGTTCTCATTGTACCTGCGTTTCATCTTACTACTCATTATTCTTGATTGTTTCCTCGCACTCTGTTGTTTGGCCAATGAACTTCTTCGCAGAGCTTGCACTTGACGGATTGACTTTGCATCATCATTATCGTCTGGACGTTTCACAACAGTAGTGCGCTTGGCTTGAAACCATCCTTGCATTCTTTCTGAAAAATTCTTTCAGTCGTTTTAGTGCGTCCATTACGGTTTGTCGATGCCGGTCTTTTTCTCGCAGGTACTTTTAGTTTCGCTTTATTTGGCCCATTCGATCCATCAACCTTTTCTTTTGACTTTCGTGGCCTTTGTCGAGTCTTCTCCACCATTACTCGATTACTACTGAACCCCTTCTCCAACTTGAAGTTAAGTGGTATATCCTGATTCTCGTAACGCATCACCATTATCTGCATATCGATCTTGATGTCATGGTCAACCAGGAAGTCCACTCCCAATATAACTTTTTCAACGATCTTCGCCCCAACGAATTTGTGTAGAACCGTGACCTTTCCAATCAAGACTTCACATATCACTTTTCCCTGAACTTGGTTATACTCGCCAGTGACCGTACGCAACCTTGCTCCAGGTAACGGTTTTACTCTCCTGTTGACCAAGTCAGATCGGATCAAGGAATGAGATGCGCCCGTATCTACAGTCAGTACACGTTCTTTGCCATCCACATTCCCTCTGATGGTAAGACTGCTTGATTTCCTTCCAATTTGCGACACAGATATCACAGGACATTCAATAGCTGGGGCACGTTTTCGTTCTTTACAACTGTCACGCTCTTGCTCATCTCCTCCAGCTTTGCGTTTACGGCCACCCACATTGTTGGAACTATTAGGACCAAGATCGCAATGACGTGCAATGTGACCGGGCTTCCCGCATTTGAAACATTTGATAACTTTTTCACTCCGCTTTTGCGATCCTTTCAGCGCCTCCAATATTGCGTCTACCCACTCTGGCCTTTCTACCTCCACACGGCGTGCTTTGAAAACTGGCTTACACAGAAGTAATGCTGTTTCTTGAGTCAGTGCATGGGATACCGTTTCTGCGAATGTGGGTTTTGGGTTTGCATATGTCGCTCGCTTCGTTTCTACGTCCCGTTTGCCATTCATAAAACTCTGGATTTTTACCCTCTCGGTGTACTCCACGGGTGCATCCGCATTTGCCAAATGTGCCAACCTTTCAACATCCGAGGCAAACTCCTGCAAAGTCCCATTCGCTCTTTGGTGACTTTTTTGCAACTCAATTTGGAATATCTGTTTTCTATGCTCGCTTCCATAACGTCGTTCTACAGCAGCCATCAATGCTTCATAACTGTTCCGTTGGTACTCTGGAATCGTCTGTAAGATTTCCGCTGCAGGCCCTTTCAATGCCACGAACAGTGCTGCGGTTTTCCCAAACTGTAGCTTGAAGACCTGGAAAGGAACAGAACCGTCAAAGGATGGTGTTTTTACCTTTGGATTATTCGCTGAAACTGCTGGGCGATTTAGTTGCAACTCCTGTATACGATCTTTCCAAGCTTCTATCTCGGCATCCATTTTGTCCTCGAGCTGTACAATTTTTATATTCTGTGCTTCTAACATTGATGCTACTGTCGATGTTTGTGCAGATATTGCAGCCAATATCATGTTCAAGTCTGTGCTGGTAACCGTCTGCGATGTTTCGTTTTTCTCTTCAATTTTTGTTGTCTCCTCGCCATCAAGATGAAAGACATACTCTTCCATATCAATTCCTTCTGCTTCCATTGCCTCTCGTAGCCGTGCCTGAAGTTCGAGTTTAACGCCGCTTGTATTCAATCCACGGCTCTCCAACTCCTTCTTTAGTTGCTGGATCTTCAATTCACTGAACTTTGCCATGTCCTTGTTGTCCTCTGGAATTTATTCAACAATTCCTCTTCTGACACCAATTGTAACGAATTTACTTGCAAATTCTCTTATTTGCCCTTTTGCTAAGTTCGAATCACTAAACTGTTGAATAAATAACTCCAATATTGAATAAAGGAAAAATGGCCTTTATTAAAGTACTTCAACACTTATACTTTGCAACTAGCTTGCTTAACAACCAAACTGATTGATAGTTCAAATGAAACTCTACTATTGCCCGACAGATTACGTGCTTAATCAATAACCGCTTGATAGCTCAACTCAAACTGAATTCCAGCGCCTCTACATTTGCTGCCTTTTATACCCTCTGATTTCAACGTTCGCATCTTCTAGGCGCTTCCTGAATCTACTAGTTGCCATCAGCTCTCAAACTTCTCAGCTGTAACTACAATTGCACGATTTTGTAGCTTCTCTCATTGCATACTTTCAGGAGTATCTCAGATATATGCATGTGTTTGTGCATTGACTCTGCACTCTGCTGCTCGTATACGTTCATGGTACATATGTGTATACGCAATTATTGTTTCGTTTATGTAGATACATAATGATTGAATTATTGATGTGAATTCACGTCACTGCTTAGCATCGGCTTAGAGATAGCAGCACCCCTTAGTTTTGCTAATATTCGTAACAATATGATGTATGAGCACTTTCTGTTTTGTGATAACTGATACCAACCAGAAACAGCGAAGGGCCATCCACTAATTCGAAGCTTCTATTTAAAGCAATGCGCATAACTACGTTAGTCAGTGTACTTGCTGGAATTTGATAATTCATACCATCTCCTTACTTAATCAACTTTTCGACAGCTTGCAGTCGTGTACGTAGCTTCGCCATGTACTACAAGATAGTGGTCCGGACGTTAGTGCGTTATGGGTTTTTGATCAAGAGACAATTCGGTACCTTGGCCGTTTCTTTAAAGCTGGAATCTGATAGTTGGTTGGTGTGATGATTGCTCTTTCAATCCAATGGTAATGCGCCGCTTTGATGCAACAGCTGGGAAATTAATCAATAAATAATAGGAGGGAGGGGAGAGGGGCGTTTTCCCACTCTCAAAACAAAGCCTCCTGTTTTGCCCTCCCTGACCTGAATTCGGTAAGATTGATTTTAATATCCTGTCGGGACAGTTTCTTTCTTCTTTATGTAGTCATAGAATAAGTATGTATCTACCTCGACCGTTTGCTCTGCCAGTGTGAACGTCAGAATTGGGAAACCTTAACCACATCCCTTGCCTTAGCCTTACACGTTCGCGAAGAAAGCACTGAGAGCGAATTAAAAGTGCGTACACTCTAAGTGCATGCCCTTGAACCATAGTACGTAGTAATCATAAACAGAATGATCGCGAGGAGATTAAGAATGGACTAGAGTTTCTTCGAAGTAGGTTCAAAAAATTCGGGTGGGATAACGGTGTTTTCCGGAACCGTCTATTCCAAAAATCGGAGAAAGAGACCAAAGTAGCCCGGGGGTAAGAGGTGGGTTTAAGCCGAGGAAAAGCAAGAGACGCGTAAAGAAATGGGAAGGGAGATACAGATATGTGTGAAAAAGGAAGAGAGATAAGACAAAAGGTAGATTGGAAGAAGTAACTCGAGAGGTAGTGAAAACGGAGAGGAATACTTACCGACAGAAACTTTATAAAAATCTTTTAAAGTAAGCTTTAGGCAGTAATAGTATAATACACTTTTCAAATTTTGACCCTAAATCTAAAACTTTTTTCAGTGGCAATTTTTTTTTTTAATTTCGTCAATGAAATTATTTTTCTTTGGTTTTCAATAAACCTATCCGCCCTTCGTATTGAAACACCTTTCGGAAAAAAAGTTTGCAAAAATTTATGTACAGACGCAATCATAGTCTAATGGTAGGCCTTCGCGAGGATCCTTGTTGAGTCCAAAATTTAAACGGAAAGTTGTAGTATGTTCAGACGGGAGCGTGTCATTATTCTGTATTACAAAATTCTGGGTGACAAAATTCTGTAAATTGCAAAAAAATTTTGCTTTTTTTAAAATTCTGCTTTCTAAAATACTGCTTTTTCAAAATTCTGCATGTTTAATTCTGGAAGTCAAAATTCCGGAATCATGGCATGGCGTAGCCGGTGTTGGATCGGCTAAAGGTTATTTTTTGAAAGTGCGGCCGAAGGCCGCCTACGCAGAAGGACATTATACCACACACTCGGACTTGGCATGGCGTAGCCCAGGGTTATTTTTTATAAATGCGGCCGAAGGCCGCCTATGCAGAAAGGTGTTCTACGCAGAATTACTGTGCATGGCGCACTTTTTCAAAATAATTACATGACCTCTTTAACATAGTTAACATTATATTTTAATACAGAATTTTGTAATACAGAATTTTGAAAGCAGAATTTTAGAAAGCAGAATTTAAAAAAATCAGATTTTTAAAAAGCAGAATTTTGTTTTTAGAATTTTGTACATACAGAATTTCGACACCAACCCTGTTCAGACGTTCTAAGTTAAGGTTAAATAAGTTTGAAAAACTGTTTAAACCGAGTAATGGTTAAAAATTTGTATTTTTAAGGGATGATCCCTCGAAGACATAAGGAACATTTCCTCCTTAAAATTTTGATATTTTTTTTTCTACAAAGTGGTCAGGTTCGAAAGGCATCTGCACACTATCTCTTTACCATGGCTATTAATTTCAAGACTTAAATAGCATCCCTCGTATAGATCAGAAATGGTATGAGAGCATCAGCAGTATTTGGGGAGCCGGAGTGTTGCGTGTTCCCTCAATCGCGCACACAACAAAGACAAGTAAATTTAATTCGAAAATGCGACAAATGCGGAAAATTCATGTTTGTAAAAATAGAGAAACGCGTGGCACATTGACCGTAGAAGTAAGTATTTTTATTTATTTTTATTGCACTTTTTTATTTTTTGTTGCACAGACAGAAAAGAAAATATGATTCGGGAAAACGTGTACAATTTTGTAATTTAAAATTAATTTGGTAAATATGTGTAAAAGCAAATACAAAAAAAGACTAAAAGTTTAAATGGCTTAAGATGAGTGCATTTCCAAATGTATTGAGGTGTCTGGCCGTAATTTGCATTACGGTAACATTTGTTCACCATCATTTCGTTTATCTGCGCCTACGCTGCAATGGCAGATTAAATGCTATACACAAACTTAGTGTGTACATATAAACGATTCATAAAAAGGAAGGAGCTCGTGTAGAACGATTTGAATGTGAGGGTGTTAGGTGGGATAAGAAATTGGCTACGTTAGATACGCCACGCTCTTCCTATGATCTCAGGGAATGTACCTGGAATATTCGAACACTTTCACGGGAAGGTACGACTGTATCCGTGAACGAAAATACTGAGATCAGTGAAACTAAATCGAAACGAAAGAAAAACCAAGTGACAGACGATGCCGCGGTATTGAATTATTGGATGGGAAAAGGTACATGCTGCCGGCGTCATATTATAAAAATAATGTTTGGTGCCCTTAATAGCCGTGTTTTTTTTACACGCGTATACGTTTACATTTGCGCAAAAAAAAACGCTTATCCTCGCTTAGATAATGCTTAGGATACCCATCTAGCGGCAGTGGTTAAATAACTAGCTACAGAACAGGGTGTACCTAAAATCGGAGACACAAACCTCTGGTGGCCATAATGTATCACATATAGCTGAATCAGTAGCGATGAATAGTTGACACGCATAGAATAGATAGAATTAGTGTAGAGGTGAAACATAGACACATATGAGCCGCTCAGTGCACACATCGATTAACTCCATAAAACGAAAAGTTGAGAAACGCGATGATGTAATGTATATTGTTTTTAAAAATTCCTCTGATAATATGAATTCAAATATATAACGTAGAATGCATAACTGCAGATATAGCCTTCATCTAACGGTATATAAAACAAGTAAGGAAGGCTAAGTTCGGATGTAACCGAACATTACATACTCAGCTGACAGCATGGGAGACAAAATAAGGGGAAATGACCATGTAGGAAAATGAACCTAGGGTAACCTTGGAATGTGTTTGTATGATATCGGTGTCAAATGAAAGGTGTTAATGAGTATTTTAAAAGGGAGTGGGCCTTAGTTCTATAAGTGGACGCCTTTTCGAGATATCGCCATAAAGGTGGACCAGGGGTGACTCTATAAGTGTTTATACGATATGGGTATCAAATTAAAGGTATTAATGAGGGTTTTAAAAGGGAGTGGCCCTTAGTTGTATATGTGAAGGCGTTTTCGAGATATCGACCAAAATGTGGACCAGGGTGACCCAGAACATCATCTGTCATCATCTTTTATTTTTGTATTTTGTTGAACCATATCATTACTGGAGTTGAATGTTGACATAATTTACTTATATACTGTAAGGATATTTAATTTCTTGTTAAAATTTGACTTTAAAATTTTTTTTGTAAGTGGGCGTGTTCGTTATCCGATTTTGCTAATTTTTATTTAGCACACATATAGTAATAGGTGTAACGTTTCTGCCAAATTTCATCATGATATCTTCAACGACTGTCAAATTACAGCTTGCAAAACTTTTAAATTACCTTCTTTTAAAAGTGGGCGGTGCCACGCCTATTGTCCAAAATTTTACTAATTTTCTATTCTGCGTTATAAGGTCAACCCACCTACCAATTTTCTTCGCTTTATCCGTCTTTGGTAATGAATTATTGCACTTTTTCGGTTTTTCGATATCGAAAAAGTGGGCGTGGTTATAGTCTGATTTCGGTCATTTTAAATAACGATCTGTGATGAGTGCCCAGGAAAACAAAAATATAGTGTATTTAAATAAAGTAGATAACCCTATAACTGCTATACTAACTACCGTTGGCATTGTGCTTCTTTTTATCTGTTTACCGATGCGATTTTGTTACGAATATTATTGAGAGGGAGAGAGCATCTTCGGCTGTTTAAAAACAAATAAGCATCGATGCACGGCCAGAACAGATACAGCGTTACTGAAACGATTTACATTCGATTTTTCAAAAAGTGGAGTTAAGCTGGAGACATTGGTGCTTCATCAGTAACCGTATCGGTAACCTTATAACAGCTGATTCGACCAACCTTATGAGAATCAATGCAATCGATTATTGGTGCCGCTAAGGTCGTAACCGTATCGTAGCCAACCAATTGGGTTTTGGTTTACCGTCGTAACGATAAACAGCTGATAACGTTAGGGATACGGATACAGCGATACGACATACGGCACCAATGACTGAGTGTGTGCACTGAGCGGCTCATATTTCAGTTACATTTGAGTATAATGCGTATTGAATTTTTTTGCTGCGCATAAACAATTTCAGAGGTGTATTTAAAGTTTTACGCTCAGCAGTCTATATAAAGTTTAAGCGTAAACGTCTATAGATGTAAAAAAAACACGGCTAATGCCAGGATGCGCAAACAAGTCGTAAAATAGAAAATTTAGCTAAGACTAACTAAGACTTTCGGCTCTGCTTGAAATATGGTAGTACCATCCTAAAAACTTTCACAAAGCCACATATTTTGACGAATATTCACATCACTAAGTGATACTAAGCAGCCACTTGTGTGTACGTAAACAAATCAATCATCATTTGCACATGTACATAAAAGACAACAGAGAGATACCATCAGCCGAAGTAGTACTCACATATACACACGCATATGGCTATGCGAGAGACCATAAACTACAAATATAGATCTACATAGAGAAGCTCGGCCTAAAATCTCTTCGGAGGTTATCGCGCCTTACATTTATTTATTTATACATGTACATATATGGCTAGTAACCAAGCATGAAGTTCACTAAGTTACTAGACATTAAGAGAGATTGGTGAACGAGGCAACAGAGAGTATAAAAGCAACGAAACCTGAGTAGTCAGTACTCAGTTTTGATTTAGGCACGCTATTGGTTGTGAAGTATAAGTGTTATTATGAAGTACTTTCAAAGTAGTATAATAAAGACCATTTTGCATTATTGAATATTAGAGTTATTTATTCGACAGTTTAGCCAGTCGAACGTTAGCAGAAGGTTTCAAATAAGCGGAATTTCTCTAAATTCGTTACAATATCTTCTGATCAAAGAATTTGAAACCAAATCGATTACTTAAGGCTTGGCTTCCTCCAAAGGTGGTGCCGCTTTGTTACGACCGCTAAAGAGCGGCCGGTATACTCACCGTTTCGACCGCTTTGTTGGAAACTACGCACCGTTACGGCAGACGATTGGCAAAATTTTATGTTTGCCATTTTGGCGTGTTTTTTAAGTTTTTTTCATATTTTTTTGTAATTAACGTACAATAACAAAAATGTATTCAAAATGTTCACCGCTTTTACAATAGCGGTGGGAAAAAACAGTGATGAACTAGTTTCTACCATCATGATGACCATAATATTTTATGCCCTGCCGCTGTATTATGTTACGATGAACTTCACCGTCTTCTTAGTCTCAACATAATTACTTTTACATTGCAACATTTTTGACAACGTACTCTACTGCTATGTAGCGGCTGCTATATAGCGGTACCGTTTTCAAGGAAACCAAGCCTTTATTATTCGGCGAGAGGCACAGCGTCACTGCCCTCAATGTATGCAACCCACTTAGACTTAACATCGACTCGGACAATTATCTTGTGATAGGCGAGGTAAGTTAGCAGAGTGGCACAAGCTTTCTAATGATTCCCTCTCTTGGTCATTGCAAATGCTTACTGAGAATGATTTTCATCTTGACGAAGTGATCAAGCGCCGTAGCGCATTTTCCTCTCACTCCGTACCGCAAGTACGGTCGTTATAGGCTCGTCGCAGCGACCTCGACAGAAGAAGAGATACGACGAAATATGTTGCATCGCCTCCAAAAAGAAATACTTAGCCCTTTAGTGTCAAGATGTATACGGCCGCAGCGACGCACCGCATATTTTCATAATTCTACCGTGAGTACTGTAGGGTTATCTACTTATAATAAATATACCTTGTTAAATTTAAAAGTTTATTATTTTAACATTGTTTATGGTTAATTATCAAAATTTTAAAATATTTTCAGTCATCAAAAATATCTTTTAAAAAAATAAAGTTTAAATAAATTATTCAAAATTATATAGAAAATTATTATTTTCTATAAGTACTTCTCGAGAAATGCAGTATGAAAACTCTTTAGTGTCATCACTCACACTAAAGAGTTTACACCATTTTTTCCTTTAATCTCCGCTGTTGTGGAGGTGTTAGACATTAACTTCATTTAATTTTTTACATGAGCACTTCCAGAGATATGCAGTATGAAAAATTACATTGGCATGAGAGGTGCTACGCCCCCTTTTTCCTCACACCACATATTTCCGGTGATGTTAAATATTACTTTATATAACTCTTTACCGAATTTCAATCTTCTAACATGAATACTTCCAGAGATATGCATCTCATTTGTGGTGGAAGTACCACGCCCCTTTTATAACTCCAAATAAATTTTAGCCCATGACCATCCTTGAATCCATCCAGTTGCGGTCTCAAATTTGGTTGCGACCGGTCAATCCATGTAGGACGCAACTCCATCTATACCTATACACAGTAAGGAACAGAGAAATTCCAGCGACAATTTTTTTCGGTATTTTAAGAAAAAAACTTCTATGAATTTGGTACCTGAAACTATGCAAACCAATTTCAAAAACAACAACTAAGGCATGACGTGGCTGAATGCGTTTGTAACAATTCAACCATCGTAGGAGTGCGGATTCCAATCCCACTCCCGGGAGAAAGGCTTTGAAGAGATTTACAAGGTATAATCGAAACAGCTGTCACCTCGTCCGTCCTGATGTCACGTTGTTTAAAATTTTCCCAAATTATTAAAACGATTTAAAAAAAAAAGTTTAGAAAAAACTTTGGTGAATTTGATAATGAAATCCAACTTGAAAAACAAAATTTTGAAATTTGTACTGGGAATTTTCAGATAATTTTTCAGTTTGCAGCATTTTAGGCCAATGAATTTTAGTCTAATAAAGAACAAGTTTTAAGTTTTTCAAAATTCTCTTGATTTTCGAATTTTTTCTTTATTTCCCATTTTCTTCCATATAAAAAATTAAATTGTGCACAGTCAAAATTTCGATATTTTCATGAAGATTTTTAAAAGCGTATCGAATTTTCGAATTTTTTCGAAAATATTTTGCATAATTTTCGTTACAAATTTCGATAAAGTTTTTCCTAAAATTATTGGCAAAAAATAATAGAGAAGAGATGAATAAAAAATCGAGAGAATGGAAGTTACTTCGACTTTACAAAATGGACCTCAAAATATTTTTGTTTGAGTGTGAACATAGTATAAGGCCAAACAATGATTTTAGCGTAGTAATCAATAGCCATCATCCAAAGAGTTTTCTAGCTCCGTATCATGTTTAATTCTCACGCGAATGCTCTGGATCATAGGGAGAATTCAGAGACAGAGTTCTTCATATTATTGTTCATATGAGTTGTGATAGGCAGATGTAGCTGTTGTGTTTCATTTTACACATAAGGCTAATGGTCAAGCAGCGGTATCTTTTTTTTGAAAAAGTGGCAGTGTGTTCAAACTAAAAACAGGAAATAAACAAATTATCTAGCTCAAACTTCTAGTTGGATTTATCTGACTCAAATCATTGTTGTTGCATTTACATGTAAATTTTTATCTGGCCCAGGATCTTTGCGACCGGATGATGCCTAATATAAAATCAAATAAAACAAACACACAAATAACAAAAGCGCGAACGAATAAACAGTAATTACTTTTCCTATTTGCAATTATATTTTTACTACACATGTGAAATAAACGCCAATTTAGAGAGACCTTCAAGTTTTACTTTGCTGGTTGGGCTACAAAACTGCACACTCAAAAAATTCCACAAATATTTGGTGTAATAAAAATTTTCGTGAATTTTTGTCTAATTTTTTTTCAAAAAAGTTCATATAATTACGAATAAAAAGCTCTAAATTCTCGTAAAAATTTCTCGATGTAACGAATTTTTTTGAAAAAATTTTTTTGGACTGGTGTGCATAGTTTAAATAGCAAACATCATAGAAGTTTTTAGATGCAATATTGCTAAAAATTGCCACTGCCTTTTTCTGATCGCTGCTGTACATAATTTGAATTTTATGCCCCTATATCGTTTACAACTCAACTCTGTTTCAGTTGAAATTTTGTAATTTGGTATTACAGATTACAACTCAACCTCAAAGAAACTGTCGGTTAAAGTTGTCTAGTCTTACAACTTTTTGTGGCATTACCGTTTACAACAATGTGTTGGTGTAGTTGTCAAAGCCATCAAAATCTGACAACTGATTACTAGCAGTTGTCTCATACAATTTTGCAGTTGTTTGGAAAAAGGGTAACGTTTTACGAGACAGTTCACCACACACCAATACAGAAAGGTGTTGGACCCAACCAAAAGAATGGAAAGCGAGTAATTAAACCTTGTAGAGTTTAAATTGTTAATTTCTACTCTCGTTCAAATGAAAATCGAAAACAGCTGGTTCGTTTCGTTATACTTATTTATTATTGTTCGCAAAAATGTCTATAGGTTCACAAAAATGTATTTTTCCACAGCTAAAGTAAAACTATTCGCACAAAATCGTTTAGCGAACTTCGAAAAATGTCTTCTGCTTTGCAGCGGCCAACCATCGCTGTCCACCTACAACGCAGTCAACATTGTCTTCAGCTCCAATTCTTGGAATTGGTACTTTGTACGGCGAGCTTAGCGCTTACCACGTACTCCGTACTTCATATAGAATATAAAATTCCACTTATCAGAATTTGCACTTTGTACGGCGAGCTTAGCGCTTGCCAAGTACTCCGCACTTCTTCTGATAAGTGTTCTTACGCCCGATCGCAAAACGAAATGATTGAAAATTAAGAGTGCGCAGCCTTTTTATAGTCTGCGCCAGAGCAAAATTATTTTAAGGCAATCCTGTTAAGAAAAATGTTATACAATGCAAATGCGAGCTTAGCGCTTGCCACGTACTCCGCACTTCTTCTGATAAGTGTTCTTACGTCAGATCGCAAAACGAAATGATTGAAAATTAAGAGTGCGCAGCTTTTTTATAGTCTGCGCCAGAGCAAAATTATTTTAAGGCAATCCTGTTAAGAAAAATGTTAAGAAATATTACCATGGTAACGAAAGTTTTAAAAGTGAAAGGAGTTACCATACAGTTGTCTTATAAAATACTTCAAATATGTTATGCTACGCTATCTTGCTACGTTACAGTCTCCCCCTTTGGCGTGACTAACTCGTCTCGAGGGCACGACAACACTTGTTTAATTCTTCTTGGGTCGTCCTCGTCTTTTCAAAGGCCGTACAGGTGTTGGAGACTCATCTTGATTGAATTTTGTAAGTGAGGAAGCATGGTATGTTCCCAGCGATAAATTTGGATTTTGTTTAGAGGCGATTTATACGACGTTGAGCCAACTTTTCGGATGATAATATATGGTCCGTCCCGTTTCGGAACAAATTTTGATGTGAGGTTTTTCGATGCTTGACTAAGAGTATGTGTAGTGATTCGTACTTCTGTACCAAGTCCAAAGTCGTCTTGAGGGCGTCTCCGCTGATCAAAGTAGTCTTTGTTTTTGTCTTGCATGTGATGTTGTTCTTTTGCACGTTTCAATTCAGTGCTGATTCTATTGAGATATGGCGTAATTTGTGGAATAAAATTTTCGGACTCCACAATAGCTTTGACGTCATGTTGTACGTCATCGAGGGTGCGTAGCTCTCTTCCGAAAGTTGAAGTAAAGCCAGTACTTTGGCACCTGGCAGTATTTAGTGCGAATCTGATTGATGGTATATTTAGATTCCACGTATTATGTTCATTGCCAACAAGTATTGCTAATTGTGTTTTGATGTCCCTATTCTTATGCTCGACAGGATTAGCTTGCGGGTGATAGACGGGTGTGAACTGTTGCTCAATTCCCATGCAATATGAAACCTTTTGCATTATGGCTGATATAAACTGGACACCATTATCAGATTTTAGTCGATGGGGAATCCCATAACGGAGAAATATTTCGTCAATTAACGTTTTTGAACAACATTCCGCGGTTGCTTCTTTTAGAGGAAAAAAGTTCTGTCCATGGTGATGCTACGTCTTCGGCTACCAGTATCTACTGGAAGCCATCATTGGTTTTCGGTCGCGGACCACAGGTCAACCGCGACAACTTCAAATCGTTGATTGCTGCTGGTAGTTTGAAAAAGACCAATAGGTTTTAGATTAGTTGCCTTATACCTCTGACACTCAGTGCAAGCTTTGACGTGCTTTGCAATATCAGTTCACATACCTGGCCAAAAATATCGGTTAGCAATACGATGAATGCTTCTCTATCGCATAGTGGCCCGCAGTACACTCATTGTGTTATTTCTTTAAAAGTTCATCACGCTCTTGTTGTGGTATTACCAGTTGAACGTCTTCTCTATCATCGTTAGAATAGCTGAACAATACCCCGTCAAACAGCAAATAACCTCTGCTTGACGAAAATGTTAAATTATCGTCTTCAGATTCAATTGACGATATAATCTTTTTTAAGTACTCGTCTTTCAATTGATCATCCCGTATTTCTTTGGAACTCTTACGGGGAAAGTCTATTTGAAAAGCACAAATAGTTTTGTTCAATTTGAATTTGATCCTCATCACTTGTCGGGCGGGATAGCATATCAGCGAGGAAGTTGGTTTTCCCAGGGATGTATTTCACTTTGAAGTCATACTGTTGAATTTGTAATGCCCAACGTGCTAGCCGACCAGAAGGTGACTTTATTGTAAGTAACCATTTTAAAGGTTGATGATCTGTTACCAAAATAATCTCAGAGCCTTCGATATAGCCGCGAAACTTTGCACATGCCCACACTATCTCTAGTGCTTCCCGTTCTCTAGTAGAACAATTTCTCTCAGCTGATGATAATAATCGGCTCGCATATTCAATCGGATGTTCATTATTCTCCTGCCCCTGGAGTAAAGCAGCTCCTAACGCATAAGCGCTAGCATCGGCTTTGACATAAAAAGGCATATTGTCTTGAGCCTGTTTCAATATGGGTGCTTGCTTAAGTGATTCGAATGCTTCTTTTTGCCTTACTGACCAAGACCATTTCGCATTCTTCTTCGTAAGCTCAGTTAATGGTTTCGAGATTTCGGCATAGCCACTTATGAATCTCCTGTACCATGAGCACGTCTGAATAAATGAAATTAATTCTTTAACATTTCTCGGTTCTTTTCTTTGGCTAATGGCGGCTGTCTTCTCCACATCAACGCATATGCCATCAGTTGTAATAACATGACCTAAATACTTTACCTCGTCGCAACAAAGTTTACTCTTAGCATTATTTACCCGTAGGCTAAATTCGCTTAATTTAGAGACGGCAATGTTAAGATCCTTGAGGTGCTCTTCAAAAGACGAGCACACAATCAAATCGTCTAAATGAGCTAATAGTTGAACCTTGGGAATAGATGGTTACGCGGTGTAGGCTGTCACCCGTCCAATCTCCCTCCTTTTTTTATACGTATCTCTATGAATTTATATTTAACCCGTATCTTGTATTGTATTCGATTATTGAATTGTATTTTTATATTGAAGTATCCCTAGAATCAATGCATTGTATTTACCTTTAAATTCCCTATTGGGAATTCTCATGGCCGTGTGTGTTAGCCTCCACCGCGAAAATCCACCAAGTTCAATTCGCCACAAGTACAGGATGGCGATCATGCCATATCGACAACTGTTACGCGGTGTAGGCTGTCACCCGTCCAATCTCCCTCCTTTTTTTATACGTATCTCTATGAATTTATATTTAACCCGTATCTTGTATTGTATTCGATTATTGAATTGTATTTTTATATTGAAGTATCCCTAGAATCAATGCATTGTATTTACCTTTAAATTCCCTATTGGGAATTCTCATGGCCGTGTGTGTTAGCCTCCACCGCGAAAATCCACCAAGTTCAATTCGCCACAAGTACAGGATGGCGATATGGCATGATCGCCAACCTGTCAAAAAACCACCACCTTTTGGTTATTGAAAAAAAATTATTATCGTTCGTTGTCATTTTTGCCAATGCAGAATAGTTTTCTTGCTAAACAGTTTTTTTTCGTGCGAATTACCAAGTTTGATCGCTATACTTTTGTAAAAACAAAAAACAAATTGTGTTATGAATATATAGTTTGGAGCATTGTTTACTATATAGTTTGGCAGCTTAATTTGAGGTTATGTTGCGAATAGAGTGGAAGGCACTCGCAGGCCGTGAAAATAGGCACTCGAATGGAGTGGAATGAAGAACAGTAGGAAGACCAGAGTTGCATTGGATCAATCATTGCATCAATATTAAAGATAAATTTAGAAAAAATAATTAAATACTTGAGTATAAGCAAACATTTTCTTTCAATTACTGCAATTAAGGTGTCCTAGATGCTATATATTCCAAAATTATAACATTTTATGTCTGTTTAAAAATTTAACTTCAATTTCCCTAAGATTTCCGTAATATGGCCATTAGTGATGTTTGTGTGTGTGTGCAAATTTTGAGCAATCAGTTGTTAGTTGCGCTACTTGGTAAAGTTTACAATGGTTTGGAGATTCATCGGTTTGGAGATTCATCTCCGCTTAGACAAATTTTCTTCTAATTGAAAAAACTTATTTCTAAAATTTTGATGTTGCTTTGAACGGGGCGTGGACACAGGATCTTAGGTGTGGTAGGCCGAGCACGCTACCATCACACCGTCAGTGGCATTTTTCTTGGTTTAGACGCGAAAAAGTAAAAACATTCAAGTCATTTTTTTTCTTAAATTTGAATGCAGTTTGTTTTTAAAATATCCACAGTATATAACGGTAATTATCATTTCTTATAAAGTTAATTTTCTTGGGAAGTTTGCCTCATGGTTTGAAGAAGATAAGAAATTTAAATATGGGTATGTTCAATTGTGAACAAAAGAACACGATAAGGCTATAAGAAAGTTTTTGCTTGGGGTAAATTCAAAATTTTTGGAGGGGGTCCAACCAATCCCCCCCAATCCCATTCGCCTATTCTCACTGAAGGGGGCAAGGCATAAAAACATAAACATAAATCTTGAAAAAATGCCACTGTGCGGCGGTTGTTGTTGTTGTTGTTGTAGCAGTGCTTCGCCCCACCTAACAGACGCGACCGATCACAAACTGTCATCAATATCCTCTAACGGGAGTCCAAGGAAACTTGCTGTTTCAACAGGGGTGGACCATAGGGAAAGGGGTGTTAGAGGCGTTGGTTCCACATTACAATTAAAGAGATGGTTGGTGTCATGTGGGGACACATTGCAAGCGGGGCATACATTTTGTATGTCGGGGTTGATTCTGGATAGGTAAGAGTTTAACCTGTTACAGTATCCAGAACGAAGTTGAGCCAGAGTGACACGCGTTTCCCTGGGGAGTATGCGTTCCTCTTCCGCAAGTTTTGGATACTTTACTTTGAGTACTGGGTTCACCGGGCAATTCCCGGCATAAAGGTCCGACGCCTGTTTGTGGAGTTCACCAAGGACCTGCTTATGTTTTTTCGCTTCATACGGCTGTGTTCTCAGATGCCGTATTTCCTCAAAATGCTTACGGAGATGACTCCTTAAGCCCCTAGGCGTTGCTGGCTCGTCAATCAGATGTCTGTTGGGATACCCAGGTTTCTGGGTATTCAACAGGAACTGTTTGGTCAGCATCTCGTTTCTTTCCCTGATGGGGAGTATTCTCACCTCATTATGTAGATGGTGTTCTGGGGACATAAGAAGACAGCCCGTGGCAATTCTGAGAGCAGTATTTTGGCAGGCCTGTAGCTTCTTCCAGTGGGTAATTTTTAGGCTTGGCGACCATATGGGTGACGCGTAGCACGTAATCGGCTGGCTAATTGCTTTGTATGTAGTCATGAGCGTTTCTTTATCTTTTCCCCAGGTACTGCCAGCAAGGGATTTGAGGATTTTGTTACGGCTCTGAATTCTCGGAACAATTGCGGCTGCGTGCTCACCAAAATGTAGATCCTGATCAAACGTCACACCCAAGATTTTGGGGTGTAGGACAGTCGGCAGCGTAGAGCCATCGACGTGGATGTTCAAAATGGTCGACATTTGGGACGTCCATGTTGTAAATAAGGTCGCGGAGGATTTAGTCGGTGATAATGCCAGGTTTCGCGAGGCGAAAAAACTGGAGAGGTCAGGGAGGTAGCCGTTTATTTTATTGCATAGCTCATCGATCTGTGGGCCTGGGCCTGTGGCCATTACTGTGCAGTCATCGGCGTAGGAAACGATTGTGACTCCTTCCGGTGGTGAAGGTAGCTTAGATATGTAGAAATTAAACAAAAGTGGGGATAGGACACCACCCTGTGGCACCCCTTGTTTAATTCTCCTTGGCTTTGATGTTTCGTTTCTAAATAGCACCGATGCCTGCCGACCACCCAGATAATTTGCGGTCCACCTTTTAAGACATGGGGGAAGGGTAGACCCTTCCAGGTCTTGCAGTAACGAGCCATGGTTGACCGTATCAAAAGCTTTTGATAGGTCTAGCGCTACGAGTACTGTTCTATGGTGGGGGTTTTGATTTAAACCGCAATTTATCTGGGTGCTGATGGCATTTAGCGCGGAGGTAGTGCTATGGAGTTTTCTGAAGCCATGCTGATGGGAGGCTAGTTGCAAATTTGCTTGGAAATAAGGGAGCAAAATGGCTTCGAGCGTCTTTGCTACTGGCGATAGGAGAGATATCGGACGATACGACTCTCCTATGTTAGCTGGTTTACCAGGCTTTAGTAGCGGGACCACCTTGGCCATTCTCCATTTCTCGGGTATGACAAAGGTGGAAAGAGACAGGTTGAAGACCTGCGCTAAATATTTGAAACCCTCTTTCCCTAGGCTTTTAAGCATCGGCATGGCTATGCCGTCTGGGCCCACTGCTTTGGATGGTTTAGCGCGACCAATGGCGTCCTCAACCTCTTTAGCGGTGATGGTGATTGGTGACGCGCTGAATTTGTGTTTATGTGCGTGTCTGTTGGCCCTCCGTCTAACTTTGTCGACCGTAGAATGCATTATATATTGTCGGCAGAAAGCGCTCGCGCATTTTTTCGCATCCGACAGCACTTTGTCGCCAAAGGCGATGGAAACTTTGTCTTTGTGCTTAGTCGGATTCGATAGGGACTTTACGGTGGACCAAAGTTTACCCACACCGGTAGAGAGGTTACAACCTCTTAGGTGCTCCTCCCATTTCGCCCGCTTGTGTTCATCCAAAAGCAATCTGATGCGTTGGTTTATATCCCTTATTTGGGGGTCGCCTGGATCAAGCTGCCTTATAAGGTCACGTTCTCTCGCTAAGTTTGCGGCCGCCGCCGGGAAGTGGGGCCGGATTTCGGGAATTCTCCCGGCGGGAATGAAACGTGCCGAGGCGGATTCAATGACCTTGCGGAAGGCACGCTCCCCTTGGCGGGCATCAGTCGGGATAGGGAGGGCAGCAAAGAGGTTGTCTGTAAAGGATTTATATTCTTCCCACTTTCCTTTTTTAAAGTTTATGAAAGTGCGTTTTTCGGTGACGATGAAGTCGGCGGTACGCTAGAGCGAAACAAGTATAGGCAGGTGGTCGGATGCCAATGATACCATCGGCTGCCAGTTGACGCAGTTTACGAGTTCTGCGCTCACGATTGAGATATCTGGCGAACTGTGACAGCTTCCTACCATACGTGTGGGGGCGTCTCCGTTTATTGTGCAGAACGTCGTTTCTTCTATTTGATCCGCCAACATCTCGCCCCTACTGTCCGCCCGCAAATTTGAATGCCATAGATCATGATGGGCATTGAAGTCGCCTAAAATAATGCGATTGTTTCCAGTGAGTAAGGCTCTGATATTAGGGCGGTATCCACCGGGGCAACAGGTGGCAGGGGGGATGTAGATGTTGATGATTTCTAGGTTTGCATCGCCTGACCGGACAGATAGGCCTTGACGTTCTAAGACGTTGTCCCTGCGGTCGATGCCAGGATCAAATATGTGATATTGCACAGAGTGGTGTATTATAAACGCGAGGCCGCCTCCATTTCCGCTCTCGCGATCTTTTCTGTGTTCATTATACCCAGAGCAGGTCTGCAATGCAGATCGTGCTGTGAGTTTAGTCTCTTGAATCGCAGCAATGCGGATGTTGTGCCGCTTCATGAAATTGACTATCTCCGTAATCTTCCCAGTTAGTCCATTACAGTTTAACTGCAGAATTCTGAAGTGCATGAGGGGAGACGTCGCCACTCTGGGGGTAAGTGACGGGTGACTACGCCTGGGTTGAGGAAGGCCAGGACGCAATTGCTGTTGTGGCCCTGGGACTGGGCGTCCTTGGGCAAGCATTGGGGTACCCGGATGATTTGGGTTTGCGACCTGGCAACATGGCGCGATGAAACCCGTCGAGGGGTTGCCGTCGCGGAGACCAGAACATCTAGGAAAGTGGCACCACCCAAGGCAGGAGCTGCATTGGGCGGATGTCGCAAACATATATATTCTGTGCTGGCAAACGGTGCAAACGGAGGTAGGGACTAAGAGTCTGGTTCCCTGACCTACACGATTGCTGCCGGAAAAGAGGGGGGGAGAAGACGGGGGCAGGGGCTGTTGCTCAGCATTGCTTCCGACTCTACTACGAAGATTGTAGTTATGAGTGGTAGCAGCTGTTTGAGTTGTTGGCGCCGTAAGGCGCGAGCAGCAGCGGGTACTTGTTGTGGCTTGCTGAGCAGCGGGGCTGCTAGAAGGTAATGGGGGGGCGCGCTTAGACGTAGCCTACGAGGCGCCCTTGGGCATGAACAGCAAGGAGCCACAAAAGATTTATAAAAGTTACGTGGACGTCGGGTTTTGGGATCAAGCCCAGAACAACCTGTCCGATGCAACCATCCCTTACACGAGACACACTGAACAGAGTATGACCGTCCTAAAAAGATTCTTTTCCGGCAGATGCAGCAAAACCATTTCTCAGGACCGGGGTCAGGAGACGGACCCGGATTGGATTCGATACCTTCCCGGAGCACGAGAATATGGAGCAGTCCTGCTGCAAGGAGCTGCTGGGAGGATGACAATTTGTGGGAGGGACGAAACAAATTAAATGGGGTTACACTGAAATGACAGTCCTTGGTCGGGAAAAATCCCGAGTCGCTCCGGTACATAGAACCGACTGCCTTGGGAAGCGTACCGACTGCCTGTGCGGCGGTCGCTGGATACTGTCGGCAGGGTGGGTACTGTCAAAATCAACCAAACAAGATAAACCATTTTCAAAATCTTCAAAAAATATTGAAAATATTCTGATGTGTTTAAATATTTTTATGAAAATTCCGAAATTTTTACTGGGAAATTTCACCCTTTTTAAGTCTCTCAAAACTCGCTTTGATTTTCGAATATTTTTTTTTTTTATTTTTTCGAATAGCTTTTCCGCATCTTCAAAAAACAAAATTGTGCACAAGCAAAATTTCGATATTTTCATGAAGATTTCCAAAAACTTCTCGAATTTTTTCGCAAGCGATTTCCATAATCTTCGTTACAGATTTCGTTAAAAGTTTTTCCTAAAATTAAGGACAATAAATAAAGTCCGAGAAAAGAAGTTACTTCGACTTTACAAAATGGATTACAAACTATTCTTGTGTCAGTGTGAACATGGTATAAGGTCAGAGAATGATATTAGCGTACTAATAAAAATATAATCAAATCAAATTTTATACATACATACATACATTTTCCATATTCAAAGCACTTTAAAAGTACATAACGTAGCTACCAAAAATAAATTTTTCACAAATTCGGCTAATTACAAAAGTGTAAACCAATAAACAACAAAAGTAATTACTTTTACTATTTTCAATTATATTCTTACTACAAATGTGACCTTAGAAATATTTCAGCGGATTATAATTACTTATTTGAAACGATTTATCCGTGTAAACACATAAGTGGGGGAAAGTCCGCTGCTAATGTGGGTGTAGGTGTGTGTATTCCGTTAAAACATTTGATTTTCACCTGATTTCTTGTTATGCCACAAAAATTATTTTTAAAACTTAGTTTGGTGGCCAGCTGTTGAATGTGAACATGACTGTGAGAATTTTTAGCAACATTTTTGACGACATCCCCCTTCTTGAACGTGGGCGCAAAAAAAGAGGGAGAGGGAGCAACGACGAGTATTGGTATTGAAACTGCATGTATTTGAAATAGAGCAGATATGTGATTTGAAAATTAATTATTATGAAAATCAGAAAGTTAGGGATTGATTTGAGCCTGATAGATGTGTATGTATGTATACTAAGACCCAAAGGAAATTTAAAACTCTTCTCCAAAACACAGAATTCGTTTTTTTTTAGACATTCTACAATGTCTCTTAACAAGAGTTAGTGCCTTCCAACAATTTTCTCTTTGATGGATCGGGCGATTCGGGATAAACATACCTGGACATCTAATGTCGGGGTTAGCGCTAACGCGATGAAGGCGGGTATAGTCAATTTAATTAGATGGTATAACGTCCAGAATTGGTCTAGTCCTTAGCTAGGAGATATGGCCCTGCAGAAGATATCTTGCACAAAATATCTAGGAATCATTCTAGACAGTAAGTTGTAGTGGAAGCTCAAGGTGAAGGAGAGAGTGAGGAAGGCATCGGCGGCGTTTTATGCATATAAAAGAATGCTACGGCTCTATCGCTCTCTCTCGCATTGGATTTTTATTGAGTTCTTGTTTGGTGGACGGCCACTCAAAAAATAAGGTACCTCAAGGGAGAGGGAATGTAGGCTATCAACGCTTAGCATAACGGGAGCACTGAGAACATCTACGACGGCATCACTGTAATTGCCATTCTACAGATTAAACTTTTTAGCGAGGGACATAGCGTTAACAACTGCAACAAGACTCAACGCCTCAGGGCAGCTGCGCTCAACGCAGACCAAAAACAAATATCACAAACCGGCCAGACCACTTTAGTTTTTTTCAGGCGAAATTAGTAGCCAAGACTAAAGCGATAGAAACACTGGAAGCCAATAGCTTAAACTGCAGCCGTGCCAATTTTTACATTGGGAGCCAGGTAGCAATTAAGGCCATAATCTCTCATAGAACAGCATCCAAAAGTGTGCTAGAGTGTAAGCATTTCCTCGAAAGAATCGGTATAGGGATAAATATACATCAATATTGGGTTCCTGCGTAAAGGGAAAATAGATAGAAATGAAGAAGCGGATGAGCAAAATAAAGAAGGCGCATCGCTCTAAGCTTGTACTGTAGATGTATCAACCAAGCAGGAAAGACATGGAACCAAGCGAACCAAGTGTCGAAGATAATGTGCAGGTCTTACAATCTTCAACCAACAAAGTTACTCTTATCGTTGAAAAGATGCGTATTCTGACAGGACACTAACTTTTAAATTAGGCCATGTCAGTGATAGCAAATGTAGGAAGTGCGGACTGGAGAAGGAAACGATCGAGCACGTTTTGTGGTCGAGCCCTGAGCTTGCAAGAGTTAGACTCTAGATATTAGGAGTGGTACAGCTATAAGTAGCAAGTAGCATAGGTCCTAGAAAGCTTCTAAGCTTTACCAAGAGGACGGAGCTATTTTATGACATAGGTCCTGGTTACTGATACAGTTTTTCAGTTTGGTGGTTAAGCAAGCTTCTGGTAATACTATTCACCCATTCAGTCTATGTGAGGTCCTCATCATCCGGACCAGCCAGTTCAACCTAACCTAGAGATTAATTTCGAAAATATGAAGTCTTTTGATATTTTTATTTTAAGAAATTTAAAACTCTAAACTAAAACAAAAACAATTTATCTCTAGTACATACGCACATTTCGTACGCTACAAAAACATCTATTTATATCGACCCCAGTGTTTTGCGTACGAGTGTCTCTTGGCCAGGCCTAATGTGTTACGGCTAAGGCAACAATATATATTTTTCCCCATTTTTTTGTCATACTAATAGTCTACATATTATGTATTTGGCAGGCGGGTGTTTTTGGGTGGTATTCTGCTTGTGTGTCGCATTAGCACAGTAGTTCTCTCTTACTTCACTACCAGCCCAAGTTGACTAAAACTAAATATAAGCCAACTTCATAGAACATAGTGTTTTGTATACTTACATACAATTTTTTAATGCTTTCTATTTATAAACACCAAAATTAAGAAATGTGTTTTGGGGATTTTAATGATATGTCTTTCGAAAATGGTCAAAAGTTCATTGAACGCTTCGCAGTATTTATGTATATGTCAAACAAATTGATGGCGGAAGCAAATAAATTTATTTGTAAATTATGTTGCGAAGTTTGTCTTTTGGATAGCGAAGGAAAAAGTTAATCAGAAATTTTGCTATAAAAAAGCGATTAAAATAACATTTTGGGGAGATAAATTAAAAAAGAACGATTCGCCTCCAAACGATTTCGTCTAGCTGGTAGTGGTATTCTTTATCATTTTTCTTCGGCCTTTACGTTTCTTAATTTATGTCAAACATGAAGGCGGAGGCAATCGTCAATTGATATATTGTCATTAGCATAGTGCAAATACACTAGCGATTCATCTCTGAGATGAAACGAACGATGCTGCCCTGAAACCACCCGGCATCCTTGCATACCGGGGGCGGTCCAGGATTGCGCATAAGCACGTCCAGGGTAATGTTTGAAAACTCGCTCTTCACCCATTTCCATTTGTCTTTCTGGACTGCGCTGTTTTCCTGATTGTCGTTAAGGACCCCTAGCAAGATTTGTCCTTGACCACTTCTGCAAAAGAGAGCCCATGCACCTTCGGCCTCTTTGATTTAGCAGGCACTACTTCCGCCGACCTTGCCCTTTTGGTTGCCGCTTGTGGCTCCCTCCCTTCTGCAAGACGAAAGTCCGGCATCACCTCTTTCGCCCACTTGATTTCTGCCAGGATTTCTCCCACGTTGTCGCTTTCCGCTCTACTCACGAGGTCTGGCATTCGTGCGGATCTGGTTAGAATCGTTGCAGCCGCTCTCTAGTGTTTGTGTCCAACATCACTGGAGTGTGACCGCTCATTTGGCTTTGTGAAGGCGGTGGGTTTCGGGGGTGGACCACGCGGGGCCTGCGCACCAGCTTCAACTGAGGCTGTATTCTGCACACCTACTGTGTCTCTGCTCGTGCAAGGAGTATCCCGGAGAACACCCCTTTGCCCTGCCTCACTGCCGCAAATTTTGTTGGGGAGAGGGTTCTGACCCGGCATCGCCACTGGTCCTGAACCATCTCCTTTTTTAGCCATCGTCTGGCGGTTAGAATGACCCTGCATCGCACTGGTCGCCGTTGTGGTGGGCAGAAGCCCTCCCGGCCGTTGAAGAGCACCGGTGATCACATAGAACATACGACAATAATTTATCAAGGTGGCGCTATCAGACATCTGCCGCAAAACATAGTTAGTGGCAGAAAATGGCAGCTGATATTAACACTTTAGAATCTTAGAACTTTGACTAATAATAAGATATAAGTCCCAATGTGAGGATCGGTGAGGAACCCAACTAAAACTTTAGCTGAAATTGAAATATTTGTGAAAATAAACACTAATAAAGGCACTGGCTAAATTTTAAATAACAAAAAAAAAAAAAACACAACAAGCTAAAGACACTAAAATTATTTCAAAATGAAGTAAATACCTTTGACTTCAATATTCATTCTTATTTATTTCAACACAATGATATTTTATGTATTTTTAAATAGCTTAAACTTGGACTTTATTTTAGCTTGCTCACACTGCAGAAACAAACTAACACCATAACCTCACTTTTAAAGCCATTCTTAAAGAGTACAGTTCGAATACTACAAAAACAAATATACCGTAAACCCACTAGGCACTATCGTAGTTTTAAAACAACAGTCCAAAAAAACAAATTTCAATGGAAATGGGAAAAGTTCCGCTATATTATTTCTGTGCAGTTCGATTGACTTCTATTATACACATCTTCAGTCAGTGTTGTGAATTCTATGTGATAGTTTCTACAGGTGGTATTTTGTGGTTAGTTTTCAGCAGTTTTTCAACAAGAGTTTTTCCAAGTACGTACGAAATGTTAGATATATTTATTTGATATAACTTTAACGATATACAATAGTTGAGCATGTGAACTACACTAAACTTCAAAAAAACTTTTAGTTTAACCGATTTGTAACAGAGTAATTACCTTATGAAATTTGATCTTCTTTATAAACGCCAGTAGTACAATAGACTACTATTGCTTTGTTTGTTTGTTTGCTTTAGACCTACTAAAATGCGCAGTCTAAAACTGCATGAAATTTTGAAAGAATTAGAAAGAAACGACGACTGTCCATTACCCGACGCTATTACAATATTTCCGCCTGGAAACTGTAATGCAGATGTCACAGATGAAGATTCTGGGGAAGAAAATGAAATATTTTTGAATAATTTACCCGGTTCGCAGCTTAGAGCTCAAGCCAAGCTTCACTACGATTCTTCAGAAAGCGAAAATGACGACTCCAACTTGCTAAACGTCTGCGAAAAGTTTCATATCATACACAACAAAATTCAGAAGTGCCTGATACATCAACACAAATAATTGCTCAGCGAACTTCTGAGACTGTGGTCTCCAAAAATAAAATATACAGCTGGTCATCACGTGACATACAATCCAAAAACAATAGTTGGAATGACATGGAAGGAGCGAAGTTCGAAAATACACCTTTGTACTATTTTCAATGTCTTTTTGATACTAACATCATAAATATGTTCGTAAAATACACGAATTTGTATGCCAATCAAAAAAACCTAGTTGGAAATGTGACCAATGAGGAAATGCAGTGCTTCTTCGGAATTTTGCTGCTCAGTGGCTATGTTATAGTACCTAGAAGAAGAATGTATTGGGAGAATGCCACTGACTGTGGCATGCCCATTGTTTTCAACGCCATAACTAGAGATCGCTGTGCTTTTATCATGCCTAATATCCACTGCTGCGATAACTATAATTTGCAACAAACTGATAAATATGGCAAAATTCGACCACTGATAGATGCGTTGAACACCAATTTTCTGAATTTTGCTTGTTTTGAAGAAAATCATAACGTCGATGAGGCTATGGTGCCTTACTATGGATGGCACCCATGTAAACAATTTATACGTGGTAAATCCATCAGATGGGACTACAAGCTTTGGGTGGGCGCAACTCGATCAGGTTATATATTATGGTGTGAACCCTATCAAGGGCAATCTGGAGAGAATTCAAAACAGTACGAAATACTTGGATTGGGTGCCAGTGTAATCCTACAATATGCTGATATTTTGCGGAAAATTGACAACCAGGCACCCTTTCATTTGTTTTTTGACAATTTCTTTACTTCGGTACCGTTGATTGATGAGATAGGTAAAAGAGGATTCAAGGCTGCTGGAACAATAAGGGAAAATCGTGTTTCCAAATGTCCTTTGCCAACAAACAAAGAAATGAAAAACCTACCCCGGGGTTCTTACAAATTCAACTCTACAAGGGCTGAAGAAATCGTAGTTTGTCAGTGGCATGATAATAGCGTTGTTGCAATAGCATCAAACGACTCTAAAGTAAATCCTGTGAACAAAAAAAAAAAGATATTCGCAAAAAGAAAAGAAATACGTTTTTGTTGATCAGCCTGCTCTTATTAAAGTCTACAATACCAACATGGGAGGAGTTGACAGGTCTAACCAGAATATAAGCCTTTACATTACTTCAATTAGAGGCAGGAAATGGTATTTTTCGCTTATTGCCCACTGTCTTGATATGGCGCTCCACAATGCTTGGCACCTATACAAAGCTAATGAAGGTGAATATGATCATCTAAAATTCCGCCGCAGTGTAGCGACAGGTATTTTTGAGACATCCAAGAAAGCAGATCAACAAAAATCTGGGCGTACATCAAAAAGTTTTCTCGAAAAATCACGTTTTGATGGTATAGACCACCTAGTAAAATATCGACAAGGTCAATTGCGGTGCGTTTTTTGTCACAAACATGCCAACTTTTTTTGTAAAAAATGCGAAGTTACTCTGCATCCAAAAAAACTGCTTTGAAAACTATCACACTCCTTTTTCTTATCTTTAATTTTTCTTATTTAAGTAAATAAACTGGAACTAAGCGTATGCAGAGCGGGATAGCTGGTGACCACATTTGTACCCACAGCACTGAAGTTTTAACTCAAGTGTTCCAACTATTGATGCAACTCTGTGTCGAACTGAGTTTTAAATGCGTTAAACTATCGATAGTAGCGCCATTCTATGTTTTTCGATAGTTTGAAAAATACTATTTCAGAACAACCTACGACTTAACCAGTTAAGAACGCGCTCAAAAGGTCTACATAGGGGGCCAGCCAATTGCCATTTCTAAGGATACCGTCAGTTGAAAGCACTGCGAGTGGACTGAAGTAGGACTAGTACTGTCTCTTACTGCGATAGTTCTGCAATTGTTTGGAACTATTGCGTTTCGGTGCAGGCTCTCTCCTATTGCAATAAAATATATTACGAGATTCGGACCCACTTTAATATACCATTTCATGATCATGAAAGGTGTAATTAAATGAAACTTGCCTATGTATATGGATATGAAGCGAAAGGTACTTCACATAAACAAATAAAAAACAAGTAAGGAAGTCTAAGTTCGGGTGAAACCGAACATTATATACCCAGCTGTACGCTTGAAATGCTCAGTTGGATTTAAGACGCTATCTAGCGAGCAATAGCAGTATTATTTTGAAAATCAGTTTCATTTAAGCAAGCTATTAGTTCCGAAGTGTTATTGTGAAGTACTTTAATAAAGGCCATTTTGCATTATTAAATATTGGAGTTATTTATTCAACAGTTTAGTGATTCGGACTTAGCAGAAGGTTGCAAATAAGAGTAAATTCGTTACAATATACATATGGTTCTATTCTGAACTAATTTTCGTTTAAAAGAAGCAAAAAAGATACAGAGGCTAACACCAATGAGCTTTAGCGGGTAATAATGCAGTTTTCCTTCAGATATGGCGATTTCCCCACTGTTTACAAGTAAGTATATAAAGAAAAGTATAAAAAGGGCAGGTTTATTAACGAAATTTTCCAACTTTTACTAGAAATAGCTTATTACCTGCATCTACGCACTTTTACAAAATCTTTTATATAAAAGAAGGCGATTTAACCGATTTGGTCCATTTTTACTGAAAATATTTCCTGTTAAAAGGCATAAATGTACACCAAATTTTTCGTCGAGTTATGGATCCAGAAACGTTGGGAAATGCATTGTAAGAAATGGGCAGTGCCACGCCCATTTTTCAAGATTTGGATTTTTTTCCCATTACTTGTTATAATGGCACAAAATACGATTAGTACAAAACTATTTTTCGCTAAGATTTAACTTTATTATTTTTGCCTACGACCCTTTTTAAAGTCATTTATATAAAAGTTGGCGTGGTCCTTAACCAATCTTATCCATTTTTACTAGACATATTTACTGCTATAAGGAAAATATGTGTACCCAATTTTGTTACGATATGTTAATTTTTCTTCGAGTTATGGCTCCCGAAACATAGAAAATTGCTTAGACAAAAAAGGGGCGGTGCCACGCCCTTTTTTTAAATTTGAAGTTTTCCCTATTTATTGTTATAAATCCATTTGGGAAATGAAATACCATTGATATAATGCTCTTTTTTGCAAAGCTTTTTTTATTCGTCAACGACCCTTCTTTTATATAAAAATGGGCGATTTCGTTAGTTTTTCTTCATTCCTTATAGTAAAGGCAAGCTCTCTGCCGAATTTTGTTACGATAGGCTTAACGGTTTTTGATTTATGATTAATATTTGTAAAATTGATCTTATCACAAGTGGGCGGTGCCACGCCCATTTAAAAAATTTTTTTTTCAAATTTTTATCAAGAGTCTCAATATCAGTCCACACGTCAAATTTCAACATTCTAGGGGTATTATTTACTAAATAATCAGGTTTTTTGTGTTTTCAAAAATGTTATATATATAAAAATTGGGCGTGGTTATCATCCGATTTCGCTCATTTTCAATACCAATCTATTCTGGGCCCAGATAAGCTCGTGTACCAAATTTGGTGAAGATATCTAAATATTTACTCAAGTTATCGTGTTAACGGACAAACGGACGGACAGACGGACATGGCTCAATCAAATTTTTTTTCGACACTGATGATTTTGATATATGTAAGTCTATATCTGGACTCCTTTATACCTGTACAACCAACCATTATTTAATCAAAGTTATAATACCCTGCGTACAAGTACAGCTGGGTATAATAATTGGCGCATCTTATCTAAAAGGAGATTTAGGCCAAGCTTCTCATCCAAATTGCACGTGCTACTTTTTAATTTTCCCCACAAATTAGCTGGACGGTACCAACATGTTTTATGCCGACTCCGAATGGCAGCTACAAAGCATATGAACTCACTTCGAAGCCTTCATCGCAGAAACACACTCAGGAGTGTTTGCCGGGGGGCGACCCCGCAAAGAAACGTCTTATTGAAATAACTTTTTGCTAAATTTTCGATATTGCTGTGCTCGGAAACTATCGATAGTAGTAGCCACACCACACCACGGCGGACGAAAATAGTTTTCTCAAAAAAGGATGGCAATCTAATATGAAAGCTGATAATGAAATTCTGTGACCTGGTCAGATCAAATATTTATGCGTTGCCACCTACAACTGTTCTCGCAAGCAATCAAGATTTGCAGTAGCCCTTGTATTATTTTTAAAATTCATAAAAGTATGCAATAAAATTTTATGGCGGCGTTTGTGTTGAAAGATTTGTACAAATTTCGCACAAAAGCTATTGTTTACATAAATAGATATACGAGCGAAATAAAACATACTCAGTATAGGTAACAAATGTACCAACTAAAGATGTGCAAAATAAATGTACAACAGATGTGTTATATTTACGTGAGTAATCTGTATAACATTATTCCATTAATAGCTTTACTTAGTTTGCAGTGATGAATCAGAATTTGGCTTAAAATGACAAACAATCAATCACAATACAGATGAGAATATACACAAATCCGACATACCTATACATACATTTAGATATGTGCACAATAAATAATTGCACATGACAACGTCAATCATAAGCAGCGCACCACTTCAACTAAATATAATGCTTCTTGGTTCTATTGTCTTAGCGAGGTGTATGAAATAAATTGTTTAAGTCTGCAAATTTTAAATGTTGACTAAATGAGATCACTCTTACATAGCCACAGGGTGGTTTATATAGTGTGTTTTTTAAATGGGTTTATTTAGCTTGAGTTGACAGGCTGGCTGGTTGGCACGAATTTTGTAATTGAAACTTAAGTAACTTCCCGATAAGCTACAAGCTTGAAACTTGGAATATAGTTCAGAACCCGATGAAAATGCAATAATAAGAAAAAAATCGCCGCTAGGTGGCGCAAGGATCGAGATATTCACAAAAATCGTATTTGTGGTCCGATTTGGCTCATATTTGGAACAAATATTACATACAGTCCGGTAGAAGGGACATCAAAATATTTTGGCGCGGAGTCGAGTAAATTCTTTGGAAGGATTATGTATTGAGGACTTAGATTGTAACAAATTGTCAGGAAAGAGTCCTTGTATTAATGAGTCACTAAATGAACTAAATAGAATGAGAAATAATAGGCACTAAAAACTTGAAAATAAAATAATAAAAAAAAAATTTTTAAGATAAACGGTTTTTGTTGAGAATATTTCGCTACTTCTCTAATACAATATGCATGTCAGTATGGCATCTCTGTTCAAGTGTCAATATTCTATTATACTTTTTCTCTCTCTTTTGTCATTCATTCTTTTTGTACATTTTCTATTGATACATATTAAAAGTTATAACACTAAACGAGTAAGTCGCCTTCTTTTTTAAATCGGATATTTCAGCTGCAATCTCAACAGGTTAAGGGCCCAGTTACCCAAAATAACCCTGCTGAAATAATTTCGATTGCGCGTAATGGTTAAAACCGACAAAGAGGCGATTCCAAAAGAAGATTCAGAAATTATCCAACAGACACGTGGATCGACTCTTGAAAGTGCATCTGAGATGGCTGTGAATTCAGTGTCCAGCTCATCCAGAATTGAGCTTTTGTCCAAGGAGAACTTTGACACTTGGAGTATGCAGGTAGAGGCGTTGCTTATTAAAAATGACTTATGGGATTACGTCAATGGTACGTGTGCTATGCCAACAGAGGGTGATGCTGCTGCTAAAGCCTTATGGTTGAAAAATGATAAAAAGGCTAAGGCAGATTTAGTTCTTTCAATTCAGCCATCAGAATTGAAGCAAGTTCGTGGCTGCGACACTTCGCGGGACGTGTGGCTCAAATTGGAGTCAATTTATGCATCAAAAGGGCCGGCGCGCAAAGCAACTCTTTTGAAACAGCTGATGCTACAAAAATTAGATGAGGGTGGTAATGTTAAAGAGCATATTGCTACGTTCTTCGATGCAGTTGATAAGTTGGAAAGCATGAGTGTACCAATAAATGGTGATTTATTGTCAATTATGCTACTGTATAGTTTACCATCGTCGTACGAAAACTTTCGTTGTGCTATTGAGTCAAGAGACGAACTGCCCAAAGCTGATATATTGAAGATCAAGATTATTGAAGAGAGCGAGGCACGTAAACAAGCTTCGGGAAGTGCGGTTATTGCAATGGCCGCTGGGGAGCGTATACATGCTCATAAGAAATTTACAAAAAGTGAAGAGAAGTTCACTCCTAAACAAAACTTTAAATGTTTTAAGTGTGGTGCATTTGGGCACAAGGCAAGCGCTTGTAAAGCACGAAAAGGTGATAGTGCGAATCGCGGAAAACAACAACATCAAGAAGTAAACAAATCGTATGCAGCTTGTTATACTGCTGCTGAGCATAGTTTCAGGTCGAAACATGATTGGGTTCTTGACAGTGGATGTACGGCGCATTTATGTGGCGATGTTTAAAATTTTTCGTCGATTGATAAATCAACAAAGGTAAAACTGAATCTCGCTAGTCAAGCTTGTGCAGAAGTCAAGGGCAAGGGTAAAGTTAAGCTGGCAGTTGCTGGTTATGGTGGCGAACAACTCATTGAGTTCAACAATACATTATTTGTGCCGGACTTGCGCACAAACTTGATATCTGTTGCAAAGATCACCGACAAAGGGCATACAGTAACATTTGCCAAGAATGGAGCATATGTTAGTGACGAGAATGGCAAAACAATTCTAGTCGCTGATCGTAAAGGTGATCTGTTCTTTGTACGTGAAGGCAACGAATGCGCGATTGCTGAAGTCAATTGCTCTGAGTTATTTAAGTGGCATTGTCGTCTAGGTCATCTTAACTCCAAAGACTTAGTAAGATTAGTTAATCAGGGTGCACTTCCTAAAGTGGATGTTAGCGACAGTAGAGAACTTTTAAACTGTGAAACTTGTTTGAAGAGCAAAATGACGGCTTTACCGTTTGATAAAAGCCATGAGCATTGCAGAGTTGTTAAAGATCGTGCACTCCGACGTCGTTGGCCCTTTCAGGGAAGAATCAATAGGCCGTGCCAGGTACTTCGTCACGTTTATAGACGACAGTTCACGATGGTGTGAAGTTTATTTCTTACGGCAAAAATCAGAAGTTTTCACTGCTTTCAAACTTTATCAAACTTGCATCGAGAGGCAGACAGGACAGAAAATAAAGTGTCTACAATCAGACAATGGTCGTGAGTACTGTAATAACATTTTTGATCAGTATCTTTCAGATAACGGTATTTTGAGGAGGTTAAGTATTCCCAATACTCCTGAGCAGAATGGGCTCGCCGAAAGGATGAATCGGACATTGTTGGACATGTCTAGGTGTCTTTTATCACAATCTGGCTTAGGGAAATCATTTTGGGCGGAAGCTGTTGCGACCTCGGCATACATTCGCAACAGGTGCCCATCGAGTAGTATCAATTGGAAAACACCCTACGAAAAGTTAAATGGCGACCAACCCCTGCTCAATCACATGAAAGTATTTGGATCAAAGGTAATGGTGCTCGATAAGGATCCAGGTAAAAATAAACTTGCTCCTAGATCCATAGAAGGTATATTTGTAGGATACCCACGAGATAGAAAGGGTTATCGTATATGGGTCCCCAATACTCATCAATTAATCTATGCTCGAGATGTTAAATTTTTAGAGATGAATCTACCACGGTCACCAACTACGGTGGTTGTAGATGAGTTGTTATTGTCTGACAAAGAAGAAAACATCAATAATGACGAGCAAAGGGTGGTTGAGTTTTCTCCTTCGAAGTTGCAGGGAGATAATTCAGCAAGTACTGAAGGTGATCCTGTGAAAGATGTTGACCCTGTGAATGATATTAAACAGGTTGGAAATAGGGCACCTGGAAGACCACGACTCCTCCGCGGGCGTAGAGGGCGTCCGCGAAAGTTATTCCATTCTCGAAATTCAGAAGAAACATCACATGATTCCGATCCTCCAGATGTTCAGGCTGACGAACTTAATGATGACGTATTTACTGGAATAGCCGAAATTGAAACTCGAAGTGCTTTGAAAGGTCCCGATTGTGATGAATGGAAAGATGCTATTGAAAGTGAAGTTATTAGTATTCTTAAAAATGACATCTTTAAGATCGTGAAAACCGACGGTAACAAAAACATTATTGGCTGTCGATTTGTGCTTACCAACAAGTATGGAAACGAAGGAAAAATTTAGCGGCGTAAAGCACGACTTGTAGCTAAGGGTTATAGTCAAAAATACCGTGTGAATTACAATGAGACGTTCGCTCCTGTTGCGAGGTTGGAGACAATCCGACTGATGTTGGCATTGGCCATTCATTTTAACTTTAAAATTTGGCAATTTGATGTCGTTACAGCTTATCTCAACGGCCCTTTAGATGAAGACGTATTCATGAAGGTTCAAGGCATGTTACCTGAGATGCTGAAGCGTATTGTGTCAAAACGGAGCGATAATTGTCCGATTAGTATATGTGCGGGAAATATGCTCGCAAATTTACATAATGGTGGTAACGCGTGTAAGCTTAATAAGGCTTTATATGGCCTAAAGCAATCTGGTCGCCAATGGTATATTAAACTTCGAACAAAGCTATCTGAAATGGGATTGAAGCCATTGAAAAATGAACCCTGTTTGTTTTCTGGTATAATCTGTGATGAGTTTTGCTTGTTATTGGTGTATGTCGACGATTTATTAATTTCAGCAAAAAGGTTGAAATGCATTGAATACGTAAAGAAGCAGCTCTTGCAAGAATTTGAGATCAAAGATTTGGGTCAAGCGAAATATTGTTTGGGACTTGAAATAAGTCAATCTGCAGATTATATAGCTTTGCGACAGACAGGTTATGTAATGAATTTGTTGAAGCAATATGGTATGGAAGATTGCAATCCTGTAATGACGCCATCCGAAGTGAGTGTTAAGTTTCCAGATTCTAAAAATCTGTCCGAAGTAAATAATTATAGAGAATTAATTGGGAGTTTGATGTATTTGTCAGTGGCAACGAGACCTGACATAGTTACTGTATCGCGTTTAGCACAGTATGTAACTAACCCATCTATGTGCCATTGGTTGGCTGCGAAGAGAGTTCTGAGATATCTTGCTGGCTCGGCACATAGGGGATTAGTGTTTCGTAAGACGAATGACCCACTGATTGGCTACGCGGATGCTGATTGGGGAGGTTGCACCGTAGACCGTCGTTCATATACCGGCTACGTATTTTTGATTAGCGGCGCTGCGATTACCTGGAAGTCGCAAAAGCAGCGCACGGTCGCACTATCATCGACGGAAGCAGAGTACATTAGTTTGGCAGAAGCAACGAAAGAAGCAATATATTTACGAAGTTTGTTAACTGAGCTTGGTCTTCGAGAGTTTTTCGACATAACAATTTTTGTTGATAATAAAGGAGCTCAATGTTTGGCTGGTGACCCTGTTTTTCATGCTCGCACGAAGCACATCGACATTAAGCATCACTTCATTCGTGAAACAGTCGCCGCTGGCCATTTGAAGCTACAACACATATCAACGCAAAACATGATTGCAGATGTTATGACGAAATCACTCCCAAAAGTTATGCGGCAGTTACCCACGAACGTACGTAGAAAAAACGTGTCAGCTGACACGACCTATCTTATGAGTGTGCAATGTAAACGAAAACTCACCGACGTGCAACGCCCGTACGTACGTAGCCCGGAACGTAGAAATCAAAACAATTTTGATTTTTTCCGTAAGAACGTGTCAGCTGATCGTTCTCTCACTAGACAGAGTTGCCTAGTAAACTTTTGTGCGCTAATTTTTGACCGTTTGCAATTTTATGCAAAAACGCCTAATTAAAGTTTGAAAAATTGTGGAAATAATTCGAAATAATTATGTAAAAGTGCTGATTATAAATATTTAAGCTATTTATACTTATTTAATATGTATTCCGGCCTTTTACAATATCAAAAATTAAATTGGAAAAAGTTGATGTTTCCATAAGCATACATGCAAAATGGTCAGTGGCAACAGTGCTTATCTGTAAACAATACACACACAAATATGTTATGTACATGTACACGGACGCACACATTGATTCCTACGGGCTTGAGAGTTCGGTCAAACGTGCTTCGTACGACAAACGTCCTTACGTACGGCACACGTCGGTGGGTAACTGCCGCATTAGTCATGAGAGATGCTTGGATGGACTTGGATTTTCCACTTAAGTTGACCTGCTTATTGAGGGGGCGTGTTGAGAATATTTCGCTACTTCTCTAATACAATATGTATGTCAGTATGGCATCTCTGTTCAGGTGTCAATATTCTATTATACTTTTTCTCTCTCTTTTGTCGTTCATTCTTTTTGTACATTTTCTATTGATACATATTAAAAGTTATAACACTAAACGAGTAAGTCGCCTTCTTTTTTAAATCGGATATTTCAGCTGCAATCTCAACAGTTTTATTAAAAATAATACTTACATGAAGTATTAATAATACTAAAAGCTAGAAAATAATTAGGTAGGTCCTAGGTACTAGTCATCACACTCCTCATCAATCTAGGGCGTTGATCAGACAATTAAATAAAAGCGTTGGAGGCGTAAATCAATTGATAGTCATATTTAAGACCAACTGAACCTTAATCGGGTTATGCTACGCCTCACATTTTTAGAAATTTCACGTGCCCAACGCTTTTATTTAATTGTCTGATCAACGCTCTAGATTGCTGAGGAGTGTGATGACTAATACCTAGGACCTACCTAATCATTTTCTATCTTTTAGTATTATTATTACTTCATGTAAGTATTGTTTTCAATAAAACCGTTTAACTTAAAAACATTTTTTTTATTATTTTATTTCATGTGTTATTTTGTCGGTGGAAGCACTACGCTGTGAAAGTGATAGTCGGTAGTGGAAAGAGTTAGAGGGTCTGAGGAGAAACACAAAGCAACCATAATAAACATAAACAATATACGAGAACGAAAAATTGCACTGAAGATGACATGACACTGAAACAAGCTGATCACTGATCCAGTTCCGTTGAACGAGCCTTAAAATATTCCCACAATTTGGATTAAAGACAATAGAATAGAGACGTGAACACTTGAAATTCTACTGAAGGCAGTATCGATATGTTATTCTGCAACTAGTCTCCTATTATATGAGCAGTCCACCTACAGCATTGTTGTTTAACACAGAGAGAGGTAAAGTAGATATTGCTAGATTCCGTTTATAGCACCCGCGGCTTTTCACTGCACCGTTTCTCATACTGCAGAATTTTTCGATTGTGACTATCGAATATTTAAGAAACTGTCCTGGAGACCCAATGTGGAAGATAGGGCCAAAAAGGCCGTGGTTGCCTTTTACTGCTGCAGAGTGGCTATCGGAAAGAGATAGGGACTCTTGCCAGGAGTAGTACACTGGCTTTATGAGATGGTGGTCAAACCGATTCTGCTATATGGGGTGCTGGTCTGGTGGAAAGCACTGAACACGGCGAGCTAAATGTAAGCCGCAAGTTTAAGTTGGCTGATCACTGCTGTGTATTCCAAGCGGAAGTTGCTGCGATTAATGATACGGTGGATGAAATGCTATCCAGTACTACTACGGTTAGGGATTTAACATCTACTCTGATAGCCAAGCGGCTATTAAGGCCTTGAGCTAAACTACAGTGCGATCGAGGGTGGTCTGGGAGTGCCTGACCTCGCTTGCGTTTGCATCGAATTATATTACAATTAAGATTATCTGGGTCCCGGGCCATATCCCGGCTAACTGTCAAGCGGATCTCTTAGCCTTAACTGAACCGGATGAAGATGGCTGTAGGGATTTCGGGATTCCGCTGGCCACCTGTGGATTGCTCCTCCATACCTGGGCCTCGAGTCACCTCAGCAAACGTTGGGTGGACATCACGTATTGCAGGGTAGCAAGATCCTTCTGGCCGAAAGTGTATGGCAGGAAGTCTGCTGAAATAATTGGGTTCACTAAGGCTCACCTATCAATGGTGATTGGGGTTTTGACAGGGCACCATCCCGTGGGTATCCATGCGGTACGTCTCAATATACTGGAAACTCTATCCTGTTGCAGCTGTATGGAGGATTATGAAGTGGAATCATCAGATCACTTTATGCTTGATTGCCCAGCTTTTGCAAGAACTAGGCGAAAATACTTCAGTCGCGACTCACTTGGATCTCCCGAGGATTTATCCAAAAGTTCAGATCGGTATCATTCCGAGCTTTATCGTTGCTACCCAACGATTCTCAAGTGAGCTGTGCTTATCAGGGCAGCTACCACCTAACCTAACCTATGGAATATTGGCATTATTTAAATAATGAGATATAATCTTTATTAATAGTTCCAAAACTGAAAATCTAGTGAATATATGGGTCATTTGTTGAGGACTATGGTGACCGATTTATTTTATCTCTTCGGTCGTCCAAGCTAAGGATGTCGCAATTCTCAAAACCATAGACTATTTAGAGGTAATGGTTCTACGTGAAATGTTAGTCACACGACTGACCACTTAAATATTTATAGCGCTCCGTCTTTTAGACTATGAAGGCTAGGAAGGCTGTAGGTGTGTTAAATTTACGAGGTGACGATTCCCAAGATCAGATATAGGGCTTATGATATAAGTATATGTGTCAGAAGACGTAAACCTTAAATTTGTTAGTCGGATAGATTTAACACCTTGGCTGCCAGTGTATATTTTCTTGACATCACTAATATTGTTGGTATGGAATATAGCTAAGTAAATCAACTCAATACATAAAAAGGGTTGTTAACTGGAAACAGTTTCTCGGGGTGATCACTAGTGATACACTGGCCCCCAATGTGTTAACATCAATTAAAAGCCCCACGATTGCAGTGGATTGTATAAAGTATGAGTTCCCTTTTTGTACATTTTTCTGAGCAGTTCTGACAAAAAAAGAAATTGTACTTTTTAAGAGCATATTATATGAATGACCCTTTACAAACAAAATATAATATTGTGAATATTTAGCAATAGCTTAGGACAATTTTCTGGTGATTAGCAAACATTTAAATCTTTTAAGGTATTTAGCAAGTATTGTTTCTGACACTTTTCGTTATGAAAAAAAAAACACAGATATTAAATATTTGGCAACGCTATATAAATACGTAACAGCATGTGAGAAAAAAATTAGTCCTCACGTATCACTTCTAAATAATTACCGACAATTTTCGCTCCAATACCATCGACCTCAACCATGAGGTGGATTTAAATTTAATTGGTTTAATTTTATATTTTATAAAGCAATTGGCAAAAGATATAAATTCAATGTCAATAAAAAACGCATTACACTTGAATTTTCTACATAATTTGACAAACGAATGTGTCGTCGACTCTAGACAGAACGCCGCGTCGCAATAGAGCCCAACAGTTTTACATACTTTCGCATTCAACACAAGATACCTTGAGTACTTATAGTGCTGCTTAGTTCAATAGCAGCACACCAGATTTCCTTGCTTTATATAAGACATAAGCTAACAAATACATAAATAAATAAGATCCGCTTACAAACCCCCCAGCGGGTTAGGGGGCTTAGAATATACCCGCGGTAGGTATGCCTGTCGTAAGAGACGACTAAACTGCCAAATTGATTCAAGGGGTTGTGTAGCTCAATTCCTTCTACTTATAGCTTCTCCTACCCAATTGTCAACGTCACCTTCCCGTGGTGAATCCTATTTCCTTAATAGGCGAGGATCTGGCGACCCCAAGTTCCTCATATAACTAGGGGGGTGGGGAGCGTTTTTGTCTAGAAGGTTTAATGTAGTCATATTAATCGTTGCCGGGATGGTCGGGCTAGTACCTTAATTGTGCTTTGTTACCGGAACGTACCAGATCCACTCTGTCCGACAAAGGACCATCATCTTCGATAACACGTCCCAAAACCTTCGGAGAGTATCTTTATTGTTAATACAACAACACAACAACATCCGCTTACAAATATTCAGCTCTTGCTCATGTAACTGTAAACACTTCTCTCTAGAAATAAAAAAAAAAAAATTCTACCTATCTCTATCCCAATCAAATTTCTTAATCCTATTGCCTATAAATTCTTTGAGCGGTGTTGCCCCTACACGAACTCAACGAGAATAATCAAATTTAAATTAGGTAAGTCTCCCAAGGATGGTCGTGGGTTAAGAATTATTTCGATATACGATGGAGGCGTGGTAGCTCCCATGCAAATGGGATCTTTTCTACTGCATATCGCAAGTATCCATCATAGAACATTGAACATCGGTAATGAAAAGAAAGAAATGCAATCAATAAATCAGGTTTTTTGTTCTTGAACTAACAAAACTCGGTCAAATTGATCACATTATGTATAGTTCAACCGATATTTTTGTCAAGAGAATGTATTTGATGTATGTATATTGGATCGATTTTCCGTCATCCCTTGTCAAATTTGGTTTCGAGACAAACCGGTTTCGGCGTTGTGCCATCATCAGTATCGATTTTCGTTCTGATCTGTTGTTGTCGTTTGTCCTGTATTTATAGTTCTTAGGTACATGAACAGGTATTGTCAAAATTGATGCTTGTGTATATTTAGTTATGTGTATGTGCTGTGTGCTCATTCAGAACCGAGGGTGGGTTTTACTGATCGATTTGTGTTGCTGACTGAGGCAGGTAAAATTCCGTAATTTTAGTCGTTTGACCTTTTTTGTGGGTTTGTTGTTTTGGTACGTCAATTGTTTCGTGATTATTTTTTGTGTGTTTGTTTGTTGTACCTGTGTGATTACTTTATTTCTTGTAAACAAGTTATAAAGGCTTGAATATTGTGTCAGAAATTGTGTTTATCTGTTCGTTTATTATTCTACCGTCGAATGTTTTCTGATTGTAGATTTAAATGTTTTCGAGTACGTTGAGACGTCGGCCTTTTGCTTGTATGTGAATCACCCTAACCGTTTTATTGATGTTTGCTGGGGAACATTCATTTGCAACCACGTGATTCGCGAAGTGAGACCCTGATATAATGTTTCGATTCCGTGTTTTTTTGTTGTAATCTCTAATGAGCTTATCTACTAGTGCTTTTTTATATCCGTTGTTATATATGACTTCCAGCACTCTCTTACATGCCTCTTGTGTAAGAGGTGTTCTTTCAAGTCTATGTACCAAATGCCTTAATGCTGCATTTTTATGCTGTTGGGGGTGATTTGAGGTATTATGTATTAATGCATTTTTTTTTTTGCCATTTCAACAAAAGAGAAACTATGGGTCTCAAGTAAATTGATATTCTGTTAAAATGATAGCTGCCCCATCAATTTAGCTGATTTTTCTGTTAAAAGAACTGATTTCATTGGCCATTTCAACAGCGAAAAACTGTCAATATTTTGCAAATGCATGAGCTAATTTTGAAGAGAAAGTTACACTCTCCGCGCTCACTACTTTGAACTAATGACTATCGTGCTACAGACGTTTTTGTCATATCAACAGCGATTTTTACTCTAATGTTAACGGAAATCTGTTATTTTTATAGTTTACACTGGTATTATTAGGGTGACATTAATAATTGTTTGTTAACAGAGCAGAATTAGGCGACCACCGTTGTGTGATGATAGCGTACTACGCCTACAACACCGAAAATGCTGGGATCAAGGCCTGGGAAAATTACAGAGTGGGGTCGCCTAGAAAATACTGTATTGTTTCAGTATCAACAATTTGTGCGTAGTTAAATTAACAGCTATTTGCGATGGATAATAATTGAATTGATTGAATTGACCCGTAATCTGGTTGATTTTAGCAGCTTTTTTCCTTTAGTGTACAATATAGAATAGGTTTGTAAACACAAACACTGGGCGTCTTCTCTGACCATCACCGTCAAACTTGCTAAACCATTTAAAGTAGTAGGCACGGACGGGATTGCCATGTGGATGCTTAAAAACCATGGCAGTGACCGATTTATTTACTTGTTGCTTGTCTTCAAAATCTCTCTGTTCACTTTCATCATCTCCGAAATATGGAAAATAAAATAAAGCCAACCAATAGCCAACACATTTATAGTCGTCCTGCTAGATTACTTAGCCGTAAACCTGCGACTTGCCAACCACCAGTATTGTTTTTGAAAATTATAAAGCTCCGCCTAAGCGCAATGAATGAATGAATTTCGTATTGTGGTCTTATTCCCACCTTTCTTTAATTTTTACATATCGAAGCTTCCTACTCCGATGACTACTCGATTATGGCAACAGGTTCTGGACCTTCCATTGATAGGCTACACTGTTTACAACTATGTATCTTCATATCCTTTCCAGTTTTTCCGCCTCGCGGAACTTGGCAATATAACTGACCTAGCCTTCGGCGACCATATTCATTATGTGGACGACACAAATGTTGGAAATATTGGCACTATGATACAGACTGCCTTACAACAGAAAATGCTGCCTGTGACGTTCGATCAAGACCTACGCTTTGGCAAGCATCTAGTCGCAATTTTACCTGATATTCAGAGCCGTAACAACAAAATCCTCAAGTCCCTCGTTGTCAGCACTTGGGTCAGATGCAAAGAAACGCCCATTGTCACGTCTCTGTCTTGGAGAAACACACTGCTACAGGATGTCCTTTTACACCGCCAGAACATCATCTACAGAGTGAGGCGAAAATACTCCCCATAAAGGAGAGAAAGCAAATGCCGAACAAACACTTTCTATCAAATAGTTAGGAACCTCCCATTGAAATAAGTAGTCATCTCCGCCAGCGCTATGAAGAAATGCGGCACGCTAGAATTTGCACTTAAAAGCGTGAAAAGGCCCTAAAGTTCATCCACAAAAACTCGGCGAAGTCCTAGCCGGTCAATGCCTGGCGAACGCTGTTCTGTGTCAAATACCTGGAACTCGCAGTTGAGGTAAGCAGGCTTCCCAGGGAGGTTCGCGTCACTCTGGCACAACTTCGACCTGATAGGTTAAACTCTTACTTATCCACAATCTCCACATGAGGCCAACCATCTTTTCAGTTGCAATGTGGAGAAAAACACCTCTAAAATCCATGCCGCTTTGGTATAACCCTGTTGAAACTGCAAGTTTCCTTAGACGTTCGAGGATATCGATGATGATTTGTAAGTAATCGCACCTATTGGATGAGGCGAAGCATTGCTACTGGAGGAAGAAGAGATGACTTGTAAAATGTTTCGCACCACATCATTATTACCATTAATAGACGCATAACCGCCTAAGCGATTTTGGCGGTTTCGTAACAAGTCAGTTGCTACCCCTGTTTCGCGATAACTGACGCCAATTGAGGACACGAAGCGTGGTAAAGTCTTCCTCCACCTGCCTCTCCGTCTCAGTCGAAGTCTCCACCTTGCACTGCTTCCAAACTGCGCTGTAGACTGAAATACTTTCTTAACCGGAGCGTCTTCGTCTGTTCGCATAACATGACCTAGTCAGCGATACGTTTGAGCTTATATTCGCTGCACTATCTTCATATCTGCTTAGAGCTCATACAGCTTCTCATTATGCCTCGTTCGATACTCGCCGTCGCAGATTTCTAGCTTTGCAGGGAACTCGAATTCATACATAGCAGCATACAAGCAACTTCCCTTCGCGTTGTCAAAGGACGATTTGAAATCCACAAAAAGCTGGTGACTTTCGATTTTTTACCGTGAGTCTTCTCCTGGATTTGGCGCATTGTGAATATCTAGTCGATGATAGATTTACCAGGTATGAAGCCGCACGGATTAGATGCAATCAGTGCGTTGACGGTAATTGGTGCGGTTTGCGCCTTCCTTTTTACACTACTGTAAATGCAAAAAATTAAATTGCCTAAGCTATATTAATTTGCATTCAGCAATTAGGTCATTGCAATACCAACAAAAAAACAACAGCACGTAATTGATGTTAAGCAGGTGAGTTGACTGAGACTGATACGGTCGATTGACGGACAGACAAACAACAGAAGTGTGGCCGTAGATTTGGCTAACAAACAATTGGTTCATATTTATACACACAGACTTGCCACAAATTTTATTTGGAATTTTTTTTTTTGCAATAATTTCCATTCAAAACAAATAAATATTTATCTATTTCATAGGTATGTATATTCAGTTAATAAGTAGATCAACCCACGCAATGCAGACGCTAATGATATTGGCAAGTGCAGCAGTGATTGCACCCATGGCTTAATTGGGTTGAAGAAAAATAATGATCTTATACGTAGGCATGTCTGTGGCAAATTTGTATATGTATATATGTATAAATATTTTCATGAACTCTTTGTTTACAAGACATAATAACAATTAAATAAATTTCTTAATTGAGCACCACAACAATAAGAATTTTTTTTGTTTAAATGGTAATTATAAATACTGTGAAAACGCTACGGGATTAAATTAAACATTTAATTAGCTAATTAACTATAATTATGTGTCAAGTGATTTACTGCGTGAAAATGGAAAATAATAATTACGTAGTTCTGTCTGCAAAGATCTTGCAACTAATGCAGAAAATATTTTTTTCGATCATATTCGATGTTATTTCTCTTCCATGATTTCTTTTAAATGCAACTTATTCGAAATATTTCACTTAAACTTCTAAATTAGCTAAATAATCGTAGACAAGAGTAGTTGACGACAATATTAATCATATCCTTCCGAAATTAAGAAGCATCTGTAGACAACTCAAACTATGACTTTTTTTAATAGACATTCAGACCAATTCTAAATATTCTCGCGGAATTTTGTTCTCGCGGATTTTTTATTCCCGCGGAAAAATTCATCCAATTCTTTTCTCCTAGGGAGAAGAATAATTGGGGAATAGGAATTTCGAATTTTCGAAGTCAGCTGTTTTGTCAATTGAAATTTCGTTGCGCATTTCTTATTTTGTTTAAAAAATTTTAAAGTTTAATTATTGTTGCCAATTTGTTAAAAATTAAGAAATAAGGTATAAACAATGCACATTATTGCATTTCATGTGGTATTCACTGAAATGAGTAATGAATTGGTGCCACAGCAACATCAACAGAGGAGCATAAGAAGACCGGCGGGATAACACAAATCCGCCGGAGTTACCTGCATTCATTCTGCAAAGCAATTTTCTGGCGGCCAAGTGGAGTTGAGTTCGCCTTTCGCCATATGCCAAAATGTTTTTAAGCCTTCTTAAAAAATCCTTGCGCAATTTCTGGGTGGCTGCATCAAATATGCGAATAGCTCTTCCGTTGCTTATGCTATACTTAAAATAAAGAATATTGTGGTTGTTGTTGTTGTTGTGTTAACAGTGAGAATATTGTGGTAGAATGTAAATACATATTTTAGCACAAATTTGTACTAATAAGTGTTCTTTCTTAAAATAACCAATTCCCTTTAACTATTTGGATGCATTCCCTTTAATTTAACTAGTGAAAAAACTCCTATGAAATGGCAGAGAAATCTCCCTCTCCCTCACATTCATAATACCTACTTTTCTCCCATAACCGGTTTACGCTTTTTCGAACATTGTTCAGGATAGGAGGAAAGGGAGAAGTGAAAAAACTCACAAGGAATTTTTATTTAGAATACGAGGAATGGGAGAAGGGAAAAACTCGCACGGAATTTTCGTTTAGAATTGGGCTGATTGTTTCCAAAATGACCCTGTATTATTTTTGATAAATGCGCTTCAGTGGGTGGTATGGGTTTTCGATAACACGTCCGCTTTTTTACGATAGCAAATCGATAGTAAGCTGATAACACCTCGATAATTTACCGATTACATCCCGATAGCTCTTCCAGAACAGTTGTTATAACAAGCCGATAACAAACCAATAATATGCGGACAATCCGATAATTAAAACAGCTCGATAATTTTTTGTATTCATAAATTAATTTTTCCGAACCCTGTTTAACGGTCCCAAAAAAATACCAAAACAATCCCGAAATAGTCCCTAACATAATCCGTAGTTATTTCGAAATGAATCCATTACAATCTCAAACTAGTCCCGAAACAATAGTGCAAATAAAACATAAATAAAAATTAATACAAAGCGCGATATACCTCCGAAGATATTTAGGCCGAGCTTCTACTTTTATTTGCGCCGTGCTCCTTTTAATTTTCCTACAAATTGACAGGACGGACTCCGAACGGCGTCTGCTAGGCAGATCAGTTTTCACTGAGAAGATTTTCATGGCAGAAATACACACGGGGTGTTTACCAAATCACTGCCGAGGGGCTATTCCGCCTAGAAAACTTGTTTCTAAATTTTTTATGTTCCTTTGTCCGGAACCTGAACCCAAGATCTTCGGTGTGGTAGGCGGAGCACGCTACCACCACATCACGGCAGTCATAGCGATCTCAAAATAATACCGAAATAGTTCCGAAACAATCGTGCAAATAATCCCAAAATGTTCATAACAAATTCCCAAATTGATAACCAAAGAGTACCTGAAACAATCCCAAAGTGATCTAAAAACAGTTCCGGAATGATACCAGCATTACTACAAGAAAGTCTCCAAATTATCCCCAAACAGTCCAGAAAATAGTCCTTGCATGACCCCAAAAATATACGATCAGGACATACATAGTATGTATAGTTCTGTTTTTTTTTTTTTAATTTTTGAATGTTAAATTTACATTATTCTAACAGACCAGACGAGAGACTTACCATTCCCGAAATCGATTTCGGTAGCAAAACAACCGTTTAAAAAAATCTTAGGCAATAAATTTGATTTTGTTGTATTTGATTTTTATGTTTTGTTTGACAACTGTCAATATTCTTATTCATTTGAAACTATTACACTAAAAGATACGAGTGATAGTGAGAAAAGATTTGAAAATAAAAACTTATCACTGAGAAAGACCGATAAAATTCAAAACTAAACATATGTATCTCACTGAGAAAGCCTTTTTTGTCCTTGGATATCGATTTTTATTTTTAAACCGAATTGCTTAACCTCTGTGTTACCCAGATATAGATTTCATTATATCAAAACAAGTAAGGAAGGTTAAGTTCGGGTGTAACCGAACATTACATACTCAGTTGAGAGCTATGGTGGCAACATAAGGGAAAATAACCATGTAGGAAAATGAACCGAGGGTAACCCTGGAATGTGTTTGTATGACATGTGTATCAAATGAAAGGTGTTAATGAGTATTTTAAAAGGGAGTGATCCTTATTTCCATAGGTGGACGCCGTTTCGTGATATCGCCATAAAGGGGACCAGGGGTGACTCTAGAATGCGTTTGTACACTATGGGTGTCAAACGAAAGGTATTAATGAGTATTTTAAGAGGGCGTGGGCCTTAGTTCTATGTGTGGACGCCTTTTCGAGATATCGCCATAAAGGTGGACCAGGGGTGACTCTAGAATTTGTTTGTACTATATGGGTATCAAATGAAAGGTGTTAATGAGTATTTTAAATGGGAGTGGGCCTTAGTTCTATAGGAGGACGCCTTTTCGGAATATCGTTATAAAAGTGGACCAGGGTTGACTCTAGAATGCGTTTGTACAATATGGGTATCAAACGAAAGGTGTTAATAAGTGTTGTAAAAGGGAGTGGGCGTTAGTTCTATGGGTGGACGCCTTTTCGGGATATCGCCATAAACGTGGACCAGGGGTGACTCTAGAATGCGTTTGTACAATATGGGTATCAAATGAAAGGTGTTAATGAGTATTTTAAAAGGGCGTGGGCCTTAGTTCTATAGGTGGACGCCTTTTCGAGATATCGCCATAAAGGTGGACCAGGGGTGACTCTAGAATTCGTTTGTACGATATGGGTTTCAAATGAAAGGTGTTAATGAGTATTTTAAAAGAGCGTGGGCCTTAGTTCTATAGGTGGACGCCTTTTCGAGATATCGCCATAAAGGTGCCCCAGGGGTGACTCTAGAATTTGTTTGTACGATATGGGTATCAAATGAAAAGTGTTAATGAGTATTTTAAAAGGGAGTGGGCCTTAGTTCCATAGGTGGACACCTTTTCGAGATATCGCCATAAAGGTGGACCAGGGGTGACTCTAGAATTTGTTTGTACGATATGGGTATCAAATGAAAGGTGTTAATGAGTATTTTAAAAGGGAGTGGGCCTTAGTTCCATAGGTGGACACCTTTTCGAGATATCGCCATAAAGGTGCCCCAGGGGTGACTCTAGAATTTGTTTGTACGATATGGGTATCAAATGAAAGGTGTTAATGAGTATTTTAAAAGTGAGTGGGCCTTAGTTCCATAGGTGGATGCCTTTTCGAGATATCGCCATAAAGGTGGTCCAGGGGTGACTCTAGAATTTTTTTGTACGATATGGGTATCAAATTAAAGGTATTAATGAGGGTTTTAAAAGGGAGTGGCCCTTAGTTGTATATGTGAAGGCGTTTTCGAGATATCGACCAAAATGTGGACCAGGGTGATCCAGAACTTCATCTGTCGGGTACCGATAATTTATTTATATATGTAATACCACGAACAGTATTCCTTCCAAGATTCCAAGGGCTTTTGATTTCGCCCTGCAAAACTTTTTCATTTTCTTCTACTTAATATGGTAGGTGTCACACCCATTTTACCAAGTTTTTTTTCTAAAGTTATATTTTGCGTCCATATTGGCGGCCACCGTGGTGTGATGGTAGCGTGCTCCGCCTGCCACACCGTATGCCCTCGGTTCGAACCCCGGGCAAAGCAACATCAAAATTTTAGAAATAAGGTTTTTAAATTAGAAGAAAATTTTTCTAAGCGGGGTCGCCCCTCGGCAGTGTTTGGCAAGCGCTCCGGGTGTATTTCTGCCATGAAAAGCTCTCAGTGAAAACTCATCTGCCTTGCAGATGCCGTTCGGAATCGGCATAAAACATGTAGGTCCCGTCCGGCCAATTTGTAGGGAAAATCAAGAAGAGCACGACGCAACTTGGAAGAGAAGCTCGGCCTTAGATCTCTTCGGAGGTTATCGCGCCTTACATTTATTTTTTTTTATATTTTGGGTCAATAGACCAATACAATTACCATGTTTCCTCCCTTTTTTTGTATTTGGTATATAATTATGGCATTTTTTTCAATTTTCGTAATTTTCGATATCGAAAAAGTGGGCGTGGTCATAGTCGGATTTCAGCCATTTTTATTACACCAATACAAAGTGAGCTCAGATAAGTACGTGAACTGAGTTTAGTAAAGATATATCGATTTTTGCTCAAGTTATCGTGTTAAAGGCCGAGCGGAAGGACAGACGGTCGACTGTGTATAAAAACTGGGCGCGGCTTCAACCAATTTCGCCCCTTTTTCACAGAAAATAGTTATCGTCCTAGAATCTAAGCCTCTGCCAAATTTCACAAGGATTGGTAAATTTTTTTTCGACTTATGGCATTAAAAGTATCCTAGACAAATTAAATGAAAAAGGCGGAGCCACGCCCATTTTGAAATTTTCTTTTATTTTTGTATTTTGTTGCACCATATCATTACTGGAGCTGAATGTTGGCATAATTTACTTATATACTCTAAAGATATTAACTTTTCTTTTAAAATTCGAATTTAAAAAAATTGTTTTTTAAAAAGTGGGCGTGGTCGTTCTCCGATTTTGCTAATTTTTAGTAAGCAGACATATAGTAATAAGAGTAACGTTCCTGCCAAATTTCATCATGATATCTTCAACGATTGCCAAATAACAGCTTGCAAAACCTCTAAATTACCTTCTTTTAAAAGTGGGCGGTGCCACGCCCATTGTCCAAAATTTTACCATTTTTCTATTCTGCGTCATAAGCTCAACTAACTTACCACGTTTCATCGCTTAATCCGTATTTGGTAATGAATTATCGCACTTTTTCGATTTTTCGAAATTTTCGATATCGAAAAAGTGGGCGTGGTTATTGCCCGATATCGTTCATTTTAAATAGCGATCTGAGATGAGTGCCCAGGAACCTACATACCAAATTTCATCAAGATACCTCAAAATTTACTCAAGTTATCGTGTTAAACGGACAGACGGACGGACGGACGGACATAGCTCAATCGAATTTTTTTTCGATACTGATGATTTTGATATATGGAAGTCTATATATATCTCGATTCCTTTATACCTGTACAACCAACCGTTATCCAATCAAAGTTAATATACTCTGTGAGCTCTGCTCAACTGAGTATAATGACCAGGGTGAAAAATGAATTTCATTTAGCTATCCATGTCCGTCCGCCTGTGAACGGGTTCACGCTCCGGGCAAAGCCACATCAATGCTTTAGAAACAAGTATTTTCAATTAGAAGAAACTTTTTCTAAGCGGGGGGTCGCCCCTCGGCAGTGTTTGGCAAGCACTACGAGTGTATTTCTGCCATGGAAAGCTCTCAGTGAAAACTCATCTGCCTTGGAGATGCCGTGCGGAGTCGACATAAAAATACTAGGGCCCGTCCCGTCAATTTTTAGGTAAAATTAAAAGGAGCACGACGCTAATTGGAATAGAAGCTCGGCCTTAAATCTCTTCGGAGGTTATCGCGTCTTTTCGGCACTCATCTCACATCACTATTTAATATGAGCGAACTGGACGATAACCACGCCCTCTTATTATATACATACTAGAAGACCCGGCAGACGTTGTCCTGCCCGAAATTTGGCCTATCTGCATACATTTTAATAAGCTTTTTCCGTCTGACTCTGCCCCCCCCCCCCCCCCCCTCTTAACTTTTTCCTAATCCTTTTATTCACTCCTCCCTCCGTCTTTTTCGCTTCATCTATCTCCATCTTCGTCTCATTCTATCTCTTTCTCAATCTCCTTCTCTCTTTTCTGTTCTCTCAATTCCTTCTCAATTCTTCTGCATCCCTTATGGCCTGTTGTTGTTGTTGTTGTAGCAGTGCTTCGGCCCACCTAACAGCCGCCACCGATCACAAATTGTCATCAATATCCTCTAACGGGAGTCCAAGGAAACTTGCTGTTTCAACAGGGGTGGACCATAATGAAAGGGGGTGTTAGAGGCGTTGGTTCCACATTACAATTAAAGAGATGGTTGGTGTCATGTGGGGACACATTGCAAGCGGGGCATACATTTTGTATGTCGGGGTTGATTCTGGATAGGTAAGAGTTTAACCTGTTACAGTATCCAGAACGAAGTTGAGCAAGAGTGACACGCGTTTCCCTGGGGAGTATGCGTTCCTCTTCCACAAGTTTTGGGTACTTTTCTTTGAGTAATGGATTCACCGGGCAATTCCCGGCATAAAGGTCCGACGCCTGTTTGTGGAGTTCACCAAGGACCTGCTTGTGTTTTTTTGCTTCATACGGCTGGGTTCTCAGGTGCCGTATTTCCTCAAAATGTTTACGGAGATGACTCCTTAAGCCCCTAGGCGGTGTTGGCTCATCAATCAGATGTCTGTTTGGATGCCCAGGTTTCTGGGTATTCAACAGGAACTGTTTGGTTAGCATCTCATTCTCTCCCTGATGGAGAGTATTCTCGCCTCATTATGTAGATGCTGTTCTGGGGACATAAGAAGACAGCCCGTGGCGATTCTGAGAGCAGTATTTTGGCAGGCCTGTAGCTTCTTCCAGTGGGTAATTTTTAGGCTTGGCGACCATATGGGTGACGCGTAGCACGTAAACGGCTGGCCAATTGCTTTGTATGTAGTAATGAACGTTTCTTTATCTTTTCCCCAGGTACTGCCAGCAAGGGATTTGAGGATTTTATTACGGCTCTGGATTTTCGGAACAATTGCGGCTGCGTGCCCACCAAAATGTAGATCCTGATCAAACGTCACACCCAAGATTTTGGGGTGTAGGACAGTCGGTAGCGTAGTGCCATCGACGTGGATGTTCAAAATGGTCGACCTTTGGGACGTCCATGTTGTAAATAAGGTCGCGGAAGATTTAGTCGGTCATAATGCCAGATTTCGCGAGAGGAAAAAACTGGAGAGATCAGGGAGGTAGCCGTTTATTCTGTTGCAGAGCTCATCGATCTGTGGGCCTGGGCCTGTGGCCATTATTGTGCAGTCATCGGCGTATGAAACGATAGTGACTCCTTCTGGTGGTGAAGGTAGCTTAGATATGAAGAAATTAAACAAAAGTGGGGATAGGACACCACCCTGTGGCACTCCTTGTTTAATTCTCCTTGGTTTTGATGTTTCGTTTCTAAATTGCACCGATGCCTGCCGACCACCCAGATAATTTGCGGTCCACCTTTTAAGACATGGGGGAAGGGTAGACCCTTCCAGGTCTTGCAGTAACGTGCCATGGTTGACCGTATCAAAAGCTTTTGATATGTCTAGCGCTACGAGTACTGTTCTATGGTGGGGGTTTTGATTTAAACCGCAATTTATCTGGGTGCTGATGGCATTTAGCGCGGTGGTGGTGCTATGAAGTTTTCTGAAGCCTAGCTGCAAGTTTGCTTGGAAGTAGGGGAGCAAAATGGCTTCAAGCGTCTTTGCTACTGGCGATAGGAGAGATATCGGACAATACGACTATCCTATGTTAGCTGGTTTCCCAGGCTTTAGAAGTGGGACCACCTTGGACATTTTTCATTTTTCGGGTATGACAAAGGTGGAAAGAGACAGGTTGAAGACATGTGCTAAGAATTTGAAACCCTCTTTCCCTAGGCTTTTAAGCATCGGCATGGCTATGCCGTCTGGGCCCACTGCTTTGGATGGTTTAGCGTGACCAATGGCATCTTCAACCTCTCTGGCGGTGATGGTAATTGGTGACGCGCTGAATTTATGTTTATGTGCGTGTCTGTTGGCCCTCCGTCTATCTTTGTCGACCGTAGAATGCATTACATATTGACGGCAGAAAGCGCTCGCGCATTTTTTCGAATCCGACAGCACTTTATCGCCGAGGGCGATGGAAACTTTGTCATTGTGCTTAGACGGATTCGATAGGGACTTTACGGTGGACCAAAGTTTACCCACACCGGCAGAGAGGTTACAACCTCTTAGGTGCTCCTCCCATTTCGCCCGCTTGTGTTCATCCACAAGCAATATGATGCGTTGGTTTATATCCCTTATTTGGGGGTCGCCTGGGTCGAGCTGGCTTATAAGGACACGTTCTCTCGCTAAATTTGCGGCATCCGTCCGGAAGTGGGGCCGAATTTCGGGAATTCTCCCGGCGGGAATGAAACGTGCCGAGGCTGATTCAATGACCTTGCGGAAAGCACGCTCCCCTTGGCGGGCATCAGTCAGGATAGGGAGGGAGCAAAGAGGCTGTCTGTAAAAGATTTGTATTCGTCCCACTTTCCTTTTTTAAAGTTTATGAAAGTGCGTTTTTTTGTAACGATGAAGTCGGCGGTACGCTCGAACGAAATAAGTATAGGCAGGTGGTCGGATGCTAATGTTACCATCGGTTGCCAGTTGACGCAGTTTACGAGTTCTGCGCTCACGATTGAGATATCCGGCGAACTGTGACAGCTCCCTACCATACGTGTAGGGGCGTCTCCGTTTATTGTACAGAACGTCGTTTCTTCTATTTGATCCGCCAACATCTCACCCCTACTGTCCGCCCGCAAGTTTGAATGCCATAGATCGTGATGGGCATTAAAGTCGCCTAAGATAATGCGATTGTTGCCAGTGAGTAAGGCGCTAATATTAGGACGGTATCCACTGGAGCAACAGGTGGCAGGAGGGATGTAGATGTTGATGATTTCTAGGTTTGCATCGCCTGACCGGACAGATAGGCCTTGACGTTCTAAGACATTGTCCCTGCGGGCGATGCCAGGATCAAATATATGATATTGCACAGAGTGGTGTATGATTAACGCGAGGCCGCCTCCATTTCCGCTCATGCGATCTTTTCTGTGGACATTATACCACGAACAGGTTTGCAGTGCAGATATTGCTGTGAGTTTAGTCTCCTGAATCGCAGCAATGCGGATGTTGTGCCGCTTCATGAAATCGCCTATCTCCGTGATCTTCCCAGTTAGTCCATTACAGTTTAACTGCAGAATTCTGAAGTGCATAGGGGGAGACGTCGCCAATCTGGGAGTGACGGGTGACTACGCCTGGGTTGAGGAAGGCCAGGACGCAACTGCCGTTGTGGCCCTGGGACTGGGCGTCCTTGGGCAAGCATTGGGGTACCCGGTAGATTGGGGTTTGCGACCTGGCAACATGGCGCAATGAAACCCGTCGGGGGGAAAGTGGCAACGCCCAAGGCAGGAGCTGCATTGGGCGGATGTCGCAAACTTATATATTCTGTGCTGGCAAACGGGGTTAGGGACTAAGAGTCTGTTTCCCTGACCTACACGATTGCTGCCGGAAAAGAGGGGGGGGGGGGGGGGGGGGGGGGAAGAAGACGGGGGCAGGGGATGATGCTCAGCATTGCTACCGACTCTACTACGGAGATAGTAGTTATGAGTGGTAGCAGCTGTTTGAGTTGGCGCCGCGGGGCGCGAGCAGCAGCGGATACTAATTGTGGCTTGCTGAGCAGCTGGGCTGCTGGAAGGTAGTGGGGGACGCTTAGGCGTATACTACGGGACGCCCTTGGACGTGAACAGCAAGGAGCCACAAAAGAGTTATAAAAGTTACGTGGACGTCGGGTTTTGGGATCAAGCCCAGAACAACCTGTCCGATGCAACCATCCCTTATACGAGACACACTGAACAGAGTATGACCGTCCTAAAAAGATTCTTTTCCGGCAGATGCAGCAAAACCATTTCTCAGGACCGGGGTCAGGAGAGGGACCCGAATTGGATTCGATACCTTCCCGGAGCAAGAGAATATGGAGCAGTCCCGCTGCAAGGAGCTGCTGGGAGGATGACAATTTGTGGGAGGGACGCAACAAATTAAATGGGGTTACACTGAAATGACAGTCCTTGGTCGGGAAAAATCCCGAGTCGCTCCGGTACATAGAACCGACTGCCTTGGGTATTTCCCAGAGGGTGGTGTGTATTTTATTCCGGCCCAGTCCCAGTCCCACTCCGAGTCTCAGTCCCAGTCCTAGTCCTAATCCCAGTCCCAGTCCGTCTCTGGATAATATATTACTCTGTACCAAAGCACTCATCAACAGCTTTCATTTGATATCCATATTGTATAAACACTGTCTAGGCATTCACTGACCCACGTTTTGGCCTATATCTCGAGACCCTGTACCTGTAGTAACCACCGCGTGAGGTTTACGCAACTTGTGTGAAAGTTTGAACAAAATCGACCGACGCATCTCTTCAAACACCGGCGACCAACTAACACACATTTTAACCTTTCTTTTTATATATAGATTTTTATTTTTCATACTTCACTATAATATTAAAACGAAGTGCAGATTTTCGTTGCTTTTGTAATTCGACTTAAAAATTGCACATGGAACAACTAAAGACTCTCCTGTATTAAAAAAAATGTCATAGTACCTCTAAATCGCGGTTCCCCTCAGAAACCCCCCTCCTCCCCCCTCTCTATGGCCTGGTGATGTGCTTTACTTGATATCATTCGCTATAATATTTTTTATTGATAAGCAGGTTGTTTAATTAAACACCAAGCAATTACACGTAAGTATATCCGCACCACCTGAAAATATGAATGCCACTGCGTATACGTAACATTTTAATATTACGTATAAACAAATAAAAAAAATTGCAATAAAATAAAAAAAAGAAGCGGTAAAGATGGGTTTGATGGTGAATGAGGACAAAACGAAGTACCTGCTGTCATCGAGCAAAGAGTCAGCGCATATGCGCCTTGGCAACCACGCTACTGTTGGCAGCCATAATTTCGAAATAGTAAAAGACTTCGTTTATTTGGGAACCAGCATCAACATTAGCAACAACATCAGCACTGAAATCCAGCGAAGAATCAATCTTGCCAATAAATGCTACTTTGGACTAGGTAGGCAATTGAAAAGTAAAGTCCTCTCTCGGCGAACGAAAATAATACTCTACAAGTCACTTATCGTACCCGTCCTGCTATATGGGGCAGAAGCATGGACCATGACAACAGCAGATGAAGCGGCTTTGGGAGTGTTCGAGAGAAGTTCTTCGAAAGATTTATGGACCTCTACGCGTTGGCGATGGCGAATACCGAAGAAGATTTAATGATGAGCTGTACGAGCTATACGCAGACATCAACATAGTCCAGCGAATTAAAACGCAGCGGCTGCGCTGGCTAGGCCATGTTATGCGAATGAAAGATGATGCTCCGGCCAAGAAAGTGTTTCTATCGGAACCCGCCTATGGAAGCAGAGGTAGAGGGCGGCCCCCACTCCGTTGGAAGGACCAGGTGGAAAACGATTTAAACTCCCTTGGTGTGACCAATTGGCGCCGGTTGGCGGAGCGAAGGAGCGACTGGCGCGCCTTGTTGGACGGCCATAACCGTTTAGACGGTTAAGCGCCAATTAAGTAAGTAAGTAAGTAAAATAATATTGCGACTATAAACTGAGATATAACTTACCCTATATTTCAAGTTAGATCAAACTACACACGGGATGCAAAACAAATTCAAAATCGGCTCAGTAGTTTAGGAGTCCATTGGCCTCAAACTTGTGACACGTGTTTTTTATATATTAAGATATACAATTTAGAGAGTACCAAAAACTGTAAATAATACAGCTACAATAACCAAATTTCATACGTAGGTTGAAATACTAACCTTTAAATCAATTTATTTAAATTTTTAAAATGGGGCGTGGTGCGCCCACATCTGACTAAATAAATTTTTCCAATATAATTGGCCATCAATCACAAACGGTTTAAGTTTAAGGGACAATTAGCACGCCCATTTTTATATCAAATTGATTTAAAAAAGGACCGTAGAAGGAGAAAATAAGTTCTATCTGTGCGAAAAATAACTTTAAAATAAATAAATGCACGGTGCGATAGCCACCGAAGAGATTTTAGGCCGAGCTTCTGTTCCAATTTGTGTCGTGCTCCATGCTTTAAGCTGACTCCGAACGGCATCTGCAAAGCAGATGAATTTTCATTGCGAAGCTTTTCATGGCAGAAATACACTCACAGTGTTTGCCGAGGGGCAACCCCGCTTAGAAATACTTTTTTTCTAATTTGAAAAAACTTTTTTCTTAATTTCGATGATGATGAAAAATAACTTTGTTAGTGAAATTTTTAAAGTATATTTAAAACAAGAAAATGAACAAATGTAAAAATTTTGAACGCCTTTTTTCGAGCAACCATTAGGGAAGATGCACACGAGGCGCAGTTTCATAGAAGTGTATTAGACACAGCATAAGAAATCTGTACTCTTTGACGTCGAACACATTTATGCGAATGGAGAGCTGCACACGTGGCGTAAGCTGCATGAAAGCGACAAAGCATGAAAGCTTCATATAGCTAAGCTTACAGCAAGATTGGTCGCTGGGCGTACGTACGCTTGGAAGAAATGTAGAACACGATGTTTATTTACATTTTTATACCCAGCTCTACTTGTACACAGGCTTTTATAACTTTGATTGGATAACGATTGGTTGTACAGGTATAAAGGAATCGAGATAAATATAGACTTCAATATATGAAAATCATCATGTCCGTCCGTGTGTCCGTTAACACGATAACTTGAATAAATATTGATATATCTTATTGAAATTTTGTATATGGGTTTCTTGGCACTCATCTCCTTACTTGTTTTATATGCAATTTGTGTAATTAGTTAGAAAAATATATTTGAGTTAATAAAAGTGCGTCAAGTTTATATTACCAAAGTGAAGAAAAGAGTATTTAAAACCAAAAAAACCTGGTTGGACATTTTTGAAGTGATTAAATGTCTAAAAAGTGTTGGTAACCAGAAATCATTTTTTTTTTTTCACTAATCCGCGGTGGTAGAAAGTTGCCTTTCATAATTTACAAAGACACGGAGATGCACCCAACTTTTTGTTTCGGGGACGAATACACCTGAAAAAATTTTATAATTTTTTTTTTTTCAATGATTGATTTGTTTGATTGGAGCGACGTTTGAAAGTAGCTTCGTGTGCAGAGTTTGAGGTGCACAGAAATCGTAGCTACATGTCATACCTTGTACGCGTCGATGAAGCTACGCCTCGTGTGCATCTTACCTTTGTCTACGTTTTCTACGCCACATTTCTTGCTTTAAAGGGGAATATTTAAAAAAAAAAATTGGCAAAATTAATTAACAAACACGCGCAATATACTCAAGCTAAATGAAGTAAACGATCGAAGCGCTTAGCTGAGTATTAGCTGAGAATGTTCGGGTTTCATCCGAACTTAGACACCCTTACATGTTTAAATGTATATATCTGAAAGGAACAATGCTTAAGGCTTGGTTTCCTCCAAAGCGGTGTCGCTATATAGCGGCCGTTACATGTAGAAGTAATTATCTGGAAACTAAGAAGACAGTGAAGTTCACCATAACGTAATATAGCGGCAGGGCATACAACATTACGGTCGTCATAACGGTAGAAACTGGTTCATCACCGGTTTTCCCCACCGCTATTGTTAAAGCGGTGGGCATTTTGTCAAATATTTGAAATTATCTATAAAATAAACTGTTAAAAATCTGGCAACCCAACTTTATCTCTTCATGTTTCTCATATTCTTCTACTTAATGTATTCCACTATAGTTTAGTCTGAATAAATCACTTAAAGCGTAAACGCGTGTACCTCTATTGTTTTTATTATTACGGACTCAACAAACGGTAATTTAACCCAACAAAGGTTATGGGCCCAGACACGTGGGTATTGTGATTTGCGAAAAGTTTATTTTAAATCGGAAAAACCATGAGCGCTATCGCGAATATAGAAAAACTTTCTTCGGAGAACTACGCGACGTGGTCTGTGCAAGTTAAAAGTCTATTAATTACCCTAGACTTGTGGAATAATGTAATTGGACAATGCCCAGAAACAGAAGCGGAGAAGGCTCTGTGGCTTAGGGCTGACCAAAAGGCTTTGGCAAATATTACTTTGTGTGTGAAGCCAAGTGAATTAATTCATATAAAACAATGCACCACAGCGAAAGGTGCTTGGTTGGCTTTAAATTCAATTTACCGAACGCAAAGTGCGGGGCGGAAAGTTTCGCTATTCAAGAAACTAATACATTTTAAAATAGCAATGCAGGACAAGTTCGCGACGCGTTTAAATGAGTTTTGCTCAATCGTTGATGAGCTAAAAGAAATTGGTGTTCTAGTTCCAGACGATTTTAAGTCAATACTTCTTCTTTGCAGCCTCCCCGAAGAAATGGAGAGCTTTGTTGTTGCCATTGAGAGTCGGGACACTTTACCAAAATTAGATATGTTAGTGTCGAAGGTTTTGGAAACCCAATTTCGACAAAGTGATAAAGTAGTTGGAAATGACGAGAAAGTGTTTTTGGTCAAGTCAAAGAAACTTCGTTCTAAAAGTTGTAATGGCGATAGTCGTACAAGTGTTGTGTGTTATAAATGTGGGAGGAAGGGCCATATACGCTCCCAATGCAAAGTTTCCACATATAAGGGAAATTCTGGAGGAAAGGCATGTGGTTTGTTAGAAAAATATTGTGACAATCGCGATATGTGGATTATGGACAGTGGTGCCAGTTCACACATGTGTATGGATAAAAACAGTTTCATTAGTATTGAACCTAAAAGGCAAGAAATAGTGCTAGCTTCTGGAAAGAAAATTTATGCAGAAGGTTTAGGAACGGTGTGCTTAAAAACAGATTTCACGTATTTGAGGTTATGTAACACGTGGTATGTTCCAGAATTAACGGCAATTTTTTCTCAATAGGAAAAGCCTTAGAATACGGTTATACAGTAAGGTTTTCTAAGAGTGGCGCGATAATGAGAACGGCAAATGGTGAAAATACACTTAAAGCAAATTTAATCGGTGGTGTGTTCGTAGCAAACATGACTGTAAGAGAAAAAGTTGAAAATATAAATGCAGTGATGGAAGCCAATACACCGGAGATATGGCATAAGAGATTTGGACATGTAAACATGAGTGATTTAAGAGAATTATCTAATAAGAACTTAGTTCGAGGTCTAAGTGTGGGTACAACACCAAATGTACAGTGTATGACTTGTGCTTTGTGTAAAATACACAGCTTTCCGTATAAAAGCTACTCCAAAGTATTATCAAAAAATGCACTCGATTTAGTACATACCGACTTATGTGGACCAATGCGTATTAAATCGTTAGGTGGTGCATCCTACTTTATAACCTTTATAGATGACTTTTCTCGGTACACAATGGTATATTTTCTAAAAAATAAAACTGAAGCTTTTGATGCATTTAAACATTTTGCTGTGACAGCGGAGACACAGACAGGCCGCAAAATAAAATCCGTGAGAAGTGACAACGGTAGAGAGTTTACTAATAAGTTGCTTGAAAAATATTTTAATGAAAACGGAATTTTGCACCAAACAACAGTGCCGTACACGCCACAGCAAAATGGCGTGGCCGAAAGAGCTAACAGAACACTAGTGGAAATGGCCCGTTGTTTACTACAGGCTTCAGGTATGCCGCAATATCTGTGGGGTGAGGCGCTTAATACATCTGTGTACCTACGTAATAGATGTGTGACAAAAGTGTTAAGTGATATAACCCCGTATCAGGCGTGGTACGGTAAAGTGCCTTCGGTATCGCATTTTAAAATTTTTGGCTGTGATGCAGTAGCGTTGAAGAAGGGTCCACAAAAGGGCGGCAAGTTTGATCCAAAGGGTACAAAGCTCAAGTTTGTAGGTTATGCTGGTGCAAAAGGTTTTAGATTTTATAATTCAACTACACGAAGTATTGTATTGGCACGAGACTGCGTGTTTTTTGAGAATTCATTTGAGCGTGTTAAAGAGGTTAACCCTACTGAGGAGGAGCCTTTCTATTATGAGGCCGAAATCACGTATGAACCGGATACGAATAATGAACGGGTAGATGAAACGCAAGTCGCACACGAAATTACTGAAGAGAAAAATGATATTGAATCGGAAACTGAAAGCGATTGTAGTGAGGTATATTCTTCAGGTGATGAAAACGCTCCAGTGGTTTCAAGAAAAAGAGGGCGGGGTAGACCTCAAATTATTCGGGATGGTAGCGTGGGTAGACCGAGAAAACAATATAAGTTGGCAGAGACCTTGAATTATATCATTGAGAGTCCACAAACAGTAAATGAAGCCCTGAATTCGCCACAGGCAGAGCACTGGAAGAAAGCCATGCAAGCAGAAATCGATTCGCTGGCTAAAAACAACACGTGGGTGCTTATCGATAGACCAAAACACAAAAATGTTATAGGAAGTAGATGGGTATTTGCTGTGAAACAAAATCCGAGTGGTGGTGTTGAGAAGTTCAAAGCAAGGTTGGTTGCGCAAGGGTGTTCGCAAAAAATCAACATTGATTTTAAAGAAACGTACGCTCCTGTAGTCCGTCATTCTACAATACGGGTTTTGTTAGCCTTAGCAGCAAAATACAAGCTAAATGGTGAATTGAACGACGAGGTGTATATGACGCAGCCACTTGCGTTTGAAGATCCGAGTTACCCAAATAAAGTGTGTCATTTGAAGAAACCTCTCTACGGTCTAAAACAGGCAGGACGTGAATGGAATAAAAAGGTTTCTGATATTCTCATGACTATGGGCTTTCAACGGTGTAAGGCAGACAGTTGTGTATATTTTAAGAGGGAGCCCAACAACAAAATGTGTCTGATTGGTCTCTACGTGGATGATATTCTACTTGCTTGCTCAACCGCAAGTGATGTTAGATATATTTTAAAACAATTAAATAGTTTCGTCGATACTGTGGACCGTGGCCCGGTGACATTTTACTTGGGTTTAGAAGTTGATCGAAATCCCACTACAGGCGCCATATCTATTCACCAGACATGTTATATTCAGCAATTACTGAAGTCATGGGGCATGGAGAATTGTAATCCAGCAGCTACACCGTGGGTTGACGGCACTATATTGAAAAAGTGTGAGAAAAAATGTAATAATATTGATGTAAAGAACTATCAAAGTTTGATTGGCGGATTGATGTATTTGGTAGTACTGTCTAGGCCAGATATTACTCATGTTATCTCAAAATTATCCCAGTTCAATAACCATCCGCACGAAGAACATTTCAAAGCAGCTAAACATGTCTTACGCTATTTAAAAAATAGTTTGGAGTTTAGAATTACGTATACCGACACCAACGACAACTTAGTATGTTATACTGATTCCGACTGGGCTGGTGATGTGGAAGACAGAAAATCCTACACAGGCTACGTGGTGTTCATGTCAAATGGTCCGGTGTCGTGGGAATCCAAAAAGCAGTCTATTGTTGCCCTCAGTACAATGGAAGCTGAATATATAGCTCTGTGTAAAGGAGCGAAAGATGTCGTTTTTCTGCGAGGTTTGCTGAGTGAATTGGGTTACAGTGACTACGTTAGCGAGCCTACAACTATTTATTGCGATAATCAAAGCGCGCAGTGCTTACTCAAGAATCCAATGGTTCACAAGCGCAGTAAACATATAGACTTAAGATTTCATTACGTAAGAGACGTTTTTGAAAAAGGAAAAATACAAGTTCATTATGTTAACACCGAAAATAATGCTGCAGATGTAATGACAAAATTTTTGAAGAAAATTAAACATCAAAATGGATGCAAACTATTAAAGCTAAAAGTTTAAAAGATTTGTCGCATTGTATAATTCAAAAATTATAATAATACTATGAACTTCAAGCAAACGTTTGGGTTGAGAGGGAGAATGTTAAAAATCTGGCAACCCAACTTTATCTCTTTATGTTTCTCATATTCTTCTACTTAATGTATTCCACTATAGTTTAGTCTGAATAAATCACTTAAAGCGTAAACGCGTGTACCTCTATTGTTTTTATTATTACGGACTCAACAAACGGTAATTTAACCCAACATAAACAACATTTTTGAATTGAATTTTCTTTCTTGTGAGTTTACATATGTATTTAAAAACAAAAACTAAAAAAACATACAAAAACGTAAAATTAACTTTTGCCGAATCGTCTGCTGTAACTGTTCGTAACTTCCAACAAAGCGTTCCCGCTAAAATCGGCGAGTATACCGGCCGCTCTTAAGCGGTCGTAACATAGCGGTACCACTTTTGGAGGAAACCAACCCTTTACTCATTAGATCCATAACTTATTAGAATTTATATAAAAATTAAAAAAAATATATATATATTTATGAATTGAGAGAAATTATTTCCGGTCCTCTTTCAAAATAGTAGCATCGTAATGCACGTAAACAGAAACTCACAACTACAATCAAAAAATATTACACGCCTAAAAGCTTTAATTAAAAATAAAGATTTTGACAACAAATTAATAGCATTTCTCAAGAAAATTTGTATGCATTTCGAGTGAGCACGTTTATCTCATTGAACATAATTTTTCAGTTGTTGTTGCTAATATAATACTTAATAATATACACCTCCATATGTATATCTAATATACTACTTATAATATAAACTTACCTCTTTCTCCTTTTCTTTCTCTTTATCTTCCGCATCATTGGCCGAATCTTGTCGTTCTGGATCAAGTTCCTACAAAAGCAATTGGAGAGGAAGACAAAAAAACTTATAGAAATTGTTGCCAAATATTTTTTACGTAGCATACAATTCATAAATTAACGCCAATTAATCAACGCCAAAACGTGCTTGAACGTATGTAAATGAAAGCAGCTGCCGATTGAATTTACGAAATATATTTGCAATAATAAATTGTATTAGCTATACTTCTATAACTATTATCACATACAAATATCCGAGGTTAATTGCGTTTTAAATTTTTCTATATTAATCTTCCGAATACCATTACACTAACGGTCATTTGGGAACATTTTAGCTTCTTGTGCTATTTATACAAACTTAATTGAATACTAAAATTTAATTCCTGCCAAAATGGTCTGAACGATATAAATTTATTACACATAATCCACCCAATTGCGCATGCTAGGCGATGGTAAAATGAAGACATTCAGTGAAAGTTCTGAGCCAGGTGTTTTGGCAGGCCCGCAGTTGCCTCCAGTAGGTGCAATTGCGACTGCATGCTCGCCAAAATGTAGATCCTGGTAGAGCCTCACATCCGGTATTTTTGGGTGTAGGGCAGTCGGTAGCGTAATGCCATCGATGTTGATATCCAATATTACCGAAATTTGCCACATCTACGTTGTAAATAACGTAGCCGAGGATTTGGTTGTTGTTGTTGTTGTAGCAGTGTAAATGGGGTTACACTGAAATGACAGTCCTTGGTTGGGAAAAATCCCGAGTCGCTCCGGTACATAGAACCGACTGCCTTGGGAAGCGCCGAGGATTTGGTCGGTGACTCCCAAATTTCGCGAGTTGAAAAAATTGGAAAGACTAGGGAGATATCCGTTAATTTTTTTATGCCGCTGCAAAGCAGGTCAGATTACCTTAAACCTTTTCATGGCAGAAATACACTCTGAGTGTTAGCCAAACCACTGCCGAAGGGTGATCCTGCTAGAACTTTTTTTTTTAGTTGAAAAAAAATGTCCTGATCTTTTGTTGTTGTTTTGCCCGGGCTTGAAACGGAAACCTTCGGTATGGTAGGTGGAGCATGCTATACCACCACACCACGGCGGCTGCCAGACAGACATGTCTAGTGCGAGATTATTCTAAGCTCCTTAAACCGCTGAGGCATGAGAGAGCTTATAAATTGTGATTGTTCGTCAAAAGACAAATTTTGCTTTTCAATTTGCCCACTCAGTCCAAAGTAGCAATTGCTGGCAAGAATTATTCTCCGTTTTGATAGGAGAAGTCTTCTCCTTCAGCCTTTCTTTATCAGCCACTATTGTAGGGGTTGTAAGGATCAGCAGCCCTCCTACCTTGCCCAGTCGATCATACACGTTAACGAAAATATCAAAAAGCTGGTTAGCGGTTGCGTAACATAAAAGGGTCCAGTTTTTCGTGACTCGTTCTAAGCTCAGCTTATAACCGTGGTACGACTTTGGATTTTTGTCACGCCTTATACCCTTAGGATTCTAAAATTCCGTTCAACTAGCACACTATCTAAACTCATTCCAAAATGCTACTTACATCCATATCTAAATGTACAACGCCGGTGGATCTACGTTTTGGTTTTCTTCTTCTTTGTATAGCCGATTGTGCAGCCAAATTACGATTATCATTTTCCTTGTCGTTATCTGAATGTGAAGAAAAGATAGAAGAATTAAATTAAAATTAAATAACATCACTCAGAGTAAAAGGGTGTAAAATTAGTATTAAACATATTGTGACGAATATTAGCAACACTAAGGGATACTATCATCTCTAAGCCGATGCTATCAGTGACTTGTATGCACATCAATAGATCAATCATTATGTCTACACAAACACATGCAAATATCTTATCTGAGATGCTCCCAAAAGTATGCAATTATAATTGTGGAAGTGTCGCTCACAAATACACGCGCATATGAGAAGCTATACACGTGCATCTGTAGTTATAATTATATAGCACTAACTAGTAAGTTCTGGAAATGGAAGCGCCTAGAAACATATTAACGAGGAAACCGCACAGTATAACAGCAGCAACAGTAAAGGCGCGACAATCAGTTTTGATTTAAGACGCATCTGGCGAGCAATAGTAGTGTTATTGCGAAGAACTTTAATAAAAGGCCATTTTCCATTATTGAATAGTGGAGTTATTTATTCAACAGTTTAGGGATTCGAACGTTAGTAGAAGATTTTGAAGAAGCGGAATTGCAGTAAATTCGTTACAATATGTATATGTACTACAGTTGTGAAGGCATAAATAGCAGAAAAAAGGTTAAAACAGTTTTTTAACTAACTGTTATTTTCGTTAATTTTAGAAAAAAACTTCTAACCAAAAATTATGCAATAAATTTTAAATTTTAAAAACGAAGCAAAAAATTTTTTAACCATTCTTTAAAATGTCAGAATTTTATCGAGCATGTAATGTTGTAGTTCAATCAATTTAAGTTTACCGAAGTATAAGTTTCAGATCTTTCGAAGTTCACTTTTATTTATGACATTTTTTTTGCGAAGTGCGTTTCAGTTTTTAATTTTTTATTTGTGTAAAAAATTATACTGCGTTTTATGTATAATGATTCGTATTTATACTTCAAACTTGTATTTTGTAAGACTAATGTTGATTGGACTAGCATTCTCGAGAAGTTTCTCAAATTTTAAGTCAAAATTTCGAAATTATGTTAAAGAATTCTAAACACATTCGATCCCGGCTGGGTATTGAGTGGAACCAGTTTTTTTAAGGAAAAAAATAAGTTGTATCCGTTCTTCCAAGTTAACCTTTAAAGTATACGTATAGGCTTTCAAGGTTTCAAGTTGAACCTTCCTAATAAAAATTGTGGAAGGTCCAATTTCGAACTTCGAAAGCCCATACCTATGCTTCGGATACTTCGAAAAACGTACAAATCTCTTTTTTGCTTGTAAACTGTGAACATTTTATAATTAATTTTCTGCTATTTTTGTGTTCACAGCTGTATATCACGCTGTACAGATCCCGGCGGGATATTGGATCTAACCAGTTTTTTTTTTCAGGAGAAAAAAAAAACAAATTTTTTCGTTTATATATTTTATTTTACATTTCATTTAAAAATATGCTAAATAATAAAACATCGGAAGATTTCTCGAAAAAAATAAAAATATATGATCTCTTTTAATTTTTTTCGATGATTTGAATTGCATGAAACCAAATATCATTCAAATGAGAAAACATCTTTTGTAGCTCGTTAATTTAGATAGATAGATGTAAGGTGTAATAACCCCCGAAGAGGTTTTAGGCAGATGAGTTTTCGCTAAAGCTTTTCATGGCAGAAATACACTCGGAGTGCTTGCCAAGGGGCGATCACGCTTAGAAACATTTTCTTCTAATTCAAAAACTTTGTTTCTAAAATTTTGGTGTTGCTTTTCCCGGGCGAGAACCCAGGATATTCGGTGTGTAGGCGGAACACGCTACCATCACACCACGGCGGCCGCCCAGCTCGTTAATTTAAAAAGGAAAAATTTCTCTAAGGTCAAATACCAGACTTTGAAGGCCCGTCCAACTGCCAACTCCGAAAAACGGATAAACCACTTCTTTGATTTATTTTGAAATGTTTTTAAAGATTTCTAAACACAAAAATGAATGAAAGAAGAAAATAGCTAGAAATAATTTTACTGTCTATTTTGTGTGATGTATATAACACTGTACAACATCCGGGTGGGTATTGGATCTAACCAATTTTTTGTTTAGGAGAAAAAAAAAACAAATTTCTTCGTTTTTCGAGGTTTACCTTTAAAAGAGAAGTATGGGCTTTCCAAGTTCGAAAGTGGACCTTTTTACCATACTTTATTTTACATTTCATTAAAAAACACCAAATAAACAAATAACGGAAGTTTTCTCGAAAAAAAATCAGAATTATACATACATGTAGCTTTAAGTTTTTTGGAAAATTTGTTCCGTATTACACCTCTTATATAGACTTACATAAAAAAGTATACCATTTAAATGAGAAAACATTTTTGTAACCCGTTAGTTAAACAAACAAAAAAAATACGAAAGGTCCACTTTCGAACATTGAAAACACATACACCTATGTTTCGGAGACTAACGTCAAATAAAATAATTTTAAAAAAATTTCAAGTTAAACGGTTTCATTAAAAACAATACTTGCATGCAGTAATAATAATAAAAGCTAGAAAGTAATTAGGTAGGTCCTAGGTACTAGTCATCACACTCCTCATCAATCATAGATCATAGATCATAGAGGCGTTGGGCGCGTGAAATTTCTAAAAATGTGAGGAGTAGCATAACCTGATTAAGGTTCAGCTGGTCTTACTTATGACTATCAATAGAAATTTGACGCGTCCAACGCTTTTATTTAATTGTCTGATCAACGCCCTAGATTGATGAGGAGTGTGATGACTAGTACCTAGGACCTGCCTAATTATTTTCTACCTTTTAGTATTATTATTATTTCATGTAAGTATTGTTTTCAATAAAACCGTATAACTTAAAAATTTTTTTTAAATTATTTTATTTTCAAGTGTTTAGTCTTTATTTAATTGCCTATTATTTCTCATTATATTTAGTTCATTTAGTGACTCATTATTACAAGGAGTCTTTCCTGACAATTTGTTACAATCTAAGTCCTCAATAAATAATCCTTCCAAAGACTTTACTCGACTCTGCCCCACGTATGCTTGTCCCTCCTCGAACTACAAAATATTTTGATGTCACTTCTACCGGACTGTATGTAATATTTGTTCCAAATATGAGCCAAATCGGATATCATAGGTCGCTATCTATTCATGTATATATTATGTGTTCCAAATATAGACCTAATCGGACCACAAATACGATTTTTTTTTATATCTCGATCCTTGCGCCATCTAGCGGCAATTTTTTTTTCATAGGTCTCTTTCTATTCATGTAGATATGATGTGTTCGAAATATGAATAAAATTGGACCACAAATACGATTTTTTGAAATATTTCTATCCATGCGCCAAAATACAAAATTCATACTGGCCAGTCAGCCAGCCAAGTCAAGCTAAATAAAACCGTTTAAAAATAGGGAAATCGCTTTTTTTGCGTATAGCTCAATCTCTTTAAAGAAAAACTGTTCGCTTTTATATCATACTAGCCTTTACCCGCGGCCCCGTCCGCACGGAGAAAATGAAATATGTGGGCTATTCACGTTAGCCTGCTTATAAAGTTATCTGTTTAAAATTTTTTTTCTGTCTAATGCATTTTATTTTTGTAATTGAGTAAAAAAAAGGACTTTATGAGCTGATAACCTGATAGGATCCCAAAATGATAACGAAGTTATCCAGAAAACGCTACGAAATGACCACGACGCTATCGCGGGCGGATCCGGAAAGCCATCCAGAAACGCCCCGGAAGTGTTTCCAAAAGTTTCCGAAGTAGTCCCAAAAAAACCCGAAATGACAACGACACGATTCTAGACTTATCCAGAGAACCACACAGAAATGATGCCTGAAGGGTACCAAATTGATCCCGAAATAGTCCCGAAAAAGTTCCGAAATTACCCTGACGGACTCCCGGACGGATCTCAAAAACCATCCAGGAAGGGTTCCTAAATTATCCCGACATAGTCCAGAAAAAGCTCCGAAAAAGTTCCGAAATGACCCCGTGGGGTCTCCGAAACTATTCAAAACTGATGCCGGAAAGGTCCTCAAATGATCCCGTATTAGTCGAGAAAAAGTCTCGAAATGACCCCGACGAGGTCCCTTACGGATCCCGAAAACCATCCAGAAATGATGCCGAAAGGACCACCAAATGATCGCGAAATAGTCTCGAAATGACCCCGACGGGATCCCGGACTGATCCCGAAAATTATCCAGAAATGATGCCGGAAAGGTCCTCAAATGATCCCTTAATAGTCCCGAAATCACCCTGAAGGGATCCCCGACGGATCCGGAAAACTATCCAGAAATGACGCCGGAAAGGTTCCCAAATGATCCCCAAATAGTGCCGAAATGACCCTGACGGGATCCCGGACGGAACCCGAAAACCATCCAGAAATGAAGGCGAAAGGGTCCCCAAATGATCCCGTATTAGTGGCGAAAAAGTCTCGAAATAACCTCGACGGGATCCCGGACTGATACACAAAACCATCCAGAAATGCTGCCGGTAGGTACCCCAAATGATCCCGAAATAGTCCCGAAATGACCCCGTCCGGATCCCGAAAACTATCCAGAAATGATGCCAAAAGGGTCCCCAAATGATCCCGTATTAGTCGAGAAAAATTCCCGAAATGACCCCGACGGGATCCCGGACGAATCCCAAAAACCATCCAGAAATGATGCCGGTAGGTATCCCAAATGATCCCGAAATAGTCCCGAAATGTCCTCGTCGGCATCCCGGACGGTTCCCGAAAATTATCCAGAAATGATGCCGGAAAGGTCCCCAAATGATCCCCAAATAGTGCCGAAATGCCATGACGAGATCCCGGACGGATCCCGAAAACCATCCAGAAATGATGGCGAAAGGGCACCAAAATGATCCCGTATTCGTGGCGAAAAAGTCCTGAAATGACCCCGACGGGATCCCGGACGAATTTCGAAAACCATCCAGAAATGATGCCGAAAGGGAACTCAAATGATCCCGAAAAACTCCCGAAATTACCCCGACGGGATCCCGAACGTATACCGAAAACAATCCTGAAATGATGCTGGCAAGGTCCTCAAATGATCCCTTAATAGTCCCGAAATGACCCTGAAGGGATCCCCGACGGATTCCGGAAACTATCCAGAAATGATGCCGGAAAGGTTCCCAAATGATCCCCAAATAGTGCCGAAATGCCATGACGAGATCCCGGACGGATCCCGAAAACCATCCAGAAATGATGGCGAAAGGGCACCAAAATGATCCCGTATTCGTGGCGAAAAAGTCCTGAAATGACCCCGACGGGATCCCGGACGAATCTCGAAAACCATCCAGAAATGATGCCGGTAGGTACCCCAAATGATTCCGAAATAGTCCCGAAATGACCCCGTCCGGATCCCGAAAACTATCCAGAAATGATGCCAAAAGGGTCCTCAAATGATCCCGTATTAGTCGAGAAAAATTCCCGAAATGACCCCGACGGGATCCCGGACGAATCCCAAAAACCATCCAGAAATGATGCCGGTAGGTATCCCAAATGATCCCGAAATAGTCCCGAAATGTCCTCGTCGGCATCCCGGACGGTTCCCGAAAATTACCCAGAAATGATGCCGGAAAGGTCCCCAAATGATCCCCTAATAGTCCCGCAATTACCCTGATGGGATCCTGGACGGATCCCGAAAACCATCCGGAAATGATGCCGAAAGGGTTCCCAAATGATCCCGTATTAGTCGCGAAAAAGTCCCGAAATGACCCCGACGAGATCCCGGACGGATCCCGAAAACCATCCAGAAATGATGCCGGAAGAGCCCCCAAATGATCCCGAAAAGGTCTCCAAATGACCCCGACGAGATCCCGGACGGATACCGAAAACCATCCAGAAATGATGCCGGTAGGTACCCCAAATGATCCCGAAATAGTCCCGAAATGACCCCGTCCGGATCCCGAAAACTATCCTGAAATGATGCCAAAAGGGTCCCCAAATGATCCCGTATTAGTCGAGAAAAAGTCCCGGAATGACCGCGACAGGATCCCGGATGGATCCCGAAAACCATCCAGAAATTATGCCGGAAGAGCCCCCAAATGATCTCGAAAAAGTCCTCAGATGACCCCGACATACTCCAGAGAAAGTTCCGAAATTGCTCCACGACGGATCGCGAAAACCATACAAATTGATTCCGGAAGGATCCCAAAATGATCCGGAAATAGTCCGGAAATGACCCAGATGGGATCCAGCACAGATCCGGAAATGATCCCGGAAGGGTCCAAAAACTATCCCGAAAAATTAACAAAAAATCCCGAAATAGCTCCTACGGCATGCCGGACGGATCCAGAAATGGTCTCGGAAGGATCCCCAAATGATCCCAAAATGGTTCCGATATGACCCTGATCGATCCGGCAAACCATCAAGAAATTATGCCGGAAGGGTCCCCAAATGATCCCGAAATAATACAGAAAAAGTCACGAAACGACCCCTAGAGGATCCCCAAATGATCCCGTATTAGCCCAGAATAGGTACCGAAATAACCCCGACGGGATCCCGGACAAATCCCGAAAACCATCAAAAATGATGCCGGAAGGATCCCAAATGATTCCGAAAAAGTCCCGCAATGATTCCGACGGGATCCTGAACGGATACCGAAAATCATCCAGAAGTGATGCCGGAAAAGTCCTCAAATGATCACCTAATAGTCCCGAAATGACCCTTAAGGGATCCTAGACGGATCCCGTAAACCATCCAGAAATGATCCCGATATAGTCCCGAAGAAGTCCGGAAATGACCCTAACGGGATCTCGAACGCATCCCTAAATGACCCTGACGGGATCCCGGACAGATGCCGAAATCCATCCAGAAATGATCTTGGGAGGGACCCCAAATGATTCCGAAAAAGTCCCGCAATGATTCTGACGAAAACCATCCAGAAGTGATGCCCGAAAAGTCCTCAAATGATCACCTAATAGTCCCAAAATGACCCTGACGGCATCCCGGACTGATCCCGAAATCCATCCAGAAATGATCTTGGGAAGGTCCCAAAATGATCCCGAAATAGTCTCGGAAAAGTCCGGAAATTACCCTGACGGGTTCCCGGACGAATCCTGAAAACCACCCTTAAATGATCACGAAAAAGTCCCGAAATTACCCTGACGGGACCCCGAAAGGATCTCGAAAACTATCCAGAAATGATGCCGGAAAGGTCCTCGAATGATCTCCTAATAGTTCCGAAAAGACACTGACGGGATCCCGAACGGATCCCGACAACTATCTAGAAATGATGCCGAAAATGATGCCGAAAGGGTCCGCAAATGATCCCGTATTAGTCGAGAAAAAGTCCCGAAATGACCCGACGGGATCCCGGACGAATCCCAATAACCATCCAGAAATGATGCCGGTACGTATCCCAAATGATCCCGAAATAGTCCCGAAATGACCTCGTCGGCATCCCGGACGGATCCCGAAAATTATCCAGAAATGATGCCGGAAAGGTCCCCAAATGATCCCCTTATAGTCCCGAAATTACCCTGATGGGATCCCGGACGGATCCCGACAACCATCCAGAAATGATGCCGAAAGGGTTCCCAAATGATCCCGTATTAGTCGCGAAAAAGTCCCGAAATGACCCCGACGGGATCCCGGACGGATTCCGAAAACCAGCCAGAAATGATGCCGAAAGGGTTCCCAAATGATCCCGTATTAGTCGCGAAAAAGTCCCGAAATGACCCCGACGGGATCCCGGACGGATCCCGAAAACCATCGAGAATTTATGCCGAAAGGGTTCCCAAATGATCCCGTATTAGTCGCGAAAAAGTCACGAAATGACCCCAACGGGATCCCGGACGGATCCCGAAAACCATCCAGAAATGATGCCGGAAGAGCCCCCAAATGATCCCGAAAAAGTCACCAAATGACCCCGACGAGATCCCGGACGGATCCCGAAAACCATCCAGAAATGATGCCGGAAGAACCCCCAAATGATCCCGAAAAAGTCCCCAAATTACCCTGACGAGATCCCGGACGGATCCCGAAAACAATCCAGAAATGATGCCGAAAGGGTCCGCAAATGATCCCGTATTAGTCGCGAAAAAGTCCCGAAATGACCCCGACGGGATGCCGGACGAATCCCGAAGACCATCCAGAAATGATGCCTAAAGGGACTCCAAATAACCCCGAAAAAGTCCCGTAATGATCCCGGAAACCATCAAGAATTTATCTCTCGAAGGTACGCAAATGATCCCGAAAGTACCCCGACGGGATCCCGGACGGATCCCGAAAACCATCCAGAAATGATGCCGGAAGGGTCCCCAAATGATCGCGAAATAGTCCCGAAATGATTCCGGAATAGTCCCGAAAATGTCTCAAAATAACCCCGACGGGATCCGGGACGGATCCCGAAAACTATACAGAAATGATCCCGGAAGGGTCCCAAAATGATCCCGAAAAAGTCCCGAAATTACCCCGGCGGGATCCCGGACCGATCCCGAAAACCATCCAGAAATGATCCCGGAAGGGCCTCGATATGACCCTTACGGGATTACAAATAAGGTGAAGCTAATTATAAAACCATGTTCATAAGGCAGCAGGCGCATTGGAGCGAATGAAAAGTTACATAGAAACATACAGGTAAAGCTAATAAAAGCGTGCTAATAAAAACAATTGATGGAGGGCGGATGGCGGGTGTAGAAGGAGAGGACTACTGATCGTTCCTCCAAAATTGTCTAGATCTCGATCTGTATGTGCTAGATACCAAAAACTATTGAAGTAGGAGAAAATTTATATTGAGTTATAACAATTTATAGATTTTACACCAGAGGGGGTGATAAAGGGGGAGGGGCGGCGGAGTGTTTCACTGCTTACTTTGTAAGCCTACGACTTATTTGACCCCTTGAGTCTGTGATATTGGGGAAGGCCAGTATACGTAAAGTTATAATGTGTAAAAATTATTAAAAAGTAATTGCTCGAAAGGGTCGTGGGACCCCTACCCCTCTTCCATGTTCGAAAAAAATTTCGCTAGTAGACTACTGTCTGTGTCCCAAATTTCATCAAAATCCGTGTAGCCATTCTGGCGTGATTCAGTCGCAAAGACGAAAAAATATAATAATTAAATTATAACTGTTCCTAGGGGGCGGGGACCACGCCCCTTTTGAAAAATATATAGCTAGTAGATCCTTCTATACTATTGGCTATATTTGTGCAAAATTTCATCCAAATCGGTCCAGCCGTTCTTGTGTTATTGAGTCACAAAGACAAACGTCTGGACAAACATCCAAACATCCAAACATCTTAACATCCAAACTTTCCCATTTATAATATATATTAGATACTAGCCTTTACCCGCGGCCCCGTCCGCAAGGAGAAAATTAAATATATGGGATATTCACGTTAGCCTGCTTATCAAGTTATCTGTTTAAAAAGATGTTTCTGTCCAATACATTTTATTTTTGTAATTGAGTAAAAAAAGAACTAAATGAGCTGATGACCTGACAGGATCCCCAAATGATCGCGAAATTATCCAGAAAAATCCACGAAATGACCCAGACGCTATCGCGGACAGATCCCGAAAACCATTTAGAAATGCCACGGAAGGGTCTCCAAAAGTTCCCGGAATAGTCCCAAAAAACCCGAAATGACAACGACACGATTCTAGACTTATCCAGAGAACCACAAAGAAATGATGCCTGAAGGGTACCAAAATGATCCCGAAATAGTCCCGAAAAAGTTCCGAAATGACCCTGACGGACTCCCGGACGGTTCTCAAAAACCATCCAGAAAATATCCAGGAAGGGTCCTTAGGGGATCCACGACGGATCGCGAAAACCATACAGAAATGATTCCGGAAGGGTCCCAAAATGATCGCGTATTAGTCCCGAAAAAGTCCTGAAATGACCCCGACGGGATCCCAGACGGATTCCGAAAACTATCCAGAAATGATGCCGGAAAGGTCCTCAAATGATCCCCTAATAGTCCCGAAATGACCCTGACGGGATCTCGAACGGACTCCTAAATGACCCTGACGGGATCCCGGACAGATCTCGAAATCCATCCAGAAATGATCTTGGAAACCAAAATAATCCCGAAACAATATCTGAAAAGTCCAGAAATTACCCCGACGGGATCCCTCACGGATCCCAAAAACTATCCAGAAATGATGCCGGAATGTCCTCAAAAGATCCCCTAATAGTCCCGAAATGACCGAAAACCATCCAGAAATTATGCCGGAAAATACCCCAAATTATCCCCAAATAGTCCCAAAAAAGTTCCGAAATGACCCGGAAGGGATCCCGGACGGATCCCGAAAACCATCCAGAAATTATGCCGAAAGGGTCCCCTAATGATCCGATACCAGTCGATAAAAAGTCCCGAAATAACCCCGACGGGATGCCGGACGGATCCTCAAAATCATATAGAAATGATGCCGGAAGGTACCCCAAATGATCCCGAAATAGTCCCGAAATGACCCTGGCAGGATCCCGTAGGGATCCCGAAAACCATCCAGAAATGATGCCGAAAGGCTCCCCTAATTATCCCGTATTAGTCCCGAAAAAGTCCCGAAATGACCCCGACGGGATTCCTGACGGATCCCGAAAAGCATCCAGAAATAATGCCGAAAAGGTCCCCAAATCATCCCGTATTAGTCAAGAAAAAGTCCTGAATTGACCCCGTCGGGATCCCGGATGGATCCCGAAAACTATCCAGAAATGATGCCGGAAGGTATCCCGAAATAGTCCCGAAATGACCCTGACGGGATCCCGGACGGATCCCTAAAACCATCTAGAAATGGTGCCGGAAGGTACCTCAAATGATCCCGAAATAGTACCGAAATGACCCCGACGGGATCCCGGACGGATCCCGAAAACCATCTAGAAATGATGCCGGAAGGTACCCCAAATGATCCCGAAATAGTCCCGAAATGACCCCGACGGGATACCGGACGGATCCCGAAAACTATACAGAAATGATGCCGAAAGCGTCCCAAATGATCCCGTATTCGTCGAGAAAAATTCCCGAAATGACCCCGACGGAATCCCGGACGGATCCTCAAAACCATATAGAAATGATGCCGGAAGGTACCCCAAAGGATCCCGAAATAGTTCCGTAATGAACCTGACGGGATCCCGGACGGATTCCGAAAACCATCTAGAAATGATGCCGGAAGGTACCCCAAATGATCCCGAAATAGTCCCGAAATGACCCCGACGGGATCCCGGACGGATCCCGAAAACCATACAGAAATGATGCCGAAAGCGTCCCCAAATGATCCCGTATTAGTCGAGAAAAAGTCCCGAAATGAACCCGACTGGTTTCCGGACGGATCCCGAAAAGCATCCAGATATGATGCCGAAAGGGTCCCCAAATGATCCCGTATAAGTCGAGAAAAAGTCCCGAAATGACCAAGACGGGATCCCGGACGGATCCCGAAAACCATCCAGAAATGATGCCGAAAGGGTCGCCAAATGATCCCGTATTAGTCGAGAAAAAGTCCCGAAATAACCCCGACGGGATCCCGGACGGATCCTCAAAATCATATAGAAATGGTGCCGGAAGGTAACCCAAATGATCCCAAAATAGTCCCAAAATGACCCTGATTGGATCCTGGACGGATCCCGAAAACCATCTAGCAATGATGCCGGAAGGTACCTCAAATGAACCCGTATTAGTCGAGAAAAAGTCCCAAAATTACCCTGAAGGGATCCCGAACGGATCCCGAAAACCATACAGAAATGATGCCCAAAAGGTCCCCAAATGATCCCGTCTAAGTCGAGAAAAAGTCCCGAAATGACCAAGACGGGATCCCGGACGGATCCCGAAAACCATCCAGAAATGATGCCGAAAGCGTCCCCAAATGATCCCGTATTAGTCGAGAAAAAGTCCCGAAATGACCCCGACGGGATCCCGGACGGATCCCGAAAACCATCTAGAAATGATGCCGGAAGGTACCCCAAATGATCCCGAAATAGTCCCGAAATTACCCCGACGGGATCCCAGACGGATCCCGAAAACCATCCAGAAATGATGCCGAAAGCGTCCCCAAATGATCCCGTATTAGTCGAGAAAAAGTCCCGAAATGACCCCGACGGGTTCCGGACGGATCCCGAAAACCATCGAGAAATGATGCCGAAAGGGTCCCCAAATGATCCCGTATAAGTCGAGAAAAAGTCCCGAAATGACCAAGATGGGATCCCGGACGGATCCCTAAAACCATCTAGCAATGATGCCGGAAGCTACCCCAAATGATCCCGTATTAGTCGAGAAAAAGTCCAGAAATGACCCCGACGGGATCCCTGATGGATCCCGAAAACCATCTAGAAATGATGCCGCAAGGTACCTCAAAGGAACCCGTATTAGTCGAGAAAAAGTCCCAAAATGACCCTGAAGGGATCCCGAACGGATCCCGAAAACCACACAGAAATGATGCCGAAAAGGTCCCCAAATGATCCCGTATTAGTCGAGAAAAAGTCCCGAAATGACCCCGACGGGATCCCGGACGGATCCCGAAAACCATTTAGAAATGATGCCGAAAGGGTCCCCAAATGATCCCGTATTAGTCGAGAAAGGGCCCCGAAATGACCCTGACGGGATCCGGACGGAACCCGAAAACCATCCAGAAATGATGCCGAAAGGGTCCTCAAATGATCCCGTATCAGTCGAGAAAAAGTCCAGAAACGACCCCGACGGGACCCGGACGGATCCCGAAAACCATCCAGAAATGATGCCGAAAGGCTCCCCAAATGATCCCGTCTTAGTCGAGAAAAAGTTCCGAAATGACCCCGACGGGATCCCGGACGGATCCCGAAAACCGTCCAGAAATGATGCCGGAAGGGTCCCCAAATGATCGCGAAATAGTCCCGAAATGATCCCGGAAGGGTCCCAAAATAATCCCGGAATAGTCCCGAAAAAGTCCAGAAATGACCCCGGCGGGATCGCGGACGGATCCCGAAAACCATCCAGAAATGATCCCTGAAGGGTCTCAAGATAACCCAAACGGGATTACAAATAGGGTGAAGATAATTATAAAACCATGTTAATAAGGCAACAGGCGCGTTGGAGCGAATGAAGAGTTGCAAAGAAACATACAGGTAAAGCTAATAAAAGCGTGCTAATAAAAGCAATTGAAGGAGGGCGGATGGCGGGAGGAGGAGAGTACCACTGATCGTTTTTCCAAAATTGTTTAGATCTCGATCTGTATGAGCCAGATACCAAAAATTATTGATTTTAGGACAAAATTTACATTGAATTATAACAATTTATAGATTTTGCACGAGAGGGGAAAGGGGGGGGGGGGGGGGGTGTATCACTGCTCACTTTGTAAGCCCTCGACTTATTTCACCCATTGAGTTTGTAATATTGGTGAAGGTCAGTATACGTAAAGTTATAATGTGTAAAAATTGTTAAAAAGTAATTATTCGAAGGGGTCGTGGGACCCCCTTCCCCCTTTCCATGTTCGAAAAAAATTTCGCCAGTAGCCTATTATCTCTGTCCCAAATTTCATCAAAATCCGTGAAGCCGTTCTGGCGTGATTCAGTCGCAAAGACAAAAAAATATAATAATTAAATTACACCTGCTCCTAGGGGGCGGAGACCACGCCCCTTTTGAAAAATATATAGCTAGTAGATCCTTCTAGACTATTGGCTATATGCATGCCAAATTTCATACAAATCCGTCCAGCCGTTCTTGCGTGATTGAGTCACAAAGACAAACGTCTGGACAAACATCCAAACATCCAAACATCCAAACATCCAAACATCTAAACATCCAAACATCCAAACTTTGCCATTTATAATATAAATTAGATTAGATGAATTACCTTTATCATCATTAGCTTTAGACGCCGAAGCCACAGATGCAGCAGATGTACCAGTGGCTGTTGTTGTTGTGGCTGTTGCAGATGTTGTTGCAGTGGCTGTTGGAGTTGTAGTGGCGATGCTGCTGCTGCTGCTATAACCCCCAGCAGTGAGTCTGCGACTAAAAATGCTAACCCCATCGCCATCACTGTGTAGCGCTGTTGTTGAGGTGCTAGCATTAACCGGTGCCGAAACGGGTCGACCAACTGAATTCAGTGATTGATTTGAAGAGTTTACTGTGAAAAGGATAAATGGCAAAAGCGGTAAGGTCAGATTCGTATTATTCATGAATATTTTTTTTTTTTTGTGTTAACTTACATGAATTGCTATTGATACGTCGTTGTGATATGGTTGATGATAAATTAGCAGCGGCAATGACAGCTGGTGCACTCGGTATAATTGTGCTGTTATTTGACGGAAATGTATTCCCACTCGATGCGTCTTCCAATTTAAACTAAATATTTTAGGTGTTTTTAAAAAATACAAATTTTAATTAGTAAATATTTATAAAAATTCGATAATTTTGCAATAAATTAAAAATATGTAATTAAATTAATCTACAGCAAAATGTGTCCTGCTATGTGTCAAAACTTGGAAACCGTGTGTATGTAATTATGTACTTTAGCAAGGGGTACTTAAATATTTCTACAGGTGGAACTATATGTTTAGAAACATACACATGTGGAACGCAAGACAGATGCTTAATAAGAAAATGTCGATTGAAAGGTTATCTACGACTGAAGGGTCATATATCCATCTACATACGTCACAAAATTTATGAGCGTTAAGGTATGTATGTAAATATGTATTTTCAGTGTGATTTATCAGCGTTTGTTTGTTTGTTAATGCATACGATAATAATATATAAACATTAATTTAAACCAAAACCATGTTACGAATTTAAAATTAAGCATTTTTTGATGAATAACATTTTTACGAATCTGGTTTGTATTGATTACCTTAGGTTTTAAGTAATCTACTTGGAGTTACAAAACAGGAAGGAAGCCTATGCAAAATATGTAATTTTTCAATACCTAACGAGAAATTTAATTTTTATTTTCGTGTTTTGAAAAGAAAAATTGGAAATCGCTTTCGAAAAAATCGGAAATTCGAAGTTTCAAAATTAAAACTTTTTTCGAAAACGAGGAATTTTATTCTACTTCTCCGACTTTAAACAAAAATCGAAAGCGTTTTCGAATAAGTTGGAAATTCGAAAAATTTCGAAGGTAACAATTTTTTCGTAAACGTTTTCGAAATGAATTTATATGGTTGTCGTAACACACTTCATTTACTGTTCTTAATAAAAATTAAGAAAAAGTAGGAAAGTGATAAAATTTGCTAAATGCTCAGATATTCATTTGAGTGCCCAAAAACAAAAACAAATGTGAACGAAATTTATCAATTATATTTCTATTTAATTATTTTCGTGAATTTTAGAAAAAAATTGGATGAATGCCATACCTAAAACTATGCAGGCCAAATTAAAAAACCTTTTTCGAAAATTCGAGCAGTTTTTGTAAATCCTTATGAGCGCCAGTTTTAGTCCTTTTAGTCCTAGAAGCTGGGCAGATGAGTTTTATGGGAGAAATACACTCAGAGCGTTTGCCAAATCACTCCGCTTAGAAATCACTTGTTTCTAATTGAAAAAAAAAAAACTTGTTTATAAATGCCCTGCAAAAATCATGCATGCATGTATGGAGTACTCGCCATGGACGAAGCGAGTGCTCCAAAATTACCCACAATTCATAAAAAAAATATGGTCCAATTAACATTGCGATGCCCTATGACTGGACCATATACTCCAGCTCATCATTTCATCAAAGTAATCCATGGAGTACTCCAGTATGACGCAAGTGGACCACATGATCCAACGATTTTTGCAGGGATGGTCCAATTGACATTGCGATGTCCTAGGACTGGACCATATACTCCAGCTCAGCATTACATCAGAGTAATCCATGGAGTACTCCAGTATGACACAATCAACATTGCGATGTCCTAGGACTGGACCATATACTCCAGCTCAGCATTACATCAGAGTAATCCATGGAGTACTCCAGTATGATGCAAGTGGACCACATGATCCAACGATTTGGGCAGGGTGGTTTATGTTGCTTTGCGACTTGAACCCATGATCTTCGGTGTAGTAGGCGGATTACGCTACCACCACACGACGTTGGTAAGAAAAAGGCTTTCATACATTAGAAAAAATAAAGGGCATTCCACGCTTAGTAAAACAAACGTGCATCATTATTTAATTCTTTGTATTTCTATAAATAGGACAAAGTAAACCAATTCTTGAAATGAGCTGCCAACAACAAGGCATAGCTTTGATACAAGCTAACATACAGAGTATGACTGTCCAAAGAATAATTCTATGCAAAAAAGGCAATGGGGAAAAGTTGCGCATGAAAAAATGCATGGCTTTGGATTAAAGTGTTCGTCAACAGTTTAATAATCGCAGGAGTGCGGGTTCAAACCCCACTTACGGGAGAAAAAGCTTTGAAGAGATTTACAAGGTATAATCAAACAAGCTGTGACCTTGTACGTTCTGATGTCACGTTGTAATTGAAAACATAAAAATAGTTGCCTTAAGAATTTTGGTCATGCACTAAAAGCAATAAAGGGCACATCCCGCTTAAAAATAATACAGGTACTTTATATTGGTTGAATCTTTGTATTTGCGTCCGCCGTGGTGGGATGGTAGCGTGCGCCGCCTACCGAACCGAATATCCTGGGTTCACGTCTCGGGTAGAGCAACATCAAAATTTAATAGACAAGTTATTTCAATTAGAAGACAATGTTTCTAAGCGATGTCGCCTCTCGACAGTTTTTGGCAAGCACTCCGAGGGTGTTTCTGCCATCAAAAGCTCTCAGTGAAAAGTCATCCGTCTTGCAGATTTCGTTGGGAGTCGGTATAAAACAAGTAGGTACCGTCCCGCCAGTTTGTAGGAAAAATTAAAAAAAAATGAGCACGACGCAAGTTGAAAAAGAAGCTTGGCCTAAATCTCTTCGGAAGATATCGCGCTTTACATTTTTTTTATGACAAAGCAAATCAACTTTTAAAATGAACCGCCAATAACAAAGTGCTTTGGTACAAGGTAACATACAAACAAGTAAGGAAGGCTAAGTTCGGTTGTGACCGAACATTTCATACTCAGCTGAGAGGTTTTGAGACAAATAAGGGAAAATCACCAGGGTAACCCTGGAATGTATTTGTACGATATGGGTATCAAATGAAAGGTGTTAATGAGTATTTTAAAAGGGAGTGGCCCTTAGTTGTATATGTGAAGGCGTTTTCGAGATAACGACCAAAATGTGGACCAGGGTGACCCAGAACATCATCTATCGGGTACAGCTAATTTATTTATATATTACGTATAACCACGAACATTATTCCTGTCATGATTCCTAGGGCTTTTTATTTCGCCATGCAGAATTTTTTTATTTTCTTCTATTTAATATGGTAGTTGTCACACCCATTTTACAAAGTTCTTTCCAAAGTTTATTTTGCGTCAAAAAACCAATCCAATCACCATGTTTCATCCTTTTTTCGTATTTGGTATAGAATTATGGCATTTTTCTTTTTTCGTAATTTTCGATATCGCAAAAGTGGGCGTAGTCATAGTCGGATTTCGCCCATTTTTAATACCAACATAAAGTGAGTTCAGATAAGTACGTGAACTAAGTTTAGAACAGATAAATTGATTTTTGCTCAAGTTATAGTGTTAACAGCCGAGCGGAAGGACAGACGGTCGACTGTGTATAAAAAATGGGCGTGGCTTCAACCGATTTTCACAGAAAACAGTTATCGTCATAGAAGCGACACCCTTACCAAATTTCACAAGGATTGGTGAATTTTTGTTCGACTTATGGCATTAAAAGTATTCTAGTCAAATTAAATGAAAAAGGGCCGAGCCACGCCCATTTTGAAATTTTCTTTTATTTTATTATTTTGTTGCACCATATCATTACTGGAGTTGAATATTGACGTAATTGACTTATATACTGTAAAGATATTAAATTTTTTGTTAAAATTTTTGTTTTTTTAAAAGTGGGTGTGTTCGTCACCCAATTTTGCTAATTTTTATTTAGCACACATATAGTAATAGGAGTAACGTTCCTGCCAAATTTCAACATAATATCTGCAACGACTGTCAAATTACAGCTTGCAAAACTTTTATATTACCTTATTTTAAAAGTGGGCGGTGCCACGCCCATTGTCCAAAATTTTACTAATTTTCTATTCTGCGTCATAAGTTCAAGTCAGCTACCAAGTTTCATCGCTTTATTAATGAATTATCGCACTTATTCGGATTTTTGAAATTTTCGATATCGAAAAAGTGGGTGTGTTTATAGTCCGATTTTTAATAGCGATCTGAGATGTGTGCCCTGGAACTTACATACCAAATTTCTTTAAGATACCTCAAAATTTACTCAAGTTATCGTGTTTACGGACAGACGGACGGACGGACGGACGGACATGGCTAAATGAATGTATTTTTTCGCCCATATCATTTTGATATATAGAAGTATATATCTATCTCGATTAGTTATGCCGTTAGGGGGTACCGTTATGCGAACATAATTATCATACTATGTGAGCTCTGCTCAGCTGAGTAAAAAAATGGTTGTTCAAAGAATAGTCAAAGCAGGCAACTGGGAAAAGTTGCGCAACAGCAAATGCATGGCTTTGTCTGAATACGTTTGTCAAAAGTTCAGTCATAGCAGGAGTGCGGATTCGAATTCCACACTCTTAAGAAGGCTTTAAAGCGGTTTAAAAGGTTTATTGGGAACAGTTGTTGCCTTGTCCGTCGTCATGTCACATAGTCTAAATTTTTACATTTTCTTCTTACAAACAATATCAGTTCTTGAAAAGCCATGAGAGGCTCATGTTATTCCAATTCATTACGAGGTGCTCTTTACATTTCAGGTGAAGCAACATTAATTCGATTTTTGGAAAAAAATGGAAATTTATTAAAGTTAGTTTGTCAGCAAAAGCGGCAGCAGTTTAATTGAAAAGCAGAAAATCTTAGTTAAGGAGATATGTGTGGATGTTTTTGTATAAGCAGAGCGAATACATTAATATAATTCATACAAACCTACATACATATGTATGTATATATATAGAGACAAAGGTAATATTTATAATAATTAGATGGAATAAGACGCTTAGTAGGACTATTTGTATGTACATAAGTTAGCAATTTAGTGTTGGTATATGAATGTACATATGTAATACAGAAATGAATAGTTGAAAAAGTTTTGTAGAATATTTTAGTATGACAGATTTATTTATTACACATACAAGCAACAATGATTGATAATGGCAAAACAACATGAGTAGGATGAATATTATATGTACAATAATAAATGAATGGTAGTTATGAAGTTTGCAAACACGAGTTGTTATAAACTACTACAGCCAGTTTCAATTAAAGTAATTTTTTGTATCAAAATATTTTAAGACTACATACTTCATAGAAGGAAATTTAGCAAGAAATATTTTATTATAAATACAGGGTTGGGCAATTGAGTGTAAACAAATTCGCACCGCTATAATGGGCCAATGCGATGTTCTTAACTATTTCAAAATCAACTCAATAAATATTATATGTGGAATACTCACATATGCTCGTTATCAACTTATCTGCTTATATTGTTTTCGGAAAATTTGTAAAAAATATTGTGACGAATATTACCATCACTAAGTGATACTAGCATCCCTAAGCTGATACTAAGCACCCTCGTATGTACGTAAACATGCAGGGCAGCGGAGAGATACTCACAAACGCATGTCATCATCAGCCGAAGTAGTACTCACATATACACACGCATCTGCCTACAAACTACAAATATACATGTGTATGGCTAAGCATGAAGTTCACGAAATTACTAGACCTTAGGAGAAATGGGTGAACGAGGAAACCGAGAGTATAAAAGCAGCGGAAGCTGAGGCATGACGAAGCAGTTTGATTTAAACACGCTATCAGTTGTGAAGTAATAGTTATTGCGAAGTACTCTCAAAGTAGTCTAATAAAGACCATTTTGCATTATTGAATATTGGGGTTATTTATTCAACAGTTTAGCGATTCGAACGTTAGCAGAAGGTTTGGAATAAGCGGAATTTCACTAAATTCGTTACAATATATACATATAAAATAAAAAAGCTTTTAACCAGGGGCGAATACCCCAACTGTTTTATATTATTAATGAAAATTTTGCTATTAAAACAAGAAATAATTGCGCACAAAAAAACGAATTGGCTATTCGTCTAGATTTTTTTTGTGTCAGTAAGAAGAATACTAAAAAAACAAAGAAAAAAAAAGGAATCTAAAATCTAAAAAATGTTTACTAAATTTACCGAAGCGAAAGGGTCAGCTAAAAAACTATGGTCGTTTGAGTATTTTACACCTTTTTTGCCTAGCCCTGTAGTTTATAGTAAGTACTACATAGTTTATGCACAAATGTTTTTAGTTCAATATATACTATATAATAATAATTAAACTGGAATGCAACTTATTTATATTAAAATTGTGTAATTAGTAAATAAAATTTTAAATTGAAATATTTATATAAATTTACGCCTTATTCATATGTATTTTTCTTTAATACAATGTCCAACCCGAATATTGGATTGCCTACATTCAAAAATTGAGCCTCGCTTCCTCTCTTCTCTCTTTATACCATTTTTCATTCCTTATTATATTTATTTCCCTCCCCGTCTAAATCTCACTGGCACTCTCACTACCACTTGCACTCTCATTCTCACACCAACTCTAACTACCGCTATCATTCTCATTCGCACTCCAACTCTCACCCCCTCCCCTGCCATATTACCCCCTCCCACTCCAGTTCCACTCACACAGCATCCTCACTCATATATGGAATCTCTATAATAAATTTTGGATACATTCCTCAAATAATTTCGGAGGTAAAGCGAATTCAAAGTTTTTCTTAAATTATTATTTCACAAAAATGATTACATATTTTAAAGCATAAATTTATATGAAACCTTAGACAAACGACAGCGTTAATCCAAATTAATGATTCGAAAATAACTCGAAATTCATTCACATTTTAATTAGGTACCGAAGACAACTGACTACATTTGAAATAAAAAAAAAAAAAATGTAAAGAGCGATAATCTTCGAAGAGATTTTAAGCCGAGCTTCTCTTCCAATTTGCGTCGTACTCCTTTTAATTTTCCTAACTACAAATTGGCGGGAGGGGACCTACTTGTTTTATGCCGACTCCGAACGGTATCTGCAAGGCATGCGATGAGTTTTCACTGAGAGCTTTTCATGGCAGAAATACAATCAAAGTACTTGCCAAACACTGCCGAGGGGCGATACCGCTTAGAAAAACTTTCTTCTAAATGAAAAGGCTTGTTTATAAAATTTTGATGTTGCTTTGCTCGTGGCGTGAACCCAGTATCGTCGGTGTGGTAGGTGGAGCACGCACCATCACAACACGGCGACCGGCGTCAAATTCCGAAGACCTCCGTTTGTTATCTAATGTAAGGTAGGGCGTTTCAGCAATTCGGAACTTTCTTCAGCAATTTTTAAATATTTCAAATGTGAAAGTTGGATGTGGAAAAGCTATTGTATTAAGCTAAATTACGCCAAAACGGATGGATGTATGTGGATTAAAATTTGCGCGCATAAATTGGCTTGACGGATCCACTTGCTTTTTGTTTTTTTAAATTGGGGTGACACGTCCCCTGGAATTTAGTTACTTTTTAAATATTTCTTATTTTAATATGTGAGACATAAAAATCGAGATCTAATATTCGGTCCAAAAGGGGCAATTTGTAAAAACGTATAACTCTCGCTGTGCTCACATGAAGGCCGAATAGCTTTCGGAAGCTTAAAATAAGAGGAGTGGCAACTTCACACGTGCCCCATTAAAATGTTTTTATAAATAGTTAGACTTGAGTTCCCTTTTACGTAGATCTATGACATTTGGTATAAGGATTACATATATAGCTATTTAAGCAATTATTAAAAAGTGAGCGGTGGCAGCCCCGCACTATATCCGAAAAATGTTCGAATTGCTTTTAGGACCATTTCGAGACTACTTATGATCATTTCGGTATTGCATTTGGGATGATCTTGGTGCTACTGTAGGATAATTTTTGTACTATTTATGGATCATAGTCCCGCAATGAGCTTTCGGATCATTTTGTGAACTGTTTCGTGATTATTACTGGACCGTTTCAGAATTAATGACAGTACAATGTGAAGGATTATTTCAGTTTGATTTTTCGGATGATGTCTGGGTCAATACGGGAAAACTTCTGGATTATAAGGTATTGTTTTCGGGATCGATGTGGGATCATGTCAAAACTATTTCGGGATCATTCTCCCTCCCCCAATATTGTTTTACAAAGTTACAAGTCTAAGGTCGTCGAAGAGGACTCGTGGCGGAAGTTTAGTAGCGAATTGGAGACGGTGTCTTTCGGAGGCGCCGGATACTCTTTTTAATGTGTTGCCAATAGATTTAATGGCCAAATAACGTGCGGCCTTTTTTGTTCTACGGCTGAGGGAGTTATCCGGCTGGAGAGACAATGTGGTTGGTTGGTTGGTTGAACTATTGCGCTCCGACTGTATTTTTCGATATGAAGTAAGAGGTTGTTATCCCGGATAGGGATTATTAGTCGAAGGAGCCGCCGGACCTGAGCGACAGGCTGCAAATATACACTGACGGCTCCAAACTGGATAAAAAGGTGGGCAGAGGGGTCTTTGCACCTCAACTAGGGTGGAATCTATGATTTAGCCTACCCGATCATTGCAGCGTCTTCCAGGCGGTAGTAGGTGCTATAAATGAGACCGTTGATCACCTGAGGAATGCTGTTCACGGCTATGATAAAATTTGTATTTACTCTGACAGCCAGGCTGCACTAAAAGCGCTTGGATCGGTCACATGTAAGTCCAGGACAGTGGAGAAGTGCCGCAAACCTCTTAGCGAGATCGCTGAGCAAACTTCCCTCAGTCTGGTATGGGTGCCTGGACATTCGGAAATACCGGGCAATGAGATGGCTGACGAACTTGCAAGAGGGGCACATCCGTTCGGCTTTCGTCGTCCTGGAAGGGATTGAGCATGCCGCTCGCTTCCTGTAAGCTCTCTTTGAAAAGAATTTTCCTTATGGAAGCGGGTGTGAGATGGAGCAATCTCTTATTTTGCTACCACACTAAGCTCGTGTGGCCTGAATGGGACACGAGACGTACAAGGAGTCTCCTTCTTCTTGGAAAGGGGGACATATCTCTGGTGGTTGGACTTATAACCGGCCACAAAGCAATCGGGAAGCATGCACAACAGCTGGGTGCTCCTTATAATGATTACTGCAGGAGCTGCAAAGACGAAGAGGAGATATAAACAGTGTAGCATTTTCAGTGCCACTGTCGTGCGCTTTGGCGTAAGAGGAAGAATTCTCTGGTATCTCCTTCTTTGACGACCTTTGTGATCTGGGTAAGTTGGAACCTAAGAAATCCTGAAATTTGCCGAATCGACCTGTTGGTTTGAGTAAGGGAGATCCACGTGGTACCACAATGGGACCTTTTGGGCCTAAGTGCACTGGTGCTCGCATCGGTGGCCACTCTAACCTAACCTAACCTAACCTTCAAGTCTAAATATAGTTTTTATCCAACTTTAGCGCCAAAGTTGTCTGCCATCTAATTTTAATCAGACTTAATATGTAATCAATGAAATGTTGTTAGTAGCAGATAAAAAATATAGCTAGTTGGAACTAATGTTGTCGTTTGTCTATGCATTTAATTTTTTTCACATCCGTAAAAAATCCGTAAACCAATTATTTTTTAACATTTTTAATATAATTTAAAATTTTTGTAGTTTGGTATTTATGGTTATTTAAAATTAGTTCAAAACTTGGTTTAAGTGCAAAGCATCTACGTAAACTTAACAAGATTAAAAGGAAAATAATTTATTGATCTTGTTAGTAAGAATCGGAGGTCATAAGCATTAATGATTTAGTACAAAAAGTCCATTGCCTGAAAGTGATAGGTTCCTGATTTTATGAACGATTCAGCCTTAGGCAACAAGTTACGCGAAACAACTCTCCGTCTAGGTTTCCCTTGAATTCGAAACACTCAGCTAAATTTGTTGATGTCAGGTGTTTACATTAGTGAGGGGCATTTATTATTTCTTGTTTATACCGTGGAAAAAATTGCATAGTTATTATTAGAAGATCTAACGCTTGAAAGATTCATTTGATCAAAATAACTGCTAAGGGACAGCATATGAAAGTAGTGTTCAAAAGGTAACTTTCATCACATGAAAAAACGTCTGTTGGAGACAGTGAGATTAAGAAAAGTTTTATATAGGGGTATGCATAGGGATTAATAAAGAGAGACAAGGGAAATATGCATGTGGGTCAATGCACATTTGCCGTCTGAATTGATGAATCCTACCAAATTTGTGCAAAATCGGTCACTTGTACTCCAAAGATTACGGAGACATTATTTATTTATTTATTTATTTCTTGAAATATAACTATAAATAATTATATTACATAAAAAGGCAACTAGCAACCTGGGCTATCGGCCTACGGAGACATTAGCTCAACATCTTTCCTCGTTCAAAATGTTGGAAATAATGCTTGGTTGATTGCTGTACCGCCCGGATATCCAAGATTCAAGCCCAAGTAGCGCACCAGGCTTTCACACAGGTAGTGCGCGAGTGTTTCTTTGCTGCATTTCTGTTGTTGTTTGTTGTAGCGATAAGGACACTTCCCGATGGCCTTGGGGAGTGTTATCAATGTTGATGGTCCCTTTTTCGGATGCAGGTACGTTTCGGTAACAAGCACCATTAAGGTACTAGCCCGACCACATCGGGAACGATTTGGTATTACGACATGAAACCTTCTAGGCCATAGCCGCCCTCCCAACCCTTAGCGCCAAAGCCTCGGCTGTCAAAGAAACATGATTCGGCACAGGTGAGGTTGACACTTGGATTGGAGAAGCTACATATTGCGCTGGTAACCCCTTGAAAGGGTTGCGCTACACAGCCCCTTGAATCAATTTGGTATTTTAGTAGCCTCTTACAGGCATACCTGCCGCGGGTATATTATAAGCTCCCTAACCCGCTGGTGTGTTGCTGCCTTTCTCGTCGCAGCTTCTGCAAATGCTGTTAAAATGGATCCCCATTCTCTCAGCATGCAGCCAGAGCGGTCAGTGTCGCGTTATTGTGGCGGGGATCCTAAAGCTTTCTTTCTTTGACCTATTTAGTAGGCTCTAAAAGAAGTGATGTGGGAGTTTAGCGCCATGGGCGCTGATTGGCAATCTGTGTAAATGTACACCTCGTGCCATCCTACCGATTCCTCCGACAAGAGCGTACATGCCCTTGGTATGCCTAGAACTTTCGCTTGGAAGACACTAGCAAAGTTGGGAAGACGGACTCAACAGCGATACCTTAAATGCTCAAAAAAGACACCCGCTCACATACCGCAGTCCGTTGTGGAAGCGTCGGTGTAGAGTGAATTTGCGCCCCGTCCCCCTTCAATGCCACCCACCTCAGGGGAAACCTCTACCTTGAGAGGATAATATATAATGTTTTTTTAGCGCTCATATACGCTTTAACTTAAATATCTATGGGCCGAACTGCAAGAAACGATACTAATGCGATCCAGTATTTTTCAGGCAGAAATCCATGCAATAGAAGTTTGAGGTAGAGAATGTCTATGAAGAGGCTTATCCCCGAGAAGTAGCCTCATTATTACACAATGCTGTGCTTCTAAGCTAGTGGATGAATGCATTGGTGTCCAAAATAATATGTGGTCAAAAAAAAGGTGTTGTTAGGATGGGTTCCCGGCATCAGTGACATGAAGGTAATGTACAGGCAGACTACCTATCCAAGCAGCGTGCTGTAGTAGAGTATCGGCTAATCTAAGCAGAGAGAGAATTCTCACTGTGTACTTAACGGGACACTGTATTCTACGATATCACCTAAGTAAATTAACTCTATCCGTAACACAAATCTGTCGCTTTTGTGAGCTGAAGGATGAAACACCGGTGAACATTCTCTACGAATGCGTCGCTCCCACCTAGGTGGTGTGACCCTTAATCCGTTATATGGAGTAAAAAGCATGAAGAGATATTTAAAAGCATCCACACTCAGTAATAGGCTTAAATTTCAAGCACAATAGATCTAAATGAAGGTCGCCGTGCATTGAGGCTAAGTAATAATCACCATATATATTATTTCTAATTGCTGTTTTTATGTACGAGTCCCTTTTTCGCTCTTATTTGGAATCCAAATCTACAAATAAAGTTTTGGTTGTAAATATGGAGATTCGGGGTATTAGCGAGCTTTGGGCAATTTTGGTCGTAGTGCTTTTGTTTAGCTATATTAAAATAATTTGCTAAAAATAAACGATTGTGAGCACACAAAGAAATCTATTTGTACTATGGCACTATTGTGAATATTTGCACTGCATTACCGGCAGTTGCTCTCATGAGCCAGATGGCAGCGCAAGCTGTAATTTCAATTGATTGATAGCACAGCTGATTTCTGTTGATATTTGATATGAGACTTTTAGATTGGTTGCGCAAGATGCGCACGGGTCCGGCTCGTAATAGTAAAATAATAATAATGAAAGCAATTATCGATTTTGTCACAATATGATTCAGCATTGACCTTTGACCTTTAAAATCTTATAGTTAGGGTTAATTTCGTATACATATCTAATTACATAAATACTATGCACTTATTTCCCAATATAAAAAAATATATATAGTATATTCACCAGGATTTTTCGATAAGAAACTACAACCGATTCTTATGAGATTTTTTCTATAGAATCCGAATCTGAATCACGTTTTGGAATTGAATTTACGTCAACTCTAATCAATATCGGATCGGGTTCTATAAAAATCGGTAATAATACAAAATTTTGTTAGACAGTATTATCTTTTCCAAAAGAAAAAAAACGTAAAAGCCTTTGTGTTGTGTATTGGAAACGCTGGTGGCATTATTGATATTGGATGATGCGGCTACTCTAAACAAAAACAACAATATACATTAAAGCTAAAATGAATTGTGCTAAACGCTTGTCATATTTATAAAACAGACTAAAGAACTTTTGTTGTAATTATGCAAACGGTGTCAATAAAACGCGAAGAAATGTCGAAATAACATTTTCTGGTTTGGTCTACTTGTTGGGTCGTCTTTTTGCTTGTTTCTTGAACTACACTGAACTAAAATATTTTTGTGGTTCTAGTTTTTTGTTTTGTTTTACTAAAGGGTTGTACGCTTGCGCATACAATTGCATTACCTTACAGCCAGCATCAAATTTCAAACGCCAAGATGGACGCCGCTCAGCCATTGTATTCGATGACGACGACAAAGCACCGCTACTACTACTGCTACCGCTACTGCTGTGTGTTGTCGTCGTAGTCAACGCACCGCTACTATAACTATTAATACTACTATTGGTAGTTTTGTTAGTCACTTGTAATTCATTTGTCAAATGAAGTGGTGAGGATTCTTTACATTCACTCGCAAGCGGCAGTGATGTTGCATCTAAACTGCGACGACTGCTATTCATAATTTTTCCATAACTTGTTGAATCTTTGTATGTGATGACCCCGCCACCGCTAAGGCTATCACTTTCGTGCAGCAACGATGTTGGTGGTAGAGAACGCGTTTTGCTAGCCACTGTCAACTCATCACCACCTGCACCCTGCACGCTACTATATTTACTTGCTTCATAACGTAAGCGCTCAACAAGCGTTGAAGTATTACTACTGCTGTTGTCGCTTTCATAAGGTGGTGGTATACGCTTTTCGCGCAAGCGTACAGGGCTTTCGAGTGTGGGTGTAGGTGTCTTGGCGACTGTGGATATTGGCGTTGTAGGCGTGGTTCGATCGTTAGCTGGCACTGATTCATTCACAGCCAATGGTAATGGTGTCAAACGTGCACGATCATTATTTGAAGTTGTATGCGTATCTATTTTAGGTAAGTAGGTATTTGAGGCGGAGTTGACAGTTGCATTATTTTCGTTGTCAATTGTTAGTTTTGGGGAGGCTCTAGCATCTTCAGTCTTTTCTTTTGGCAACTCATTAGTTTCAATAAGTTCACTCTCTTCTGAGCATTCCTCCTCTTCCTCCTCATCATCACTTTCATTATCATCTTCATCTTCATTGTCGATTTTTATTTCACTTTTTGCCACATTTTCTGTTCGAGCTGTTTTCGTAGTTTCATTTGCTACAGCTTCAGTTTGCTTTAACTTGTTAGACACCTTTGATTCTTCATCATCTTCACTCTCGCTATCACTCTCATTTTCCCGCTCTTCTTCACTCTCACTTGACTCATCATCGTTTCTATCAACTTGCTCATCTCCTTTCTTTTTGACTGTTTGTACATCTTCTTTATTATTCACATCACTCTCATCTTCAATTCTTATTTCGGGTGGTGTAACCACTATTGTTGTTTCCACAACTTCAGTGGGTGATACACTACCCACATATGAATGTCTTGGTGTTAGTGTATATGTGGCACTGACTATTTTTTCATCATCATCATTGTCATCGGTGGTATCATCGGTCGTTGCATCATCTATTGCTGGGCTCATAACTTTTCGTGCTGGCGCTACTATTGTGAATGTGGCCGAAACATTTTCGCCATCATCGTCCACAGGCACTTGATCACTTTCGGCGACGTCTTTTAGTTCAGCGCTGTTGATTCGTGTTTGCAGCGTTATTGTAGCTTCATTATGGATCGATTGACAGCGCTCTTGTGATTCTGTGTGAGATTTAGTACTTTCAGCATTTTCTTGTTGTTGCTGTTTTGCGGTTGAGATTGTTGTTGTTGTTACTGTAGCTATTTGCGTTTCATTCTGTTAATAATTGTTTTTGTTTAATTTAACAAAATTAAATATTTTCTCTTCTTTGAGATTGGTGTATTATTATGTAATATACATATGTGTAAATGATACAGACAATTTTTATTTTAGCAAATAGATACCAAAAAAACATATTTAGTTTTGTAATATCTACATAGAAAGATATATAGTATCTGTAATACAAGCATAAATTCATTAATTAAAATACTGAAAAAAAAATAACAGAAATCGCTAAAATACGTTCTACGTATTATTTTTTACATATCAATAAGCGCACGCATGCGCATTAATCAATTCAAGAAATGTACAAAAATTGTCACACATCTTATTTTTTATTTTTTCCTTAAATGAACAGAAACCATATTCATGCAATTTAACATTGCACATTTCATGCAAACAAACTAGAAAACTCACACAAACTCATTGCATTTAGAAAATAAAAATGAGATTCCGTTTTGATAGATTAATTGTCATTTACCTCGAATATTGTCGCGCTTAATAACTTCTACGTAAACACTAAACACATTTCTGGATTACAAATTTTATATACACCGATTCCTCAAGATTTTTGTAATTTACATAGAATTTGTAAGCCTAGTAAACTCTTTAATTAAATGTTTATCTACATACAAATATCAAATTTAAATTTCATTTGGCAATTTAAAATTCGACACGAAAACTATTAAGCGAAAAACAAATATTTCGTAGGCATTTAATCCTGAGAAGCAGGATAATAAAATAAAATTTTTCTCCACTCTCAATACATTAATATGAGTGAAATACCTTATTCTTCTAGCACTGGTAAGATACCCAATTCAACAATTCTAGTAGACAATTTGGGGTGTGTTGGGAAAAAGTATACCGCAAAGTCTGCCCTCCTTGCTTAATGGAAGCGTGTGATTCAAGGCATTTGAGTTGCTATGTGGCAGAACGCCACCTCCAATGACATGCCAATGTTAAATGGACATACAATATGTAGCCGGACGTTGTACCTGCTAGAACGGCTATGACAATGCCAAGTGGCGACTTGCAGAACTATTGGGTAAATAAGAAAATTTTTTTATAAACGGGGTCGCTCCTCGGCAGTGGAGCACTCAGAGTATATTTCTGACATCAAAAGATTCTCGGCGAAAATTCGTTCGGAGTCGGCATAAAACTTGTATGTCCCGTCCGCTAAATTATAGGAAAAATTAAAACTTGGCGGAAATTGGAATAGAAGCTCGACCTTAATCTCCTCGGAGGAATATCGCGTCTTGTATTAATTAATTTATTAATGTAATAAATTTTGATGCCAGCCTGGCTTTTAAATTGAATTGAGGATTTCAGGTTTGCAGAAACATTTTAAGAAAGTACTTCGCGAAGATTTTCTGTTCTTTTATAATTCTAATCAACATTTCAGATTATTTATGTATATAGAATACAAATATGTTTTTTTTATTGTTGTAACGGTAAAGCAAAATCCGACGGTTTGGCGAGTGTTTTCGCGTGTTACACCTGGGCTTTTTCAATCACAACTGCTTTGTTCAGCATTTCAACAGTACTGTCGGCGTTCATCAGCTGTAGTGCTGCTGTTTTGTGATTTGGCTAGTACAAGTACGAATGAACTGTGGTTTCATTTACTGTCAAAGCGAGAGTGATTTTTCACGAAATTGATTTTACAAATCAAATGATACCGTATTGGATTGTTCGAATTCAAAACCGTGTAAAACAAGGTTTGAAAACATTAATCTGGAGTTGTTACCAACGACGAAAGTTAAAATACCTTCTAAGAATTTAAGTACAAAGTACAACCCGACCCATTCAAAGGGAAGAGTGCCGAATACGTTAAAATCGCATAGTTGCATATTGCTGTGCATTAAGCCAGGTATAACAGAATATCTACAAACGTAATACTTATTCCACTTCTGAAATAAGCCAGTACACAATACTTCTCATAGTGCGGTTGAACCATCCGTCTTAGCTAAAACTAGAAGTTACTAGGGCCTATTTAATTTAATTGCTGCCACAAGATTTGCCAACCGCCCTAAGTAGCTCGTGAATACATAACGTCAAATTATTTCATTCAATTTCACTTTGAACAGTTTAAAAAAAGTTTTTTGGCGAATTTTCTACAAAACGAAATCTCAAATTTGACTAATTGTAGCTAACAACTATATTATATTTTAACATTTGTATAGTGTAGTTTGTAAATAATTTTGAAAAAATAAAAAATAAATATACTTTAAATAATTGCGTTTAAAAAGTCAAGAAATAAATTGTTTAAGGTATAGTCCATGTAGTGAGTATTGAAATGCAGACCTACGCTTACTTAATAATCAATATACTCTAAGCTAATCAATATTGTCAATAACTTACGAACTAATTATAATAATCACCGCAGACGAGAATGCAATAAAAAATAACGTCGACATAAAGTAATACTAGTGCTTCTAAGAAACTATACAATAAAGTTTAGAAGTAGATATATGAAAGAATAGAAGTTGAAAGCCACTGTATGACCTCACAAATATTTATATAAATGCAATCAGAAAGTAACGGCGGATGCTGTCAGGTGCTGCTTTTTTTGAAGCGGTTACGCATTTACTTCATTATTTATTTTAGCTCCTATTTTACTTTTGTTCTTCATAAGTTTGATGTAATGCATATAAAATCAAATTTCAGGCTGGCTGCTTGCGCTATGCGGTTAATAGCATGAACGGCGGATAGCACATATTAACATAAAGCACCAAAAACGCACAAAATATTGGCGGTTTAATGGCAGTTTGTGCTTGCTTAAATGTAAAAAACTTGTCGCTATTAAATGTGCTATGTTATAATCTGATTTGAAGGCCGTAATTATTTCCTTTTGCACAGAATGTAGCCAAAATCAACACCGTACTTTAAAAAGTTAAGTTCCAAAGCCAGTGGGGTGGCACAACTCCAGTTAAAGGTGGTTTATACATATAGGGAATTTTGAAGTGTACATATGGACTGTGTTGGATTGCATTGGCTGTGGTGTGGTTTCATTGGGGTTGGGTTGTGATGATATTGTTACAACTACGATTAATTAATTAAATCAACACCAAACCATATTCCAAATCCTAGTTTCGATTTTAATTAAATTTAATAACAGCACCATGTCTAAAGCTTTTTTTAATGATTTAAAACTTTGTGTATTTGATATCGACTATAACGAATGTGTGAAGGATAATGGTAATTTTTGAAGGCTGCTGATTGATTGATTGGATAATTAATTTGTGGAGAAAGTTATGAAAAAGGTCCTAATGGTAATGGTAAGTGGTGATTGTTGAAGGTATTGATTGTGACCAAAAACACCATAGGGACATTGTGCGTTACAAAATGAGCCTGATTTTAATTTGTTTCAAATCGTACATAAAACAAAAATACAGTAGTACACTTCACAAGTTTTTGCAAATTGATTGATCAAATACATATGTATATGTGTATGTTTACACAATTATTTAAAATGTAAAGATTATTACTTAATTAAATGATATATGTTGTATCAATGTAGTATATCTGTATAGCTTTAGCTTCTTCTTTAACTTTTTTATAAATAAATTTTGTTTTTTTAGCGTCATTTTTAAAAGCTTACTATAATTTGTGTACTTACGCTGCTACCGTTATTGTTGTTATTCATATTTGAATTTTTCTTCTTGACCAATTCTTCGGCACTTTTAATTTCATCTAATGTGACACCCTGTGTTGAACGACGTGTCTCACGTACACGCTTTGCATGTGCCTTACGTTGTGTTTCGCTCTCTTCGTCACGCACGGGTGGCACAAAGGATCTGTAAATGTATGATAATAACCAATTGAGTAAAAATATACAAATCAACTTGTTTTCATGTTTTAAAGTAGACGGAAGTCAGTAGTAAGAAACAAGAAAGAGAAAGCATGCGATGGTATTTATATATGTATGTGCATATATATCTGGTACTGGACGCTTAATACTGTTGTGAAGCCAAAAGACACCCATGCTTCCTAACTTTGATGGTCAAGGATTACGCAAAGAATGAGAACGTCCCTTGCTAATGCACTTAGTGCCTTAATGGGAATACCTTCCTGCACTAATCTAATAGCGAAAGAGGCAACACTTGCTGCACTTAAACTTCAAAAAAATATCTCTGAGATAAAGATCGGAAAAATGACAGGGTATATGAAAGTAATAAGAAAATTCGTAGGAAATTCCGTAATGCAACTAGTTACGTGATGCAATGGCGTCTAGGCGCAGAATCGCACGTAACTTTTAGGTGTGCATTGTGAACAAAGCCGTTTGGGAAACAGGGAATCTATATATTGAGCTTGACTCAAAGGTCTTATTCAAAGATCGACCAAAATTGTATGACGGAACAACTGAAGCTTGGCATCTATGGGCCGAACTTCAAGAAATCGATGCCAATAAAATGTTATCCTACTATTTTTCTGGCAGAAATCCATGCAATAAAGGTTTCGGGCAGGAGAGAATGTCTACGAAGAGGCTTATTCTCGACGAGTATCCTCATTGTGCCAAGAGACACTTAGGCAGCCTTAGGTGCCTTGCAGTCTTACACAATAACTTCTAAGCTAGTGAATGAATCCATTGGAATTCTAAATGATCTGGGAGCCAAAATAGAGTTTTTGTTAGGATGGGTTCCCGGGCATCAGGGACATGAAGGTAGTGAACAAGCAGAGGCTAGAGCAGCATTCTATGATCCAGAGCCCTTCTGTGGTAAATAATGGATTAATTACGCAGGACAAAGCCACGCCAAATTGTTTATACTCCCACCAACGAAAGTATAAGCCAAACTCATTAAGCTAAGCAGAGAAGACCTGCGAACTCTCACTGGGTACTATACTGGACACTATCTATTCGATACACAAATCTGTCGCTTTTGTGAGCTGTAGGATGAAACGCCTGTTCACATTCTCTGCGAATGCGTCGCTCTGGTAAGGCAGAGACTCTCCTATCTAGTTGGCGTGAATCCTAATCTAATTCTTTACCTTATTGATAAATGAATATACAGCAGTTTTGCTTTGTGTTGTGCCCCCGGGGCAGTTAGTTTAGGCACCTTAGTCTGTCGCAACTCTGTGGTCTGAATCCAATGTTAGACACTCATGCTTACGCTTCCTATTTCATGGGCTCAACCTTTATTGTGTTATTTCCTTTATGCTGGGATGCAAATCCTATAAGCCTTGCTGTACTTGCCTTCTTAGCTAAGCACTCCGTCAGTTCATACCTATTCACATCTCTCATGCCCAGGGATTTTATTTCAGCAGAGGAAATTACCTGGAGAGCTGCCTAACTATCACTTAGTACCACGATGCTCTCATTTAAGTAGTCTGTGCACAAACTGCGAATTTCCACCTAAAATATGATCGAGAACCGGCCCAATAAGTAGGGATTTGATTCCTAAATCCATACCTTCTGGCGCCTTCCGATTGGTAATTTTACTAATCGAATGTATGGTCTCGGGAACACACAGGGTCAAATGTTTCGTTGCATTTCAACTTTATTTAAAAAACTTTTTTTAAATCTTACGATATTTTTAATGTCGTCCCTGGGAATTGGATGAGTGAGAGTGCTCTCTTTGTTTCTATATTTTGTAGGACTGAATTACTTTGCCTTTGCACAAACCTTCTTTTACTTTGCCAGAGTGCACTTGGATTTTCAGTCTCAATGCGGCGCACCACTTATTCGTTAATTTAGTTGTTGTTGTAGCCGTGCTTCGCCCCATTCAACAGGTGCAAAATTTATATCAATAACCTCTAACGGGACTTCGAGGAAATTTGAGACAAGGGTGTTAGAGATAAGGGTGCTAGAGGAGTTGGTTCCACATTGTAATTGGAAAGATGGTTGGTGTCATGTGAGGACACCTTACAATCTGGTATACATTGGGAATGTCGGGGTTGATTCTGGATAAATAAGACTTTTTTACAGTATCCAGATCCAAATTGGGCTGCAGAAACGCGCGTCTCCGCAGGGAGATTGCTTTCCGTAACTGCGAATTTAGGGTATTTTTCTTTGAGAAAGGGGTTGATCCGTCAATTGTGGGCATAGTAATTTGACGACTTTTGTGTATGTCTCGGAAGGCGTTTTTTGTGCCTTTTTCCTACATACACGACTGTTTTCTTGAGTGCCGAATTTCTTACGGATATGACCTCTTAATTTCCTGGCAGGCGCAGCCTCTTCAATCGGATGCCTGTTGGGATACCTATGTTTCTGAGTATTCAGCAGAAACTGTTTCTTCAGCATTTCATTCTTTTCCTTTATGGGGAGTATTCTCGACTCACTGAGTAGATGTTGTTCTTGAGTCATAAGGAGACTTTCCGTGGCAGTTCTAAGCTCGTCACATCACTATGTCGGCAACCCTCTATGGTCTTAATTTTTACCGAACTGTCTGCCATTGAGGTTTCGTTTATCCTCGTATTAAGTGAAATTTATATCCACATTCTTATAGGATTACAAATTTTTTCACACCAAAACAATTACATATTTTTCTTTTTTCTTGTAGTGATAATGACTTCAGCACAGGGGCGGAAACTGTTATTCCTTTTATGTATAATATAATTCCTTGCAAAACTATTAATTTTGGACTTTTAATATATTTGGATCAGGATAAAAATTATTTTCGGATTTTTATTACCTGAGTCCGACAGAACTAGTTAAACTCGGACTTTTAAAAATAAAAGTCCGGAAATAAAAGTTAAATCCGGACTTGTCTTTTTGTTTTGACGTTATCGTCTTCACGGACAGACAGACGGACATGGCTAAATGAATTTCTTTTAATAAAGGAAATTTTTTAATTCGGATAAGCCCCTTCTTTGTTATCAAGCCGGACTTTTATTTTGGCCTTAAAAAATAAAAGTCCGGATTTAATTTTTATTTCCGGACTTTTATTTTTAAAAGTCCGAGTTTAACTAGTTCTAACGGACTCAAAAAATAAAAATACAGATTTTACTTTTATATGTGGACTTTTATGGAAAAAGTTCGAAAAATAAAACGGATGCATGATTCGACATGATATTGCTAAAGGGATACCTGGGAACTCAAACATTTTTACCTAGGACAATATTTAACCAGGATTTTTTGGACTCCGAAAAAAAATACATAATTTTTATTTTCCGTCCCTGCTTCAGCAGCATTTTGAGGCTGAGATCTTCTGTACGTTAACTTCTAAAAGTCGTATCTTCGAAAAAGTTAATTGCGATTCCTTAAAAAAAACAAAATCTAAGAAAGTGTTTCGAGTTTAAAAAAACCAAAAAAGACCTTTAAAACAAACAAAAATCGAAAAAACGCTCGGGCTATTGCGTTTTTTCGATTTTTGTTTGTTTTAAAGGTCTTTTTTGGTTTTTTTAAACTCGAAACACTTTCTTAGATTTTGTTTTTTTTAAGGAATCGCAATTAACTTTTTCGAAGATACGACGAAACGAACAAATTTATTTACATCATAAATAGTAATTAATTCAAACCTTAAGCTTTTCAAATAGCGGGTTAGTACATCGATTAGAAGGCAGATTACAACAAAAAATTATTTAGTCAAAAGCAATGCAGCGACTAATTTTTCAATAAACGGACAGAGTATGCAGTACGTCAAAATTAGCAATTGCTTTAGAGCGGCTAATACTACAAATCATCAAACAATAACAACAAAAAATGCAGCATATTTTTGCACGGCGTTTCAATATAGCCAATATTTACTTGAAGAAGTTTTTGAAAATTGTGCCTGCTGACATTTTCGGCTTTGTAGTTGTAGTAGTTGGGGTAGTAGATGCACTTGCATCAGGCGTTGATGGACCAGACACCGATGATGACGATGAAGATGACTGTTTAGTGTCATTGTTGTTATTATTATTACTGTTATTCGCAGTGTTTAAATTTAAGACTGTATTGCCAATTTTATTGTTATTGTTGTTGGTAGTGCTTGCGACATCTGCATTAGCAGCTTTCTCAACATTTGCTGACAACTTCGGAGTTGAGCTAAGGTGAGTGCCGGGTAATTTTTTGAAATAATAAGAAATAACATTAACAATCAAATAGCTGTGTTGAATAATAGACAAGAGCAGTGTGAGCGACAAGAAAAGATTTAAATAAATATGAAGATATAACTAGAAAGTAACTTTATTAAGTGAAGTTTGTGAAAATATCATCATGACAGAAGTGTAGTCAACTAGCACTTTGAAGCAAGATTTTTTTATGTTCTTAATTTTTTAAATTTAAATTTTATTTTTTAAAGTTATTCCTTTTAAATTTTTTAATTTTTTTTATTTATCAACCATTTTTAGAGTTATTAAATTTTTTAAATCAATTTTTTTTATTTATTGTTTTTTTTATTAAAAAAAAGTTAGTTTATTTTTAATTAGACTATAATTTTTTTTTTATGAAAGGCGTTTTTGACTAACAGAGCTTGCTCCCTTAGAAGATCCAGAGAAAAACCAAAGCCGCCATGGTGGAGCAAGAAGCTGAGTCCTCCTTGAAGACAGGTAAAAGAAATGTTTAAACTGGCTATGGTTGCGGAAAGCGAAGCGTTCAGGGATGAGTATAGGGATCTGTTGAAGGAGAAAAGTCTCAGCAAGGGAAAATATAGTCCAGGGACAAATAAATATAGAGTAGGGGGAATGGTCGGGTAGTAGTGAAGAGTCCCTCGATACGCTTTTCGACACACATTTCCGATCGGGATACGATGCAGAAGAGCCAGCGGAGAGCACTTATACTTCAATCACGGAGCGGGTAGTGCCGGGCTTGGTAGCTCATACAAAAATCGAATGGGTGGTGAAGACTTTCTAAGTTTAAGTCGCCGGGTCCAGACCATTTCTGCTCAAATCCACTTAGAGGCTAAGAGATGTGTACATAATGTCCAACATGGTTGGAAAACTGTTCCCACAAAGTAGAATGCGAACACCAAAGGCAAGTCGGTGTACACGGCACAGCAAATGCTGCTTATACACATAGAAAGAGCCTTGGCATGCAAGGAGTCTTAGACATTGCCGGGGCTTCCAACAATGTCCCGGAACAGGCGATCATGGAGGGTCTTCTTTACATTGATGTACATCTAGCCCTAATCGGCTGCATGCTTAATTGCAGGAAGTTTACTTCGCAAGGGGGGCTGTATGAGGCCACAAAATCGATGGACATAGGCACGTCGCAGGCCGGGATATTATCAGCTCTGATTTTGACGCCGGTCATCAACCAACTGACCAGGTGATTAGATAAGGAAACTGTCAAATTTCGGCGGAAGAGCAGAAGCGCGAGTTGCAGAAAGAAACGGTTGATCACGTTATGTGTTGTAGTTGTTATTGTTGTAGTAGTGTACGTTCTGTGTTCGCGTCCTGCCCTTGCGAGGTCAAGGTTGCAGCTACTAGGTGCGTCATAGTTGCTCGAGGCAGCAATTAAGCTAGATTCACGAAACCTTCTAGTATTCGCCAACAGGACGAAGTTACTCTATAATAAAAGTCCTGTTACTTAATTGGACTTTTTACGTTTTGTCGTCAAACAAACTATGGACACATTCAGTCTATGGCATAGGCAACAGGAACATACACCAGGTGGCGCACGGGTCGAAATATTTGAAAATTTATGCAATCTAGGGATCGTCTTTCAGCAGAAGAAATCGCGGTGTTGTTTAGAATTGATTTCACTTTTAAACTTATTTTTTTTGCACTTTTTAATTTTATATACACTTACGAGTAAACAAAAAAGCAGCGAAACTGATCTGCAAATTTTATCAGTTATTCTTTTTATTTGTATATGTTAATTTAAAATAAAACTTTAATTAATTGTGGTGCGAAAATCATGTTAACCATTCTGGAAAAAATTCGAAATGTTTTTAAGATTGTCAAAAGTACTTCCAAATTATTTATTAAAAATTTTAGGAAACTTTTTTAGTATGCAGTTTTGTAGTCCAATGAAGTTTATCTAACGAAGTACAAGCTTGGAGCCTCAGAAAATTCGCAGTGACTTTCGAAAGTTCTATATCGAGAGAGTGTTTTAAATATTGCTCCTTTTAATGCAGAAAATTAAATTTTTCAGGAGTTTCTTAAAAACTTCCTGAATTTTCGAAAATTTTCGAAAACGTTTTCGAAATTAGTTTACACTGTTCTCGTCAAATACTGCATTACACTTTTTATTAGAAATTAACGAACCTAAAAATAGAAGATAACAAGTAAGGAAGGCTAAGTTCGGGTGTATCCGAACATTACGTACTCAGCTGAGAGCTTTGGAGACAAAATAAGGGAAAATCAGCATGTAGGAAAATGAACCTAGGGTAACCCTGGAATGTGTTCGTATGACATGGGTATCAAATGGAAGGTATTAAAGAGTATTTTAAAAGCGAATGGATCTTAGTTCTATAGGTGGACGCCTTTTCGAGATATCGCCGTAAAAGTGGACCAGGGGTCACTCTAGAATATGTTTGTACGATATGGGTATCAAATTGAAGGTATTAATGAGGAATTTAAAAGGTAGTGGCCCTTAGTTGTATATGTGAAGGCGTTTTCAAGATATCGACCAAAATGTGGACCAGGGTGACCCAGAACACCATCTTTCGGGTACCGCTAATTTATTTATACAATATGTAGTACCATGAACATTATTCCTGCCATGATTCCAAGGGCTTTTGATTTGGCCCTGTAGAACCTTTTCATTTTCTTCAACTTAATATGGTATCAATTTTACAAAGTTTTTTCTAAAGTTATATTTTGCGTCAAAGAACCAATCCAATCGCAATGTTTCATCCCTTTTTTCGTATTTGGTATAGAATTATGGCATTTTTCATTTTTTGAAATTTCGATACCGAAAAAGTGGGCGTGGTCATGGTCGGATTTCGCCCATTTTTACATAAAGTGAGTTCAGATAAATACGTGAACTAAGTTTAGTAAAGATGTATCGATTTTTGCTCAAGTTATCGTGTTAACGGCCGAGCGGAAGGACAGACGGTCGACTGTGTATAAAAACTGGGCGTCTTCAACCGATTTAACCCATTTTCACAGAAAACAGTTATCGTCACAGAAGCTATGCCCTTACAACATTTCACAAGGATTGGTGAATTTTTGTTCGACTTATGGCATTAAAAGTATTCTAGAAAAATTAAATGAAAAAGGGCGAAGCCACGCCCATTTTGGAATTTTCTTTTATGTTTGTATTTTGTTGCACCATATCATTACTGGAGTTAAATGTTGACATAATTTATTTATATACTGTATATATATTAAATTTTTTGTTAAAATTTTACTTACATTTTTTTTTTAATTGGGCGTGTTCGTCATCCCATCTTGCTAATTTTTATTTAGAACACATATAGTTATAGGAGTAACGATCCTGCCAAATTTCATCATGATATCTTCAACGACTGTCAAATTACAGCTTGCAAAAATTTTAATTACTTTCTTTTAAAAGTGGGCGGTGCCACGCCCATTGTCCAAAATTTTACAAATTTTCTATTCTGCGTCATAAGGGTAACCCATCTACCAAGCTGTTTCGCTTTATCCGTCTTTGATAATGAAGTATCGCACTTTTTGGTTTTTCAAAATTTTCGATATCGGAAAAGTGGGCGTGGTTATAGTTCGATTTCGTCCATTTTAAATAGCGATCTGAGATGAGTACCCAGGAACTTACATACCAAATTTCATTAAGATACCTCAAAATTTACTCAAGTTATCGTCTTCACGGACAGACAGACGGACGGACGGACATGGCTAAATGAATTTCTTTTTTCGCCGAGATCAGATTTATATATAGAAGTCTATATCTATATCGATTAGTTTATGCCGCTACGGAGTACCGTTATGCGAACAAAATTAATATACCCGCTTAGGTCGCATACCTAAATATATCTGGCCCCCCTCGTAACATAACTAACTACCACCCACACATGCTTGTGGTCACTAGTACACGTATGCATTTTATATTTTTACCGCTGTGAGCACGCGGTATAGCATTTTTTGTTGCCGGGAAACCGAACGAAGGAGCTGCATCGTGGGTTCATCGCCCTATGTTGCAAAGAGGCTTGTCCTCTTTGTATCCAGCAGCCAGCGAAGTAACACGATATTTCACGTCCACGTAAGTGCCGATTTTCAAAATATACTTAATACTTTAATTTCACAAAATTTGTTAATTTTTCCCTAACACTTGATGTATTTTCATACATTTAATACATTTAATAAAAAATCCATTTGTAATTCCCTTTATTCACACGAAAATCCTTTTTGGTGTTTTTATTTTTCTTCTTTTTTCCCGCCTAAACCCCAATCTTCAACAATCCCGTGGGTGCGCGCCGTTGCCACCACGAAATTGTACATATATCTTGTGAGCTCTGCTCAGCTGAGTATAATAACTGACAATATTTGCAAACCATTTTTGCTGCAATTTTTGTACTCGTCGTCGTATAGTTTACATTAATTTAATAATTTTCGTTAAGCATGTTTTTTTTATTCACTTCACGTTTGTTGTAGAATAACTCACCTGCGTATTGGCGTAGTTGTTGTTGCAGCCGTTGAAGAAGTATTTGTTGTAATAGCACTTGTCGTTGTCGACGCACTTGAATCGCCTGTGGAGGGCGCATTATACGACGCCGGTATTGTGGTAGCTGATGTATTGGTTGAAATAGTTCTAAAGAAAAATATTCACATGAAATAATTTTGAAGTGTACAATCATTTATTTTACACAGACATAGCGATGTAAACCTAGTAATGATGATTGGTAACATTTAAGATGCGTTACCAAGTCCATTTTGTGCACACATAAGTCTATCAACCATTGTTTCGTGCAATGGACTACTGGATATAAAAAAATTAGGGGGAAGTCAAAGTATTCTTGGACAATTTGATTTCGATCGAAAATATCTAAAAAAAAAAAAAAATTTATCAAAAATATTCATGAGTTCGATTGCTGTCCTAGTTTTTGCAAATCGAACAAATTTCAATTCATTGAAATATGGCTATACAATTTAATCCACGTAGCAATCAAAACTGATGAAATTAATAAGAATTTCTCTAGTTTTCCTATCTAGGTATATTTTTCTTTGCGAACCATGCAGAAATGGATGTGTTCATCCAATACAGTTTCAATGGTATATGGAGTCTTAGATTAGCGACGACTCCTTTGCTTTTTAATCGTGAGGTGTCTCCTTTCCTCGATAATCTTATTCGCTTCCTCTCGCCCTTTTTACAAAAGTGTCCTGTTATTTCCCGAAGGTTGATCACAAAAACCGTGGAATAGAGCAGGATACTACGGACTATCAAAACCATTCGAGCTTTACAAATCAGCAGGCCTGCTACATGTTGTAATAGCTGTCGATAAACTGAAACCTTTTCTATTTGAAAGTGCACAGGCGTTCTTCAACATGCAAACTATACCGCTCAAAAGCCAAGAACTACAGGCCAATAGGCCGCTCATTCTTCATCTAGAAAACATTGGAGACCTTATTGAATTGTACATAAGGGATCAACTTACGCCTTATGGATTCAAAATAACAGCGTACCGGAAATCGAGGTCGGTTGAAAGCGAACTTCAGAAATGATGAGCTTTCCAACTTCTTCGGTATGTAGAATGGCTACCAGGGGCATCCTATACGGAGACATGCTGTCGTCTGTCCTATTGATACTGAAAGTTATCGAAATCCTAGAAAATTTAACGCTTAAAGGGGAGGTAGTCGCATACGCTGTCAACTCAGTGATACCGATCACAGGTAAGTCTCTTCGAAGGGTTGTGTACTGCAAACCTTTCTAGAGGTTACCAGCGCAATATATAGCTTCTACCTGTGGCAAGTCCTGTTTCTTTAGCAGCCGAGATAAAGGGGTGGGGGCGGGATGGCCTATAAGGTTCAATGTGGTCATATTAAGCCGATCCCAAAATAGTCGGTGAGTGGCGCTTGTTACCGGAACGTACCGGATATATATCCGGCAAAGGACCATCAACATCGGTAACACTCGAGCAGTCGCTACAACAACAACTAGATAAACAAAAACTCTCTTACTTCACTTGCTAAAATTTAAAGAAACAATAATAAATCTCTCCACTGAAGCCAAATATCTTGGTATAATTCTCGATTACAAAATAAGCTTGAAAAATTACATTGAAAAGAGATCAAAGAAAGCTTTGACAAGGGTATTATACTTCCAAAAGGGCCCCCGGAAGAACTGGAGACTGTCGCTTTATTTTATCCAGTGAACAGCTCATATCAGAAGAGGTTACACGCTATCCTTCACTTGGTGCTCTGCAAATGTTTGTAGAGAATTTGGCAGAAAAGGGGGGCTCTTAGACATGGCAGCAGAACGATTAAACAGTGTCAAAATTGGCCTAGAGCGGACACGGTCTATATTACTGCAATTTCTATAAAAGAGATAATCGATCTATCTAAACATGGTTTTATTGCAGGTTGCTCAGCTATTACAAATCTTGCTGTTCTGTGTAAATCCCATATATACAGATCCGGAGTGCCACACGGTAGGATCCTCGCCCAATCTTATTTGAAATATTCAACAGTGACGTTGGTGTAAAACATTCGAAATTGTCACTTTAAATAGATGACTTAAAATTATATAGAAGGATAACATGTCCATCAGATGCATTGCTATTGCAGAATGATTTAAATGCTCTAAATGCCGGGGCTCTCCATAATAAACTGCGACTTAATATAAGTAAAAGTTGTCATATGACGTTTTCTAAACCTATGAGGGCGCTTTCGGCAACATACGTGATGTGTCTCCTTTCCCCGATAATCTAATCTCAAGTATAGCTCTTGTTTCGGTTAACGAATTTCGTTATCTTGTTGTAATTTTTATTTCACTTTTGTTTTGGCTTATGCTAATTTAGCTTTTTTTACAGCGGTACGCAAAGTACCTTAAAGACCCATATACTAGGAAAATTTTGTATAGCTCTTTAGTGCAATCTAAGTTAGAGTATGGATGTGCCATTTGGAATCCAATTTACTCCAATATTTCTATGTGTATGATTATCAAAATTTTTAAGCTCGAAGTCAAATATTCTGTTCAAAACTAAATGTTTATCTTCGGCATTATACGATAAATTTTTTAGTTTCCCAAATGTTTTTAATTCAATTCTTTGTTATTTCGATTCCCGCACTATCCGCCATTTTATTCTCAACCACATGAATAACGTCCTTTTATAGCACGCGGTTGAGTTGTGGGGAAAAACGAGCTTGACGCGACGACGTTACAAAACGAAGTGAAGCTGTAAGTTTTAATTGATTTATAGAACAGCTGATTTCTGTTATATTTGATAAGAGACTTTTATATTGGCTGCGCACGGGTCCGGCTCGTATATTTGTATTCTAAGAAGACTCAGGTTCTTGCTCCACCATGGCGACGGAGCTTTTCCTATGTCTAGCATTACTAAATTTAAAAAAAATCGCGCTGTCCAAGAAACTCCGACTGCCGCTACTAATGGAAAGCATTTAAGCATATATACACTACTAATAATTATTTATTGACATTAAGTTATCTTACTTCAAAAAATAAAAATAAGCAAACATGTTTCTACACGAAAATATTTCAAAAAACATTCAAAGCGACTAAGCGTGATAGTAAAAAAAATGATAATAGTACATAACAGATTTAAATTGAATATAAATACAAAAAAACACAAAATAATTTTTAAAATAGAATTTTTTTGTATTTAAAACAAAATCAAAAATTAACAAACCTGTAATTTCTATGATCTTTGAGTGAAGCCGATCTTTGTACCGAATAATTTGGAATGTTCGTATAAACGTTGACGCCTAATGCGCTTGTGGGATGATTATTTATAATGTTTGTGATGGTTTTGTTACATTTATTATTACTGTTATTTTGATTGATATTTGACTGTTGACTGTTAGCTATTGCGCTATTATTATTGATGTTGTTATTGCTATTGCTGCTATTGCTACTATTGCTATTGTTATTTCGGCTATTACTGTTACTACTACTGTTGTTAATATTTTGAATTTGTGTAGCCGGTAATATGGGGCATGAATTGGCTTTTATGCGTGCGCGTAGCTCATGATATTTTTGATAGAATCTGCATATGTGTTAGGCGTTTGAATACATTTTTGATTTAGATTTGATTTTTTTGCAATTTCCAATGTCCAATTAAGTATTTGCGTTTTTTGTTAATCCGATTGCGTATCCAATTTGTGTATTCATATTAAAAAGCATTTCGAAAATATTGAGTTATTTTGCAAAAATATTAGCACAAAAAAAGTTTAAAGTTTTTTTGTTTTCCAAGCAGCAATGACAAATGTTTCATTTATTCATTCAGCGTTTCGTTTTATATATATATATATATATATATTTTGTTGTTAGCAGGACGATTGTTTGTTGTTCAATAGTGATTTGTGATATAGTTGGTGTTGGTTGTGGTTGTGAGAGTAGTAGTTATGGAGATAGTCGTGGTTTGATGGATTTTTTTGTGATGTGATTATGCAAAAAAAAAATGTAAATGATAAATAAATAAGGTTTGGTATTAGTAATATTGCCATATATATTTTTGCTTATGCATATGTATCAATGATATTTTTATAATATACTTTACAAGTTAACCAAAAATTCAAAAGCCCTGGAGGTGTTTCAGTTCACACCGAGATAGCATGGAAGGTTATATGTGGTCATATTAAATCGCTGCCGAGATGGTCGGGCTAGTACTGTAATGGTAACAGGTGCTATCTCCCGAAATACTGGACATTTAATACTATTGTGAAGCCAACACGCGCCTATGCTTTTTTAGTTTAGTGGCCGAAGACCACGCAAAGAACAGCAATACCGAAAGTCAGCAAACTGCATCGACTAGTTTGTATTAGCATAAAGGCTGCGATGAGAACGTCCCCTACTTAGTCCCTTAGTGGGAATATCTCCTTTTCCTAAGACTTCAAAACATCTCTGAGCATAAGAGCGGAAACATGGCAGGCCATATGAGAGTAATAACAAAATTCATAGGAAATTCCGTATTGCATCTACGTAATGCAATGACACTCGGAATCTCACGGAATTCTGAGATGTCCATTGCGGACAGAACTCTTTCGGAAATAAGGAACTCAAGAAATCGATATCAGTGGGATGATACCCCAGTATTTTTCATGCAGAAATCCATGCAATAACGTTTGCGGTTGAAAATTTCTGCTAAGAGGCTTATACTTGAGGGTTATACTCATTATGTTAAGAGACACGCAGGCAGCCTCACTTGCCAGGCAGTTTTTCACAATTACTTCTAAGCTAGTGGATTAATGCATTGGATTCTTAAATTGTTTGAGAGCCAAAAACAAGGATTTGTTAGGATTGGTTTCCGAGCATCAGGGAAATAAAAGTAACGAACAGGCAGAGTAACAAGTCAAGCAAGGTGCTTTAACAGGATTCCATGGTCCCGAGCGCTTCTGCAGACTAACAAAGTTACACACTACACCATTAGTAACTGGGAAACGAACCAGTTCAAAGATCACTGACTCAATCCAGCCAGAACGGGACACTTATGCCACTTTTTTTAGCTGGGGGGTGAAACACCGGTTCATATCCTTTTGCTTATGCGTCGCTCTGGCAAGGCAGACTGTCCCATCTAGATGGCGTTAAAAGAAATGAAATCAATGAAAAGCCTGAAGAGGCACTTAAAAACATTAAAAGCCTCCACATACAGTAATAGATAAAAAAGAGGTCACAATGCATCGAGGAGTTCATTCCTGTATTTCAAATTAAAGTATTCTCAGAAATGTCCGGCCCTGTGGTACAGTTTTGCAATTATGCTGTTTCTGAGTATGTTCAACTATTTATAGGTCCTCCGATTTTTTAGCGATATTTGAACCGACAACAAATAGATTATTTGTTTTCCTTCCATTTCGCTTTTCTTGTCCAGGCTCGTTCTTATATTCCACTTCCGAATTTTAATTACAAGTTCCAGATATAAAAAAACGAATGATTTCGGAGTAATACTGCTACTGAACTGGTTTTTTTAAGTGCCGTAGTGGGGTGATTTTATTATTGGTAATTTAAATAAAATTAATTTATAAAATAGCAAACGTGATTGTTAGGATAGTTCTGAGCAAAAAAATCGTGCTTGGTTAGAAAAACTAAATATTGATGAATTCTGTGTCCACAAGCAATAATCGTTTAAGTCCTTTTCTTTTTTCTTTTACATGAAACTTAAGCGATTATTGCTTTTGCCCACAGAATTTTCTATACAATCGTGTGAATGAATGTAAAATTGAGCACATACACAAACACACTGCAATAAAAAAAGACATATATGTATGTAAGTACAGTAGGCGCTCACAAATTAGAACCTTCAGTAATTAGAATGTCCACGAATTAAAATCAACTTCTTCAATACATTACATGATCTGAAATTAGAATCGAATAATCTAATTTCTGAGCGTATTTTGTTTTTTTTTTTTTGCTGCAAAATTGATATATAAAGGGGAATCCCCAATTTATTCATGTTACGCTTAGTCGTTGAATTTTCGTCGCGATTCTGTACAGTTTTTGTGTGAAATTCGATACGCGTGCACGTGTTTTGGCATTGTTTGTTTTAAAAGTAAAAGTAATTCGCTGAAATGCCAAATAAACGTAAGAAAAATACTGTGTCCTTGCAAACCAAAGTTCAGATCTTGGAAAAGCCTGACAAAGGTGTTCAAGGGAAGCGGTTAGCCCTAAAATTTGATGTGGCGCCATCTGCAATCAGCTTTATCAAATCGAATAAATCATAAATTTTAAAAGCTGTTTCTAATACCTATCATGAGGCTTACAAAAATCATTGCACATCGCTGAATATTAGTTATGAAGTTTTTGATTCATTTTTGGCTTTTTTAATGTATTTCTATCGATCTTTTATGTATTTTTAATGAAAAAATATATTTATTGTAATTTTTTTTTTGCATCTTTTTTGATTTAGCGTATATATATGTACATACATGTATATTTAATAAAAAAAAACATGTGATAATTATTGTACTGGATTGTTACCTTATGTTTTTTCGTTTTTATGAATAAAATTTAATAAGACACAATTTCATTGTGGTTTTTTTTTATGTAAATTGACTTAATTTTTAAGGTTTTATACAAATAAAAAAAACGTCCAGGAATTAGAATTTTTCAGAAATCAGAATCACCCTAAAAACTAAGTGGTTCTAATTTGTGAGCGTCTACTGTATATGTATATGCATCAATAAAATTTGCGAAATAAAAAATGTTGCAACTGAATATTAGCTGTGCTCTGTAACAAAAAAGAAATGTAACTCGTAACCAAAATGAGGCCTAATTTTTACTCACTTTTCATCATGCTCAAAGCTTTGCGTACGCCTCAAAATAACATCGGATGTGTCTGTGGTACTGCTGTTAGTTTTACTAACATCTTTATCAGGAACTTCTAAAGAATTTAAAATAAATTATACATGTTATTTTATTAGGTAATTAATATGCATTATGTTTGTGTGTATAGCTCACGATTTTTCGTTGGACTATCGTTTTGTGTGCGCACACGTGCCAAACTATTGCGTCGCCATGGCGCCTCATCGTCACCTGTTTGGTTGTCACTTGATGTGGTGATATTGGATGATGATTTAATGGTATCACTCTGCTTCGATTTTTCATCTGTAACATAAATGAAAATGTATTAAGATTTGATTTCATTTTCAATTAAATGCAGACATTATATTCTACAACCTATTTGAGAATAAACAAATCAGATATACAAAAATATTTTTAAATCAGCAAACTGGCTCACAAAAAGTTAATCAAACAATAATCTATAATATGATACAGAAAAACATGATTAGGTACAGCTTCGCAGTAACAATCACATTCAGAAAAAAAAAACAGAAAACTTGCAAACCAATTTTTAACTTTTAAACAAAAAATAGAACAAAAAAATTTAATCAACCAACTAAAGAAAATTTTTAGACAATAATAGCCCAACCGGTAAACATAACTAAGAACAATAACGGCAATATTAAGATTAAGCGTAAAAATGAAAAAGTTGAAATAAAGTTTACCACAGCATTTCTTATGTTGTTGTTATTGTTGTAGCGATAAGGACACTTCCTGAAGGTTTTGTGGAGTATTATCAATGTTGATGGTCCTTTGCCAGATGCAGATCCGGTAAGTTCCGGTAACAAGCACCATTAGGTAGGTAGGTTGAACTGGCCGGTCCATGAGGACCTCACATAGACTGATTGAGTCCGTAGTGTTACCAGAAGTTTGTTTTAACGACCAAACTGAAAAACCCTATCAAAAACCAGGACCTATGTTATAAAATAACTCCGTCCTCTTGGCAAATACTAGAAGCTTCCTAGGACTTAAGCCACTTGCTGCTTCTAGATCTGACAGCTGTATCACTCCTAATAGCTGGAGTCTTAGCCTGGCAAGTGCAGGGCACGAGCACAGAACGTGCTCGATCGTTTCCTCCTCCAACCCGCACTTCCTACACCTGCTATCACTGACCAAGCCTAATTTAAAGGCATGTGACGCCAGAAGGCAGTGTCCAGTCAGAATACCCGTCATGAGTCTACAGTCCTCTCCTTTTAATGATAGAAGCAACTGTGTTAGTCTAAGGTTGTAAGACCTACACATAATCTTCGACACTTTACAGCCCCGCGCTTGAACCCACGCCTTTTCTGCTTGGTCGATCATGTGCACCTCTCGCCTTCGCTTAATCTCGCCCAATCTAATTGGGACGTCTACGGAGCAAGCTTCAAGGGATGCGCCCTTTTTAGCTAATTCGTCCGCTTTTTCATTCCCATCTATTCCCATATGCCCTGGGACCCAATATAGATGTATGCTTCTCCCTGTCCCGATTCTCTCCAGAGTCTGCTTACACTCTAACACGCATTTAGATGCTGTGCTATGCGAGATTATTGCCTTAATTGCTGCTTGACTGTCAATATAAAAGTTAACACGGTTGCAGCTTAAGCTATTCTCTTCCAGGGTTTCTACTGCTTTGGTTACGGCTAATATTTCCACTTGGAAAACGCTACAGTAATCCGGCAGCCTGTAGGATCTGCTTAATTCCGGATCAGCGCAGTATACCGCAGACCCTACTCCTTCCACTATTTTGGAACCATCGGTGTACACATGTATCGCCTCGTCCGCCATTTGCGCACCCTTGCGCCAACCGTCCACCTCTATTGTGGCCTTAAGATCTCCCTCAAAGTGCAGGTAGGGAATCATGTAGTCTGTTCGTCTTGTGACTGAGGACGCTATACTACTATGGCCATATGGTCGGCGCTCAAGCTGCCCCGAAGCATCGAACCTGGTAGCGGTCGTTAACGCTTTGTTCTTTGCTACCAGGTCTACAGGTGGAATGTGCAGAATGGCATACAGTGCAGCCGTCGGGGTTGTTTTCAGGGCTCCCGTAATGCAAAGCATCGATAGTCTGCATACCCCCTCTAATTTTTTGAGGTATGTTGTTTTTTATGTGGCTTTCCACCAAACAAGAACTCCATAGTATAGAATAGGGCTTACAATCGCTGTAAAAACCCAATGAGAAAGAGAGGGGGATAGGCCCCACGTACACCCCAGCATTCTTTTACATGCATAGAGTGCCGTTGAGGCCTTCTTGACCCTCTCCTCCACTTTGAGCTTCCATGACAGCTTACTGTCTAGGATGATTCCTAGATATTTTGTGCAAGGTTTCTCCTGTAAGGTCACCGCTCCTAACTTAGGCCTGGCCCAATTTGGGACCTTGTACCTCTTTGTAAACAAGACCATATCCGTCTTCTCCGCATTGACTTTCAGCCCGACATTAGATGCCCAGGTATGAATATCCCGAAGCGCCCGATCCATCAAAGAACTAATCGTTGGAAGGCATTTTCCACTTATGACAATTGCAACGTCATCTGCGTAAGCCGTAAGTTTTACGGGTCCCTCATCAAATTGCCTGAGCAGTTGGTTGATGACCAGTGTCCACAGCAGAGGTGATAGCACCCCTCCCTGCGGCGTGCCCCTGTCCACTGATTTCGTGGCCTCGTACAATCCCCATTGTGATGTAATCTTTCTGCAATTTAACATGCAGCCGATCCATGTGATTAAGGCAGGATGTACTTTAATGTAATTAAGACCATCCATAATCGCCCATTTTGCAACATTATTGAAAGCCCCGGCAATGTCCAAGAAGACTCCTAGAGCATACTCCTTATATTCCAGGGATTTCTCTATGCTTATTACCACCCTATGCAATGCGGTGTCTACCGACTTGCCTTTGGTGTACGCATGCTGTGTTGTGGAGAGCAGCTTTTCATCCACGTTGGACTTTATGTACACATCTATCAGCCTCTCAAAGGTTTTGAGCAGAAATGATGTTAAGCTAATGGGTCTATAGTCTTTGGGATACACGTGACCGATCTTCCCCGCCTTTGGTAGAAAAGCTACACGAGCAGTTCTCCAAGAGTGCGGTACATGATTCAGTCTTATGCACCCATCGAATATTATTTTAAGCCATTCCACGACCGCCCTACTTGAGACTTGTAGCATGGCCGGGAATATACCATCTGGGCCCGGCGATTTAAACTTAGAAAACGTCTTCACTGCCCACTCGATCTTGGTATCGGTCACCAAGCCCGGCACCACTAGCTCCGTGATCGAAGTGTGAGTGATGTCTGCTGGTTCTTCTAAACCGTCTCCCGATGGGAAATGTGTATCGAGAAGCACCTCAAGGGATTCCTCACTATCACGTGACCATTCCCTGTTCTCTTTCTTTATTAGTCCCTGGACTATGTTTCCCTTTGCTAGGACTTTTTTCAACCGTGCTGTTTCACTGGAGCACTCTATGTCCGTACAGAAACTTTTCCATGAGTTTCTCTTCGCCCTGGTAATTTCACGCTTGTAGATCCTCATTAGATCCCTGTACTCGTCCCCACACGCTTCGCTTTCCGCGGTCTTTGCGAGTTTAAACATTTCTTTTACCTGTCTTCTTAGAAGACTCAGCTCATTGCTCCACCATGGCGGCTTTGCTTTTCCTCTGAATCTTCTTAGAGGGCAAGCTTTGTTATACGCAGTCATAAGCGTCCTTGTTAGGAATTCATTCGACTCCTCCAGTTCCTCTACATAAGCAACCTCTTTGGGTTGTCCCAGTTTCGTTTCTACATGTTTCTGGAATTTAGTCCAATTCGTTGCCTAGGGTTTCTAAAGGTTCCTCCCTTCTCTACCCTCTTTAGTGGGATGCTGAAGCTTATATACGCATGGTCGGAGAAGGATGGTCTATCGAGAACCATCCAATCATACCTTGATATATCACGCTCGGAGCTCAATGTAATATCCAGAACATTGCTGGATGTTGGACCAATGTATGTAGGAACATTTCCCCTGTTGGCTATCTGCAAATTGGTTTGCAGGATGTAACAAAATAGAGATTCGCCTCTCTCGTTCGTATCTGCTCCTCCCCACGCATTGTGGTGCGCATTTGCATCTGCGCCTATGACCAACCGCCCTTTGCGCCCTTCCTCCTGTACTAGCCTTTTGCACTCCATCGGTGGAACCTCCGCAGCATGGGCCATGTAGCAGGACGCCAGGATAAATGCCTGCTTATTCTTTTGCTCAACGGCCACCGCTACGAGATCCTCGGTGGTGTAATTAGGCAGCATATATGAATGCAGCTGTTTCCTTACCATTACTACAGCTCGCACCCGTCCTTCCGTTTGTGCGTAGTAAACGCCAAACCCGCGCGCGCTAAGTCCAGGAACCTTTCCTCCCGATGAGAGCCACGGCTCCTGGATCAGCGTCACGTCAAAAGAACCCTCCTCAAGAGTTAGGAGGAGTTCGCTCGACGCCACTTTACTGTGTTGGAAGTTTATCTGTAGGACTCGCAGCACCATTGGGCTGTTTGTCCCCCTCCAGCACCTTCGTCTTGACGTCGTCGTCCTCCTCTTGCCCTTTTGGTTTAGAGTATTCGAGGCCCCCTTCAGCCCCTCGTGAATGTTGTGCCGTGTGTTCCTCTGTGCGAGTCACAGCACCATTTAGCGGTTGGTCCTCTTCTAGCACGTTCGTGGTGACGTCGGGGACCTCCACCTGTCTTTTTTCCCTTAGGCTTCTGAGGTCCTTTTCGACTTCGCCCACTTCCAGCGTGTTAGGATTTTTATCCTCGGGACTTCTTTTCCTGAGTCGCATGTAAATTTTGCCAGTGCCAAAGAACATTTTGCCAAGCTGCGTGTACAAAATATCCTCCGCCTGCTTGTTTATTTGCAAGATGTAGAACTGACCATCCTCGGTAGGCCGAGATACAGTAAGTGCCTTCCAATCCTGTGTCGGTATGTTCGGATTCTGATTCTGCAGGTCGCAGTGTATCCTCCGACTTCATCACGCATGGTATCCATACCTTAACTTTTGGTACCGTGGGGATTTGCGCTTTATCCACCACCTCAAACCGCGCGTTCGTGCCTTGCCTTTGGAGGTTTGGAACGACTTCCTCCAGCCACCGCAAGCTCGCGATGTTGTCGCACGCTATCATCTTCACACCATTATACCATCCCCCCGAACCAAAGGTTGGAAGGGGCTTACTTGGTTGTTCCCGCATCATCTTAAGCATTAAGCTAATAAGCTCGCTTTCCACAGATCTCCACCTTTCAGTAGTCATTTGTCCGAACGGACTGCTACGATCAACCAGCGCCACAGTCAGTGACTGCTTTGCCACATCACTCATCTTCTCGGGAAAAGCAGGACTCTTAGTGTTATCTCCCTTTGGAACCTCCGAGAACACCGGAGTCTTCGCGTTAACTCCCTTTAGCGCCTCCGAGAAAGCCGGAGTCTTAGCGTTATCTCCCTTTGGCTTAGCTCCTACTTCCGTAGTTGGAACTTCCCTCTGACTGGCAGCTTTCGAGGTAGTTGCTACCTCGCTATTGGAACCCATCTGTCTTACAGCTTTGGGCCTACTTGTCTTGTCTATGCGGCTGCCCTGCCTCGCGGCTCTAGGACTGGGTCCTTTCTTCCTCTTGAAAGCAGGCTTGTCGCCTTCTGCCGAACGTTGCCTCTTCATTCTGCCATTCGACGCTTCTTCCTCCTCGTACCGGTTGCAGAACCGAGGGTTTCTCGCAGCAAACCTTTTGAACTGCCTTCGACCTACTTCTACCGCTTCATGGGCCCATTCCAAGCGCTCGATCTCCACTTCTGTTGGGTCGACCACTGCTCCCAAGCGTTGTACAATTCTTAGTGCTGCACGGTACTGCGAGAGAGCTCTTTTACTTCCTCTGCTCCGTACCCTTCTCCACTCTGCTACTCCGTTTTCATTTGTGTGCTTCTCCAACACGGAGTTCATTGAATCAGCACTACTCTCGCTCCCCGAGTCCGACGCATCGCTTAATTCGTATTTGTCGTCCTTGGATTGCGACTCAGTCCTCCTCTTTACATCCTCCTTATTACATTCAGGTAATGAGTTGTTCATCTTGGTCGTACGACCACCTGCCCGACAAGGCGGGCTCAGCGGTCCAGTATTATATACGGGGAAAGAACCGTCCGCCACAGCAGCGCCCCTTACTGCGGTAAGGCCATAAATACTTCCCGAGATGGCCCGGTATCGGGAAGGCTCCGTTCGAATACAACCGAATTTATCCCCTGGCTGCAAATCGTCCAATAGGCACGGTCCGCATAACACCCTGGATTAGGGGGTTGGCAGTTCTTGGTCACCGACATCCCGCCGCCCTCCTATGAGGCGAAACGGCGTAGATGTCAGTCCTAAACAGCTCCGCCTATGGAGTTCGGCTAAGCCCTCACACCAACGACAAGGTGCCTACCCTAATGAGGGTAGCACCATTAAGGTACAAGCCCGAATATCTCGGGAACAATTTAGTATGACTATATGAAACTTTCAAGGCCATGAGGAAATTGGGATCGCCAGAGCCACGGCTGTTAAAGAAACAGGATTCGCAACGGGTAGGTGTGGTTGACAATTGGATTGGAGAAGCTATAAATTCTGCTGGCAACCCCTTGAAAGGTTGCGCTACACAACACCCTGGATGAATTTGTTATTTTAGTCGCCTCTTACGACAGGCATACCTGCTGCAGGTATATTCTAAGCCCCCTAACCCACTGGGAGGCCATTTCTAATGTGATAAGATAATGTTGTTGTTATAGCAGTGCTTCGTCCCATCCAATAAGTGCGATCACTTACAAATTGTCATTAATATCTTTTAACGAGAGTCCGAGGAGAGTTGTAGTTCCAACATGGTTGGAAAGATATATGGGTACTAGAGGCATTAGCTTCAAGCGAGACATAAATTGGGTTTGTCGAGGTCGATTCTGGACAAATAAGAAGCAGTTTAACGTATTACAGTATCTAAATCGAATTTGAGCTAGAGTTACGCGCGTCTACCTGGGTAGGTTGCTCTTCTCAACTGCGAGCTTAAAGTATTTGTCTTTGGGAAGAAGGTTCAGCGGGTATTTGTTGAAATAGCAATTTGAAGACTTTTTGTGCAAGTCTATGAGGGCCTTTTTTGATTATTTTCCTCGTACGGCTGATTTCTTGAGTGACACATTTCTTCATGGTACTTACGGAGATGAGTACTTAATTTTCAGGGAGGTGGGGCCCCTTTAATCAGATGTCTGTGAGCAGTTTTTTTGATTGTGGAGTGATGCTACTGTAAGCGACTTTACACAGTGTTATATAAACAAAATTTACTTCAACTTCCAATTTAGCTAACAAAAAGTAATCAACAACAAAAAATAGCTTTCCAACAACAAAATGATGTGACAATACAAATTAAAAAATTAAAAATAACGCACACACACATACATATGTTAAACTCATTCACGAAAGAAACGATACCTTCCGGATCAGATAGACTGGTCGAATGTGAGCTCTCTGTTGAATCGGTTAGTTCAGAATCAGTTTCATCATATTCCGTTATACGCGATAGATTATGTACATCCAGCTGTTCGCTTCTACTATCAATTATTGGCAGTTCATTATCAGATATGGCAGCTGCTAGGCGCACAAACATATGTTTTTTTTTTTTTTACATATAGAAACGAGAAACAGCACAACAATGGTGGATATATGAAACGCCAGGTAAATGATACCGTTTCAAGTATTTTACATTCAAAATTATTTTCAATTTGGGTATGAAGTTTGATATTTAGTACATAAATTTATAATAAAGTGAAGTGGAAAAACGTTTTTGTGTAAAAAAGCCAAACACAAAGAAAAATTTAAAATTGTGAATACACAAAGGCAGTGAATGAATGGCAGTGTGGTGAGTGTTGAACTCAATAGTGTTGGAAAATATTTGGCTGAATTTAAAATGAAAAAGGGAATATGAAGAATGTAGTTTAACGACCATGTGAACCTAATTAACATTGAAAACAATAACACGATCACAAACGAAACATTGGGATTCCACAGTAAAAAAAGAAGGATGCGAAAAGAAAATTTAAATTATATAGTATAAGTGAAAAAATACTTAAAAAAGTTACACTGTGCAACGGGATTTTCGTTGGCGTAATAATTCCAGCTCTGAATAAAGATCCTGATGCATATAGTAAAATCTTAACTATTAAAAGTTTGCTATTCAGAGGCGATGAATTTTGCTGATGCTAAGATAAGCATCGGCTGCCATTCAATGCAGTTTATAAGTTCTGCGCTGACGGTGGAAATATCTGGCGAGCTGTGATAGGACAAAATGGTTCCTTTGATAGAGCTAATGGCTTGAAATGTTTCAAAACAAGTAAGGACGGGACTGTCTTCGGCTGTGCCGAAGACTTCATACCTTTCATGAATGGGGCTAAACAATAATCTTATCCCATTCGTAATCTTCAAATAATCGGCTGTATACGATAAGAAATATATAGTGAACAGCTGTACATACCTAAACGATTTTTAAGATAAATATAAAATAAACAAGTAAAGGTGTCTAAGTTCGGATGTAACGAAATATTATATACTCAGAGTGAGCTTCAATTGTACATTTCATTTCAGATAAATTACTTTTCTACATAACACGTGGCACCAACCGTTTAAAAAAAATGTCTCCCCATTTCCTCTTACAATAAAACTTGATAAGTGAAATATCGTTGATTCAAAACTAATTTTTGCTAAGTTATAGTTTATTATTCTAGTCTACGACCCTTTTAAACTTGTTTTATATCTAAGGTGCCGTGGTTTTATACCGATCCCGTCCATTTTTACTAGAAATATTTTCTGCTATAAGGAAAATATGTGCACCCAATTTTATTACTATCCGCTAATTTTTCTTCGAGTTATGGCTGCCGAAACATAGAAAATTGCTTAGTCATAAAAGGGGCGGTGCCACACCCATTTTCAAAAATGTTTGTGTTTTCAAATTTAATGTTATAATTCAATTTAGAAATTAAAATTCTATTGACACAAAGCTCTTTTTCGCTAAGATATAGCTTATTATTTTCGTCTACGACCCTTTTAAAAATCTTTTATATAAAAGTAGGCGTGGTCTTTAACCGATCTCGTCCATTTTTCCTAGAAATATTTTCTACTATAAGGAAAATATGTGTACCCAATTTTATTATGATCCGTTAATTTTTCTTCGAGTTATGGCTGCCGAAACATAGAAAATTGCTTAGTCATAAAAGGGGCGGTGCCACGCCCATTTTTTTAAATTTGAAGTTTTTCCTATTTATTGTTATAAATCCACTTGGGAAATGAAATACCATTTTGTTCGTCCACGACCCTTTTAAAAATCTTTTATATAAAATTGGCCGTGGTCCTTAACCCATTTCGTTAATTTTTCTTCAAAGCATTCCTTATAGTAAAGGCAACCTCTCTACCGAATTTTGTTACGATAGGTTTACCGATTTTTGATTTATGATTAATAATATTTGTAAAACTGATTTTATCCGAAGTGGGAGGTGCCACGCCCATTTTAAAAAAATTTCCAAATTTTTATCAAGTCTCAACATCAGTCTACATGTCAAATTTCAACATTCTAGGTGTATTATTTACTAAATTATCAGGTTTTTTGTGTTTTCCAAAGTTTTATATATATAAAAAGTGGGCGTGGTTATCATCCGATTTCCCTTATTTTCAATACCAATCTATTCTGGGTCCAGATAAGCTAGTGTACCAAATTTCTTGAATATATCTCAATATTTACTCAAGTTATCGTGCTAACGGACGGACGGACGGACCGACATGGCTCAATCAAATTTTGTTTCGATACTGATGATTTTGATATATGGAAGTCTATATCTATCTCGATTCCTTTATACCTGTACAACCAACCGTTATCCAATCAAAGTTAATATACTCTGTGTGCAAAGCACGCTGAGTATAAAAATAGGTAGGTACTTTGTGTGAGGATGCAAAGTTTCACGTTTTTTGTGGTCTGCATGTAAAAACTATGACTACGAGTCACGTATATATGAACAATATATGACGTAAACGTAATTGGGGAATAGGAATTTCGAATTTTCGAACTCAGCTGTTTTGTGAATTGAAATTTCGTTGCGCATTTCTTATTTCGTTTATAAAATTGAAAAGTTTAATTATTGTTGCAAATTAAGAAATAAAAGATAAACAATGCACAGTATTGCATTTCATGTGTTATTCACATAAATGAGTAATGAATTTGTGCCACAGCAACATCAACAGAGGAGCATAAGAAGAAGAAGACGGCGGTAACACAAATTCAGCAAAGCAATTTTCTGGCGGCCAAGTCGAGTTGAGTTCGTCTTTCGCCATATGCCAAAATCTATTTAAGCCTTCTTAAAAATCCTTGCGCAATTTCTGGTTTGGCTGCATCAAATATACCAAGAGCTCTTCTGTTGCTTATGATATACTTTTCTACTTAAAATAAAGACTATTGTGGTTGTTGTTGTTGTTGTATTAACAGTGAGAATATTGTGGTAGAACGTACATTCATATTTTAGCACAAATTTGTACAAATAAGTGTGCTTTCTTAAAAGAACCAATTTCCTTTAACTATTTTGATGCATTCCCTTTAATTTAACAAGTGAAAAAACTCCTATGAAATGGCAGAGAAATCTCCCTCTCCCTCACATTCATAATACCTACTTTTCTTCCATAACCGGTTTCCGCTTTTTCGAACATTTTCCAGAATAGGAAGAAAGGGAGAAGTGAAAAAACTCACAAGGAATTTTTATTTAGAATACGAGGAATGGGAGAAGGGAAAAAACTCGCACGGAATTTTTGAATTTAGAATCGGGCTGTATATATACGACCGATCTCATCAATTTTGTCACACAACAATATGTGCAATATGCGAAAGCATATGGTGAAGTTTGAAGCTTCAATCTGATGAATTGAGGAAGATATGACAAAAATCCTGTTTTTCTTTTTTTAGTGGTCCGATCCGGCCGGTTCCCACAAATTTCTAATCGGACACCTAAATATACCTGCTCACCAAATTTTATCAAGATATCTCAAAAATTGAGGGACTAGTTTGCATACAAACAAACAGACGGATAGCCGGACATGGCTAAATCAACTTAGCTCTTCATCCTGATTATTTCGGTATACTTAATGGTGGGTCTATCTATTTTCCTTTAAGGACTTAGAATTTTGAGATTCGAGCCAAAGTTAATATACCATTTCATTTTCATGAGAGTTATAAAAATAGTCCTCTTGAAATTTTACTATATATACACACAAACAAGGCCTGTTGCTCTAACATGTATTTAAATTCGAAAAATATTGCAGGCTTTACAGTCAGAGTTGGAATCAATTATTTTCAAAATGTTGCACAGAGTTAGTTAGGCTATCTTATGCCTAATGTGTTTAAAAAAAAAAAATGTTTAAAATATATTTTCTATACCATTCGCTTGATCCTTCGATTGGTCCGATTTTACTTCAACACGTATAATTTTCGTTGGTGTATTATCAATGTGATTTTCAATTTTATCTGAGATTCTATATATGAAAAAGAAATTCAATTACAAAACGAATAATTTTTTTTTTTTTTTTTTTTTTTTTTTGTAAATATAAATACTCAACCTGATTTGACTAGAAGGACGACGTTTGACACGTTTATTGCTAGTACTACGCAATTCTTCCAAAAATTTGGCCATTTTACGATCGGCTACATCGATACAAGTTTGACCGGCATAATTGCGTACATCCATATCGGCCATAGCATTAACAAGCATTTCGGCTGCCTCTTTTTGTCCCCAATGTGCTGACGCATGTAATGGCGTCCAACCATCATTATCCTGTTTATCGACATTAGCACGTCCGGCGAGTAGTAAACTTATAACCTAAAGTCAAATAAATAAAAAAAATGTTTTAATATTTTAAATTCAAAAATAAATCAAAACAAATTTGCTCATCACCTTTGTATAACCCTTAGCTGCTGCAACATGCAACGCTGTGGCACCAGTTTTTGGATGCGGCCGATCAACTTCGGACGCATCACTGCGCAACCATTTTTTGGCATCACTCAACATTAATTGCTCTTCCGCTTGTCGCGCCTTCTCACAGTCGATATTATGTTCAGTCATTACCTTTTGCATGAAATCCATCATCGGCAAATGTTGTATATCGACAGCCAAGTCCACGGCCAAATCACCATCGCTATTTACAGTGGCCGGATCGGCACCATGTTCCACTAAATAACGTGCTATGCTCACAAATCTGCATGAAAAATTTAAAAAAAAAAAAAAAAAACAAGAAATATTATTTTGCAAATGCAAGTGCGATTAGTAAAGCGTTCAGTTAAATGCGAATGTGGTAACAGAAAACAACAAATGAATATTCAAAGCATTAATATAGATCACCTTCAAATTAACAAACAGCAAAAATGATTTCCAAATTGTATTAGGTTTTTTTTTTTTTTTGTATTCTAGGAATTTATAAACGGAAAGGGAGGGTGGAGCTATATTAGAAGTCCACGCAAGTGGGGAAAGCTTCTGACCGCCATTTACCAGGGAATGGCCAGAGGGTTTCGTTTGCACGCGGTTAAAGCTGATCACTACTGCCGGTCGTTTGCGGTGAGAATCCTCTGGGTAGTCACTGAGCGAGGGCACTCCCACGTAATCGCTTTAAGGGCTAGCTTGGTGATTTCATCGCATCGACGAGGCTGCAATCGGGCGTCTGTCGTGAACCATGCGGCTTGCTGTAGGTTTATACGTGCAAGTAAGTACTTTCACCCCGCTGAGCGGGCTGAAAACCACACTTCAATGAAAACCAAAAGGGAGCCTCGGATAAAAGGACAACCTTTAACTGTTTACGACCCCTGCAAATGTTTAAAGGACTATGATTTGAGGATATGTAACTGGAATGTCCGTTCCTTAAATGGGATGGGTGCAGATTCCTGGCTGGTTGATGCCCTCGTGGAGGTAAAAACTGATATCACCGCCATCAGAAATGCGATGGACAAACAATTGCAAAAAACTATCAACAATTGTGACATTTTCTGAAGTGGTCATGAAAAAAGTGCAATTTCGGTGTCGCATTCGTATTGGGAGATAGAATTTGTCCCCATGTACTGACGTTTCCGCCTGTGGACGAGCGTCTCGCCGATATCCGAATAAGAGCGAAATTTTGTAAAATATCGTTCATCTGTGCTCTCGCACGATGTACCTCGTACAAATATTCATCAAGCTCAAGGTTGTCCCTCCATCGATAAACACGCAGATCGACACAGTTGTGATAAACGGGCGGGTATGCCTCCAATGATTTAGATGTGCGCTCGATTCGAGGACCTAACATAAACTCGGGTCATTTTCTCGTCGCAGCCAAAATACGTGCCCGCCCTTGCGCGACTAAAAACAGAAGCAAAAAAAAAACAAGGAAAGGTAGACATCGAATGGCTGCAATTGCAACAGACTGGCAATGATTTCGCAACTCGACTCTAACACGTGCTTTTTGAGAGCACAAGTCACCCCGACTCCATAGGTTTCCATTCCAGCAGTGGGAGCATATCTCTAAAGCACATCGTACCACCGTCGAGGAAAAAATTAGTTACCGGCGAAAAACAACTGGTACGACGAAGAATGCCGCATTGCAACCCAAAGAAAAAACGCTGCCCACAGAGCCACGTTAAAAGCGATCGCAACAAGAAGGTGTGAAAAGGGAAGCGGTACGCCTAAACAGAAAGGCGTGAGTACGAGGAGCTTGAGCTGCTAGCCACCAGGAATAACGCCCACAAATTTTATCAAAAAATTCGGCGACAAGCGTAAGGTTTTTAGTCCTGTAAAAACGAAAACGGCGACCTGGTAACTGATGTCCAGAGACTACACTTAACCCCAGCGGGTTAAGGGGCTTAGAATATACCCGCGATAGGTATGCCTGTCGTGACAGGCGACTAAAATACCAAGTTCATACGAGGGGTTGCATGATTATGGAATTAATGCCCCCCCCCCCCCCCCCCGGTTTTGATGAATAGCAATAGCCAGATTAAACAACAAAAAGGCCACGGGCCCTTATGGATTGCCTGCGGAGCTATTTAAAAACTGCGGCCAGGATTTGGTAAGAAGCATCCATCAGCTTCTTTGCAAAATAATGTAGGACGAGTACTTTGTAATCTTTGCTCCTTTTCCAATCCACAAGAGGGGGGATACTGCAAACTGCGCCAACTATCACGGAATCAGCCTTCTTAATATCGCATGTAAGGGACTGTCAGTCTTATTATGCGAAAGATTGAAGCCCACCGTGTACCGGCTGGTTGGACGTTGAGCAACACCATCAGCTCGGTCATCCCCCAGCTGGTTAAGGGGCTTAGAATATAGCCGCGGCAGGTATACCTGTCGTTAGAGGCGATTAAAATACCAAATCGATTTAAGGGGTTGTGTAGCGCAACCCTTTCAAGGTGTTTCCAGCGCAAAACATAGCTTCTCCAACCCAATTGTCAACCTCACCTACCTATGGCGGGTCCTGTTACTTTAACAGCCGAGGCTCTGGCGATCCCAAGTTCCTCATGGTATATGGCCTTGAAGGTTTCATGTGGTCAATCGTTCCCGAGATAGTCGGGCTAAGACACCAGCCCATGGCGCTTGTTACCGGAACGTAGCGGAGCTGCATCCGGCAAAGGACTATCAACATCGATAACACTCCCCAAGGCATTCGGGGACTGTCCTTACCGCTACAACAACAACAACAGCTCAGTAAGAATTGAGAATGACCACTCTGAGCCGTTCGAAACTAAGCGAAATTTCAGTGACTCCGTTCCGTGTACAGCACAGAGTCAACAGGTCTCCGCCCTGGCAACCACGCCACTGTTGTCAACCATAACAACGCCAGTCTAAAAATCCAGTGAAGAATCCCTCTTGCCAATAAATGCTACTTTGGACTAAGCAGGCAATTGAAAAGTAAAGTCCTCTCTCGGCAAACGAAAATCGCGCTCTACAAGTTACTTCTCGTACCCGTCCTGCTTTGGTGCAGAAGCATGGACCATGAAAACATCATGTGTGAAAAGTAAAAAATAATTACTTCATTAAACGAAATTGTTATTCCATTAGGCTTTTGTCGTAGTTTGAAATTTTTTTTTTAATAAATTTTACATTTCATTGTTTTCAGAAGTGCAATACCATCGATTTTCCTTTAAGTTAAGCTTACTCACCCGCATGAGGCTGTGGCATGTAAAGGTGTCCAACCTTCATTATCTTGTTTGTTTATATCAGCGCCATGTTCGATTAGAAATTCTACCATCTCAAGATTATCATCAATGCAGGCCTAAAATTAATGAAAAAATAAAAGATAATTAGATGGTCAGCGTTTATAGCGTTTATCAGCAAATAATCACCAGAAAATGAAGGAGTGATTCCTATACACAAAAACCTTAAGTGCAATGTTAACACTTTTCGGAGTGATATCAGAACTAATTTTTGAGTCAACGCTGCTGCTCGTTGGTTTGAGTAATAGCAGATGTGAATAGTCAGCCGAAGGTCGAAGCAATACCATTTTTTTGTTTTTTGTGTTTTTTATACTCAGCGTGCTTTGCACGTAGAATATATTAACTTTGATTGGATAACGGTTGGTTGTACAGGTATAAAGGAATCGAGATAGATATAGACTTCCATATATCAAAGTCATCAGTGTCGAAGAAAAATTTTATTGAGCCATGCCCGTCCCTCCGTCCGTCCGTCTATCCCTTAACACGATAACTTGAGTAAATATTGAGATGTCTTTCTTCACCAAATTTTTGGTACACGAGCTTATCTGGACCCAGAATAGATTGGTATTGAAAATGAGCGAAATCGGATGATAACCACGCCCACTTTTTATATATATAACATTTTGAAAAACACAAAAAACCTGATTATTTAGTAAATAATACACCTAGAATGTTGAAAAATTTTTTTTTAAATGGGCGTGGCACCGCCCACTTGTGATAAAAGCAATTTTACAAATATTATTAATCATAAATCAAAGATCGTTAAACCTATCGTAACAAAATTCAGCAGAAAGGTTGCCTTTACTATAAGGAACGCTTTGAAGAAAAATTAACGAAATCGGTTAAGGACCACACCCACTTTTATATAAAAGATTTTTAAAAGGGTCGTGGACGAATAAAATAAGCTATATCTTTGCAAAAAAAATAGCTCTATATCAATGGTATTTCATTTCTTAAGTGGATATATAACAATAAATAGGAAAAACTTCAAATTTAAAAAAATGAGCGTGGAGCCGCCCCTTTTATGACTAAGCAATTTTGTATGTTTCGGGAGCCATAACTCGAAGAAAAAATTTACATATCGTAACAAAATTGGGTACACATATTTTCATTATATCAGGAAATATTTCTAGAAAAAATGGACGAGATCGGTGAAAGACCACGCCCACTTTTATATAAAAGATTTCTAAAAGGGTTGTAGAAGAAAATAATAAGCTATATCTTAGCTAAAAAGACCTTTGTATCAATAGAATTTTACTTTCCAAATTGAATTATAACATTAAATTGGAAAACACTAAAATGTTTGAAAATGGGTGTGGCACCGCCCCTTATTTGTCTAAGCAATTTTCAATGTTTCGGGAGCCATAACTCGAAGAAAAAATTTACATATCGTAACGAAATTGGGTACACATATTTTCATTATAGCAGGAAATATTTCTAGTAAAAATGTATAAGATTGGTTAAAGACCACGCCCACTTTTATATAAATAACTTTAAAACAATAAGTTAAATCTTAGCGAAAAATAGTTTTGTACCAATCGTATTTTTATTGTACTGTTATATCTTATTTTAAAATAAAAAGTAGGGAAATCCCAATATCTGAAGGAAAACTGCATTATTACCCGCTCAAGGTCATTGGTGTTAGCCTCTGTATCGGTTTTGCTTCTTTTCAACGGAAATTATTTCAGAATAGAACCATATGTATTAGGGTGGGTCAAATTTATTATTGAAAAGGCACATCCAGTTTCTGAATCTACGGGTCATACTAAGTAATATTGCCCATGAGATCATAGGTCTGAAATGAATTTCGAGCCTCCCTAATTTATTTTTGTTAGAAAATCTTTTGGGCTATTTAAAAATTGAATCTGCAATATGGAAAAGTACAATATTCGTCGCTATAGGGCGCTTTCCTACTATTTTTCGCTTTTTATCCCTTATTTTTGGGGAAAATCGACGAATTTGTTGCAAAAATCGACGAACATTTTACTTTCCATATTGCAAATTCAATTTTTAAATAGCCCAAAATATTTTCAAACAAAAATAATAATAAAAATTTCTAAAAAAAAAAATATTTTCTAACAAAATTATGGAGGCTCGAAATTCATTTCAGACCTATGGTCCCATGGACAATATTACTCAGTATGACCCATACATTCAGAAACTGGATGTGCACCTGAAGTTTTTTTCCCCATACAATTTGACCCGCCCTAATATGTATATGTATTATTGCGCAGCCTTTTAACACTATTAAGTACACAAAATACACAACAACAGCATTTCAAGTGTACATCTGGGTATGTAATGTTCGGTTTCACCCGAACTTAGACTTCCTTACTTCTTTTTTTTTTTTTTTATATAACTTAAATTCTATTTATATATAGAATAGTTTTATATCAGCACTTCTTGAAGAAAAAATTCACTCTATTTTAGTTTGTATATAAAATAACACAACAAATTGCGGTTTTGAGATCAACAACAGCTGTTAAATCCGTTCGATGCACTGCGACAATTATTTAGATCTATTGTGTTTGACCTTTTAGCCTACCACTATTTGTGGTGGCTTTTAATGTATTTGTGTACCTCTTCAGGCTCCATATCCCAAAGAGATAAATAGTCACGCCACCTTGATATGAGATTATCTGCTTGAACAGAGCGACGCATTCGTAGAGGGTGTGAACCGGCGTTTCTTCCTCCAGATCGCAAAAGCTACAGATTTGTGTATCGGATAGATTTAACTTACTTAGGTGATATCCTAGACTACAGTGTCCCGTATAGTCCCAGTGGGAATTCGTATACCCTCTGCTTAGATTTATGAGTTTGGCTGATACTCTCGTTGCTGGAAGTATTAACAATTGGCCAATGGTCATTTAATCCAAGCTTGTCTGAACTGCTTTATTTCCCAATTACTAATGGTTTGCCTAGTGTGTGCCTTTGTGAGTCAACTGAGGGGCTCTGAACCATCAAAGTCTGCTAAAGTAACCTACTAGGCTAGGTAGTCTGCATGTTCACTACCTTTATGTCTCTTATGACCGCGAACCCATCCTAACAAACCCTTGTTTTTGGCTACTAGATCATTTGGTCATCCAATGTATTCATCCAATTGCTTAGAAGCTGGATGTCTCACAAAATGAGGATACACCTGAAAGACAAGCCTTTTCGTAGAAATTTTCTACCGCAAGCTTCTATCACATCGGTTTCTGCTTGAAAAAATAGTGGAGTAGCATCTTAGTGGTATCGATTTCTTGAAGTTTAGTCCGTAGATTTTTATATAGTTTTATTGGCATCAAATTTTTATGCATCCGTGAATCAGACCTCTGAGTAATAGTCAGCATATGGATTCCCTGCTTGCCAAAGAGTTATGTGTATAATATATACCTAAAAATTTAGTGAGGTTCTGAGCGTAGGGCCATTACGAATTTCTATGAATATGGGATATTCTATGAATTTTCTTTTTACTTTCAAATTCCTTGTTATTCTTGCGCTCTTTCGCTCAGAAATACTTTGAAGTATTAGTGCAGCAAGTGTTGCCTCTTCCTCTATTACAAAATACAAGAGAGGTATTCCAACTAAGGCACTAAGTATATCAACGTCTCCTGTTCTCATTCCAATACAAACTAGTCGTTGCAGTTTGATTAATTTCAGGAATCACACGTGATTATTGGGCTGACAACATAGTAAATGTCCAGTATACAATTTCGGTGGATATCCCCATGTTTTTCCATAGAGTCGAGTGCAGGAGAAAAATGCTCTTGTTGCTTCGTTTAAAGTAGCATGTACATTAGCATTCCATGTGAGAGTTCTGTCCAGAGTAACCCCTAATTATTTTTCTTCCATTGAAAATCGGATTTTCATTCCACCCTGGCATGGTTCTAGAATGGATAGTTCTCTTCTCCGGGTAAAAGGCACTAGGGCAGTTTTGTTAGGATTGATACAGTCCTTCGTTACCACTCCAACTTTCCATGATGCGAATATATATCGTTACCTCATGCACCACCGCCGTAATTTGCTTACTCTTGTGTGTCAAAGAGGAAATCCCCTAATGGCCAATCAGTTGGCCGTCCCAGCTCAAAACTTATTTTTCTTCAAATCCTTTGATACCTTGATGTGTGGTGTTATCGAAAGCCCTTGAGATGCCAACAAAAGCGCAGCATATTTTTAGACTCCAAAGCCTTTTAATTTTTTTCCGTGAAGCTCTGAATAGTCGTCTCTGTGTATTTTCTTGACTAATTGGCAAATTGAATCCCACACAGAGGGAGTTTGTTTAGGTTTACCTCCCTAATATGCTGATCCAAAATTTTGGCCATACCCTTTAGGACAACAAACTGCAGATAATTCGTCGATACGCGAGGGCAGTTGCTCGGGTTTTTCTGGCTTTGGTATGAGTACGACCTCGTAACATTTGTTTACCAGTGTGGAAAGTAGCCGAGCAGTACAGATGCCTTATATATGAAGAAAGGAAAAGCTAGAGCGAGAGATAGATCCCATCCGGTTCTGATAACTTGAATGGGCTGCTAGAATGTTTTCTCCACCAATTATGGTCGGCAAGCTTCCCATCATATGAGAGTATATGTAGCACGATATACAGTCCGGAAAGTGAATGGTAGCACGAATCTCTCATTTCTGCGATCTTTAGAGACGGTATTTTGGAGATGCACCACCGTTGGAATACTAGACTATCTACGCATCCACTTAACTAACCGGTACACCGGTCGGGTATCCAAAATACTTAAGGCGTTTTCTTTTCTGAATAATGTCACACTCTTATATTCTAACTTTCGAACTAGGCCACCTGAAGCTATGCAAAATGGCTATTTTTCTAGTAATGAGGCCCATATTCTTACTCAGTGGAAAATATTTTATTAAAAAACTCACAAACTCACGAGAGATCTCAGAAGAACCAAATGCGGCGACAATATTTTTAGAAAAGAAAACGCCATTAGTTTGTCCATAAGAAAGATTTTGGAAATAAATAAAAAGCAAAAATATTCTATGCGGTAAACTTAAATAGAAAACAAAAACAACTAAATGAATTCGCAACAAAAACAATGATGATGTCATCGCTTCTTCCAGCGCTGGGCAACGATGAATGGCTATTGTGTTGTTGTTGTAGTTGTTATTGAGGAAGGTGGTTCATGTGATGGAAAAATGTGTTTCACACATCTTTTACCTACACCGAAAGTACAAATAAGAGCAAAGTAAAAAAGCAAATCAAAAAAAATGTCTTTTAAATTTAAATAAAAAAAGTGTGTATATTAAAATACAAAGGAAAAAAAGTAAGCGGGTCTAAGTATCAGGTGTAGTCGAACACTATATACCCCGCTGTCGATTTTCATATCATCTATCCTTAATGAAAGTGGGGGTGGTTGCCGACCGATTTTACCAATTTGCAACCAATATATAGCTTAAATCAAGAAACGCACTTTTGGTTAGTTTTACATATATTCACACTTTTAAATTTTGATTAACGGTTTGTAAAAGTTTTAAAATCTATTCACATAACTTCAGTTGTTAATTGCACCATATGCTAAATTCATTAGTCAAAGTTCATCAGTTTATCAACATTCCTTATATTCGAATAATGCCATAATTCCCATTGTTCGAAGTTTTCGATATCGATTTTGCCTATTTTCATTACCAATATATTCTGACACCAAAAAAATCTACATGTTCCACATTTTATAAAAATATCTCAACATTTGTTAAAATTATTATTATGCTAAGGGTTATGTTTATTTTCGAAAAATGTAGTTAAATTCGTGACATGCGTATTAGGCCCGGTCCCCCCCAGAAATCCAGAAAACAAAAATTCAGAAACACATTTTTTCAGAAAACATTAGTCAGAACCCTTTTTTCAGAAAGCTAAAACTCAGAAACAGAAATTCCGAAATCAAAATTCAGAAGTTGCGCAAAATTTAATGTTTTTTTACTGTCTGATTACTTTCTGAATTTTGACTTCTGAAATTTGTCTTATGAATTTTTTTTTCAGCCTGGAACACAGCAACGTCGAAAGAAGGTGTTATATCCAATCGAATCGTGGCTATCATCCGATTTCGCTCATTTTCAATACCAATCTATTCTGGGCCCAGTAAGCTCGTGTACCAAATTTGGTGAAGATATCTCAATATTTACTCAAGTTATCGTGTTAACGACGTGCGTAAAGCTGACAGACCCAAGTGCTCAAAAATAAGTTTAAGTTGTTTGAGAATTAAGTGCATTTTAGGTGCTATTTAGGGCCACAAAAGATAATTTAGGTGCTCATTTGGTTTTCGAGATATTCGCAAAAAAGTGTGGGTCTGCTAGGTTAACGTCAAGCTAGCAGACCCACAACTTAAATTTCATTTTATTTTAAATAAAAAATATATCAAAATTAGGAGCTATTTAGGTGCTTTTTAGGGCCACAAAAGATAATTTAGGTTTTCATTTCGTTTTCGAGATATTCGCAAAAAGGTGTGGGTCTGCTAGGTTAACGTCAAGCTAGCAGACCCAAAATTTAAATTTCATTTTTTTTAAATAAAAAGTATATCAAAATTAGGAGCTATTTAGGTGCTTTTTAGGGCCACAAAAGATAATTTAGGTTTTCATTTCGTTTTCGAGATATTCGCAAAAAGGTGTGGATCTGCTAGGTTAACGTCAAGCTAGCAGACCCACAACTTAAATTTCATTTTATTTTAAATAAAAAATATATCAAAATTAGGAGCTATTTAGGTGCTTTTTAGGGTCACAAAAGATAATTTAGGTTTTCATTTCGTTTTCGAGATATTCGCAAAAAGGTGTGGGTCTGCTAGGTTAACGTCAAGCTAGCAGACCCAAAATTTAAATTTCATTTTTTTAAAATAAAAAGTATATCAAAATTAGGAGCTATTTAGGTGCTTTTTAGGGCCACAAAAGATAATTTAGGTTTTCATTTCGTTTTCGAGATATTCGCAAAAAGGTGTGGGTCTACTGGGTTAACGTCAAGCTAGCAGACCCACAATTTAAATTTCATTTTTTTTAAATAAAAAGTATATCAAAATTAGGAGCTACTTAGGTGCTTTTTAGGGCCACAAAAGATAATTTAGGGCCACAACTTAAATTTCATTTTATTTTAAATAAAAAATATATCAAAATTAGGAGCTATTTAGGTGCTTTTTAGGGCCACAAAAGATAATTTAGGTTTTCATTTCATTTTCGAGATATTCGCAAAAAGGTGTGGGTCTGCTAGGTTAACGTCAAGCTAGCAAACCCACAACTTAAATTTCATTTAATTTTAAATAAAAAATATATCAAAATTAGGAGCTATTTAGGTGCTTTTTAGGGCCACACAAGATAATTTAGGTTTTCATTTCGTTTTCGAGATATTCGCAAAAAGGTGTGGGTCTGCTAGGTTAACGTCAAGCTAGCAAACCCACAACTTAAATTTCATTTAATTTTAAATAAAAAATATATCAAAATTAGGAGCTATTTAGGTGCTTTTTAGGGCCACAAAAGATAATTTAGGTTTTCATTTCGTTTTCGAGATATTCGCAAAAAGGTGTGGGTCTGCTAGGTTAACGTCAAGCTAGCAAACCCACAACTTAAATTTCATTTAATTTTAAATAAAAAATATATCAAAATTAGGAGCTATTTAGGTGCTTTTTAGGGCCACAAAAGATAATTTAGGTTTTCATTTCGTTTTCGAGATATTCGCAAAAAGGTGTGGGTCTGCTAGGTTAACGTCAAGCTAGCAAACCCACAACTTAAATTTCATTTAATTTTAAATAAAAAATACATCAAAATTAGGAGCAATTTAGGTGCTTTTTAGGGCCACAAAAGATAATTTAGGTTTTCATTTCGTTTTCGAGATATTCGCAAAAAGGTGTGGGTCTGCTAGGTTAACGTCAAGCTAGCAGACCCAAAATTTAAATTTCATTTTTTTTAAATAAAAAGTATATCAAAATTAGGAGCTATTTAGGTGCTTTTTAGGGCCACAAAAGATAATTTAGGTTTTCATTTCGTTTTCGAGATATTCGCAAAAAGGTGTGGGTCTGCTAGGTTAACGTCAAGCTAGCAGACCCAAAATTTATATTTCATTTTTTTAAATAAAAAGTAGATCAAAATTAGGAGCTATTTAGGTGCTTTTTAGGGCCACAAAAGATAATTTAGGTTTTCATTTCGTTTTCGAGATATTCGCAAAAAGGTGTGGGTCTGCTAGGTTAACGTCAAGCTAGCAGACCCACAATTTAAATTCCATTTTTTTTAAATAAAAAGTATATCAAAATTAGGAGCTACTTAGGTGCTTTTTAGGGCCACAAAAGATAATTTAGGGCCCTTCTTAGGGCCAAAAAAGATAATTTAGGTTTTCATTTAGTTTTCGAGATATTCGCAAAAAGGTGTGGGTCTGCTAGGTTAACGTCAAGCTAGCAGACCCACAATTTAAATTTCATTTTTTTTAAATAAAAAGTATATCAAAATTAGGAGCTATTTAGGTGCTTTTTAGGGCCACAAAAGATAATTTTGGTTTTCATTTCGTTTTCGAGATATTCGCTAAAAAGGGTGGGTCTGCTAGGTTAACGTCAAGCTAGCAGACCCACAACCTAAATTTCATTTTATTTTAAATAAAAAATATATCAAAATTAGGAGCTATTCAGGGCCACAAAAGATAATTTAGGTTTTCATTTAGTTTTCGAGATATTCGCAAAAAGGTGTGGGTCTGCTAGGTTAACGTCAAGCTAGCAGACCCACAATTTAAATTTCATTTTTTTTAAATAAAAAGTATATCAAAATTAGGAGCTATTTAGGTGCTTTTTAGGGCCACAAAAGATAATTTAAGTTTTCATTTCGTTTTCGAGATATTCGCAAAAAGGTGTGGGTCTGCTAGGTTAACGTCAAGCTAGCAGACCCCAAATTTAAATTTAATTTTTTTTAAATAAAAAGTATATCAAAATTAGGAGCTATTTAGGTGCTTTTTAGGGCCACAAAAGATAATTTAGGTTTTCATTTGGTTTTCGAGATATTCGCAAAATGGTGTGGGTCTGCTAAGTTAACGTCAAGCTAGCAGACCCACAATTTAAATTTCATTTTTTTTTTTTAAATAAATTATCTTTTGTGGCCCTAAAAAGCACCTAAATAGCTCCCAATTTTGATATATTTTTTATTTAAAATAAAATGAAATTTAAGTTGTGGGTCTGCTAGCTTGACGTTAACCTAGCAGACCCACACTTTTTTGCGAATATCTCGAAAACTAAATGAAAACCTAAATTATCTTTTGTGGCCCTAAAAAGCACCTAAATAGCTCCTAATTTTGATATACTTTTTATTTAAAAAAAATGAAATTTAAATTGTGGGTCTGCTAGCTTGACGTTAACTTAGCAGACCCACACCTTTTTGCGAATATCTCGAAAACGAAATGAAAACCTAAATTATCTTTTGTGGCCCTAAAAAGCACCTAAATAGCTCCTAATTTTGATATACTTTTTATTTAAAAAAAATGAAATTTAAATTGTGGGTCTGCTAGCTTGACGTTAACCTAGCAGACCCACACCTTTTTGCGAATATCTCGAAAACGAAATGAAAACCTAAATTATCTTTTGTGGCCCTAAAAAGCACCTAAATAGCTCCTAATTTTGATATATTTTTTATTTAAAATAAAATGAAATTTAAGTTGTGGGTCTGCTAGGTTAACGTCAAGCTATCTCGAAAACCAAATTAGCACCTAAATTATCTTTTGTGGCCCTAAATAGCACCTAAAATGCACTTAATTCTCAAACAACTTAAACTTATTTTTGAGCACTTGGGTCTGCCAGCTTTACGCACGTGTGTTAACGGACAGACGGACGGACGGACATGGCTCAATAAAATTTTTTTTCGATACTCATGATTTTGATATATGAGTCTATATCCATCTCGATTCCTTTATACCTGTACAACCAACCGTTATCCAATCAAAGTTATAATACCCTGTGTACAAGTACAGCTGGGTATAAAAACTAAAAGGCAATAATAGAAAGAAAACTGCAGCAATTTTCAGCTGGAGGCAAGACATATCGGAAACGCAAGATAAAATATAAAAACTTCGTTTTTTAATATTGTAATTTCATTTAAAAAAGATAAACGCGAAAAGATTTAATTAATTACATGCTTTCTATTGCGCATAATTAAAAAATTTTAGATTGTACTACTTTTTCTTTATCCATAATTCCTTTCAAATAAATAAAATTTTCTGAATTTAGAGAAAAATTTAACGATTTCTCTGTCGTCTGATTATTTTCTGAATTTTTGACTTCTGAAATTCCAGTTCTGAAATTTGACATGTGAAATTAGACTTCTGAGTTTTAACCTATGAATTTTGTCTTTCTGAAAAAAGGGTTCTGACTAATGTTTTCTGAAAAAATGAGTTTCTGAATTTATGGGGGCACCATTAGGGCCAACTTTAAAGGCGAAGTTTATCTGACTTATATTGTTTTGTTGATTTTCTGACAGGGTGGATAAATGATGTATGTATATTGGAACGAATTTCCGTCACTCTTTGTCAAAATTGGTTTCGGGGGTCAGAATATACCCGCGGTAGGTATGCTTGTCGTAAGAGGCGACTAAAATACCAGATTCAAGGGGCTGTGTAGCGCAACCCTTTCAGGTTGCCAGCGCAATATATAGCTTCTCCAAACCCAATTCTCAACCTCACCTATCCGCGGTGAATCCTGTTTCACTAACAGACGAAGCTATGGCGACCCCAAGCTCCTCATGGAACTTGGGGTGGGGAGGGAGGAATGGCCTGAAGGTTTAATGTGGCCATATAAATCGTTCCCGAGATGGTCGGGCTAGCACTTAATGGTGCTGTTACCGAAGCGTACCGGATCTGTATCCGGCAAAGGACCATCACATCGATAAAACTTCCCAAAGCCTTCGGGGAGTAACCTTATTGCTACAACAACAACAACAGACAGCCCGGTTTCGTCGTTGTGCCATCATCAGTGTCGACTTTCGTTCTGATTTGTTGTTGTCGTTTGTCTTGTATTTATAGTTCGTAGGTATATGAACAGGTATTGTCAAAATGGATGTTTGTGTCTATATCAATATATTTAAAAAAAAAATATATATATATATATGTATACCAAATTTGGTAAAAAAATTTCCATTTTTCGAAAATTTCGATATAAAAAAGTGCCTGATGTTATAGTAGTGCGATTTTTTTTTCTTTTTCAACACCAATCAGTTATGAGGTTATATACATAAACATGTGTATCAAATTTGAGGAAGATATCTCAATTTTTAATCAAGTTATTACAGCTTGTATACAAGTACAGCTGGGTATAAAATAATATTTTCAACCAATAATTCGCAAAGCTCGTTTAATCATGAGCTGCCTGCTTGAGCAATAGACTATTTATGTTATTTTTATTTTAATTGCTAACGTACGCTGCACGCATTGTTTAAATTTTATAGCTCAAATTTTGATAACGGAAATCAAATATGAAAAGGGAATGGTACGAAACAAAAAACAATAAATTATTTATATTTTAGCAAACCGTCGTCATGTATAAATATATGTAAGTATGCATAATACTAAACTTTTGAAGGAATGTTTAAACGCCGCCGAATGCTACACTAAAAGAAAAAAGCTGGTAAAATGAACGGAATTACGGGTCAATACAACCGATATTTCTCGCAATTTTTATTTATCACAAATAACTTGAATCAACTTCGCACACATTGTTGAGTCTGAATAAAGTATGAAAACAGTCAAATAAAACAAGAAAAATCTTTAAATTAAATCACAGCTATTTAAAAAAATACACAACTTTTTTTCTAAAGATTTTGATGTTGCTTTTTCCAGACCTTGTGCCCAGGATTTTCGGTGTAGTGGGCGTAGCACACTACCATCAGATTAAGATGACCGCCTAGCTCCGCTATGTTAGCTTACAATTATGTGACATTAGCCGTGTTTTTCTACACGCGTATACGTTTACTTATGCGCGTAAAAAAACGCTTATCCTCGCTTAGATAAAGCTTAGGAGACCCATCTAGCAGCAGTGGTTAAACAACTAGCTACATCACAGGGTGTACCGAAAAGCGGAGACACAACCCTCTGATGGCTATAGTGTATAACATATAGCTGAATCGGCTGCGATGAATAGTGGATACACACCATTTTTAGAGGTGAAACATAGAATTAGCGTTGAGGTGTAACCTAGACACATATTTCAGTTACATCTGAGTGTAATGCGTATTGAAATTTAGTAGGACAAGTTTTATGCGCAGCAATTTCAGAGGTGTAATTAAAGTTTGACGCTTAGCAGTCCATATAAAGTTTAAGCGTAAAAGTTACATCTATAGATGTAAAAAAAAAACACAGCTATTAATAAGATTAACAATGAAAACAGTTAAAATAACAAATTTCCGTCAACATTAGGCTGTTAATATTAAACAGATATCTGTGGCACGACAGTAATAAGTCTGCGTATGTTTCGCTTTGATGCATTTGCGTAGTTAACAGTTATTGGCTGTTGAAATGACAATTGGAATCAGTTGTTTTAACAAATAAAAATAGATTGATTGAAAATCGGTCACTTTTACAGAATATTGTTAACTTGATATTAGCTGTTTTTTTTTTAACGGTTTTATTTAGGATGACTTGACAAGGCTGGCTGGTTGGATGGCTGGCACGAATTTTGTAATTGAAATTTAAGTAACTTCCCGATAAGCTACAAGCTTGAAACTTGGAATATAGTTCAGAACCGGACGACTAGGCAATAATAAGAAAAAAAATGCTGCTAGGTGGGGCAAGGATCGATAAATTCACAAAAATCGTATTTGTGGTCCGATTTGGCTCATATTTGGAACACATAATACATACAAGAATAGAAAGCGACCTATGGAAAAAATCACCGATAGGTGATGCAAGGATCGAGATATTCACAAAAATCGTATTTGTGGTCCGATTTGGCTCATATTTGGAACACATAATAAATACGAGAATAGAAAGGGACCTATGAAAAAATCGCCGCTAGGTGGCGCAAGGATCGAGATATTCACAAAAATCATATTTGTGGGCCGATTTGACTCATATTTAGAACAAATATTACATGCAATCCAGTAGAGATGATATCAAAATATCTTGGAGTTGGAGGAGGGACAAGCATACGTGGCGCAGAGTCGAGTAATTTTCAGGAAAGTCCTAGCAGTAATGAGTCACAAAATGAACTAAATATATTGAGAAATAATAGGCAAATAAATAAAACCTTAAAACTTGAAAATAAAATAATTAAAAAACAATGTTTAAGTTAAACCGTTTTATTGAAAACAATACTTACATGAAGTAATAATAATACTAAAAGCTAGAAAATAATTAGGTAGGTCCTAGGTACTATTCATCACACTCGTGATCAATCTAGGGCATTGATCAGACAATTAAATAAAAGCGTTGGACGCGTAAATTTCTATTGATAGTCATATATAAGACCAACTGAACCCTAATGACGTTTTTAGAAATTTCACGCATCCAACGCTTTTATTTAATTGTCTGATCAACGCCCTAGATTGATGAGGAGTGTGATGACTAGTACCTAGGACCTACCTAATTATTTTCTATCTTTTAGTATTATTATTTCTTCATGTAAGTATTGTTTTCAAAAAAACCGTTTAACTTAAAACTTTTTTTTTATTTTTTTTATTACATATAGACTTTTACGCTTAAACTTTATATGGACTGCTAAGCGTCAAACTTTAATTACACCTCTGAAATTGCTGCGCATAAAACTTGTCCTACTAAATTTCAATACGCATTATACTCAGATGTAATGTGCGGCCACCGTGGTGTGATGGGTAGCGTGCTCCGCCTATCACACCGTATGCCCTGGGTTCAACTCCCGGGCAAAGCAACATCAAAATTTTAGAAATAAGATTTTTCAATTAGAAGAAAATTTTTCTAAGCGGGGTCGCCCCTCGGCAGTGTTTGGCAAGCACTCCGGGTGTATTTCTGCCATGAAAAGCTCTCAGTGAAAACTCATCTGCTTTGCAGATGCCGTTCGGAGTCGGCATAAAACATGTAGGTCCCGTCCGGCCAATTTGTAGGGAAAATCAAGAGGAGCACGACGCAAATTGGAAGAGAAGCTCGGCCTTAGATCTCTTCGGAGGTTATCGCGCCTTACATTTATTTTTTTTATTTTAACTGAAATTTGTGTCTAGGTTACACCTCAACGCTAATTCTATGTTTCACCTCTAAAAATGGTGTGTATCCACTATTCATCGCAACCGATTCAGCTATATGTTATACACTATAGCCATCAGAGGGTTGTGTCTCCGCTTTTCGGTACACCCTGTGATGTAGCTAGTTGTTTAACCACTGCCACTGGATGGGTCTCCTAAGCATTATCTAAGCGAGGATAAGCGTTTTTTTAAGCGCAAACGTAAACGTATATGCGTGTAAAAAAACGGCTATTAACAGTTATTCTTCTGTGGAAATAGCTAAATAAATTTGTTTTCTTTACAAAAAACTTGGTTGAATTAACCATAATGCGATATATTTTTCTGAATGTCTGTTAATTCAAGAACAGCCAACTTAATTTTTTTACTTTACTAGCTTCATTTTTTTCGGTGTAGTAACGCAGACTAGGGATTCAGCTGCTTGCCATTCAGCTGTTTGATTTTATTTGTGTCTGTGTTATCAATTTATATGAAAAAAATAACAATGCCGGTTAACATATGCGAATATTTCAGTAATATTTATATATAATAAAATATGAGAAATGCGATGGGTATTAAGAGAGTATTATAAAAATATGTGGCACGTAAATATGTGCACTGAAAACAAAAAAAATATTGGTGTTAGTCTAACAGAACATGAAAAGAAAATTTTATCACTGAGTTGCAGATCTGCACACCATAATTTTTCTTGAATTAGAGATCCAGTGACAGACCATTTTCCAAAAAATCTTATTCTTCAAGTGATTTTGGCACATTTTGGTAGCTTTTTGCCTGGGTAAATATTTAGCACACTTTTTTCCCTGGAACCGAACAAAAAATCTTATTTATTGAGCGATTTATCTAAAATTTGGTACATAGATAGCTTTTTGCCAAAATAGATATTTAGGCAACTTTTTCCGGAAAGTGGACTGACCGGAATACTATGAATTTGTTAATATTTTCAATATTATTAAGAAATAGTTTCAATAAGGTGGATCAGGCGCTTCGAGATGTGCATGCCTGGTAATTTGTCGTCGCACTATGACACCTCTGCCGAAAAACTCTGGTAAAATTAAAATATTTCATGAAAGCGTTCGATAAACCTGATAAATGTTTATAATAGAACATTTTCCAGGGATTACGAATAAATGACTTTAACTTAACAGAAAACACTACGGACTCATTCAGTCTATACTGCTTTCGTATATTGCACAATTAATTTAAGGTGTAAAAAAATTTAAATCCGTCTTTTTATACTGAGCTGAGCAGAGCTCACAGAGTACATTAATTTTGTTCGCATAACGGTAATCCGTAACGGCATAAACTAATCGAGATAGATATAGAATTCTATATATCAAAATGATCTGGGCGAAAAAAGAAATTCATTTAGCCATGTCCGTCCGACTGTCCGTTAACACGATAACTGGAGTAAATTTTGAGGTATCTTGATAAAATTTGGTATGTACGTTCCTGGGCACTCATTCCAGATCGCTATTAAAAATTAACGAAATCGGACTACAACCACGCCCACTTTTTCGATATCGAATATTTCTTAAGACCGAAGAAGTGCGATAATTCATTACCAAAGACGGATAAAGCGATGAAACTTGGTAGGTGGGTTGACCTTGTGACGCAGAATAGAAAATTAGTAAATTTTTGGACAATGGGCGTGGCACTGCAGACTTTTAAAAGAAGGTAATTTAAAAGTTTTGCAAGCTATAATTTGGCAGTCGTTGAAGATATCATAATGAAATTTGGCAGGAACGTTACTCCTATTACTATATGTGTGCTAAATAAAAATTAGCAAAATCGGATGATGAAAACGCCCAAATTATAACAAAAATAAATTATTATCTTTACAGTATATAAGTACTGTAACAGTAATGATATGGTGCAATAAAATACAAAAATAAAAGAAAATTTCAAAATGGGCGTGTCCCCGCCCTTTTTCATTTAATGTGTATAGAATACTTTTAATGCCATAAGTCGACAAAAATGTACCAATCCTTGTGAAATCTGGTAGGGGCATAGATTCTGTGACGATAACTGTTTTCTGTGAAAATGACCGAAATCGGTTGAAGCCACGCCCAGTTTTTTATAAACAGTCGACCGTCTGTCCTTCCGCTCGGTCGTTAACACGATAACTTGAGCAAAAGCCAATATATCTTTACTAAACCTAATTCACGTACTTATCTGAACTCATTTTATCTTGGTATAAAAACTGGCCGAAATCCGACTATGACCACGCCCACTTTTTCGATATCGAAAATTACGAAAACTGAAAAAATGCCATAATTCTATACCAAATCTGAAAAAAAGGGATGAAACATGGTAATTGGATTGGTTTATTGGCGCAAAATATAGGTTAGGGTGGCTGCCCGAGGGCACACTTAGGCCAGTAGTATTAGGCCCGTTGTGATACCACGAAAAACACCGTTACCTTTCCTCTTCGAACCATTTTGAGGACCTGATGAAGCTATCAGGTCCTTGACGTCATGCTCCACAGCCTGGCTCAGAATATCAAGAAATGGAGCTCCCAGAAAGCCGTGCTCCGCTTAGTGCTGGGCAGTTGCAAATGAGGTGAACCACCGTTTCCTCCTCCTCATCCTCTTTACGACTCCTACAGCAACGACGATAAGGCGCTCCTAACCTTTCTGCATGCCTACCTATGAGGCAATGATCCGTGAGTGCCACCACAAGTGTGGAAATTGTATCCCTTCTGAGGTTGTACACGTGACGGGATCTTTTAGGCCAGGTTTCTTTCGATATTCGTCACCCCGGTGTTTGTAGCCATTCTTCGTCGGCTTGGCGGTAGTGTGCTCTTTTAGCATTAGCTTGCATGTGGACAGGGGCATACCTAAGCGTTCTTGCACAGGAAGAATCTGCCTGGTTGTACCCTGCCCAGCGAGATCGTCTGCAATGCAGTGTCCCTCGATATCGCTATGACCAGGGACCCATGTGAGGTGTACACGGTTCTGTTGACCCATCTCCTGAAGAGATCGGCGACAGTTTAAGAGATTTTATGGCAGCTTGGCTGTCGCTGAAGATAAAAATTTCTTTGCCGACATTGTATGTCCCTATCCTAGCTGCGGCTTCCATTATGGCTTCAACTTCTGCCTGGAATACACTGCAGTGGTCGGGTAGTCTGAATGAGAGCTGGAAGTCAAGGTCCCTTGAGTATACTCCACCTCCAACTCTACCGTTTAGCTTGGAGCCATCGGTGTATATGGAAATGCTGCTGCCCATAGCAAGGCACTTATCCGACTCCGTACAGGCATCCCTGCTGGGTATGTTTATCTTAAAGTTGGTTTCCGCAACTGTTGTGGTCGCACATCGATTCGTGATAGGAGGAAGAAAACTGTATTTGTGTAGTATACTTGAGTGTCCTGTGGTCTTGTTGTTCCAACACGACAACTTCCTTAGACGCAGGGCTGAAGTTTCCGCTGCTCGATGACCAGCTAGATCTAATGGAAGGATGTCAAAAATGACCTGGAGAGCTTCGCTAGGCGTTGTTCTTAGAGCCCCGCTTATGCTTATCATGCTGGATCTGTGGACTTTACCCAGCAAATTTAGGTTTGACGCCTTGCTCAAGGCTGGCCACCATACGACTACCCCATACAGCAGTATTGGTCGGATAATCGCGGTATAAATCCATCTGCATATGTTGGGGGTGAGTCCCCATTTTTTGCCAATGGCTCTTTTGCACGTATATAATGCAATGTACGCTTTCTTTTGTCGCTGAATAACGTTGTCCCTCCAGTTCAGCTTTTTGTCTAAAACTACGCCTAGAAATGTGGCTTTATCTGTCAGGCTTAGGCACCCCCATTTAGTTCTGGTAGGTTTAACGATGGTATTTTGTACCGTTTGGTATATAAGACAAGCTCAACTTTATCGGAATTGACGCTGAGTCCACATCGGGAAGCCCACAGGGAAACCTCTCGCAATGCTACCTGGATCAAGTCGCATAAAGTTTGAGGAAACTTGCCTTTGTAGACAATCGCTAGGTCATCAGCATATGCCACAACCTTCCCGATCCCCCAACTAGTATCTCTTAATAGCGAGTTTACCGTTAGGTTCCATAGTAGAGGGGAAAGGACACCACCCTGGGACGTGCCCATTCGACAAATCGTGCTATATCAGTTGATCAATCAGTCCCACTAGGGGTCTACTTACGTCCAGACCAGTTAAAGCATTGTTAACGGCGTCCGGACTTATATTGTTGAATGCTCCTTCAATGTCTAGGAAGGCCACAAGACAATAATCCTTTTCAAACAAGGATGTCTCCGCAAATTTACCTTTGGTGTACGCGTGTTGATAGCCCGAAATGAGGTTGCTATCAATGTTTGTAGTGAGAAAATCGCTAACTATTCTCTCTAGGGTCTTGAGTACGAAGGATGAAAGACTGATAGGTCTGTAGTCCTTCGGCTTGTAGTGAGAGGCTTTGCCTGCCTTAGGAATGAATATGACCGTGGCGCTCCTCCATGCACACGGAATATAGTTCAGAGCCAAACAAACGGTATATATGTGCCGCAGCCAGTTGGCTGATAACTCCATAGAGTAGATAAGTTCAGCGGGGACAATCCCATCTGGTCCAGCAGCCTTAAAAGGTTTAAAACTTTTAACTGCCCACCTCACCCTCTCCTTAGCGATGGGTATATTCACGGCTTAGTTTGCTGCAGGTACTTCCGGTGCGTTGGTCATATTTCCCGTGAAATGTGTGTCCAGGAGCAGCTCTAGGGTTTCCCCTTCTGTGCTGGTCCAGGTACCATTCGGTATCCGCAGAAAGCTAATAGCTGTTTGCGTCTTAGAAAGCACGCACCGTAGCCTTGATGTGTCAACGACACTTTCGACTCCAGTGCAGAAATTTCTCCATGAAGTTCTCTTCGCTTGTCTCAGGACTTTTTTGTAGGTCCTTAGTTTGTCCTTGTATTCTGGCCATTGTGACCCGTTATCAAGGAATTTGGCTTTGTTAAACTGTTCTCTACAGGATTTACGAAGTAGGTCCAGATCATCGGACCACCAGTGAGGTTTACGCTTACCGCGTGGTTTTGGCATTGAACAAGCCTGTTCTAAGGCATTAGAGAATGCCGATGTGAAGGTTTCTACCAGACCCTCTAGCTCCTTCGTTGATAAGGGGCTTTGTGGGGGCAGTGATGGTAGTTCTCTTGCTAACAGCTCATTATGTAGTTCCCAGTTTGTATTACGTGAGTTACGTCTCGAAATGGGCTGATCGACGAAGAACTCTAACATTACTTCAATATACCGGTGGTCTGAGAAGGAATGTTCCTCAAGAACACGCCATTTTTCAACCCACCCAAAAACGCTTTCGCTACAAATAGTGAGGTCAATAACCTCTTTACGGTTTTTAGTAATAAAGCGCAAAATATAACTTCAGAAAAAACTTTTTAAAATGGGTTTGGCGCCTACCATATTAAGTAGAAGAAAATGAAAAAGTTCTGCAGGCCAAATCAAGAGCCCTTGGGATCTTGGCAGGAATACTGTTCGTGGTATTACATACAAACAAGTAGGTCCCATTCCGCCAGTTTGTAGGGAAAATTAAAAAAGGAGCACGACACAAATTGGAAGAGAAGCTTGGCCTAAAATCTCTTCGGAGGTTATCGCGTTTTACATTAATTTATCTATTGTAGGACATTAACAAAATAAAAATCTATCCTAAAAATGAATTTCGTTTCCATGAATAGGAATTAGGCGTTGAATGTAAAGAATCTAAACATGAATGACATGTAATGAATAAAAACAGAAAAGCAAAATTAAGTCTAATTCAAAGGAATTGAATGAGAAAAGGCTGCTGAACGCTGGCTCTTATATAAATAATATTTATATAAGTATCAGTGAAAAAACCGCGCCTATGAAATTTAGAGATTCCATGCTGGCCTATAGAATAAAAAATAAGCATTATTTATACATAGTAGTACTACGTTCATATATTTGCATGTAAGTTTATTCATTATGTACATAAGACTCGATGGAAAACGATTTGGAAGTTTCCACAATCTGTACACAAATGATTGTTTGAATGTGCGGAAACGATTTAACGGTACCGTGTCTAACATACCCCAGTAAAACTACTTAGTACGCCTAAAAGGTTACCATATCTAAATAACAGAAACAAGAACTGGCTTATTTACAAATTGAAAGCTTGCGGGAGTTCTGGTTTCATAGTTTTTAGACTCGATTCCGGGCGCAGACTTTTCCTACTTTCTTTACATGTTGAAATTAGCCAGCATACAGCTTGATAAGGCCAAAGTACATACTACATCGCAGAGGAGCTTTAGTGCTTTTCATAATCGATGTAATCAGTGTTTCTCTGAAAAACCCCTGATTTAACCATCCATTTCGGCGTGCGGCGCGCCAAGGTCTCCTCAAGAGTAAGATGAGAAAACGGCTGTGGTCGACGACATGAGAAAACTACTGAAAAACTTGAAGCACGTCGACTCAGAATCTGCCACCAGATTGGTGTGATCGGTTGTGGAAATGAACGTAGTGTTATTTCTTCTTCTGCAAGGGTACAGCAGAGTATATTAAAAACTTGGTTCACTCGTGGCGCGTCTTAACAAAGACGTTTACTGATTCTGTGTGGATTTTGCCTAGGGTCTCTTTATGCTTCTCTGGATCAAACGACGGTGTATGCAGGTGGCGGATCTCATCATAATGCTAACGGAGCTGTTTTCTCAGCCCTAGATCAAAAACTTGTTTGCCAGGGTGTCAGGTTTGTGACAACTAAATAAAAACTGTCTGTTCAGCATTTCGTAATGTTCTTTAGCCTCACTCCGTAGATGATGTTCAGAGGTCATGAGAAGACATCCCGTGGCAGTTCAGACTGTAACATTTTGGCAGGCCTGCAACCTTTTCCACTGGGTGTTTTTAAGACCAGGCGACAAACCTATTGACGCGTAGCACATGAGAGGCCGGTCAATTGCTTTATACGTGGTTAGCAACGTTTCTTTATCTTTCCCAAAATATCCTTCGTCGTCTTAGGAAATACAGCTTGATTTTTCTAAAATATTCCGGTACTTTCTGTAGTAATGTTAGAGCATTTGTAGGAGAGCTGGTAAGCATTTTTGAGCAGGTATTTGAGGCACAATGAAAATTATATACAACGCTTTTTTAATGGTATCTAAGTATAGAAATGCAGAACTGGCTAAGGGGTGGCGGGGCTGAGACTGCCCTTGAATTTAACAAAAAAATTTATTTTTGTATGCTAAAAATGTTTTGAGGCACTTTGAAAATTAAATATGTTAAAATTTAATATTTGAAAAAATATAAAAAGAAATAAGCCAGATTATTAGGTTGGGTCTAAAACTTTGCCAGGTCATTGCAAAATATTTTCATTAATTGAACACATTTTTTGAGGCACTTTGAAAATTATAAAAAGAAATAAGCCAGATTATTAGGTTGGGTCTAAAACTTTGCTAGGTCAGTGCAAAATAATTTTTTTTTTTAATTGAAACAAGTATGGACGGGACTGTCTTCGGCTGTCCCGAAAACTTCATACCTTTCATGATAGTGAAATGGTATATTAATTTCGTCACGAATTCCACAATGGTAAGTCCTTAAAGGAAAATAGATAGAAGTACCATTAAGTATACCGAAATAATCAGGATGAAAAACTGAGTTGATTTATACATGTCCGTCTGTCTGTTTGTATGCAAACTAGTCCCTCAATTTTTGAGATATCTTGATGAAATTTAGTGAGCGGGTGTATTTAGGTGTCCGATTAGACATTTGTCGGAACCGGCCAGATCGAACCACTATAGCATATATCCTCCATACAACCGATTTTTCAAAAAAAGAGGTTTTTTGTCATATCTTCCTCAATTTATCAGATTGAAGCTTTAAACTTCACCATATGCTTACGTATATAGCATATATTGTTGTCTGAAAAAATCATAGAAATCGGTGGTATATATAGTATATATCTCATACAACAGATTGTTCAGATAAGAAAATTTTCTCAATTTCTGCCCCATTTTAACAGCTAGAGCCTCAAATTTCACCAAATGCTTACGTATATAGCACATATTTTTGTCTGAAAAATCATAGAGATCGATAGTATATATGTATATTATATACTCCATACAAGCTGTAATTTTGCCCCTTTTTTACGGCTAGAAGCATCAATTTTATCAAAAACTTACGCTTACCTCACATATTGTTGAAATAAGGGATTCGTGGTCATAGCTTTTACATGCAGACCACAAAAAACGTGAAACTTTGCATCCTCACACAAACTACTTACCTATTTTTTATACTCAGTTAAGCAGAGCTCACAGAGTATATTAACTTTGATTGGATAACAGTTGGTTGTACAGGTATAAAGGAATCGAGATAGATATAGACTTCCATATAACAAAATCATCAGGATCGTCCGTCCGTCCGTCTGTCCGTTAACACGATAACTTGAGTAAATTTTGAGGTGTCTTGATGAATTTTGGTATGTAGGTTCCTGAGCACTCATCTCAGATCGCTATTTAAAATGAACAATATCGGACTATAACCACGCCCACTTTTTCGATATCGAAAATTTCGAAAAACCGAAAAAGTGCGATAATTCATTACCAAAGACGAATAGAGCGATGAAACTTGGTAGGTGAGTTGAACTCATGACGCAGAATAGCAAATTAGTAAAATTTTGGACAATGGGCGTGGCACCGCCCACTTTTAAAAGAAGGTAATTTAAAAGTTTTACAAGCTCTAATTTGGCAGTCGTTGAAGATATCATGATGAAATTTGGCAGGAACGTTACTCCTATTACTATATGTATGCTTAATAAAAATAAGCAAAATCGGAGAACGGCCACGCCCACTTTTAAAAAAAAATTTTTTTAAAGTCAAATTTTAACAAAAAATTTAATATCTTTACAGTATATAAGTAAATTATGTCAACATTCAACTCCTTAGCTTAGATTCTAGGACGATAACTGTTTTCTGTGAAAAAGGGCGAAATCGGTTGAAGCCACGCCCAGTTTTTATACACAGTATATCGTCTGTCCTTCCGCTCGGCCGTTAACACGATAACTTGAGCAAAAATCGATATATCTTTACTAAACTCAGTTCACGTACTTATCTGAACTCATTTTGTATTGGTATAAAAAATGGCCGAAATCGGACTATGACCACGCCCACTTTTTCGATATCGAAAATTACGAAAAACGAAAAACTGCCATAATTCTATACCAAATACGAAAAAAAGGATGAAACTTCGTATTTGGATTAGTTTATTGACACAAAATATAACTTTAGAAAAAAACTTTGTAAAATGGGTGTGACACCTACCATATTAAGTAGAATGAAATGAAAAAGTCCTGCAGGGCGAAACAAAAAACCCTTGAAATCTTGGCAAGAATACTGTTCGTGGTATTATATATGTATATAAATAAATTAGCGGTATCCAACAGATGATGTTGGGTCACCCTGGTCCACATTTTGGTCGATATCTGGAAAACGCCTTCACATATACAACTACCGCCACTCCCTTTTAAACGCCTCATTAATACCTTTAATTTGATACCCATATCGTACAAACACATTCTAGAGTCACCCCTGGTCCACCTTTATGGCGCTATCTCGAAAAGGCGTCCACCTGTAGAACTAAACCTCACGCCCTTTTGAAATACTCATTAACACCTTTCGCTTGATACCCATATCGTACAAACATATTTTAGAGTCACCCCTGGTCCACCTTTATGTCGATATTTCGAAAAGGCGACCACCTGTAGAACTAAGGTCCACTCTCTTTTAAAATACTCATTAATACCTTTCGTTTGATACGCATATTGTACAAACGCATTCTGAGTCACCCCTGGTCCACCTTTATGCCGATATCTCGAAAAGGCGACCACCTATACAACTACCACAACTCCCTTTTAAAACCCTCATTAACACCTTTCGTTTGATACCCATATTGTACAAACGCATTCTAGAGTCACCCCTGGTCCACCTTTATGGCGCTATCTCGAAAAGGCGTCCACCTGTAGAACTAAACCTCACGCCCTTTTGAAATACTCATTAACACCTTTCGCTTGATACCCATATCGTACAAACATATTTTAGAGTCACCCCTGGTCCACCTTTATGTCGATATTTCGAAAAGGCGACCACCTGTAGAACTAAGGTCCACTCTCTTTTAAAATACTCATTAATACCTTTCGTTTGATACCCATATTGTACAAACGCATTCTGAGTCACCCCTGGTCCACCTTTATGCCGATATCTCGAAAAGGCGACCACCTATACAACTACCACAACTCCCTTTTAAAACCCTCATTAACACCTTTCGTTTGATACCCATATTGTACAAACGCATTCTGAGTCACCCCTGGTCCACCTTTATGCCGATATCTCGAAAAGGCGACCACCTATACAACTACCACAACTCCCTTTTAAAACCCTCATTAACACCTTTCGTTTGATACCCATATTGTACAAACGCATTCTAGAGTCACCCCTGGTCCACCTTTATGGCGATATCTCGAAAAGGCGATCACCTATACAAATACCACCACTCCCTTTTAAAACCTTCATTAATACCTTTAATTTGATATCCATATCGTACAAACACATTCTAGAGTCACCCCTGGTCCACCTTTATGGCGCTATCTCGAAAAGGCGTCCACCTACGTCCCTTATTTTAGCGGCGAAAGGTTGGCGGAATAAGTTGAAAATTTTACATAATTAGTAGCTAATTAAATGCAAATTAAGTGCGAGAAAAAAAATTTATAGCTTTTTGTTGTTTACGGCCTTTGAATTATAACTTTTTAAATATAAACGAGCTCTAGGCCAAATATTTGTATATTCTTAATAAAACACAATACGTGAATTTTTGATATACAATTATATTATTTAATTTGTCGATATTTCGACTTCAGTCTGAAGTCATCATCAGGAATTTTTGAATGCAATATGTCGACTAGTGTAACAAAAATATAAGTTTACGAACAGTGCAAAGCAAATAACAATAAAATGTAAATAACACACAGCCGTTATCATAAACAAAAAAAAAAAAAAAAAAAAAAAAAAAAAAAAAAAAAAAAAAAATTAGCTATTAATTATATCAAATTTTCAACTTATTCCGCCATCCTTTCGCCGATTGGTTTCGCTAACTTCAGTCTTATTTTAGCGCAGAATGTCATAAAAAAAAATTTGTAAAGCTATAAACTTTTTTCTCGCACTTAATTTGCATTTAATTAGCTACTAATTATGTAAAATTTTCAACTTATTCCGCCAACCTTTCGCCGCTAAAATAAGGGACGTCGTCCACCTGTAGTACTAAACCTCACGCCCTTTTGAAATAATATTATTGTTCAGCCCCATTCATGAAAGGTATGAAGTTTTCAGCACAGCCCAGGACAGTCCCGTCCATACTTGTTTCAATTAAAAAAAAATATTTTGCATTGACCTGGCAAAGTTTTAGAACCAACCTATATAATGTTATTTCTTTTTATATTTTTCAAATATTAAATTTTAACATATTTAATTTTCAAAGTGCCTCAAAAACATTTTTAGCATACAAAAATAAATTTTTTTTTTAAATTTAAGGGCAGTTTCAGCCCCGCCACCCCTTAGCCAGTTCTGTATTTCTATACTTAGATACCATTAAAAAAGCGTTGTACAATAATTTTCATTGTGCCTCAAATACCTGCTCAAAAATGCTTACCAGCTCTTAGACCATAAGTTTGACTGCAGGGTATGGACTACATATGTAAGGTCATAGATCATACACCCATATTTACTACAAATATGTAAGCTTGTAATTGAAAGCTAGGGATTACATTTACATCGTTGGTGATGCTGCTGTCAATGCATTTAAAAAGCAAAAAATAATAATGAATGCTTGCAAATTTTGCTCTATTTGTGTTTGTATAGTATCCATATTAGACTGGGTTGATTTATTAACCGATATCGCGCCATCGATTTTTCGATAGGATTTGGGCTCAGGAAAAACAAGTTTCACTACGCATACCCAAAAAAAATAATTTTCGAGCGTGCGAAATTTAATTTTTTTCACTTTTTTTCGACTTTGATTTTTAACATTTTTTTCATGACCTACTAAAAAAAATTTCTTTTGATTGTAAAATTTTCATGTATACCCTGTCCGACCCAAAAATGTCCGCTAAAAACGTTGGGGATAACAGTTTAAAAAAAAATATATATAAAAAATATTTTTTTTTTCAAAAAAACTGTTATCGCCAACGTTGTCAGCGGACATTTTTGGGTCGAACAGGGTATACATATGAACAATTTTTTAGTAGGTCATAAAAAAACCTTCAAAATCAAAATCGAAAATGCGTAGTGGAACTTTTTTCCTGAGCCCAAATCCTATCGAAAAATCGATGGCGCGATATCGGTCAACTTTCGTCCATACAAATCGACCCACCCTAATACATATACATACATATATACGTATGTATACAATTCCATAGGGTGTATGTCAATGGGTCTGTATGTTTATTAGTCACAGCTCAGACTTTTATTATTTGCGCATCGGCATATGTCTATTTGCATACTCATGGCAGTATTAACCCATATTTACGATTTTCCAAAAAAAACATTCATTTTTTATTTTATCTCGTTATTGCGAAGATTTAAGAATATAAAAAAACATGAAACAGCAGAAGAAAGTCTTTGAACTTTCATATGTATGCGGAAAAATAAAAAACTTTTCGAATTAGAGTATTGAAAAAAGCTAAATAGCAAGAATGTCTCTAAAGATTTTGACTCGAATCTTAGCTATTTTATGAATCATAAATAAAGATGAGGAGTGAGTGGGAAAATAATGAATTACAGATCTCTATCATAGTATCGGGATAGCATTAAGAATTATTCAAGCCTTTGCGTGGCGTTATCGACCCAAGGAGGGCTTGGCATGACAGCAACTTTGCTGCGACCAAATCTGATAAGAATGATATAACGTGCGCAAAGAAGTAGGTACGATCGACTGATGATGAATAGCTTGTTTTTCAAGCGAAGAAATGTATTCGAGATTCGACCCAGTAGCATAGAAGCTCACAGTAGCAATAAAATATGTACCACCAAAAAAAAGAGAGAGGGGGATGGAAGAGGTGGTTTATAGGACAAATGAAGCTGTTATGGCTAAAGAAGCGTTGTTTCAACTTGAGCTACAAACTTAAAAACTTAAACATAGTTCATAACACCGGAACAATGGAGCTAAAAGAAAAATTTCCTCTAGGTGGTACACGGGACGAAATAATTAGAAATTTCATACAGATTTTAAATGTTGGGATACAATTTTGAGGAACGGTCGTAATGATAATAAAAAAATCAAATAAAATAACATAAAATTAAAGACAGAAAAAATAAAATAAAAAAATAAAATCAAATGAAATAAAATAAAATAAAGTTAAATTAAATCGATGAGTTATCCGTTTGTTATCGGAAAAAATGGGTTAATCATCAAAAAATTATCGATATGTTATAAATACGTTATCGGTTGCTTATTAGACTGTTGTCTTATCGGAGTGTAATCGAAAGGTTATCGATTTTCAATCAAAAAGTTATGTAATACATAACGCAAATTATCTATACATTATAAAAAGGATATCAATTTGTTTTAGGAAACATAGCGTGTTATGGATAAATGTAATTATGTAGTTATCAAAAATGTATTGAATTGTTATCAAAGGGTTATCGATTTCTTATCAGAGCGTAACCAATTTTTTGTATTAGCGTGTTATGGATCGATTTAGTTATCAAAAATGTATTAAATTGTTATCGAAAAGTTATCGGAGTACACGCCCCGGGCAAAGCAACATAAAATTTTTAGAAAAAAGGTTTTTCAATGAGAAGAAAATTTTTCTAACGGGGTCGTCCCTCGGCAGTGTTTGGCAAGCACTCCGAGTGTATTTCTGCCAGTGAAAACTCATCTGCCTTGCAGATGCCGTTCGGAGTCGGCATAAAACAAGTAGGTCCCGTCCTGCCAATTTGTAAGAAAAATTGAAAGTAGCACGCCGCAAATTGGAAGAGTTGCTCGGTCTAAAATCTCGGAGGTTCTTGCGCCTTACATTTGTTACCAGTTTGTCATCGGGGCATATTATCCATTTGTTAACGACGACTCATCGGCTTGTTATGTAACAGATACCTATAATAATTTAGAATAAGCCGATTGGAAACCAATAAGAAGCCGATGACGCGGCAATAACAAGGTGTTTACAACCGGAAAGTCGACGATAAATATTTTCTTTATCGATAATAAGCCGATAATAAAACCACCTAATTATTTTCAAGCTTTTAGTATTATTATTACTTAATGTAAGTATTGTTTTCAATAAAACCGTCAATAAAAACCGTTTTCAATAAAAACTCAAAAACTCTTTTAAATAATTATATTTTCATGGTTTTAGTCTTTATTTAATTGCCTATTATTTCTCATTCTATTTAGTTCATTTAGTGAATCATTGTTACAAGGGCTCTTTCCTGACAATTAGTTACAATCTAGGTCCACAATACATAATTCTTCCAAAGACTTTACTCGACTCAGCGCCACGTATGCTTGTCCCTCCTCGAACTCCAAAGTATTTTGATGGCACTTCTACCGGACTGTACTGAATATTTGTTCTCGCATCTTTTTTTTTTTAAATACCACGAATGGGGGAAAACCCCACGTTTTGGAATCAGTGGCTCGTAGTACGTTTACTTAGCATTTTGACCACTCGTGGCGTATTAGTAACATTTTCGTCCACGAAAAAAATGCTTTAATTGAAAACACGAAAAACAGATTTTTTATCGAATTTTGTTTACGCTTCGATTATATTTACAATTTTGATTGCGTGTTTTTTCGTTAATTCGCTTGATGCTCACACACTAACGCCCGCTGCTCTTTGTTTATATGTATATTATTTAAAAGAAAATATCTATACACACCAAGGCACATTCATAAAGAGGTTCGGGTGCATGGCTGAGTTCACTAATTACAAACATTTTTAATTCGTCTAACACTCGCACTTTTACTAGAATTTTTTTTTTTTTAATTTTATTGTAATGCAATTTGATTTAATATTGTTGTTGCTTTTGTCGTTTACTTCGTCTGCGTTGATGTAGCGTTGTGCTACTGTTGTTGTTGTTGTAGTAGTAGTATTCGCTTGAGTTACGAATATGGGGTGAATAACACTTTATTTGATTAAACTTGCGCTAATAGTTTCTATTATTATATGCTTAGTGTGGTGCGGATCGCAGTACTGTAAAAACTACAACAACAACAACAACGAAGTAAATCACAAATAAAAAGATAACAAAAACTGAAAGAAAACAAGTAAAGGTGTCTAAGTTCGGGTGTAACCGAACATTATATACTCAGCGTGAGCTTCAATTTCACATTTCATTTCAGATAAATTACTTTTCTACATAACACGTGGCACCGCACGTTTAAAAAAAATTTCTCCACATTTCCTTTTACAATAAAACTTGATAAGTGAAATATCATTGATTCAAAACTATTTTTTGCTAAGTTATAGCCTATTATTCTAGTCTACGACCCTTTTAAACTTGTTTTATATCTAAGGTGCCGTGGTCTTTAACCGATCCCGTTCATTTTTACTAGAAATATTTTCTGCTATAAGGAAAATATGTGTACACAATTTCATTATGATATTTTAATTTTTCTTCGACTTATGGCTCCGGAAACATAGAAAATTGCTTAGCTGGTGCCACGCCCATTTTTTAAATTTAAAGTTTTTCCTATTTATTGTTATAAATCCACTTGGGAAATGAAATAACATTGATATAGAGCTCTTTTTTGCAAAGATATAGCTTATTTTATTCGTCCACGACCCTTTTAAAAATCTTGTATGTAAAAGTGGGCGTGGTCCTTAACCGATTTCGTTAATTTTTCTTCAAAGCATTCCTTACAGTAAAGGCAACCTCTCTGCCGAATTGAAATTGTTACGATAGGTTTAACGATTTTTGATTTATGATTAATATTTGTAAAATTGATTTTATCACAAGTGGGCGGTGCCACGCCCATTTTAAAAATTTTAATTAATATCAGTCTACACATCAAATTTCAACAATCTAGGTGTATTATTTACTAAATAGTCAGGATTTTTGTTTTCCAAAATGTTATATATATAAAAAGTGGGCGTGGTTATCGTCCGATTTCCCTCATTTTCAATACCAATCTATTCTGGGTCCAGATAAGGTCGTGTACCAAATTTGATGAAGATATATCAATATTTACTCAAGTTATCGTGTTAACAAACAGACGGACGGACGGACGGACATGGCTCAATCGAATTTTTTTCGATAACTACTGATGATTTTCATATATGGAAGTCTATATCTTTCTTGATTCCTTTATACCTGTACAACCAACCGTTATCCAATCAAAGTTAATATACTATGTGTGCAAAGCACGCTGAGTATAAAAACAATATAAAGAAATTACACAAAAAGCCCATGGCACTTCCAGCGAATTAAAAAGTACAAGAGCAATCAACTCCAAGTGCCAATGCAGCAAATAAACCACAACAACAAATAAGGGAAAAGGCTCATCAGCATTTTTTTGGCGTTCAACAACATAATAGTTTGCTGCAGCGACGTCGTTAGCGAATTGACGACAACACTCAAACGCAAATAGCTAAAGAATTTTTCATTGAATGCAAGAAATTTCTTTAAAATCATTGACTATAGAAAGTGCCGCTAGACGTCTTTTGGTGGTCATGCATTTTATAACCAGCTGTGCTGGTACTATGTATAAAGCAATCGAGATATGTATATCGATTTTCGAAAAAATGGGAGCCGCAACGCCTAGCATTGACATAATTTACAGAAAAGATCCCCAAATGACATCGGAAAGATTCCAAGAGTCCTTAAAATCATACCGATATGAACACGGGAGAATCCCGAAAGAGCCTCCAAATGACCCAAGGATGACCCCGAGGGAGTACCAAATCATCCAGAAATTACCCCGTAAGATTCCGAGGGATTCCCCAAAATTATCCCGAAATTACCCAGGATGATTCCGAGGGAGTCACCAAAATTATCCCGAAAGCACGCCAAAAATGCGCATGGCGACAAGTCGCCAAACAGTACATACTACTACATATAGACTATATATACATATGTATGTATATACCACGGTATGCGTCGCCATACCAGAAATTTGTTTTACGAGCGGCTATAGATGATTCACATCAAAAAGATTTCGGTTGCGCCTTTAGTTCCCGTCCATGAACACCATCATTTGTGCAAGCTAAGTTAAGATGGCGTGGGTGGGAATTTTCCACGCTTCCCTTCGGAGTAATTTGTGAGTGTCCTCAGTGAGTGGCTGGTGGCTGCACATTCGTCCAAGCAGATTACTCCGTAGTATTCCTCAACGAAGCACTTGATTTCCTGGGAGGATCCCGAAAGTCTACGAAATCAGCCCAAAACACCCCGAAGTGATACCAAATAGAGCCGGGAGGATATCCCGAGAGCGTCCCCAAAATCATCCCGAAATTACCTCCAAACGACAGCGGGAGGGTCCCGAGCTAGTCGAAAGTAGTCCCTGAAATGACCCCTAAATGACAACGGGAAGATTCCGGTCCCTGGAGGATCAATGCCCAAATCGAAGAACTCCCATTGACCCAACGTTTTTTTGCCATTTCAGTTCAAATCTTAGTAATTCAAATTGTATGGCAAACATGAAAAACACATTGAAATTAAAACAAGTAAGGAAAGCTAAGTTCGGGTGTAACCAAACATTACATACTCAGCTGAGAGTTTTGGAGACAAAATAAGGGAAAATCACCATGTAGGAAAATGAACCTAGGGTAAACCTGGAATGTGTTTGTTTGACATGTGTATCAAATGAAAGGTGTTAATGATTATTTAAAACGTAGTGGGCCTTAGTTCTATAGGTGGACGCCTTTTCGAGATATCGCAATAAGGGTGGACCAGGGGTGCCTCTAGAATGTGTTTGTACGATATGGGTATCAAATTAAAAGTATTAATGACGGTTTTAAAAGGGAGTAGCCCTTAGTTGTATATGTGAAGGAGTTTTCGAGATATCGACTAAAATGTGGACCAGGGTGACCCAGAACATCTTCTGTCGGGTACCGCTAATTTATTTAGGTATGTCATACCACGAAAAGTATTCCTGCCCAGATTCCAAGGGCTTTTGATTTCGCCCTGCAGAACTTTTACATTTTCTTCTACTTAATATGGTAGGTGTCACACCCATTTTACAAAGTTTTTTCTAAAGTTATATTTTGAGCCAAAAAACCAATCCAACATGGTAATTCTCTTTTTCATATTTGGTACAGAATTATGTCATTTTTTTTTTCATTTTTCGTAATTTTCGATATCGAAAAAGTGGGCTTTTTAATAGTCGGATTTCGGTCATTTTTTATACAAAGATAAAATGAGTTCAGATAAGTACGTGAATTAAGTTTAGTAAAGATATATCGTGTTTTGCGAAAGTTATCGTGTTAACGGCCGAACGGAAGGACAGACGGTGGACTGTGTATAAAAACTGGGCGTGGCTTCAACCGATTTCGCCCATTTTCACAGAAAACAGTAATCGTCATAGAATCTATGCGCATACCAAATTTCACAAGGATTGGTAAATTTTTGTTCGACTTATGGGATGAAAAGTATTCTAGACAAATTAAATGAAAATGGCGGAGTTGCGCCCATTTTGAAATTTTCTTTTATCTTTGTATTTTGTTGCACCATATCATTACTGGAGTCGAATGTTGACATAATTTACTTTTATACTGTAAAGATATTAAATTTTTTGTTAAAATTTGACTTCGCTTCATCCGATTTCGCTAATTTTTATTTAGCACACATATAGTAATAGGAGTAACGTGCCTACCAAATTTCATCATGATATCTTCAACGACTGCCAAATTACATCTGGCAAAACTTTTAAATTACCTTCTTTTAAAAGTGGGCATTGCCACGCCCATTGTCCAAAATTTTTCTAATTTTCTATTTTGCGTCATAGGGTCAACGCACCTACCAAGTTTCATCGCTTTATCCGTCTTTGGTAATGAATTATCGCCCTTTTTCGGTTTTTCAAAATTTTCGATACCGAAAAAGTGGGCGTGGTTGTAGTCCAATTTCGTTCATTTTAAATAGCGATCTGAGATGAGCGCCCAGGAACCTACATACCAAATTTCATCAACATACCTCAAAATTTACTCAAGTTATCATGTTTACAGACGGACGGACAGACGGACGGACGGACGGACATGGCTAAATGAATTTCTTTTTTCACCCAGATCATTTTGATATATAGAAGTCTATATCTATCTCGATTAGTTTATGCCGTTACGGATTACCGTTATGCGAACAAAGTTAATACATATACTCTGTGAGCTCTGCTCAGCTGAGTATAAAAAAACACATTCTTGGTAAACTTACACGTCAACAAGTAAGGAAGGCTAAGTTCGAGTGTAACCGAACATTACGTAATCAGCTGTCAAAACTTTTAAATTACCTTCTTTTAAAAGTGGGCAGTGCCACGCCCTTTGTCCAAAATTTTAATAATTTTCTATTCTGCGTCATAAGGTCAACGCACCTACCAAGTTTCATCGCTTTACCCGTCTTTGGTAATGAATTATCGCACTTTTCCGGTTTTTTGAAATTTTCGATATCGAAAAAGTGGGCGTGGTTATAGTCGGATATCGTTCATTTTAAATAGCATTCTAAGATGAGTGCGCATGAACTTACATACCAAATTTCGTTAAGATACCTCAAAATTTACTCAAGTTATCGTGTTACGGACAGACGGACGGACGGAAGGACGGATATGGCTAAATGAATTTCTTTATTCGCCCAGATCATTTTGATATTGTAACGAATTTAGGGAAATTCCGCTTATTCCAAACCTTCTGCTAACGTTCGAATCGCTAAACTGTTGAATAAATAGCTCCAATATTCAATAATGCAAAATGGTCTTTATTAGACTACTTTGAAAGTACTTCACAATAACACTTATACTTCACAACCAATAGCATGCTTAAATCAAAACTGATTACTGATTCCTCAGCTTGCACTGCTTTTATACTCTCAGTCTTCTCGTTCATCCATTTCTCCTGAGGTCTAGTAATTTCGCTAAACTGTATTCCAGAACAATTGTATCCCTTGCTTGGCTATTAGCTATATACATGTATACCTATTTGTAGTTTATGTTTCTCTTATAGCCATATGCGGGTGTATGCGTGAGTACTACTTCGGCTGATGATTACATGTGTTTGCGAGCATCTCTTCCTTCCCTTGTATGTACATATGTGTGTAAATGATGATTGATTTGTTAACGTATATACGAGTGGCTGCTTAGTATCAGCTTTGTAATACTAGTATCAGGTTAGTGATGCTAATATTCGTCACAATATTTAGAAGTCTATATCTATCTCGATTAGTTTATGCCGGTACCCCGTTATACGAAGAAAATAATATACTCTGTGAGCTCTGCTCAGCTGAGTATAAAAATGTAAAAGATCTGTTTTCATCGCCATTAAGATTTATTTTCGTTGGTAAAAAAAACTTGAATGAATGTCGAAACGAAATCTACGTAAAGCAATTTCGAAATCGTTTTCAAATTGAATTCCGGTTAGATTTTCAGACTGATATTATTTTAGGTGTTAACGGCTTTTAACAAAAACTGAAACTTTTTACGAAATTAAACAAATGGACTTGGGCAACCGGACCTTCGGCATTCGAAGCTTTATCAACTTTATGAAACTCCCAGTTAACCGTAAAATTAGCTCAAACACACAACGATTACCATTAAACCCATAAAGCATTCTGCGCATGAGCGATGGTTTGCAAAATATCTTTTTGGAAATGCGCAAATAAACAATAGCCTCCTCCAATGTTGCTACTCTGATGGATAAGCGACGACTAAATATGTGTGAAGTGGCCGCGAATAATTATTTCACAAGCTGATCTAGAATCTGGAAGAAATAACCGAACGAGACAGCTGACAGCATAAACGTAATGCAATCTAAGGAATAGTCAATCAGTTTGCTTTGAAAACGTTGTAAGTGAATTGCGGGTATAATTTCAATTGTGAAGTTCTACTACCATAGTAGTGTTGTAAATAACGAACACTTTGGAGTTTATTTATCCGACAGTTCAGTAATTGGAACGATAACAGAAAACAAACATTATTCGAAAATTCGCTACCAATACTCTCAAAATTTATTTGTATATTTACACTTCATATGCGTATGGCTCGTTTCAGGTATTTCTTAATGTTCTTTTTTTTACTTATAGGAAAATATCTCCTAACTTATTTACATTTGCACAAACTTGTTTAAATCATTTTACTTATAGATTTATTAAGACGAATGCTGTAATTTTTTTTGTCACATTTCATTTAATATTCTTCAACGAAATCTAAAGGTCGCGATTTGCGAATTTACGATGCTAATAAGAAGAAATAAGTAAGCACAATAAATTCTTTTTAAGGAATTTGACACTATGCCCATGAAGATGTTTAAAAAACACAAGTAAGGAAGGCTAAGTTCGGGTGTAACCGAACATTACATACTCAGTTGAGAGCTATGAAGACAAAATAAGGGAAAATCACCATGTAGGAAAATGAACCTAGGGTAACCCTGGAATGTGTTGTTTGTACGATATGGGTATCAAATGAAAGGTGTTAAAAAAAAAAAAAATAAATGTAAGGCGCGATAACCTCCGAAGAGATCTAAGGCCGAGCTTCTCTTCCAATTTGCGTCGTGTTAGCGTGCCACCCTCAGAAAACCACCTTAGAGGCCAGCTAGAAAAATAATTCTTGCACACGAATTTGCCGTAAATTTGCCGTAGATAAGTGGCATATTTTATAAATTGAAAAAAAAAATTATTTTTTTTATGGTGCACCGCCAACTTCACGTGAAGTTAGCGTGCTACCCTCAGAAAACCACCTTAGAGGTCTGCTAGGAAAATAATTCTTGCACACGAATTTGCCGTAAATTTGCCGTAGATAAGTGGCATATTTTATAAATTCGAAAATGAAAATTCAAATTTTTTTTATGGTGCACCGCCAACTTCACGTGAAGTTAGCGTGCCACCCTCAGAAAACCACCTTAGTGGCCAGCTAGGAAAATAATTCTTGCACACGAATTTGCCGTAGATAAGTGGCATATTTTATAAATTCGAAAAAAAAAAAATTCAAATTTTTTTTTATGGTGCACCGCCAACTTCACGTGAAGTTAGCGTGCCACCGTCAGAAAACCACCTTAGAGGCCAGCTAGGAAGAAAATTCTTGCACACGAATTTGCCGTAAATTTGCCGTAGATAAGTGGCATATTTTATAAATTCGAAAAAAAAAATTTCAAATTTTTTTTATGGTGCACCGCCAACTTCACGTGAAGTTAGCGTGCCACCCTCAGAAAACCACCTTAGTGGCCAGCTAGGAAAATAATTCTTGCACACGAATTTGCCGTAGATAAGTGGCATATTTTTTAAATTCGAAAAAAAAATTTCAAATTTTTTTTATGGTGCACCGCCAACTTCACGTGAAGTTAGCGTGCCACCCTCAGAAAACCACCTTAGAGGCCAGCTAGGAAAATAATTCTTGCACACGAATTTGCCGTAAATTTGCCGTAGAAAAGTGGCATATTTTATAAATTCGAAAAAAAAAATTTCAAATTTTTTTTATGGTGCACCGCCAACTTCACGTGAAGTTAGCGTGCCACCCTCAGAAAACCACCTTAGTGGCCAGGTAGGAAAATAATTCTTGCACACGAATTTGCCGTAGATAAGTGGCATATTTTATAAATTCGAGTAAAAAAAATTTCAAATTTCAAATTTTTTTTATGGTGCACCGCCAACTTTGCATGCTTACTTTTTATTTTTCCGGCAGATCCATCTCTGGTGACGTGGTGCGACTTAAAATTAAAACCATGTTTAAGTTTAGAATGATTCCAAATAGCTCTGGAAATTTCATCACTCCACAGATTGGGTTGCAACACAGTCTTTACCCTCCGTCGTTTTTTTTCCATTAATTAAGGTGTAATATGATATGATATGACATTTCATTAAAGATGCGTTTATTGATTGTGAATGAAAATGTCTCATACTGGTCCACGGATAATACAGTGGAATTCAAGCTCTGAATTTTACTATTTTCTACCAGTTGATAACTAGCAACTGATGATGACACGTCGCGAATGTCGAAACATGTTTTGCCAAATAAAGCAAACATATATATATAAACGACTATATATAAACGACTATAAGGAGTTTCAATTTTAATTCTTTATTGTGTGAGTCGTTTACCGCTCTATATTAATTATTTAGTCAGAGATTCACTTTCTACACTTTCATTAACTTGGCTTCCATAAATATGGTCTCTTAAATTATATCTATTATTTACTACATAGGAATGAAGAGTGGATGCACTTAAGTTCATTTCCTTGGAAATAAACTTCCATATTTCGTTTGTAGCACTAACTATGACCCCATTTTTTATGATTTCATTCTTAAAAAAAAGAATTCGACTGGCTAAAAAAGTTGAGTCAATCTTGCACGGTTTACCGCGGTGACGTGAAGCCATTGTTCATATATGTAAATATTAAAATTTGTAATAAAACTTTTCGCGCACTTGCTAAGTGAAACTAAACCGTCTAAATCAAAGAATGATACGATAGTGATTTGGGTAACCCAATTTCTATTCCTTTTAGGTACATATATGAGTGCCATTTCAATAGACCTTGTCATCGCATTCCATTTTCAATAGGCATCAACACTTGTCATCGCACTTACCACACATTAGTAACAATTTCAACCATTTCAAAAAAAATCCGTAAAAAATTTCGTAAAATACAACGTAAACTAGAGAAAGGCTGCGGAACAGATCTTAGAAAATGTTATCTATACTCCTCATACTTATGTATTACCAATAGGACAGCTAAGTGGATAGTTGCGGTCATGTACGTTTGTACATACATATGCATATAACCTTGCCATGTTCGCTTACTTCATGTGTGTAATTTGTTTTTTTAATCACTGCTGCTAAAAAGGAACAAAGTATGTATGTATGTAGCATTTCCTATTGCAACGGTCACAGGCAGATCTGTAACAAAAGCAGTTATTTGCTTTCCTATGCAACGAACTATGTTCGACCTTCACACGTGCTCAATTGGCTTTTTCGTTGTTTACAACAATCCGATCGTCAACACCGATAGCATATATGTAAGTAAAAAGCAAAACATTCTCACATTGAGACCTCTATTTTTGAAAGACATTTATCTATATGTATGCCAAAAGTTCGATTTCAACAATTTATCCTTCTAAAACAGAAATTTTTAAAAGATGATTTCAGACATCTTGTGGTTTACACACAAAATTTTCATATTTCGAGATTTTATGATACCTAAATAAACGGCTGATGAGATTATGAGAACGTATAAAGTATACTTAAAGAGACAAAAATGATCGCCATCGCTGTCGTCAGGCTTATTTTTATACCTTTCATGAAAATGAAATGGTATATTAATTTCGTCACGAAACCCAAAATTGTAAGTCCTTTAAGGAAAATAGATAGACCCATCATTAAGTATACCGAAATAATCAGGTTGAAGAGCTGAGTAGATTTAGCCATGTCCGTCTGTCCGTCTGTCTGTTTGTATGCAAACTAGTCCCTCAATTTTTGAGATATCTTGATAAAATTTGGTGAGCGGGTGTATTTGGGTGTCCGATTAGACATTTGTCGGAACCGGCCGGATCGGACCACTATAGCATATATCCTCCATACAACCGATTTTTCAGAAAAAGAGGATTTTTGTAATATCTTACTCAATTTAACAGATTGAAGCTTCAAACTTCACCATATACTTTCGTATATTGCACATATTGTTGCCTGAAAAAATTGATGAGATCGGTCGTATATATAGTATATATCCCCCACAACCGATTGTTTAGATAAGAAACTTTTCGTAATTACTGCTCTATTTTAAGATCTGGACGCTTCAAATTTCAACGAATGCTTACGTATATAGCATACATTGTTGTCTGAAAAAATCATACAGATCGGTGGTATATATAGTATATATATGGTGGTATATATAGTATATATATATATTTTCGCAATTTTAGCCCCATTTTAACAGCTAGAAGCTTTAAATTTCACCGAACGCTTACGTATATGGCGTATATTGTTGTCTAAAAAAATCATAAAGATCGGTTATATATATAGTATATATCTCATACAACCGATTGTTCAGATAAGAAACTTTTCGCAATTTCTACCCCATTTTAACAGCTATAAGCTTCAAATTTCACCGATTGCTTACGTATATAGTATATATTGTTGTGTCAAAAAATCATAGAGATCGGTGATATATATAATATATATATAATGGTATATATAGTATATATATATTTTTTTTTGCGAATTCGGCCCAATTTTAACAGCTAGAAGCTTCAAATTTCACCAAATGCCTACGTGTATAGCATATATTGATGTCTGAAAAAATCATTGAGATCGGTGGTATACATATTATATATCTCATACAACCGATTGTTGAGATAAGAAACTTTGCGCAATTTCTGCCCGTTTTAACAGCTAGAAGCTTCAAATTTCACCAAATGCTTACGTATATAGCATATATTGTTGTCTGAAAAAATCATAGAGATCGGTGGTATATATATTATATACTTTATATAAACTGTCATTTTTGCCCCTTTTTTACGGATAGAAGCTTCAAAATTCATCAAATTTCATCAATTAGTTACGTTTACAATTGTTTTTGTTTTTATCGGCCTATTGATAAATCATTCAAGGTTCAAATCGAGCTCAAGGCCAGAACAATAATTTTTTTCTAATGATAATTATTGTTATTTTTTAATTTTTCTAAATTTGAAAAATTGTATTTTGTTTTTGGAATAGTAAGTAGAAACTTTTTAAGACAACCTGCAATAGCTGCGCAGATAGATCCATTTCGAAGGGTCTTCATCATCAGTACGCTTTAGGCATGCTGCGCTACACAAAATACAATTTTTCAAATTTAGAAAAATTAAAAAATAACAATAATTATAATTAGAAAAAAAATTTGTTCTGGCCTTGAGCTCGATTCGAACCTTGAATAGTTACTTTTACTTCATATATTTTTGAAATACGTGATTCGTAGTCATAGTTTTTACATGTAGACCACAAGAAACGTGAAGTTTTGCATCCTCACACAAAGTACCTACCTATTTTACTTAAAAATCGTTTAGATATGTTCAAATTTCACCAAATGTTTACGTGTATAGCATATATTGTTGTCTAAAAAAATCATAGAGACCGGTGGTATATATAATCTCATACAACCGATTGTTCAGATAAGAAACTTTGCGCAATTTCTTCCCCATTTTAACAGCTAGAAGCTTCAAATTCCACCAAATGCTTACGTGTATAGTATTATTGTTGTCTGAAAAAATCATTGAGATCGGTGGTATATATAGTATATATCTCATACAACCGATTGTTCAGATAAGAAACTTTGCGCAATTTCTGCCCCGTTTTAACAGCTAGAAGCTTCAAATTTCACCAAATGCTTACGTATATAGCATATATTGTTGTCTGAAAAAATCATAGAGATCGGTGGTACATATGTTATATACCCCATATAAACTGTATTTTTTTAGCCCCTTTTTTACGGCTAGAAGCTTCAAAATTCATAACATTTCATCAAATAGTTACGTTTACGTCATATATTGTTGAAATACGTGATTCGTAGTCATAGTTTTTACACTCAGGCCACAAAAAACCTGAAACTTTGCATCCTCACACAAAGTACCTACCTATTTTTTATTTTATATTTATCTTAAAAATCGTTTAGGTATGTAGATCTGTTCACTAGATATTTCTTATCTTATACATCCGATTATTCGGAGATTACGAAGGGGATAAGATTATTGTTCAGCCCCATTCATGAAAGGTATGAAGTCTTCGGCATAGCCGAAGACAGTCCCGTCCTTACTTGTTATAATAAAACTATGGGAAAATAAAACTTCGTTTGCGTTTTCCCAGAAAATTAAAGTTTTGGACTACTTCTGTTCTTAACAAGCAGAGTAGCAACATCGGATGAGGCTATTATTTGCGCATTTGCGAAAAAGTATTTTGCAAACAAACGCTCATGCGCAGAATGTTTTCATGGTTTAATGTTAACAATTTATTTTGTTTAAATAATAAAGTAGTATTTGTATAGCATATTTACGAATTGATTTTTGTTTGTTAACAAACATTCGTGCATATGTTCTACCTCATTGATTTTTCATCAACAACTAAACCACTACCAATAAGATGATTTTAGTTTTACTCACCCAGCCACAGTTTTCATTTTGGTGACCACTGTACTAATACAACCGCAAACATTTCAACAACATAACCCAGGCGGCGCGCCGCGGCGTCGGCGTCTGTTTTTATGGTCTTAATACTTGCACCAAAGGCTGTTCAGCTCTTATCAACTGCGTGGGAATTGCCACACATTCCAAGGACTCTGTACGAAGCATATGCATATACATAACAAAACAGAAAGACGTTTGTAGAATAGACAGACGGCGCCATAGTGGCTATTCCACTATGTTCGCTACCGCAGGCGTTTTTTGTGTCTGTTTAATATTTGTACAAATGTACAATACTAGACATTGGCATCCGCGTTTTTTACCCTTAACTGTTGCATCAAAAAATGAAAAGGATCGCTACTGTTTTTTATCTATTTATCTTAGCGTATGAGTGTTTGCCGCGTTACAGATGCTCCATCCTGACACACTCTTTTGAGCATAGAAACCATAGCAGGCATAATGCAGAAAATTTGCATAGCTTTCTACCTAACTCAAATACAAAAATCTTTCGTAAGTGATGCACAGGTCATCATAAAGTTCTGCTCAGATGTACATATGTAACTCATATTTTAAGCGGCATTATTGGAATGATTTATGAAGGAACATGCAAAGACTATGGCGCATAGTCATAGTCAAAATAAAATAGATTTTATATTTAGCTGCAGATTTTTTGACAGATAGCTCATAGAAAATTATATCAAAAAGCTGTAACTAAATTTAAAACCTATTTTATTTTGACTATGCGCCTATATATTTTTATAAAATATGCCACTTACCACACGGTGCACCATAAAAAAATTTGAATTTTTTTTTTCGAATTTATATAATATGCCACTTATCTACGGCAAATTCGTTTGCAAGAATTATTTTCTTAGCTGGCCTCTCAGGTGGTTTTCTGAGGGTGGCACGCTAACTTCACGTGAAGTTGGCGTTGCACCATAAAAAAAATTTGAATTTTTTTTTTTTCCAATTAATAAACTATGGCACTTATCTACGGCAAATTCGTGTGCAAGAATTATTTTCCTAGCTGGCCTCTAAGGTGGTTTTCTGAGGGTGGCACGCTAACTTCACGTGAAGTTGGCGGTGCACCATAAAAAAAATTAAAAATTTTTTTTTTCGAATTTATAAAATATGCCACTTATCTACGGCAAATTTACGGCAAAATCGTGTGCAAGAATTATTTTCCTAGCTGGCCTCTAAGGTGGTTTTCTGAGGGTGGCACGCTAACTTCACGTGAAGTTGGCGGTGCACCATAAAAAAATTTGAATTTTTTTTTTTCGAATTTATAAAATATGCCACTTATCTACGGCAAATTCGTGTGCAAGAATTATTTTCCTAGCTGGCCTCTAAGGTGGTTTTCTGAGGGTGGCACGCTAACTTCACGTGAAGTTGGCGTGCCACCCTGTATTTTCTAAAATATGGCCACGGCAAATTTTTTTGTTTCACGGATAAATTACGGCAAATTCACGGCAATTTTGGCAATAGGTAATTTTTTTCCACGTAAAAGTTGTCTTGCCAACTTCAGAGAGGTCTTTTCATGGCAGAAATACACTCGGAGCGCTTGCCAGTCACTGCCGAGGGGCGACCCCGCTTAGAAATATTTTCTTCTAATTGAAAAACCTTATTTCTAAAATTTTGATGTTGCTTTGCCCGGGAGTTGAACCCAGGGCATACGGTGTGATAGGCGGAGCACGCTACCATCACACCACGGTGGCCGCCGGTTGAAAGGTGTTAATGAATATTTTAAAAGGGCGTGGGCCTTAGTTCTATACGTGGACGCCTTTTCGAGATATCGCCATAAAGATGGACCAGGGGTGACTCTAGAATTTGTTTGTACGATATGGGTATCAAATGAATGGTGTTAACCAGTATTTTAAAAGGGAGTGGGCCTTAGTTCTATAGGCGGACGGCTTTTCGAGATATCGCCATAAAGGTGGACCAGGGGTGACTCTAGAATTTGTTTGTACGATATGGATATCAAATGAAAGGTGTTAATAAGTATTTTAAAAGGGAGTGGGCCTTAGTTCTATAGGCGGACGGCTTTTCGAGATATCGCCATAAAGGTGGACCAGGGGTGACTCTAGAATTTGTTTTTACGATATGGGTATCAAATGAAAGGTGTTAATGAGTATTTTAAAAGGGAGTGGGCCTTAGTTCTATAGGCGGACGGCTTTTCGAGATATCGCCATAAAGGTGGACCAGGGGTGACTCTAGAATTTGTTTGTACGATATGGGTATCAAATGAAAGGTGTTAATGAGTATTTTAAAAGGGAGTGGGCCTTAGTTCTATAGGAGGACGGCTTTTCGAGATATCGCCATAAAGGTGGACCAGGGGTGACTCTAGAATTTGTTTGTACGATATGGGTATCAAATGAAAGGTGTTAATGAGTATTTTAAAAGGGAGTGGGTCGTAGTTCTATAGGCGGACGGCTTTTCGAGATACCGCCATAAAGGTGGACCAGGGGTGACTCTAGAGTTTGTTTGTACGATATGGGTATCAAATGAAAGGTGTTAATGAGTATTTTAAAAGGGAGTGGGCCTTAGTTCTATAGGCGGACGGCTTTTCGAGATATCGCCATAAAGGTGGACCAGCGGTGACTCTAGAATTTGTGTGTACGATATGGGAATCAAATGAAAGGTGTTAATGAGTATTTTAAAAGGGAGTGGGCCTTAGTTCTATAGGCGGACGCCTTTTCGAGATATCGCCATAAAGGTGGACCAGGGGTGACTCTAGAATTTGTTTGTACGATATGGGTATCAAATGAAAGGTGTTAATGAGTATTTTAAAAGGGAGTGGGCCTTAGTTTTATAGGTGGACGCTTTTTCGAGATATCGCCATAAAGGTGGACCAGGGATGACTCTAGAATGCGTTTATACAATATGGGTGTCAAACGGAAGTTGTTAATGAGTGTTTTAAAAGGGAGTGGGCTTTAGTTCTATGGGTGGACGCCTTTTCGAGATATTGCCATAAAGGTGGACCAGGGGTGACTCTAGAATTTGTTTGTACGATATGGGTATCAAATGAAAGGTGTTAATGAGTATTTTAAAAGGGAGTGGGCCTTAGTTCTATGGGTGGACGCCTTTTCGAGATATCGCCATAAAGGTGGACCAGGGGTGACTCTAGAATTTGTTTGTACGACATGGGTATCAAATGAAAGGTGTTAATGAGTATTTTAAAAGGGAGTGGGCCTTAGTTTTATAGGTGGACGCTTTTTCGAGATATCGCCATAAAGGTGGACCAGGGATGACTAGAATGCGTTTATACAATATGGGTATCAAACGAAAGGTGTTAATGAGTATTTTAAAAGGGAGTGGGCCTTAGTTCTATGGGTGGACGGCTTTTCGAAATAACGATATAACGGTGGACCAGGGGTGACTCTAGAATTTGTTTGTACGATATGGGTATCAAATGAAAGGTGTTAATGAGTATTTTAAAAGGGAGTGGGCCTTAGTTCTATAGGTGGACGCCTTTTCGAGATATCGCCATAAAGGTGGACCAGGGCTGACTTTAGAATTTGTTTACGATATGGGTATCAAATGAAAGGTGTTAATGAGTATTTTAAAAGGGAGTGAGCCTTAGTTCTATAGGTGGACGCCTTTTCGGGATATCGTTATAAAGGTGACCCGGGGTTGACTCTAGAATGCGTTTGTACAATATGGGTGTCAAATTAAAGGTATTAATAAGAATTTTAAAAGGGAGTTGTGGTAGTTGTATATGTGAAGGCGTTTTCGAGATTTTGACCAAAATGTGGACCAGGGTGACCCAGAACATCATCTGTCGGGTACCGCTAATTTATTTATATATGTAATACCACGAACAGTATTCCTGCCATGATTCCAAGGGCTTTCGATTTCGCCCTGCAGAACTTTTTCATTTTCTTCTACTTAATATGGTAGGTGTCACACCCATTTTACAAAGTTTTTTTCTAAAGTTATATTTTGCGTCAATAAACCAATGCAATTACCATGTTTCATCCTTTTTTTCGTATTTGGTATAGAATTATGGCATTTTTTTCATTTTTCGTAATTTTCGAAATCGAAAAAGTGGGCGTGGCCATAGTCGGATTACGGCCATTTTTTATACGAACACAAAGTGTGTTCAGATAATTATGTGAACTGAGTTTAGTAAAGATATATCGATTTTTGCTCAAGTTATCGTGTTAACGGCCGAGCGGAAGGACAGACGATATACTGTGTATAAAAACTGGGCGTGGCTTCAACCGATTTCGCCCTTTTTCACAGAAAACAGTTATCGTCCTAGAATCTAAGCGCCTACCAAATTTAACAAGGATTGGTAAATATTTGTTCGACTTATGGCATTAAATGTATCCTAGACAAATCAAATGAAAAAGGGCGGAGCCACGGCCATTTTGAAATTTTCATTTGTTTTTGTCTTTTGTTGCACCATATCATTACTGGAGTTGAATGTTGACATAATTTACTTATATACTGTAAAGATATTAAATTTTTTGTAAAAATTTCACTTTAAAAAATTTTTTTTTAAAGTGGGCGTGTTCGTGCTCCGATTTTGCTAATTTTTATTAAGCATACATATAGTAATACAAGTAACGTTCCTGCCAAATTTCATCATGATATCTTCAACGACTGCCAAATTACAGCTTGCAAAACTTCTAAATTACCTTTTTTTAAAAGTGGGCGGTGCCACGTCCATTGTCCAAAATTTTACTTATTTTCAATTCTGCGTCATATGTTCAAACCACCTACTAAGTTTCATCGCTTTATCCATCTTTGGTAATGAATTATCGCACTTTTTCGATTTTTCGAAATTTTCGATATCGAAAAAATGGGCGTGGTTATAGTCCGATATCGTTCATTTTAAATAGCGATCTGAGATGAGTGCCCAGGAACCTACATACCAAATATCGTCAATCAAATTTTTTTCGATACTGATGATTTTGATATATGGAAGTCTATATCTATCTCGATTCCTTTACACCTGTACAACCAACCGTTATCCAATCAAAGTTAATATACTCTGTGAGCTCTGCTCAACTGAGTATAAAAATATTTAAATAGAGTTCCACCAAAATTGAAAGATCTTGCGATGCATTATTAACTTTTTGGTAGGTTATAGTTTTGAAATTTTAATCATGATGCCGAAACAACATTAGGAGAAACAATTTTTGTATGTGGCGCACAAATTAAGGAATTTATAAAATTGTTACAATATTGGAGAATTTTGAGATCGTTTTGTAATTGACTCACCTATTCTAAGCTATAGTGGGTGAGTGGCTTGAAACACGACTCAGAAGATGATAACAATGCAATCATCGCTGCATAAACCTTACCACCTAGCTTAGGTTAGGTTGAACTGGCAGGTCCGTGAGGACCTCACATAGACTGAATGAGTACATAATGTTACCAGAAGTTTTTTCTTCAGTACGCACTTCCTACACCTGGTATCACTGTACAGGCCTCATTTGACGCCAGAAGGCAGTGTATGGTCAGAATACCCATCATGAACCCACAGGCTTCTCTTTTCAATGATAAGAGTAGCTTTGTTAGTCTAAGGTTGTAAGGTCTGCACATGATCTACCCCAATTTGCAGCCGACGCCTTTCATGCTTGGTTGATCTTTTGTAACCTTCTTTTAATCTCATCCAATCTGTGATGCGCCCTGTTTAGCTAGCTAATCTGATTTTTAATTTCTATCTATGCCCATATACTCAAGGACCCAATATAGATGTATGCTTTGCTCTATCCCTATTCTTTCCAGGGATTGCATACACCCTAACACACTTTAAGATGTTTGTGCGACATTATAACCTTAATTGCAGCTTGGCTGTCAATGTAAAAATTTACGCAGTTGCAGTTTAAACTAATTTAACACTTTGGAACCATCCTTGTACACGTGTATCGCCATTGTCTGCCATTTGGACGTCCTTGCAGCAATCCTTCACCTATATTGTGACTCTCAGAGTCCCACCGAAGCACAGCTAGGGAACTAGGTAGTCTCTTCGTCCAATATTTGATGACGCTATATTACTATGGCCGTATGGTCTGCGCTAAACTGCCCCGAGACATCGAATATCGTTGCTAAGCATTGATAGAATGAATACTCCGCCTAATATCTTGAGGAAGGTATTTTTTTTTTGTGTGGCCGTCCACCAAAAAATAGGTTAGGGGGAAGCCAAAATATATAAATTGTTATTAGAAATGAATAAAAAAAAAACAAAGTCGTACAAAAGAAGATTATAGAAAAGAGAAAGAGGTAAAGGCACTCAAAATAAAAAGGAAATGGGAAGAAAATGAAAAAAGGCGAAGAGGAGGAAGAAAAAGCGGTGTAATTATGGCGACGATAAAGATGTGGATGCTAATGTCTATTGTTTCGGAAATGAAAGAGGGAAAAGGGAAAGGGCAAATAAAACACTGTAATGGGAAACGAAGCCAAAACTAAAACCGGAACCAGAACTCAATCCTGGAACTGAAACTGGAGCTAGAACCAAAACCAAAAATAAACCATGTACTGTATTTGTAATTGAATCGGGAACCGGGACCAAAAATAACCTGGAGTCGCAGCCAAAACCGGAAATGAATTCTAAACCGAATCTAGTCGGTTTGTTTTTATGATCATTTTGGGACTCTTTCGGAGCTATGTCGAAATAATTTCGGGATTGCTTCCGAAGTCTTTGTAGCACTGTTACGGTATTGTTTTTCAGATTTTTTCACGACCTCTCGGAATTCCGTTTGGAATAATTTCGGGATTTTTGGAAAAGTTTCGTGATTGCTTCAGGATTGTTTCAGCGGTCTACTTTAGGACAATTTCACAATACTCTGGAACTATTTCAAAAGCGTTCAGAAATTGTGTTTTGTTTGTATTAAAATTGTAGACTATTTTAAGGTTGTCTAAAGATATATTTGTTTGAAGTACAGAATTTATACGTTAACGACGTCCACCCAATACAATTCCGGCATTGGACGATGCCATTTTTCTAGATGTTGTGGGCTCAGCGACGAAAATCCCCCGACGGGTGCTTTTATCATACCGTTCTCCCAAGCTGCACACCCAACAACACCAGGTACTCCACTGGCTCAACAGAACATGCAACCCAGTGTATTACAACCTTGGCGCAATCACCTGTCTCTTACCCCCAGAAAAGGCCCTCAGGGAAATCCACAAAAAGGTTTCGCAATACTATGCCAAGGATTGTTGGGTGAACCCCGTTCTTAAAGACAATCACCCGAAACTCGCAGTTTAGGAAAGCAACCTCCTCAGGGAGACGCGCGTCACTCTAGCTCGATATGGATACTGTAATAGATCAAACTCTTAATTATCCAGAATCAACCCTGGCATACCCAATGTATGTCCCGCTTGTAACGTGTTCTCACATGACACAAATTAGCATTTCGATTGCAATGTGGAACCAACGCTTTTAGGCCCATATCTCTTTGACCCAACCCTGTTGCAGTGGTTGCAGCTATTAGATGGGGAGAAGCACTGGTACAACAACAACTCACACCCATCACAGTGGAAAGCCCCACATGTATTAAGTTATAGACCATTCTGTAAAAGAAGCTCATTTCAAAATGCCAAATAAAATCGTACTCTTTTTGAAGTGCTTTTATTGGTATATCCAGGGCCGAATTAACCCTCAACGGGGCCCTAAGCCACCATCAATTTGGGGGCCCATTTTTCACGTCGATTAAAAAATACAAACTTATATATTTCATAAAAAATTTATTGTCACAATCAGGGACGGAAAATAATAATTATTTTTATTCGGATTCGAAAAAAACCGGGTCAAAAAATTGTCCTAGGTGAAAATGTTTAAGTTCTCAGGTATCCCTATAGCAATATCATGTCGAATCATGCATCCTATTTATTTTTCTTTTTCCATAAAAGTCCACATATAAAAGTAAAATCTGTATTTTTATTTTATGAATCCGATAAAACTAGTTAAACTCGGACTTTTAAAAATAAAAGTCCGGAAGTAAAAGATAAATGCGGACTTTTATTTTTTAAGGCCAAAATAAAAGTCCGGCTTGATAACAAAGAAACGGCTTATCCGAATTAAACAAATTTTTCTTTTTCTTTGTTATCAAGCCGGACTTTTATTTTGGCTTTAAAAAATAAAAGTCCGGATTTAACTTTTAATTCCGTACTTTTATTTTTAAAAGTGCGATTTTAACTAGTTCTATCGGACTCAGGTAATAAAAATCCGAAAATAATTTTTATCTTGATCCAAATATATTAAGAGTTTAAAATTAATAGTTTTGCAAGGAATTATATTATAAAAGGAATAACAGTTTGCGCCCCTGGTCACAATGTAATAATATCAATAAAATTACTATCTACATTTTAAACATGTCGTTTTCTACATTTGTTTTCGGCAAATTCATCAATTATATCATCAATATCGATTTTGTTCATTAAATCTGACTCGATGCAAAGTATACCTAACATCTCGAGTCGCTCTTGTCGGGTTGTAGCTCTTTCGTCAGCTTTGATTCTTTTTAATTGCGAGAAGGATCGTTCGGCAGAACAATTTGTGATCATTAATTTTAAAAAAATCCGAAGAGCTATTTCTGTGTTAGAAAATACATCGGCTAATTAATCTTCCATTAGAATCTTATACAAATGGCTATGAGTTTTTTGTGCATGAGTGTATCGGGAGCTCACGTAACTTTGGAATTGTTTCATTTCAATGAAAAATTGTTCCAAATATCTAGAATAAAAAATAACTAAGTTATTTATAGTTTGGTGAAGGTCTCCATCACTTAAATAAAGATGTGAAGATTGTCGATGATTTCGAGGAAACATTTTGTCCTAAAATCATCGCGAGTCGAAAATTCTACTTCTGGAGCATTTCCGTCATTAGGTTGTTTTTTCTACGACGAGTACGTTTTACGGATCTGTATAACCTTCACCAGGTAATAATTGTTTTGTTTTTTCCTAGAAATCATTGAACTTTTCACGGAATGAAACTAAACTCTCTTCTAACGATCCTAACAAAAAAGCACACGTTTGCAAATCTGCTTTTTCACTTTGCAATGACTTACTTCACTGAACGCATAGCAGTCAACATAAAGTTGAAGGCTTCTATGTCCTTTTTAGGAACCTTGTCTAGTTCGTCGGTCGTCGCCTTTTGAATGTGGTCAATTGAGTTTTATTTATTTGTGTAAAAATTATTTTCAGTTCTGATTATATTTTTCCTTCACTCTCCAGAATTTTATGTTTGTAAGAAAATTTTAGAAGTCTTTTTCATTTTTGGGGGGCCCCTAAAATCTGGGGCCCCAGGCAACTGCCTATTCTGCCTACTTGTTAATCCGACCCTGGACATATCACTGCAACAATTCAAAAATTAAAAAAAATGAGCGTTGGATTCTCGGCACCACACCCTCTTAGAATAAATCCAGCTGCTGCTCGTATATCGATATTTTATAAATGTTTGTTGTTGTTATGTTATGTAGTCGTTTCTACTGAATTGCAAATTGCGAAATTTTGTGCGTGCGTTGCGTTCCATTGGAGTTTATCGCGTCGTAAGCGTCCTCTCTCCTAGTCACTCCGCACTTCCATGTTTTCTTGACAACCTCCAGCATTTTGCACTTGCTCTTTTATGTATGTACGTACATATATTGTTGTTGTTTTAGCGTATGTTTGTTGCATGTATCAACAGTTCTACTACAGTTGTGGCATCATGCGTTGCCTGTCAATTTGTTTATTGCCCCAAAAAAGCTACATGTGTACGTTCACATAAAATGCAACTTTGTTTAATGATTTGCCTTTTCTATTTTTTTTTTCTTCATTTTTAAATACAATTTTTTATGTCTCTGGTGTGTTGCATCAAGTTTTATAGGCTTATGTTTCGTGTCTTTTAGCAAAATTCCTCAGTTTAGTGGATTTGATTTGTTTTTGTTATTGTTTTTTCGCCATTTTTATTTTGACGAACGATATTTATTTTTTGATGACGTAAGACAAACGAATTTATGAAAACTTATGTTTCTAACTTCAGCACTGTAGATCTAGTGGGGGTCGCAATAGCATCCTGTCATATGGCCTATAACGTGGAAGCCCAAGCAGAAGATGGTTCAAGAAGGGTGAAGAGGACGCCTTGTCATAGGTGCAGATGCGAATACGCATCACAGCGTATGGGAAAAGGACGATATTAACGATGGAGGTGAGTCTGCTTTTTGTTATATACTACAGAGTAGTCTACGGGTGGATAAAAAGTGTAGCATTGCTACATTTGTTTGGCCAACGTCAAGTAATGTGCTTGATATCCTTTGACAGGCCATTCTTTTCATAGCATGTACATATTAGCTTCAGCATCCTCCTAAAGAGACAAACTTTTAGAAACCCTGGGACAACGGACTGGTACAAATTCTGGAAATGTGCAGCAGGAAGACTGGGGAAACTTAAACAAGTTACCACCGTAAAGGAGTTGGAAGAGTGCAACAGCTTGCTATCAAAGGCGCTGAAAAGTGCATACAACAGAGCTTGTCCTCTGAGAATATTCAAGGGTAAATCAGAGCCACCATGGATGGTGGAGTAGGGAGTTGAGTCTTCTTTGAGCGCAGGTAAAAGAGATATTTATGCTGGAAATAATTGCGAAAAGCGAGGAGTGATGGGACGAATATAGAGGCTTGTGGGGGTCTATAAACGTGAATTCAGCAGAACGAAATGAGTTTTATGGAAATATTTCAGTGTGGACACAAAATACTCCAGCGAAACGGTCGAACTGAGGAAAGTTTAGGGGAGATTCAGTCCAGGCACTGATAAAAAAAGGACGGGGAATGGTCACACAGTAGAGAATAGTCCCTTGAGGCGTCAATTGACACACACTTCCCATCAGCAGATGATGCGAAACAGTTGCGGAGAACAACTACACTCAGAGAAAAAATCGTTCTAAAACGAACGAAACAAGTTATAAATTAAGAACATTCATTGACAAAAGTCTGTTAAGTACGTTTTTCCTAACTCGTGACCGATGGGCTTGTTTAAGAACAGTTTTTCCAAGCAGTCCGTTCGTATTTTATGACCACTTTGGTATTGATGTGTAAACCTTATGTGCTCATTTAAAGCTATACTTGGGCTTGATTTAAGATTTTTCGTTCTCGCGCTTCGAGAACGATTTGTGGTCAATTTAAGAGTTTCCGGTGTTAATTCAAGAACGGGTTGTGCTTGATCATTGGTGGAAATGTACCATTTTTTTTATTTTTTTTATTAATAAACAATTTTTGTCATTAATAAAAATATTAACAACAAAACAACTATTATTAATATCCAAAAGATTAGAAAAAAATGCATAATATGGAATAATATGCAATTTTTCATATATTTCTTTTATTGAGAAATTCTTATTTGATGATGTAATCTGAATATATATTTAAAATATTGTATAACAAGTTTGAGAATTAACTGTGCATATGTGAATGGAACTGAACGAAAAATAAGAGTCAAAAAAATGGAATATAAAAAAAATTGTTTTAAAAAACTTTAGAGTTCGACGGTGATCGAACTCGCGCCACACGATCGCAGCCGCAATATCATAGCCGCTGGGCCACTACGACAGCTTGATTGCTTGTCCCAAATACGGAGCAAGCTTTACCAGTATTCGTGACCAATACGAAATTTGAATGGGCGATAAAAACATTTGCCAAATTCAAATCGCCGAGTCCAGATGTGATATTGCTTGTTATGTTGCAGATGATAGGTGGAACGATTGTAGATTGGCTTAGAACATTCTTTGAGAACGGCTCAAGTAGTATTCATACCGAAAGCGAAAACCCAATCATATGCCCCCGAAAAACTACAGGCGCATTAATTGTACACCTTTTCTGCTCAAACCCCTAGATATATTAATAGTTGTATATATACAATCAAATATGAATGAAGCATTATTCTCGCCAGTTCAACATGCTTACACCAAAGGTAAGTAAGTTCATACTACATTGAATAAAATGGCTATGAATATAGACAAAGCCCTGGAACCCCAAAAATATGCCCTATGTGTTTTTCCCGACCTTGTTGGGGCTTTCAAGAATGTTTCGAAATGAGAAATAATTGACAGTCTGAACTCGATTTAAGTGCATCCGGCCTTTATAAATTGGGTCAGCTCCATGTTAAACTGCAGAATGATCGCATCCCAACAGGGATATTATCACCACTGTTGTGGACGCTAGTCATCAACCAATTGCTTAGACGACAAACTGCCAGACCAGACCAGAACTGAAGACCAGACAAATTCACGGCGCATGCAGATGACATTTCAGTTCTAATAAGTGACAGATGTCTCCAATTCGCTAACTGATGGATTAGGCACTTCGGCATGTACATGCTGGGTATATGGAGTAGGATTAACTGCCAACACGCATAAAACCGATCTAGTATTATTTACTAGGAAATATAAGGTCCACAATTGGACTAAGCCCAAGCTTGGAGACGTAACCCTACAAGCAAAGTACAGCACAATATATCTAAGAATTATACTAGATAGAAGTTGCAGTAGAAATTTCAAATAGAAGAGAGAACGAAGAAAGCTTCCATGGCACTGTATTCATGCAAGAGGATGCTATGATGCACATGGGCCTATCGCTTCAACTATCATTGGGTATTTATAACAATTGCCAAGGCCATACTTTACTATAGGGTCATCGTTTTTTGGATAGCCACATAAAAAAGTACGTATATATACCAAAAACTAGAGAGGGTATACAGATGATTAGTTTAACGGGAGTCCTAAAACTTAACCGACAGCAGCTGACTTAATGGCCAAAAATATAGCGGTAGCAACGGCAACAAGGCTTAAGGCCTTGGGGAAGCTTGAGTGCAGGCCGTATGGTCATAGCAGTAAAGCGCCAACTAATATAGGGCGAACTACATTGTTGCCTGCCTGAGCTTCGAATGAGATCTTGGGGCCACAATAGAGCCGAGGGTTGGCCCAAGGGCGTGTATACAGATGCTTTCAAATTAACGGAAGGGGTCGGGCCTGCTGTTTACTACGGCCATCCAAAAATAAGTGGATCCCACATCACTTTATATATTTCAAGTGAAAATTGTAGCCATCTAGAAAACAGCAGAGATTCTACTTAAGCTGCAGTCGCATCAATATATATATTTAATGTCAGACGGCGATTAAGACAAAAATTTCACACATTATTTCATCAAGAATTCTCCTGGACTGCAAAGAAGAATAGGAGAGACTTCGCTCAGGTCGGACCATACATCTATAATGAGTTCCGAAAAGGCCGATGAGTTGACAAAGGAGGGTGCAGCACTCGACAAATCCCACAACGTTATACCTACAAACCTGCTTATATCTATGATGAGCCTTAAGGCTTATCTATACATTGCCTTCTAGCGTCACATGCTTAAAAGTAAGGCCGCGTCAGTAACAGCAGATCTTGGAAGTGCGATCTGCAGAAAACGGTTGGATATATTTTATAACGTAAGTCCTGGTACCTAGTTGAGGTTTTTCCGTTTGATCGTCAAACAAATTCTGGTAACAGTACGAACACATATGTATGTAAGGTCTTTTTTGGCCAGTTCAAGCTAACCTTAACTTGGATAGATGATTAGGAATGTCGTCCATAACAAAACAAAACAACAAGGCGTTTTCGAGATATCGACCAAAATGTGGACCAGGGTGACCAGAACATCATCTGTCCGGTACCGCTAATTTATTTATATATGTAATACCACGAACAGTATTCCTGCCAAGATTCCAAGGGCTTTTGATTTCGCCCTGCAGAACTTTTTCATTTTCTTCTACTTAAATGATAGGTGTCACACCCATTTTACAAAGTTTTTTCTAAAGTTATATTTTGCGTCAATAAAACAATCCAATTATCATGTTTCGTCCCTTTTTTAATATTTGGTGTAGGATTATGGCATTTTTTTAGGAGTAACGTTCCTGCCAAATTTCATCATGATATCTTCAACGACTGCCAAATTACAGCTTTCAAAACTTTTAAATTACATTATTTTAAAAGTGGGCGGTGCCACGCCCATTGTCCAAAAGTTTACTAATTTTCTATTCTGCGTCATAAGGTCAACCCACCTACCATGTTTCATCGCTTTATCCGTCTTTGGTAATGAATTACCGCACTTTTTCGGTTTTTCGAAATTTTCGATATCGAAAAAGTAGGCGTGTTATAATCAGATTTCGGTTATTTTAAATAGCGATCTGAGATGAGTGCCCAGGAACCTGCATACCAAATTTCATCAAGATACCTCAAAATTTACTCAAGTTATCGTCTTTACGGACAGACGGACGGACATGGCTAAATGAATTTCTTTTTTCGCCCAATCATTTTGATATATACGAGTCTATATCTATCTCGATTAGTTTATGCCGGTACGGATTACCGTTAAGCGAACAAAATTAATATACTCTGTGAGCTCTGCTCAGCTGAGTATAAAAATGTGTCGTTGGAAATATCGCCCTATCATTTGAAGTAAGCTCTCTTTTGTTCAAAACTATAAATTTGTTTGCAACACTTCCAAACACTTAATTTTCGGATTAACCAAATCACTCAACAGATGAACATATGGTGCGAAAATCACTCCCATGGGTGGTAGGCTGGCAAGACGGGCGTGCGGTTTCGGTAATATCACTTATTTAGCTAAATGAGGTATGTACTGTTTTGGTAGAATGTAGAAATTTTATGATGAAAATTACAAAAATTCTAAAATTTTGAAATTGTTAGTTAGTGCCTTTCTGGATTAAGAAAGCGACATAAAGGCTACAGAAATTATTTATGTTATACAATCATCTGCTAACACTAATGCTCTGATTTACCTTCCACCAACTGCTAAATCTACTTAACTCTATATTGCCAACAATACTAGGTCGATAATTAATGTCTTCGACGAAATGCTGCCTTTTTATGTTAGAACTCTGGAATTTATATTTTTAGTTTAAAAAAAATCATGCATAACTACAACACACATCTGTACATGTGCCACTTAAGTTCATCAATTTTAGCGCCATGTCTTTGTCATAGACAAAAGCAACAACAATTAATATAGTAAGACAATATTTTTTAGCACCTTCTAGGATATACACAAATATTTATAAATTGTCCAAAAATAAAATTTGCGAAATTGTTCAAAAATATATTTCGGTACAAATTCATCAAAATAGGACGCAGAGACGAACATGATTTGAGAAAAAAAGAGGGCAATGGGGCAAATCCCACAGTTAGGTAGATAACAAAAGGATAAAAGATCTAAATCTGGTGGGCGTGACCAATGCAAAATATGCCAGACTTTCCCCAATAAAAATACTAAAACAAGTTTAATTCCTAATAAGCCAGCAGGCAGACATAAACATTTTTGCTCACAATATACTGAACGTTAGCGTAAGATGTAAGCGTAAGCGTAGTCTTTGTAAGAGGTATGCTATATGGGGTAAACATGTAGAATGTTGACGTAATGTGTAAAATTGGTATATGTACTATATGGAGTACACAGGGGTAGTGTGTGGTATTGGTATGCTGTATGGAGTAATAAAGAGAAGAGCATAAGGACAGCCACTACTCTGCAGCATAATGTGGAAGTAAGGTACGTGGAGAAGTTGACATAAGCGAAATCACACCGCAACTGAAGGCAAACATGTCACCTACACACATATAAAAGTTTCTGAGTATATTTACAATTTTTATGCGTGACAGTGCTTGAACAGTTATATACACTGCTGTTTTATTACAAATAAAGAGCCAGAGAAACATGGGCAAATGCGTGATTTTTATTACTGAACAAGTGTTTACAAAAACAAAGTACGGTGTTAGGTATTGAGGTTTAAGTTGAAATTAATTTCTTTTTAGGGTTTTATTGGTTGTGAAATGGTTTTACATTATTTTTTTTAGATTAATATGAAGTAATAAAGAGCAAACAAAGAAGAAAAAATTAAATAATTAAAAAACAAAAATTTTAAATTAAATACAATTTAAAAATTCAAATAAAATTATATATTAAATAAATAAAAATAGAATAAAAAATAAAATAAAAAATTATAAGAATAAAATAAGAAAAACAAAGATTAAATAAGTTAAAATAAAATGAGGTAAAATAAAAAAAAATAATAAAATAGAAGGACATGATGTAATTTTTCTCTAACATCAATAACAAAAACCATTTTATAAAGCAATATGAGAATGTCTCGCTAATTAAATATAGTTAAAATAGAATAAAATAAAATAAAATAAAACAAAACGAAACAAAATGAAATAAAACGAAATAAAGTAAAATAAAACGAAATAAAATAAACTAAAACTAAAAACCAAATTAAATTAAGTAAGAAAATAAAATAAAAAATTTTTATGAAATGAAATGAAATACAACTAACTAAAATTCAATTAGGTTAAGTTAAAATCAAATAAAATAAAATAAAATAAAATAAAGTAAAATAAAAATAGAATAAAATAACATTAAATTAAATTAAATAAAACGAACAAAAATAAACTACAACGAAAAACAAAATAAAATCAAGTAAAATAAAATAAAATAAACAATTTTTTTAAAATAAAATGAAATACGTTTGCTGGGTAGGAGCTGCTTCGGCCGATGGATTAATAAAGAAAAACCAAAAGTTTTACTTTTTCCCTCTATGCATTTCGGCGCTTTCGCGTCATCATCAGGAAGGTCCACATTTATTTAAAAAAACAGAAACATGAAGCCGAAGCAGCTCCTACCCAGCAAACATTTTAAAAAGAGTTTGGCCCAACTAAAAAAATCATAAAATGAAATACAACAAAATAAAATTCAATTAGGTTAAATTAAAATCAAATAAAATAAATTAAAATAAAAAAATTTATTAAGATAAAATGAAGTAAAATAAAATTAAATTAAATCGATTTTTATTCGATGATTTAGTCGTCTATTATCAAAAAGCTTTAGATATATCATGTAGAAATGACCGATATGTTATCAATATGTTATCGGATTGTTACCTATTTCTAATCTGAATGTTATTCATATATTCATATCCATATCTTCATTAAGCCAATGGCAAAAGACCTTACTGACTAGATTTACAATATTACCATAAATTAACTTAAAACTAATTAACCATTATTTCAAGGAATAGTTCGATTCCAGTAACTTAAACAAAGGTCTTGACATCGTAAAGTCAAGATCCAGATTTCTAGATATCCGATTAAACTATTCAAGTCCTCTAACGAGAGGAACTTCAATGTTAAATATATTATAAGAACGGAAAGTTCTATTGGGAACATTAAAACAAATTTGTCCAAGAAGAGCTGGGCAGTCGATTATACCAGCGATAATGTCGAAGATAAACATTAAATTTTGAACAGAACGTCTGGCTTCGAGCGGAAAAATGTTGATAAGCATGCACCTAGCAATATATTGAGGCAACGGATTACTAAAATAAAGGGGTTGAAGAGCGAACCGAATGAATTTGCGTTGAACCCTTTCGATTCTCGCCGAGCGTGTGGAGTAAATTGGATTCCAAATGACAGATCCATACTCTAATTTAGATTGCACTAAAGAACTATACAAAATTTTTCTAGTATATGGGTCTTTAAAGTCCTTCGCGTACCGCTTTAAAAAAGCTAAATTAGCATAAGCCTTCGGTATGATACAGTCAACATAGTTAACAAAAGTGAAAGATCAAAAATTATATCGAGATCACGAAATTCGTTAACCGAAACAAGATCTATACTTGAGATATAGTATGTTGCCGAAAGCGTATTTATAGATTTAGAAAACGTCATATGCCAACATTTACTTATATTAAGACGTAGATTATTATGGAGAGCCCAGGAATTAAGAGAATTTAAATCATCCTGCAAGAGTGATGTATCTGATGAACATTTTATCCTTCTATACAGTTTTAAGTAATTTGCATAAAGTAAGTATTTTGAGTGTTTTAGACATAAACCAACGTCATTGATGAAGATTAAAAAAAGGATTGGGCCGAGGATGCTACCTTGTGGCACTCCGGATGTTACTAAAAACTCATATGAAGTCATATTTTCAATTTCAACAAACATGTTGACAGGTATGTTTCCAGCCAAGACAGAAATGTTGAATGGAAACCTATATTTTTAAGTTTTAAAAGAAGTAATTTGTGGGAAACTGTATCAAAAACCTTGGAGAAGTCGGTATATATGGTATCCACTTGATACCCTTCCTTGAAAGTAGAAACGCAGAACTGCGAAAAAACAGCAAGATTTGTAACAGTTGAACGACCTGCAACAAACCCATGTTGGCAAGGATCGATTATCTCCTTTATAGAAAAAGCTATCTTGTCTTTAACAACTTTCTCGAAAAGTTTGGAGCAAGTTGACAATTTAGAGATTGGCCTATAGTTGGTGACTTCGTTTTTATTTCCCGACTTAAATATTGGAGTAATAGATGCCAATTTCCATCGATCAATGAAAGTGCCCGAAGAGAGCGAGATACTGAAAATAAGACAGAGCGGAACGCACAGAGAACTACTGCATTTTTTAAACACAAAGGAAGACAATCCAATATCATTTTTCATAGAGGTTTGTAAGGAGGATATACCATTAATAATATGTGCTTCAGATACTGACAAGAACCCAAAGTCTAAGGATTTGGGTGTATCAAAGCAATACCTATTATCAGTTATATCACAATCAATCACAAAATTGGATTTGAAGAAATCGGCAAAATTATTCACTGTCTCGGCTAAACTATTTGAACTAATACCATTAAATTTGACGCAGGTTAGAATATTAGATGAGCCTTTTTTCGATCGGACCTAGTTCCAGAAAGACTTAGGATTTTCCTTTAGCTCCACCTCGAAACGAGAAATATATTTGTCATACAGAAACTTGTCAAGTACATTGAACTGTCTCATATAATCAAATAGAGATCTCTAAAGACAGTATCGTGTGTTGTTTTATACATTTTAAAGTACTTGTTCCTCTTATATGTCGTCGAACAGTTAACGATTTGTTATAAAAAAGTTATCAATTACTTTCCGAAAAGTTATCGATATATTATAAGAAGGATACCAATTTGTTTTACGAAGCTTAAATTGACTCGGCAATAACAAGCCGTTTACAAACCGACAAGTCACTGGTAATTATTCGTTATCGATAATAAGCCGTTTATAAAAGCATATGAGTTGTTACAAATAAGAACTCGGCGAAGCTCTTCTCAAAAAGCCTAGAACTATTATTTTTCGGTAAAGTTCCCTCTGTTGTTGATTAACTTAAACCCCTGGGCGTGCTTTACTTAACTTAAAAAAATTAGTTCCTAGACGATCACGTGTATGCTTACACATCGAATTTCACGAGTGTTTGGTACTCACGAAATTTTTTTCTCATTTAATTTTTTAAATAAATTCCTTCTCTATCTACTACTAGATCGGAAAATAAAAATACTAAATAAAATAATCGCAAAATAGCGAAAGCAATTACACAATCGCATTCATAAAATATTACATATGTACATTAGACCGGGTTGCAAAAAAAAGTTGTAAAAGTACGCCCCTAAATTTGAAGTTTATGTTGAGAGGGTTTCGGAAATTTTTTTTTCAAATTCCAACAATTTTAAGTTTGAAGATAGCTTACTAGTGCTATGAAGTAATTGTTTCGCCTTTTCACGTCTAAAAAGCTACCAGTGTCAAATGAGCGGAATTTGGTAATTTTAGTGCTCTTTTTATTAATAAAAAATTTAGGATAATGCTATCTTTTGATTTTAAGTTAGCGGTGTTATAATTGAAAATCAAAGATACTGCCGTGATTTACATGGTGCTGACAGCCTAGCCAAAAAATAAGGTCCTAAGAACAACAGTACACCAAAATCAAAAATTTGCAAAAAGCTACACTGCTACCTTTATATAAAAGCAACATGCAAGTGCAACAAATCAAATAAAACTTGTTCTCATTGCTTTTACCATTGCATATTAATTAGGTGCTAGATTAGTGCTGTCGATTACACGAAACGATAAATAAACAAAAAATTAATAGTGACTATGTGCAACTTGACAATGCTCGCTTAACACCAAGTGGGCATTGTAGGTCCCAAACGAGGCTATCTGACGAGAAAGGTACTTATCAAAGTGCACTACAGTTCATTGCTTATTAAGTGCTGCTCAACATAAGCTTCAAATTACGGGGCTGACTTTCAAAACTTTTTTTTGTATGGGGACCGGTCTAATGCACATCAAAAAGAAGAATCAGAAAAGTGCAAAACATACAAACCCGCCGATATAAAACTAAATCAAATTAGAGTTCGATTAAAAATAACGATAATTTTGTAATGTTCTATGTATGTGTAAAGATGATGTTATTGTAGCTGTCAAAAACGTTTTTGTTGCATTGCCGCTAACTTTTGCGGTTTATACCTCCTCACGGGAGATGATTTGTGATAGAAAACTGCCTAAAACCAGGCCAAGGCTATAAAACACGTCAACGGCAAGCGGTTGTTGTTGGATTTTTCTTTTTTGCACAAATACTATATTTGCCAAAAATAAAGAAAAGGAAAAGTATTATCAACAACAAAAAGGAAAATGTTTAATGGCAAGGTAGGGTAATGGCATAATAAATACGAAAAGAGCAATAAACTACAAGATGTGGTGGAAGAGTAGACTAACTTTATCTAGTTTTTTTATGTGATTCCCGAATGTAAACGTTAGGTGTAAGTGTAAGCGCGAGCGAAAATATAACCGTAAGCGTAGTTTTTGTAAGTGGTATGCTATAGGGAATATACATATGTAGGATCATACACTTCGGACAGAAAGGCAACCCGATCTGGACGAATCTACTGAACATGATACCTTAATATTTTAACATACTAGGTTTTGTATTTTATAATGTAACGAATGATTTGAATCTATAAAAGGAGGAATCTGTGTAATTTCAGTCAGAGTTTGTAAAATTTTCCAAAGCATTTAGACATTAATCTCGTTTCTTTGTAATAAAATATGTACATAACTAAATATTCAATAAAATATCTATATATTAATACGCTAACAAAATTTCCATACAATCAATTGACAGGCTGTTTCGCATACTTAGCATACGTAAAATCATATAAAAGTTATATGAATCGATTCGTATTGATCAGCCGCAGTGCATAGGCCTATTTTTGTTAACAAATATTACTCTATTTGTTTATAATTAATAGAAAAAGTTTTTTGTAAATTCGAACAATTCATACAAATATCGTAAGTCATTTTCGTGCACAAGCGCGCCATCTTTCGGAACAATTATCTAAGTGTTCTAATGTGAATTTCAAAGACCTAAACCTCTATGCACAAGCGCACTGTCTTTGGGAACAATTATCTAAGTTTTCTAATGTGAATTTCAAATTTTATGTATACTCGCTAAATTCGAAAGCACAAATGTTTCACCTACATACAAATATGGTTCCCCATTGTTGCCGCTTACCTATAATAGTCTCTACCAAAATCCTAAAAAATTGTTCCAAAATAATTTGTAGCGTACCAAAAAATCTTAAATAGAATTAATTTTTGACCGGCCCATTTTTTGTGGCAAATTTCACTTAAACGTAAATACATAAGTCTTTATTTAACAGATTCTTTGTTTTTTATTTTAGTTGTTTTCAAAAAAACATGAAATCACAAATAATGAGTTAACTTTTGTTGAAACTAACTAATTTATTTATAAAAATTAATGGCAAGTTTGCCCGAAAATGTTTTTGAATTTGCAGATTTAATCCTCATTTTAGATAAAGTACGTCTTATACTCAACAAAAAAAAAGTTACAAAAATATAACGTACAATTTTTTATATTGCCTTTTATGCTAATTTATTTTAGTTCTTATTTTATTTTATTATATATTCTCTTATTTCAAATTGGTTTGTTATTATTGAAATGCAACTTGACTGAATCGGAAAATTTCACGCTGTATATTAAACGAAACAAAAAAACGTCCCAAAAACGTTTCTGATTTTAGGTCAAAGCGGTTACCGGCATCATAGCGGCCGTATTGCATAGGTAGTATATTACCCACTATCTATATATTGATACGCTAACAAAATTTCCATTCAAACAATTGACAGGCAGTTTCGCATACGTAATCATATAAAAGTAAAATCATATAAAAGTGATATGAATCGATTCGTATAGATCAGCCGCAGTGCATAGGCCTATTTTTGTTAACAAATATTACTCTATTTGTTTATAATTAATAGAAAAACTTTTTCGTAAATCCAACAATCTCTCCAAATATGGATATTTACTTTCTTGCACAAAAGCGCGCCACTTTGGACAAATTATGTAAGTGCTCTAAGACACAAACCTACATAAGCGTACGTGCTACACGGTGAAAGATTAAAACATGGTTTCCCATTGTTGCCACTTACCTATAATAGCCTCTACCAAAATCCTAAAAAATTGTTCCAAAATAATTTGTAGCGTACCAAAAAGCTTAAATGGAATTTTTTTTTGACCGGCCCATTTTTTGTGGCAAATTTCACTTACACGTAAATACATGTCTTTATTTAACAGATTCTTTGTTTTTATTTTAGTTGTTTTCAAAAAAACATGAAATCGCAAATAATGAGTTAACTTTAGTTGAAACTAACTAATTTAATTATAACAATTAATGGCAAATTTGCCCGAAAATGTTTTTGCATTTGCAGATTTAATCCTCATTTTAGATAAAGTACGTCTTATACTGAACGAAAAAAAAAAGTTACAAAAATATAACGTTAAATTTTTTATATTGCCTTTTATGCTAATTTATTTTAGTTCTTATTTTATTTTATTATATATTCTCTTATTTCAAATTGGTTTATTATTATTTAACTGCAACTTGACTGAATTGGAAAATTTCACGTTGTATATTAAATGAAACAAAAAAACGTCCCAAAAACGTCATTGATTATAGGTCAAAACGGCAACCGGCATCATAGCGTGCATAGTCAGTATATTACCCACTATATTTATTATTAGGCTAACTTTGTTGGATTATATATCCATTAATCGGATGCTTAGATCCCATAACCCTAATTTTTTTATGTCGCTTAAAGTTATGAAATCAATTTTATTTTAGTAAATATGTTTGCGTGAATAACTTTAATGTTTTTGTTTGTTTTTCTTTTCTTTCTAATTTATTCTGCTTTGTTATATCTTAGTATTGTATTGTTCACAGACGATATTTTATGGTAGATATGGTCATATATATTCATGAAATGGAGTGTTTACAAATTTAATACAAATTAATTACAATGGGAATCCCAACATTAAATATCCGAACATTAGAATCTTCATATTTCCACAATGATCACATTAAACCCCGGAAAAAGTCTAAGTGCACTTATTGCGTTTTTATATGGAACTGTTTGTTCACTTCACTTAATTTTTTCGCAATTTAAATACTTTATTTTTTTCTTTAATTAAACATTTTTTAGTAAGGTTAGGTTAGGTTAGGGTCGCTGCCCGAGGGCACACTTAGACCAGTAGTACTAGGCCCGTTTTTAGTAAACTCTGCTTTCTTTCTCATTACATAATTTTTATATATTTTTATTTTATTTTTTATGAAAGTATCCTCTATTTTACTCGAAATTTTTGTTTTGTGTCACACTTACATATTATATATGTATTTATACAAAATTAAACGGGTGGCGTGAAATAGGCTAAATTCCTTTAGCAAATTTCTTCGTTTTTAACTAAAAGTTCGGGCTTTTTTAATTATGACACTATTGAAGTAAATGGGCGATATATGTATATGAGTTATATAGGCCTACTGGGGAACCGAGCTTCCAAAACTAACTTCGGTAGCGCGCCAACGGGGAACTTCCGGGTGGTGTGGAAAAACCTATTTTTCAATTCAATTTCAAGTAATTTCATCATAGTTCTATGTCAATTTCATTTGATTTTACATAATTTTTATATTTTTGTTTAAGGAGCTCCAGACTGAGTTGAAAAAAATACACGTTGGTCGAATTTCGACCACAGGCGATACTAGTAATCTTTATTCTACAAATAATTGGGGGCTCAACCGGGATATGCCGTTAAGCTAAATCCCACATAAAATGTAAAACGCAATTTGCAGAGACAAAAAGAATTATACGGTTTAAATATATGTATAAAAACGAACGAATCATTAAAATTAACAAAATTATTAAAAATCAGAAAAACGTTGAATTGAATTGAAATGTGTTGAAAATAAATGTAAAATCCGTTTTTGTGTGAATCAAAAGTGAAAACTGAACAGAAATAAGTGTGCGATATATATTTTACTGGCGGTTCGTAAAAGGTTTGTCGACAGAAAAGTCCAGCAAGACGAAAACCAATCAGCGGCCAAGATAAAAGAAGTGAAATCCAAATAGATGTGAAGAAATGTAATTTGAAAAAAGGAGAATATCAGTAAAAAACTAAGAAGGAGAATATCAGTAAAAAATTAAGGAGGATAATGAGGAACAACCAAGCAAAAAGAAGAGGAATGCAATTTTAATGAGAGAATGTAATTTGAAAAAAGGAGAATATCAGTAAAAAAAAATTAAGGAGAATGAAGAAGAACCAAGCAAAATGCCATTTGAATGAGAGAAAATAAAGTGGAGAATCCAAAGAAGATATAAAAAGAAGAAATAGAAAAATAAATTCTACGAGAGAGAAGTACACAGCATGCAAATTTTGCCGTCAAGCGAAATCAGAAAAGTAGTACAGAGACAAAGGATAAGTGAAGAAACTAAGTAGAACGTTGAAAAAGAAAATAATAATTTTAAATGAACATCTTTATTATTAAAGTCAATGTTTTGTTGTTAACAAAAAAATGATAATTTTAAAATATTGTGTTCTTTTGAAGATTCAAACAAAAAATTTTTTTTTCGTAATTGTATGTCATATACGAATATTTACATTTCATTATTGTGTAGGGTGTAATTCAATTTAACTTTCAATGTAGGATCATACACTTCGGACAGAAAGGCAACCCGATCTGGACGAATCTACTGAACATGATACCTTAGTATTTTAACATAGTAGGTTTTGTATTTTATAATGTAACGAATGATTTGAATCTATAAAAGGAGGAATCTGTGTAATTTCAGTCAGAGTTTGTAAATTTTTCCAAAGCATTTAGACATTAATCTCGTTTCTTTGTAATAAAATATGTACATAACTAAATATTCAATAAAATATAATCTTTATTCTACACATATTGTGACGAATATTAGCATCACTAAGCTGATACTAAATAAATAATCACGCAACAATAAAAAACATGAAGCAGCCACTCGTATATACATGAACACATCAAACATCATTCACACACATACATACAAGGCAACGACACATGTAATCATCAGCCGAAGTAGTTACTCACATATACACACGCATATGGCTACAAACTACAAACATACATGTATATGGATGGTAACCAAGCATGAAGTTCGCGAAATTACTAGACCTTAGGAGAAATAGATGAACGAGGAAACCGAGAGTATAAAAGCAGCGTAAGCTGAGTAATAAGTAATCAGTTTGATTTCAACACGCTATCAGTTGCGAAGTGAAATTGTAAAGTATAATTGTACTAGTCCTAAAGTAGTCTAATAAAGGCCATTTTGCAGTACAGAATATTGGAGTAATTTATTCAACAGTTTACCGATTCGAACGTTAGCAGGAGGTTTCAAATAAGCGGAATTTCCCAAAATTCGTTACAATATGTAGAATGTAAATGCAGGTGTAGTGTGGGTTATTGGTATAAGCGTAAGGGTAGTGTGTGGTATTGGAATGCTTTATGGAGTAATAGCGAATGTGAACGTAAGTGTAGCCACTACACTGTAGCGCATTATATCATTATATTAGCAATGTACGTGGTAGAGATGATATGAGCGAAATAACATAGAAACTTAAGCAAAAACGCCACCTACATATCTGTGGCAATCTGAAAAAAACAACCTATGTCGAGTTGGGATAAAAGTGATATTCTGGCTTCATAACAGAAATCCGTTACAGAGCTCCCTGCGTTACTTACTCATAGCCCTAGTGCCAAATGGCTGCTACAAAATATGGGATCACCACGGAATTGCGGCTAGCTTTTCAGATATAGGTCTATGTATCGCCATTATCCTAACTTGACATAGGTTGTTTTTTTCAAATTGCCACAGATATGTGCATGCTTATGAAGTCTCTGAGCACATATCGTCGGCTTATATTCAATACCCTCCATCAGCAATTTAGAAGTGATCTCTGACTCACCTTTCATACATAAATATAACGCCAACTTAAAAACATAGCTCAATTGGTATCAATTTTTATACTCAGCTGAGCAGATCTCACAGAATATATTTTTTTGTTCGCATAACGATACCCCGTAACGGCATAAACTAATCTAGATAGATATAGACTTCTATATATCAAAATTATCTAGGCGAAAAAAGACATCCATTTAGCCATGTCCGTCCGTCCGTCCGTTCTTCCGTGAGTAAATTTTGAGGTATCTTAATGAAATTGGGTATGTAAGCTCCTGGGCACTCATCTCACATCGTTATTTAAAATGAACGAAATCGGACTATAACCACGCCCACTTTTTCGATATCGAAAATTTCGAAAAACCGAAAAAGTGCGATAATTCATTACCAAAGACGGATAAAGCGATCCAGTTTCATCGTGGTGGGTTGAACTTATGACGCAGAATAGAAAATTAGTCAAATTTTGGACAATGGGCGTGGCACCGCCCACTTTTAAAAGATGGTAATTTAAAAGTTTTGCAAGCTGTAATTTGGCAGCTGAGTATGTAATGTTCGGTTACACCCGAACTTAGCCTTCCTTACTTGTCATTTTGAAAATTTCAACATCAGGAAAAAAAATTTTTTTTTAATAAAACCTATCAGCATACTTTATTTTCATACCTAGCAATACTTAAGCATAGAAAATTGTAGCTTTAATCAGGTCTCTTAAGCTAGCCCAACCTATTCAGCCCAATCAAAAAGCGAGGCCGAACTAAATTGCACAATTTTAATGCTAATTTAATACGGTTTAGTTAAATTTATTACACTTACATTTCAACGGACTCGTTTTTTGATTGTGCATATGGGTTGGGCTAGCTTAAACATAAGCTAGCCCAGCCCTCGATATTTTTTAAAATACAAGTGTAATAAATTTAATTAAACCGTATTAAATTAGCATTAAATATTGTGCAATTTAGTACGATCTCGTTTTTTGATTGGGCTGAAAAGGTTGGGCTAGCTTAAGAGACCTGCCTTAATCGTTGGGGTGCAATATCAGTATCAATATTATCAGTGTCGAAAAATATTTTGATTGTCCTAGGTCCGTCTGTTCGCCGGTCAGCGGTTAACGTTTTTGATGGCCCTCGATATGGAACTCTAGCACTTTGCCCACTACTACAAGGCATATGTGATTCTCAAAACATGGTTCAACATAAACGCTACATGCCAAAATCTAGTATTTTCATTGCTCTGCAATCAATAATAGTTTTTATGCAAATAATATATGTAAAAATAATTTCCATTCGAATAGCAAAAAACTCTATCTGACTTTTAAACTAAACTAATCTGAGTTTAGAATAAAAACCTGGTTTGAATAAACTACGGTATCTTTTATCATCCACCCGCGTACTTCATATTATAAGCAATGTACAATATACTTGCCAAAACGGGGTTTTCGCTTTCCTGAAGAACTGCGTTTTTGCCGATAGAGGATATTGAATATAAGCACGATATACAATTCTTATGCATGCAAGTGTACGGTGTCACGAAGACGCTCCGACCAAGAAAGAATTTCAGTCGACATCGCAGTTTGGAAGCAGAGGAAGGGGGGGACCTTCACTGAGTTGGGACAGCCAGGTGGAGGAAGACTTCATCTCCCTTGCTTCTCCCAGTTGGCGTTAGTTATCGCGAAACAGGGATAGCTGGAGGGACTTGTTACGAAACGAACAAAATCTCGGAAGCGGTTAAGCGCCAATTAATGATTAAATGTGGTTTATTTATCTCTATGTATTTTCTTTAGCATATTTCTTCTTCTCTACACTCAGAGAAAAAATCGTTCTAAAACGAACGAAACAAGTTCAAAATTAAGAACATTCCTTGACAAAAGTCTGTTAAGTACGTTTTTTCTTAACTCGTGACCGATGGGCTTGTTTTAAGAACAGTTTTTCCAAGCACCCCGTTCGTATTTTATTGTGGTCGATTTAACATTTTTCGGTCTCAATTCAAGAACGCTTTGTGCTTGATCATTGGTGGGAGTGGGAAGGACCATTTATTTCTTTTTTTTTTTATTAATAAATGATTTTTTTGTCATTAATAAAAAATATTAATAACAAAAAAAATTATTATTAAAATTCCAAAAGATTAGAAAAAACGCATAATATGCAATTTTTCATATATTTGTTATTGAGAAATTCTTCTTATTTGATGATGCAATCTGAATATATATTTAAAACATTGCATAACAAGATTGAGAATTACCTGTGCATATGTGAATGGAACTCAACGAAAAATAAGAGTTAAAAAAATAGAACACAAAAAAATTGGTTTAAAAAACTTCAGAGTTCGGTGGTGATCGAACTCGCGCCACACAACCGCAACCGCAACTTCATAGCCGCTGGGCTCCCACAACTGCTTGATAGCTTGTGCCAAATGTTGTATTTAACATTGTAGTACAAACGAATTATACCGTTTCTTTTTTCTTGAACTTAATTTAAGAACATTGTTCTTATTAATAGAACATTTCGTCGCTGCGCCAACAAATTGAGTTATATGTTTTTTTCAATTTTGTTTTATTACATATTTATTTAGCACTATCTGCTAGCCACATTTCTGCATTTGCCGTTTTCTGATATCTTTCTTTGGTTAGAAGTTATCAAAAACAGCTATATGCTCTCAGTAGTAGAAATGCTCTGTAAAATCAGTTATACATCTACTTGCGTATAATTGTTTTTGATTGCAGGCGAACCTGCTTTTATTTTTGTGTAAAAAAATTATTTAAAAAAAGCTATGTACATATAGTTCAGGTGTCCCGAAGACTATACATAGATATTAACCATCCTATTATTGAAATCCAAGCTTTAAAACAGGTAAAAAGTCATAGACTTAAAATAACGCTTTAAATTACCATAATTGTACATTTTTGGACAGTTGAAATATGGATAAAATGGGATGCAATCTCAATGAAGAAACCGGCTTATTCGAGGACCTCAACAGTGATAGCGGTCAAAATATGGAAGCAACGGGATGCTTCCTTAACGAAGAGACTGGATTATTTTATATACCAGAGGATAACCCGAAAGATAGCGAAGAAATTGAGTCAGAAGTTAAAATAGGGAAGGGGAAACGAATACAAAAAAATCGGAGATTGAGACTTTTAGGAAAAAATATGAAGGATTGAAAAGGGTAAAAAATGAAAAGAATTTAAACGATATTGTATTTATTCAAAAAAAGGGAAGGGAAACCAGGAAACAAACATGTAAGCACCTGGCAGAAAAAAAACCGAACGAAGTTTTGTTTGTTCGGCAGTGGACGAAGATGCACGTTAAGTATTTTAATTATTTTTGGAGTTTACCTTCATGGGCTGCAAAGAGGGCATATCTTAATGGATTAGTACGAACTCGCAAAATAATCAAGCGAAACCCTTCCCATAAAAAACAAAGAAAAATATTTGGATTTGATTGCTTTTTGACAGCATCTAATGGAAACAAGCTTCGTGTATGTAAAGAGTTTTTTCTAGCTACATTTGATTTAGACAAAAATGTATTTACACATTGGGTGGGAACAAATAATACAATATCCTTGCCAAAGAAGTCAAGACCTTCATCGTCTGTATCCGTATACTTGCCAAGACCAACAAGGTCTGATTCTGTTTTAAAGTGGCTGGATATACTACCAAAGGTACCTAGCCACTATTGCAGAGCAACGTCTAATCGCATTTATGTGGAGGATATATTTAAATCTAAAACGCATATGCATAAAATATACACTGAATGGTGTAGCAGCAATAAAGAGGTTCCTGTTATTCGAAGAAAGTTTTGTGAAGTTCTAAACTCCAATAAAATATCTATATTCAAGCCCAGGAAGGACCAGTGCGACACTTGTGTTGGATATAAAGAGGGCAATGTTACCGTTTCCAATTATGAATTACATATTGCCAAAAAAAATGAAGCTAGGGAAGCAAAAAATTTGGCTTTAGAAAAGATGTCAGCTGAAACTTTAGTATTGACAATGGACATGCAGAGTGTGTTGCTCTGTCCGAAGCTCCTTGTTTCAGAACAATACTATAAAATGAAGCTAGCAGTACATAACTTTTCGATTTATTTAAAAAATACCAAAGATGTATATTTGTACGTATGGCATGAATGCGACGGCGGTGTAACAGCTAACAATATAACGAGTTGTATTGTACACTTTTTAAAGGAATATTGCACTTCATATAAAAAAGTGATCATGATATCCGATGGATGCATGTACCAGAACAAAAATAGAATACTTAGCAGTGCCTTAGCAAACCTATCATCAGGAGGTGGCTTGGAAATAGAGCAATAATTTTAGAAAAAGGGCATACTATGATGGAGGTTGACAGCGTCCACTCTACATTAGACAGCATGTTTAAGCCACCCATTTATTCACCAATGGACTATGTAAGTCGTATGAGGCAGGCAAGGCCTTCATAACCTTATATTGTTAATTATTTAGAGTACACTTTTTTTTTTAAATTATGAAAAAGTTCCAAGTAAGCTTTCAACTATAAGACCAGGTAAAAAATCTGAGGAAGCCACTGTCAGCGATATCAGAGGATTACTTTATATAAATGGCGAAGTTAAGTTTAAGTTGCGTCATACCGACTGCTGGACATCGTTTCCCCAAAAACCACCTGCCTTGCATACTCAAGATAAACATAAGTCGTTGTATGATGGTCCAATAAAAATTGACCAATCTAAATACAGTAGCCTACAATCGTTAAAAGAATACATGCACAAAGACTTCCATTCATTTTATGATAGTTTACCTCGATAAAAACTTTGTATTAATATTTTATGCAATTGACTATGTTACGCATCTGTTATTAAACTATAAATCTATGTTAAGACTCGTATGCATATACGTGCATACATATGTATCTTATAAAAACTGAATTATTTGCTTATTAAAATTATAACATTGATATTTTTAATTACATTTACAAGAATTTGCGAAGAATTGTATACACATCTTTCACGATTTCTTACCCCCACTAGCAAATTGAAATAATTTGTAAAAAGAGCTATGTGCTGTAAAACGGCGCAAATGCTTCATGCTAAGTGGTTGGTCAAAAAAAGTAAAAAAAAAATTGCACAAGTCTATTACATATGTGTAGTATCATTAGTTAACAATGAAAACTAGAAAAAATATTCTCTAGGATCACCAGGAAACGGTTTTTTTGCTCCCCTGAAAAGTTGCTGAAAAACGTATAGCTCTTTTTGTTGGCGCAGCGACGATTTGTTCGTATTTTAATGCCAGCCGTTTCTTTCAAGAAAATGGTTGTCATTTCAAGAACAAGGTTGTTTTGAGAACAGATCGGTTGTTTTTCAAGAACAAAAAAGGAAGAACATGAAAAGCTTGAATTGACACCGGTGGTGCTGGATTTTCTCTGAGTGTAAATGCTTTTAATATCAAGATATAAATTCGATTTACTTAAAGGTTTATTAAAATGTTTATGTCTAATAATGCATGTACTATAAATGAACCTCAATTTAATTCTATATTACTAATAATTCCCAAATAAATAAATACAATTCCATTTAGTTCTTCAAACTCGAAAAATACTAACAAACTAAAATTTATGAAATAACAAAAAAAAACATAAATCTTTGTATTCTTTCATTTATAAGATTGCAAATAAAATAGTAATTAGAATCATTTCAATGCTATTCACGCTTTGTCTGGCTGTTAACAAAATAAGAAACCGTGTTTTAATCATCATCACCCACCCACCTATTAAACAACAACCGCGGCCAACGCGACGCACTCTATACGTTTTGTTGTTGTTGTTTTGACATTTTTTAATGTCAATGTCATAACTGCGTTTTGCATTTTTATATCCTTGTAACGGTGTGATATATAAAATTTTTATTTTTTAATTACTTTAAACACTAAATGCCATCGTACGAGAAAAACAATGGCCATGTCATTGAGAACAGAGGTTATTGCCATTTATTTTATTCAATAGCAAGAGAAATGATTTTTCGCGAGAGGTGGGCAAAATATACATTAGGGTAGGTCGATTTGTATGGAGCAAAGTTAACCGATATCGTGCCATCGATTTTTCGATAGGATTTGGGCTCAGGAAAAAAAGTTCCACTACACATACCCAACAAAATTATTTTCGAGCCTGCGAAATTTCCTATTTTTGACTTTTTTCGACTTTGATTTTTAAGGTATTTTTCATGACCTACTAAAAAAATGTTCATATGTATACCCTGTCCGACCCAAAAATGTCCGCTAAAAACGTTGTCGATAACAGTTTTTTTGAAAAAAAAAATGTCGGACATGAAAAGCTTACAATCAAATAAACATTTTTTTAGTAGGTCATGAAAAAAACCTTAAAATTCAATGTCGAAAAAAGTGAAAAAAATGAAATTTCGCAGGCTCGAAAACTATTTTTTTGGGTATGTATAGTGGTACTTTTTTTTCCTCGAGCCCAAATCCTATCGAAAAATCAATGGCGCGATATCGGTTAATAAATCGAGCCAGTCTAATATATATATTTAATGTGTTTCTTTATAAAATAAATAAAACAAGGTGTTGTTAGGATGGTTTTCCGAGCATCAGGGACATGATGGAAATTAACAGGCAGACTACCTAGCCAACCAGGGGGTGCTATAGCAGCGTTCTATGAGTCAGAGCTCACAAAGGCACATACACTAGAGAAAACATAAGTAACTGGAAAACAAAGCAGTTCTCGAGCAACGAGAGTATCAGCCAAACTCAATTATATAACCAGAGAGGACCTACGAACTCTCACTGTGTACTATAAGGGACATTGTAGTCTACCATATCACCTAAGTAAATCTATCCGATACACAAAGCTGTTGCTTTTGTAAGCTGAAGGACGAAACGCCGGTTTATTTTCTTTACGACCGCGTATCTCTGACAAGGCAGAGAGACCATACCCATCTAGGTGGCGCAACTCTTAATCGCTTCCTAATATGGAGTTAAAAGCCTGAAGAGGTAATTGAATAAATTAAAAGCCACCACGTACAGTAATAGGCTGAAAGGTCAAGCACAATTGATCTAAACAAAGTACGCATTGTATCGAGGCCTACTAAAAATAATTTATATTCCTCTTTGCCAATTAATATGGAACTGTTTTTAGAAGGCTCGATATGATTTTAAGTTTTGGCAGCACTAGACACCAACAACTCAACACAAGAAAAATATACATATTAAGAAATATTAAAAAAAAAAAAAAATACAACATATAGCATAGAGCATCGTTGAAAATACAGATGGGTAATGAACAAAATTAAAAATAAAAATAAAATAAAAAAATTTTAAGCACCTCCTTTATATAAATGGACAAAAATCAGCGAAAAATGTCTCCTTATATAAAGACATATTCTTGATAAACTTTGATTTTTAAATTTTGAAGTAAAAACATAAAAGAAACTTTCGGTATTGTGTCATCGGCTGTCATGGTTTCATGTTTGTAGTTTAATGAGAAGTTAAATTAAATTAAAATCGACTGAAAATAAATTTCCAAATTCTTATCTAAATATTTCGATCCGTGCGCCACCTAACGGAATTTTGTCTCCTTTTCTTAAATTTTTTCGGCGTCTTATCCTATCTGTGAAGTGTTACAGTTGTAGGTCAATGAGAACTTACATAAAAATCAATCCCAAAATTCCCTCCGTTTCGTACGATTTTTCTAAATACCTCATCCCGTGCGCCCCCTACCTAATCTTTTTGTATCGTGTCATCGGCTGTCATCGACCTCTGAATTAATTTTGAAATTTCAAGTCTCTAGCTCATCGAGAAGTGACTTAAATGCTGGTTTGAAAAATTTCAAATTCCTTATCTAATTATTTCGATCCGTGCGCCACTTAACGGATTTTTTTCCTTTCGTTGCATTGCCTCGGTGTTCCAACCTATGTGTAAAGTTTCACGTTTGTAACTCAATGAGAAGTTACTTAAAAATCGATTGCAAGATTTGTATGAAAAGCGGACAAACATTCAACCATCCTAATATAAAGGAAGTAATAATATATTTCACTAGAATAGCAAATGTAAATGATTTGCAAAAAGAAAAAAAATCACAATATATACAAAACACACGCGGAGCCAGCGAAATAATTTCATAGTTAAAAATAGCCTACCCATATGTAGATATTTTTTGGTGGGTTTGTAAATCGTCTGTTTGCATTAGAAACGAATTTGTTAATTTGACGCTGTGGCTGACTGGCGGCTGGTTGCTGATGGCATAAGTAAAACAAAAAAGCAACAACAACAAAAAAAAACAATGCAGAACAAAACTGCGGCACAGACGTTTCCACTAGAGAGCCTCTAAACGTTAGGCGATGACAATGGACCTTTAGACGGAACCGACATGAAACGAAGGAGAGGCATAGAAGTCTGCAAATATTTAGTGGATTATATCGTTTGGCAGCGTTTAATTTTCGAAATAAACTTGAAGTGTATTGACGCAATATGTAGCTAGTATGTTCGTGTGTTTGTATATAGAGCTTTGAACATATTCTTAGAGTACACGAAAATCCTAATTAGCAATCCCAAATACACGTACGCTGCTCTCTGTACTGTAAAATAGCATCAATTGGGGTTTTATTAAGTTAAGTAAAGTTTAAAAAGTTGAATTTCGTTATAGAAAGGGACTTCGTTTAACCAGCATTACCACAAACAACAATGTCAGTATAGAAATCCAGCGAAGAATCACTCTTGCAAACAAATGCTTCTATGAATTGAGTAGGCAGTTGAAAAGTAAAGTAATCCCTCGGCCAACGAAAACCATGCTCTACAAGTCACTTATCGTACCCGTACTGCTATATGACAACCATGACAACATCAGATAAGGAGGCTCTGGAAATGTTCGAGAGAAAAGTTCTTCAAAAGATTTATGCGCCACTACGCGCCGGCGAGTACCGAAGAAGAATTAAGGATGAGCAGCGGTTCCGATGGCTAGGTCATGTTATGAGAATGAAATATAATGATCCGACTAAAAACGTTTTCATATCGGAACCCGCCTATGGAAGCAGATGAAGTGAGGGCCCTCACTCAGTTGGAAGGACTAGGTGGAAAACGATTTCAATTCCCTTGGTGTGACCATGGCGCCAATTAGCCTAACGAAGAAGCGACTATCACGCCTTGTTGTACGGCCATAGCCGTTTAAACGGTTAAGCGCCAATTAAGTAAGTTAAGATTGCACCGATCTAAAAAAAAAAGCTTTACAATTAAGAACTAGTTTGGGGCTTGCACTGCCATCTTGGGTTTATTGCGCCGCCTTTTCCTTACAGCACTTCATACTGACCTTCAGAAAATCAAGGACCTTATTCCGGCAAAGAGAGTGCCTGTGCTTGTTCAATGACAAGTTGATTTGCTCTTTTCCGGCTGATGGCATTGCATTCGAGTAGAAGGTACTCAGCAGCCAAATTCGCTGTCACAAAAACGACAGCGGCTGCCTGATAGAGATATACGCCGCCGCCACCGATGTGTTTCGTTTTTTGCACGCCGCCGCCAAACGTCATACAAATCGGGCGGCGGCGGCGTTGCTATATTTTCTACTCATTTAAGACTACCTAGGCCGTTTATTGTTAATGTCGAAAATTGGTCCGATATGGCCGAAACGGGTATCAACGGATGCACATCACTGCCAGTTATAAGAATCCAATTGCAAAATTAAACTTTTTCTAACCGTTCAAAAATTATTTGGAAAACAGATGCTTCCTACGCCAGCTCAACATACCAACGGATTTTGCATCAACGATTTCATCGAGTTATTATAACAAAAGATTTAAAGAAAAGTATGATAATAAATTTAAAAACTTACTTTGCATAATTTTCCATAAAATTAATAAAAAGCAAATAAATACAATTAAAATAACCCAAGTTGAACATGTTTTAATTTTTTTCCCATTTAAAAAGCGAGTTTAGATATTGTGTATAGATTTTTTTAATAATTCTAGGTTCAGTTGACATGGAAAGATCCAAATATGAACTACGAAATACGCATTTGGAAAAATTTTGCAGTTGTATGATTGTACCAGACCTATTAAATTTGAATTAGCATTAGTAATCAATTAATTAGATACCTATTTTAATGGCCAATGATTATTTCAATTGTTTACCGAAAATGCAATGACTAATTGATTACCATTAGAAAAAAATAAAAAATAAAATCATGATTTTTTCCGATTATTGGAAAAAATAAAAAAAAAAAAGTAATAATTTTTGATTTTTTCGATTATTTTTTATTTTTTTTTTTTTTAATTTTTTTTATAATTTTTTATTTTTTTTTTTTTTTATAATTTTTTATTTTTTTTTTTTTTATAATTTTTTATTTTTTTTTTATTTTTTTATAATTTTTTATTTTTTTTTTACTTGTTTTTCCGCTTTGTTCAAAGAAAAATGCCCGTTTGTTGCATGCATGGAATAATTTCTACTTACAAGTACATTTTAGGATGCAATAGTAAATCGTAAGCGCTTATCGAGGCGAATATATGGGGTATTCCATCCCATTTCGACCAATTTTGAACCCGACCTCTTTAGAATTGGCTGAAAGTTTTTCTTCTTTTTCTAGCTTACGGAAGACGTTTTTCAGAATTTTTTCAAATTTTTTCATCCAACTCAAAAAAAGTTATGAATTTTTAAAAAAAAAACACCGTTTTTGTTTTCAAAATGCTATAACTTTTTCAAAAATTGACCGTTTGGGATCTTTTTTTTTTTTTAATTTGTTTTTAAATGTACTTTTAGGAAAAAATACAAAAAATGTTTAAAGTTTTTTTTTTAATTTTTCAGTTTTTCGAGATTTTTCGAATTTCGCCATTTTTTTTTTCTCATAAAAAACTTCAATCAATTCTGCAATCATCCCCACTAATCCCGGAGTGGGCCGATTTTTTTTTTTATTTAATTGAAAAAAAAATTTTCAAAAATAAAAAATTTTTTTTATCAAAATTATTTATATAACAAAAAAATGTAAGAAAATGATTTTTAAGTATTCTTTTCTTTATATATTATGGTAATCTACGATTAAAATAACCAGGATTAATAACTGACACAGTAAGCGAGTCATTTTAATCGTAGATTACCATAATATATAAAGAAAAGAATACTTAAAAATCATTTTCTTACATTTTTTTGTTATATAAATAAAATTGATAAAAAAAATTTTTATTTTTGAAATTTTTTTTTTCAATTAAATAAAAAAAAATCGGCCCACTCCGGGATTAGTGGGGATGATTGCAGAATTGATTGAAGTTTTTTATGAGAAAAAAAATGGCGAAATCCGAAAAATCTCGAAAAACTGACAAATTAAAAAAAAACTTTAACCATTTTTTTGTATTTTTTCCGAAAAGTACATTTAAAAACAAATTTAAAAAAAAAAGATCCCAAATGGTAAATTTTTGAAAAAGTTATAGCATTTTGAAAACAAAAACGGTGTTTTTTTTTAAATTCATAACTTTTTTTCAGTTGGATGAAAAATTTTGAAAAAATTCTGAAAAACGTCTTTCGTAAGCTAGAAAAAGAAGAAAAACTTTCAGCCAATTCTAAAGGGGTCGGGTTCAAAATTGGTCGAAATGGGATGGAATACCCCATATACATGCAACATATAGGGCGAATGGTATATGAGCGTTGATTCAAACATATTCTACGGTAAGTATACACGCATGTGCATATTTTACTGCAACCATTATATAAAATAATGTAATGGATCCAAAACGGCGGTTTTTCTAATTGCCAGACAACATGTAAAAAAAATGTTGGATTCATAGGTTGACGTCCAAAAGCTTTCATTTAGCAACGATCCTTTATGGTTTCATCCTTAGCCAATTTTGTTATATCCAAAATAAATATATCCACTATTTTAGATAACGTTATAGCTATGCACTGATTATTTTGTACACACAAGTACATTTGTGGATGTAACGGTATATTGCGAGCGCTTATCTAGGCATATGGGTACATACATACCCATCTACAAATTATCGTGTCTATAGATGTATCCGACGAATACCTTGCGGGGGAGTGCGTTGTTGTTTTACGACAAAACAATATGCTCAAACAATATGTATGAGTAATACTACTTAGGTTGATAGCTTCACTTCCAACTGGAGCCATCCTCTAAGTTGTCATTCATCATCATAATCAATTGTCTAACCAAAGGTTGTTATATCCCAGATAAATTGATTAGCATATGTCCATGTACATTAGATTGAAGCTTCTTTTTATTTCCTTATGATTACGTCCAGGATATTTCCTATAAAATTTTTAAGTTTTGCATAGTGAGCCATATTTTTATTACTAACAATGGAAATTCCAAACACATGTGTTTGCCTATCATATATTATTTTTCGACATGGTTGGATATTTTCCAAGAATATATACATATATCCGAAGGCGGAAAACAAACATTTTGAGTCGTTCAAGATATATTAACGAAAAAAATGCTTATTTATGATAAATCTCTCTAAATAGGACGAAGAATACTCACATAGTGGCGATGATATGAAACCAATATTACTAAAATAAAACGAACAATATGATAAACTTTGATTACAAAACAATCAGTGCATAGCCATAACTTAATCCAAAATGGCGGATATATTAATTTTGGATCCAAAAGAAAATTGGCTTCAGTGTAGTAAAATATGCACATGTGTCTATACTTACCGGAGAATATGTTTGAATCAACGCTCGTATACCATTCGCCCTATATGTTACATGTATATATTAGCCTCGGTAAGCGCTTACGATTTACTATTGCATCCTAAAATGTACTTGTATGTAGAAATTATCCCGCGCATGCAACAAACGAGAATTTTTCGTTCAACAAAGCAGAAAAATAATCAAAAATAACCAAAAATCAAAAATAATCAATTACTTTTTATTGTTTTTTATTTTTATTTTTTCAATAATCGTAAAAAATCATGGTTTTTTTTAATTATTTTTTCAAGCAATTGAAAAGTAATCATTAAAAATAGAAAATAATGGCAAGTAATCGTTAAATGGCGTTTAAAGAAAATAATCAATGGAACGGCTACTCATTACCATTAGTAATCATTATTTAACAGGTCTGGATTGTACCCCAGCAACAAACTTGTATAACTCTTTAATAAAAAGGGTTACCACAGGTTAATCTCTTTTCAGACACAATTGTTCTACGGTTAGTCCAAATAAGGGTTGTCGACCATGACCTCATACTTAAGTTGAAGATATTTGTATGAGAGGATTTTGAAAAATCACTTGGCCTTATATTCAAACCTCTGTTGTTTATTTGCGAAGCTATCAAATAGCGTCTGAAACGTAAATTTATTTACACACTTGAACATTACTAAAACCAAAAGGCTCCATTACTGATACTTAGCATAGACTTGACTTGGCTTGCGAACTGTCACTTACAGTTCTGTTAAATGAACATTGCATGTTACTGATTACTCAAAACTTAACTTGACTTAGAAGTCTGTTGAATTTTGATTTTCTATGTAAGTTCTAAGTGACGTTTACATTTTGAGATGCCATTTGTTTGATTCCATTTCATTTTGACATTTTGTCATACAAATTGACATTTATTTAAAAATAAATTTCAACGCTGATTATGATGCCAGATTTTATGCGCCAAGTGGAGTATAATCGTGGCTAAGTTGCCAAGTTTACGCCAAGTCAAGTCAAGTCTATGCTAAGTATCAGTAATGGGGGCTAAAGTCTCCCGGTTTGGCATCTCCTAAAGTTGGCGGCCCTGTTGTTGTAGCGATAAGGACACTCCCCGAAGGCCTTGGGGATTGTTATCGATGTTGATAGTCCTTTGCCGGATGCAGATCCGGTACGTTCCGGTACCAAGCCCGATCATCTCGGGAACGATTTGTTATGACCACAAGCGACCTTCTAGGCCATACCGCCCCCCAACCTCCAAGATCCATGAGGAGTTCGGGGTCGCCAGAGCCTCGGCTTTTAATGAAACAGGATTCGCCACGGATAGGTGACAATTGGGTTGGAGATACATATTGCGCTGGCAACTCCTTGAAAGGGTTGCGCTACACAACCCCTTGAATCTATTTGGTATTTTAGTCACCTCTTATGACAGGAATACCTCCCGCGGCTATTTCTAACCCCCTAACCCGCTGGGGGAGTTGACGGCCCTGTTAACAACTAGTCCTTTAAAGTGAATCATCATGATTATAGACTATCCAAACCAAGTTTAAATATCACCTACATATATGTACATACGTTACGGCTCCTGTCTGTTACAAATGTACATATGTAGGTGCATATATTTACCAGATGAGGTTCTGACCTTCCCAAGAAGACTCGAAGTGGTAAAGCCAAAGCTTTGCCAAAACAGTCGAACAAATTACTGGGTATGCTCCTACTCTAACATAGTAGACAGTCGTAGACCATAGTGAACTCTTATATCATAAGGCCGGAAACAACAAATTTAATGCTGAACATATAACCATTAACAGTTTCAACATAAAATTGGTCGACGAAGACTGTTGAAATAAATGTTTCGAACAAAAACGTCTGCAAATTTTTAAAAATTTGATCCTGTATAATTTAGTTTATCCTCGCCGAGAGGGTGGTATCCTTGGCCGAATAGTTAATCCCTAACGTATCAAGGTGTTTCTCTGGTGATTCGAATAGTGTCTTGTGGGCTATATAGCTCGGCAGCATGGAATTACAAAAACATCCGCCAGAAAGCCTTCTTAGCTAACGTCGACGAAGGTATAAATTCGATGCCGCAGTCCTAAATGTTCTGTTCTGGAATACGGTGTGAGTGGAATTGCTACTGCTCGAACTTCGGAAATTGTAGCTCTTAAAAACAGCGGAATAAACCGGAGGCTCCCTTTGGTGCGATTAACAATAGGCCAACATCAATGCTTATAGTTAAAAATGTGCCACGAGAATCATGACTATTAATATATCATTAATGGAGGCCGTGAGTCGTTTTTGGGCGTGAACAGCAAGAAGCCAAAAATGATTTAAAGTAATCGCGTCGACGACGAGTATTAGGAGTTATCTCAGAACATCTCCTTCCGCGAAATTAATATTTACACGAGGCATACAAACAAAAGTGTGACCAATTTAAGTATTTGTATTTTTTTAGGCAGACTCTAGCACCGGTGCTATCTTCGAAACCTCACTAGAGTAAGGGATTGAAGGACAGTCCCTCCTGAAGGAGCTATTTCTTGGATGAAATGAACGATCAGGGAGAAATTGAGCCGTGTTGCATTGAAGTATCAGCTATTGGTCCTGGCAAAAACTCCGGATCACTCCAGTATAAAACCGGTTGCCGTTGGAGGTCCGAAATGGCCAAAAAATCGATTTCCCTAAATACATATAAACAAAAAATTTCCTAAATATAACTTTTCCAAATAAGGAAATCAAAATTTATATTAAGTACGCCAGCGTATACTATGGATTCTACGCCGCCGCCACCGATAATGAAATCGACGTAAACCTCTTCTTCTTGTGACCCCTGAACAGCATCTACATATTGAGGCAAAAGAGCTCAACATTAAAGGGCATAATGCAATGATAAACAGACAGTTTTGCTAAATTTTTATAAAGCAGGACACCCCAGCAAAAAACTGCTTGGTTTAACACCGTCTCCAAGAGGAATAAGGAAATATTTCCGTAAGCACAACGATGAGATCTGGCACCTGCCTACGCAGCCCTTTTATCCAGTTAGGCATTAAGCAAAACCCACACAGGATCGGTAAGCACATTTGCTAGGTCGCGCAATAAACTCTCATTTGTACAGAATCAACGCCAACATATGTAAAATATGTCCTGAATGCGATGTGTCAACACATCACACCAAACCTCTTTTTAATTATTTATCAACTTCCGGCAAAGAACGACACTACCCAAAACCTTCGGGAAGTATCCTTATCGTACAACAACAACAGGACTCTATCAGAGTTATAAATGGCAATTTCCAATAGTTTTTTTTTAAAGCGAAACTTACAATTCTACCAGAAACTGCTTTGTCAGTTGCCATAACAAAATATCCCAATCTGGATGTCAAACGAAAACTATTTCACATGGTAGTAAAAATATTACTGCGTGAACTTACCACCTTTATATCGTGAAGTTGAAGAATTTCCGAAGCAAAGCTAAATTACGACAAAGTATGCTCGGTCATCCAAGGCAAATCAACATATGTGACCCGGTCTATGTAAAGGTGGCTTCTGACTCAAAATAAACAAGCCACCTTTTCATAAGCCGGGTCACATATAGTACTAAATTAAATGAGATATTTGCTGTGATGGATATGAGCCAAAAAATAGAATTTAATACGTGAATCACAGATACAAGTGAATCGAAAATTGATTTATAATTTTCAAACTCGGATGAAATTCACTGTAATAATTTCCGGATATCTGATCATGAAACTATAAAATTTATTATTAAAACGTCCAAAGTATACAAGATGAGACTGACCAAGAAAATCATAGCTTGGGACAAATATAATAGTGATATATTAATAAGCATCCTTAGATCATTTAACTTGAACTTTACTGTAAAATTATCAATTGATGCAAAAGTTGAATTAATTAATAACATAATTATTGAGGCTATGGAAAGTTTAACCTACGAGAAAGAAGTGCATATCAAGTTAATGAATAAATGGTATGACAGAGCATTGGCACAAATGAATAAATACAAATATAATATGTACACGCGTGCGTTAAAAACTGGAGAATAGGATGAATATAAAAATATAAATAGTTCATACAAAAAATTAGTCAAATTAAAAAAAATAATGTACATGGAGAATAAAATCATTATGAATGAAAATAATGCTAAAGAAATATGGAAGTATCTCAAACAAACGGTTACCCTAACTAAAGATAACGAAGAGATAAAACAGGTGATACTGGATGGCATACTGGTTGAAAACGAAACCGATCTGGCGAATGGTCTTAATGGATTTTTTGTAAAGAGCGTGATTGAAATTAATAATAACATAGAAACCTGTCCAGTAGCACTAGAGGATACATAAGTCCATTCAAAATTAAAGTTTGCTAAAATTACCACCAATGAAGTTATGAATATCCTAAAAGACTTTAGATAAATATTATTTCTTCAGCGACCTATTAATTCCTATAGAACATAATTTGTAAAAACTGGCTCGAAGTCCGGTATATTAAAAAACGCAAAGTTTTTAGTTTTTTCCCGGTATATTTCAACCTCCTTCGGAGATCGTCTTCAGAAGATATATGAGTTCAAATATAATTTTTATTCGCAACCGCTTAGTTAGGCGTGCACGGGAAAAACCTAAAAACTTTGCGTTTTTTGAAACACCGGACCTCGAGCCAGTTTTTACAAATTATGTTCTACTAGGTTAGGTTAGGTTGAACTGGCCGGTTCATGAGGACCTCACATAGACTGAAAATGTTCTACTAAAAGACTTTAAATATAAAATTAGAGGAAGAAATTTTCTATCCGAAGGTGTACTAAAAGATTGTATATCGTATACCGGATATTTCTATGCTCAAATAATCAATAACGGTCTAGAAGATGGTGTGGTACCTGAAATGTGGAAAACGTCAACAATAATACCTGTCGAAAAAGTTAAAAAGACAATGCATTCTGAAGAACTTAGACCCATAAATACCCTGCCAAGTGATGCTAAAATTCTCGAAGTCGTTGTTAAGAATCAGTTGGTGAATCATTCCTGTGAGACAGGGCTGAACAAAAAATTAGTGGTATCAGTTTTCCTTGACCTCGAAAAGAGTTTTTGAAACGGTGGATAGAGATATTAATAAAAAAAAAAAAAAAATGCAGCGAATTGGCATAAATGATATTGAACTTAAATGGTTCCGCAACTATTTAAAGCAGAGAAAGCAGAAAACAGTTATAAATGCTGTGACGTCTGATGAATTAGAGGTACCCATAGGGTTACCTCAAGGCACAGTATTGGCACCTATACTATTTCTTATATACATAAATGATATATTCAATGCTATCGAAGGTTGTGAAATTAGACTGTTTGCGGATGACGCATTAATTATGATCAGTGAAAATAATATTAATATTGCAATTGCCAAAGTGCAAAGTGAACTAAATAACTTGTATAAATGGTTGTGTGGTAATAGACTGAAACTAAATATTAATAAAACTAAATATATGATAATAACAAGGAGGAAAATCAATGAGGATGATATAGCCGAGCTATAAATAAATGATGAAATCATACAAAGAGTTAACAGTATAAAATACTTAGGAATAATAATTGATAATAAACTCAAATTTGTAGATCATATAAATTATACAATTGAAATATTTGCTAATAAAATAGGAATCATTCAGAGAACAACTAAATTCATTCAAAAAAAGTACAAAACTTTATATAAATCAATTATTGAACCGCACTTCGTGTACTGCCCGTCCATTATATTCATAATATCGGATAAAGAAGTAGACAAGCTCCAAAAGCTTCAAAATAGATGCATGAGATTTATTCTTCAGAAACCTAGAGATACACGAACGGCTGACATGTTGAAGACTTTAGACTGGTTAAGTGTGAAACAAAGGATTTTTTTCCACTTCATGAAATTTATAATCAAACATGGAAATGTAGCTGAGTATTTAAATAAAAATATAGCATTAGTTGAGCAAACTCACAACATAAATACGAGGAAGAAACATAATTTCAAATTGCCGCTTTTAGAACTGAAATTGATCAACAGAATATTTTCTACAAGGATTTGAAAAGTTACAAGGATCTGCCTATGGATATAAAAAGTTGCACCAAATAACAGTCTTTAACCCTTTCACCCCTGAGTTTTTTTTTTTTCGAAAACAGGCGGGGTTTTCATCATTACGACAGCAAATACTGTAATATGGGTAAAATATAAGATGTTTGGCATACTTGAATCCTTACCGTTATCCTGGGATATATAATCCCAATGACATTTATAGGTGAGACGCATAAGTCCCAATAATACCAAAAGGGCCAAAAAATTGTACACATCTAAAGGTATAAACAAATATTGGGATATTATCCCAAAGAAATGCATTATTGGGATTATATGTCCCAATGCAGTTATAAATATAAAAAACTTCTTTTTTCATTATGATTTCTTTCCAATTTCAAAGGAATAATATTTATGCACACCTTAATTTTACAGCAAGCGGTATATTACGAATAAAAACGGATAGACGTTTCACACTGAAATACAACGCGTTAGTGATGAAATTTCGCGACATGTCTGTGCAAAATATTGCGTAACGGGAAATTGAAGGTTTTATTGGGCGCATTTCAATGCGTAATTGGATAAAAATTAAAAGTTATACACATGTTTGAAGTTTGCTGGGACGTATTGTCCCAGTAGGGGCGAAAGGGTTAAAGCAAAATTATATGAATATTGTAAAACCTTAGCTACAAGATAAAACACTGTAATATATTCCAATTTACGAATTAGGCTTCTGGCCGTAATAAATAAATAAATATAAAAAATTAATAGGTTAGGTTGACCTGGCCGCTCCATGAGGACGTCACATAGACTGAATGAGTCCGTAGTGTTACCGGAAGTTTATTTAACGACCAAACTGAAAAAACCCTATCAAAAAGCTAAAAGTAATAAATTGCGCATTATTTCTTACCTGATGTAAAGCAGTTAATCCATCAACATTGGCTGTATTGATATCGGCACCATTTTCTAACAGCTTTAGCACTTCTTCCTTATCACCGGACATGCATGCTGCCAAAAAGACACAGCCCGAAGAGAATTTGATTTTACGTCCCCGTTCCGGACGTGGTGTTGGCGGTTGCCGATTTGTATCCGATTCCTCCCAACGTTTCAGTTGTTCGGCACGTTTCATAACCGCCGAATTGTTACGAACGTCCAGTGAAGTCATTTCTGCTATCTTATTTGTAATATTTCGTTCAAATTTTTAAATCTATGGTGTGTTATTAGGCGTTGATAGTTTTTTTAGCGAATACAACGCGTTGTTACTTTGCTACTAATATTCTCAACTCAATTTTTTTGTTTATGAAATTTAATGGACCGTTTTCGCCTGTCTATCAGCGACCGTCTGACAATCAGTGGGGCAACTTGCCCTTCTGCACCGCCCAATTATTATTGGCGTTATGCGGTGAGAGTTTTAAATTTCTTAAATGAGCAAATTTAAATTAAAGAATGCATGTATGTGTGTATGGCTTTTTGTTCACTACAATCTTTAACGAGGTTTATGGATTATATTTATGATATTTTTTATGCCTTAACTACTTAAACGTTTTGCAATAAAAACCTAATAAACGTAAGATATGTTATTAGATACGCGGGTTAAATTTTCAAAATTAAAATTAAGTATATTATTGGTAGTAGAAAGAATTTCTGGTTTTGTTCAGTTGCAACTCGAGAGGTTAAGTGCCTATTTCAGTATTAACCTCATTCTAAAATCCGAGGCCTTAGTCCTAAAGCCACTATTGATATATGCCCATTATTCTCAGGCTGTTTAGCACTCAATTTGCCTTGCAGTCAGGAAAATCCGCGGTTCACCATTCACAGCTTCGCGGAAAATATTTAACCAAAGCATTGTCTATTAGGTTAGGTTAGGTTTAAGTGGCTGCCGTCCGCAACGGAGCGGCACACTTAGGCCAATGTGAAACCACACGGATTTGTTCCTACACTCTCCTAATCACACTACTTCGTTGAGTTTGTGAAGCTAACTAAGCGTCGTGTATTGACCTCAGCTATATCGGTCAGATCTGCGAGAAACATCTTGCCCATAAAACGTTGCCTTCTTTTACCGAGCGCTGGACATTCGCAAAGTAGATGCCTAACAGTTTCAGGCTCTTCTTCGTTGCCGCAGGTTATACAATAGTCATTAAATGGAGCGCCAATCCTTTCCGCATGCGGTCCAATACATAATGACCAGTGAGAAGACCTACTAGCATTGTCTATTAGTTCTAACAAATTTGTACCGGTGCCTTTTACTCTGAGAAGAAAACTATACATTACAGAACAATCCCTGGGTGGCACAAAAATTCATTTAAAATAAATAAAAGGACGCAAAATACGGGGTTACACTGGACAGAACCCTGACGTGGAATCCTCATCACCTTGAAGATATCTTAAACAAAGTAACAATAGCTTTCTTCGCCTGCACTCGACTCTATAGCAAAAGACGGGAGCTATATCTCCCAAACCGATATAAATAAATACATGGTGCGATTTATCTCCGACTAGATTTAGGCCGCGGTTCTCTTCCAATTTGCATTGTGCTTCTTTTAATTTTCCCTACAAATTGGCGGAACGAAACCTACTCGTTTTATGCCGACACCAAACGGCAAGGCAAATGCATTATCACTGCGAAGCTTTCCATGGCAGAAATACACTCGGAGTATTTGCCAAATTACTGTCGAAGGGCAACTCCGCTTAGAAACCTTTTTTATACATGAAAAAAACTTTTTTCTAAATTTCTACGCTCAGAATCTCGCGAAATTTTGAGGTGGACAGAACTTTTTATGGAACAAGGAATGCATATACTGCCCAGACTCAGGGGTCTTTCTCACGGGTAGATGAAAATTTGATGACGAAAAAACGGGAGCTGTAATCTATGACCCATACTTCAAGAAATGGATACCAACGGGATGTTACCCCACTACTTTTCAGGCAGAAATCCATGCAGCCAGAGGTGCTTTCGATAGCGAATGTCTGCGAAGTGGCTTATCCTCGAAGAGTATCCTTTGTTAGGATGGGTTCTCGGGCATCAGGGACATGAAGGTTATGAACAGGCAGACTATGGTTCAAAGCCCTTCTGGGAACTCCCAAAGATATACAGTAGAGAAACCATAAGTAACAAAGCGAAGAAAACAAAGCACTTCAGACAACACTTGATTTCTGCGCCCTGGGCAAAGGCAGTCCAAATTATTTACACTCCCAGCAATGAAAGTATAAGCCAAGTTCATTAACCTTAGCAGAGATAACCTACGACCTCTCACTGGGGACTATACTATTGTAGTCTACGGTATCACCTAAATAGGTTAAATCTATCCGATACGCAAAGCTTTTATGAGCGGGAGGATGAAACGCCGGTTCATATTCTTTACGAATGCGTCGTTCAAAGAGACTCTCCCATCAAGGTGGCGGCACGCTTAATCGCTTTGTAGTATGGAGTAAAAAAATATTGAAGATAATGAAGAAGTACTTAAATACATTAAAGGCTTCTACATACAGTAATAGGCTGGAAGGTCGAAATAAAGGGCGCAGTACGTCGAGCCCTTTAATAATAATAGTAATAATAATTATAATAAATATTACTATTATATCCCTTCACAGCGCAATAACAACATTTTTTGTAAAAGTAGGTTTTTTTTTGATAGGAAATCTCAAAACTAAATACATTTTTTTGAGATTTTTTGATAATTAAAAAAAATTTATTTATTTTTGAAAAAAATGTTATGTTGCATATCTGCAACAACGGTAAGTTGAGTAAAAAAAGGATACAATGGATAGCATGAAAATGATTTCAAATGGAAATTTGTGAAGCAATTGTTGATCTTGTTGTAATAGAGCGATACTCAACATTTTTTGCAAGTCGTTTGTGTATATCCAGTGCACTTTGGATACTTGCATCGCATATGAGATTCATCGTACATGAAGGCCAGTGACCGAATTGGTCTTGACGTATTGGTTGTGGTGGTAAGTGCTGCGAAGCTTTCAATGGTTTGCCTCTAAGCAAAACTGGAGCGTTATCATAGCATGCGACGTTTTCATTTTCACAATCTGTAACTTCGCTTTCCTCCGTGGCTATATCCTCAATATAGTCTGGATCTCCAAGGTTGTCATCACTTGACAACTCTTCATCATGCGAACTGTCCAGATCTTCCAAAACGTTACTTATTTCAGTGGAATTCTCGTCGACATTCTAAGTGAGAGAACCCCGAAAAAATTTTCTATGAAATATACTATTTCTCATCTGTACTAGCACTTTGTTGCATTACTGCAACAGTTATATAATTTTGCAATTTCTACAGTTTGGCGATGATGCCTGAAGTAATTCCAAAGAAAATCGTTGCAGAGCGCAACATAGCTATGTATATAAGTGACTGCAATTATAACTACATGAAGGAAAATAAAGTGAGTTGAAAATTATGTTGCAGAACTGCAACACGGCGCCGTGAAGGGATATTAATATTAAAAGAAGTTTCACTTCTTATGCGCTAGGCACTGCACGCATTTTTTTCGTTAGTTAATTTATTCTTTATGGTTAATGCACTTGCCTTGCTTTTATTCAAATATCTACTTGTTGGTAATATTAGTTTTTTTTTTTTGTTAATTGATTTTGAAACTATCATTTATAATTGACTTTGGTCAATTTAATCATAATTTGGCTTTAACGCACCATTTTCTCTTATTATTTTGTTTTTTTTTTTTTACTTATCTTTTTTCATAGATGTTCACAAATGCACACACAACAAAATGCAAAGACGAAAATAATAATCACTTTGCTACTATCTTTTCCGATTCGTTTGCTGCACCAGCACCTTCTTTATCTAGGCATTGCACATCACAGGTTTTCTTCATAATTTTCTTTTATCGTATGTTTTGCTTTCTATTTTATGCACTTCATTGCATTTATTAGACTTTTTCATGTCGTATGCTTTTATTATTAAATTTAGTAATTATTCTCTTGTTGTAGATTTCGTCGTTTTAATTTGATACTTGTTGCCTGTGCTGTTTTAATTGTTGTTGTAGTCGTTTCAATTGTTTTTCTCGTGTTGCTTACTTTCAATGCAAGATTCACAATATTTACAAACGGTATTCCAATTATTCTCATGACAAGATTTCGTTCACTAATAACATCACTACTGGCACTTTTTCATTAAGTAATTTTGCCTTTTCTTCCTTTACTAACAGAAAATCTACTTTGGCCTTTTTCAAATTTCATTGTAGCACAAATTGTTGGATAAATTTTTTAGTTTATATCGTTTGTGTTTTTTGTTCATAACTCTTAACTTGCTTGATTTTTTTAACTCTTATTATAATGACAAAAAACAATAATTTGGTTTTGATCTGGTAGGTATATCGTCTGTGCACTCGGCCTTTTATCTATTGTTTTGCCTTGTTGGTTATTTATATATGTACATACATTCACACATAAATGATCTGTAATGAATAATTTCAATATATTTATTTAACATTTCTTCTATCTACACTTAGTTAAATTATAACCAAAACACATATATGTAGGTAAATATATACAATAATAGGTATGTGTTTCTTATTCTTAGCTGCATTACACACGCGCTAATGGAAATAAAACAGAACACTTGTCGAGAGTTTAAAAAAATATGTAGCAACTTTGGCGTACGCAATAGCAGAGGAACGGCGAAAAGCTCATGCGATGATCGGGCTCCACCATACACTCGCTATTAGGCGAATTGAAACAGTACTGCCATCTCGATTTTTTTTTACTGATATATGGGAGTTTCCAACTTGTGCTAGTATAGCATTTTTAAATCATGGTTCAGCTTTATGGTTGTCTCATCCAGGAGCGTGCGCAGGAATTGTCTATGGGGGGTTTTGGACATATGGATGCTCATAGTAAGACTAGTTTTGCGATAAAAATTAATAGAAACGGGGGTAAAAAGAAACATTTACCATATTTATTGGCTACCAGTCAACAAATGCACTCTTCCATCTGCCACTTTTTATGAAAAAAATTCAGTCGTTGTAAGCCCATGGGGGTAGAGGGGTTGAACCCCCAAAACCCCCTTGCGCACGACCCTGGTCTCATCACTATAGCAACAACATACAGCAGCGTTCAAAATCTTAGTAGTCGACTTAAAAAACTAAATAAATGTAAAGCGCGATAACCACCCTCGTGGTCCTTTTAATTTTTCCTACAAATTGGCGGAACAGGAAATACTTGTTTTATGCCGACTCCGAATGGCATCTGCAAGGCAGATGAGTTTTACTGAGCGCTTCTCATGGCAGAAATACACTCCGGAGTGCTTGCCAAACAATGCCGAGGGGCGACCCGCTTACAAAAATTCTCTTCCAATTGAAAAAATTTTTTCTAAAATTTTGATGTTGCTTTTGTCGGGGCGTGAATCCATGATCTTCGGTGTGGATGGCGGAGCACGCTACCGTCGCACTACGGCGGTCGCGGTAGTAGTGGACTTATGCACATCAATAAGAATGGATTAAACAAGTAAAGGTGGCTAAGTTAGGGTGTAACCGAACATTATATACTCAGCGTGAGCTTCAATTGTAGATTTCATTTCAGATAAATTACTTTTCTACTTAACACGTGGCACCGCCCGTTTAAAAAAAATGTCTCCCCATTTCCTCTTACAATAAAATTTGTAAAGTGAAATATCATTGATTCAAAACTATTTTTTGCTAAGTTATAGCTTATTATTCTAGTCTACGACCCTTTTATACTTGTTTTATATCTAAGTTGCCGTGGTCTTTAACCGACCCCGTCCATTTTTCCTAGAAATATTTTCTGCTATAAGGATAATATGTGTACACAATTTCATTACGATGTGTTAATTTTTCTTCGAGTTATGGCTCCCGAAACATAGAAAATTGCTTAGTCATTAAAGGGGCGGTGCCACACCCATTTTCAAAAATTTTTGTGTTTCCAATTTAATGTTATAATTCAATTTAGAAAGTAAAATTCTATTGACACAAAGCTCTTTTTCGCTAAGATATATGTAGCTTATTATATTCGTCCACGACCCTTTTAAAAATCGTTTATATAAAAGTGGGCGTGACCGATTTCGTTGATTTTTCTTCAAAGCATTCCTTTTAGTAAAGGAGACTTCCCTGCCGAATTTTGTTACGATAGGTTTAACGATTTTTGATTTATGATTAATAATATTTGTAAAATTGATTTTATCACAAGTGAGCGGTGCCACGCCCATTTAAATAAAAATTTCAAATTTTTATCAAGAGTCCCAATATCATTCCACATGTCAAATTTCAACATTCCATGCGTATTATTTTTTAAATTATCAGGTTTTTTGTGTTTTCCAAAATTTTATATGTATATATAAAAACTGGGCGTGGCTACCATCCGATTTCGCCCATTTTCAATACCAAAATTGTAATGCTCAATAGATTAAACTGGCTTAGTATTAAACAGTCAGTTAGTTATTTCACATTGAAATTTATACACCAACTTAGGTTAGGAATGTTACCGAATTACCTGAGTAGTAAAATACATTATAATCATGAAATCCACAATTATGGAACAAGAAATTGCAATAATATAAGACTGCCTAGAATAAGAACTGAGTTCGCCAAAAGGTCTCTTGAATATTTAGGGTATAAAATGTATAATGAGTTACCTTCTGATTTGAAAGACTGTGAAAATATTAGTAAGTTCAAAGAAAATTTGTTTTTATATTGTACGTCACTAAATGTGACATGAGTATTTATGTTTAATCTCTTATTTTAACCTAAACTAGGTCTTAAAGACCGTAATAATAAATAAATAAATAAATAAAATCTATTCTGGGTCCAGATAAGCTAGTGTACCAACGTTGGTGAAGATATCTCAATATTTACTCAAGTTATCGTGCTAACGGACGGACGGACATTGCTCAATCAATTTTTTTTTCGATACTGATGGTTTTGATATATGGAAGTCTATATCTATCTCGATTCCTTTATACATGTACAACCAACCGTTATCCAATCAAAGTTAATATACTCTGTGTGCAAAGCACGCTGAGTATAAAAAGTGCCTGTAATCGCTTTTACAAAAAAAATTTTACTTTCTTTCTCTTATAGCCTAAATATCTAACAAATCAAATCGTAAAACAATTTCAACCTTGATCTTACTTTAATGAGATAAACAAATATTTAGAAAAAACTGCAGCTAATTTTGCGCGGCCAAAAACTTAGTAGTGTAACAAATTGTAAGTAAAATTAGTCATAATTTTTATATAAATGTGGCTTCACTTTTTTGGATTGGGTGTTGTCTAGTATTTGAATTAGTATTTAGTTACATGACCCTTAATCTTTAGAATTGCAGCACATCGACGTGGCATTAATTCAACAAGTTTTTGGTATCTTTCAACGGAAATCGACCCCTTATACAGCTTCCCATAATGTTGGCTTTTAGCTACTTTGCTCGTATCTTTGGCATTTCGTCTGTGGCATTAGGCAGCGTGATTTCCTTGAGTATATCAAAGTATAAAGCGCCAGTCATAACTGTCTTAGCCCAATGAATGATTCCTATGCGCCAGTCATAACTGTCTTAGCCCAATGAATGTTTCCTATGCCTACCCAAGACCATAGTGCTGGAACCTCCCTGTTTTACGGTGTTTGTTGTATATTTCGGATGGTATTCGATGTAAGGAGGACGTCTTACATATTGGCGTGCTCCATTTCCACCATATATGACAGTCTTAAACTTGTCGGACCATAAAATGTTGCGCCTTTGGCCGAAGGCTAAATAAAATGTTCTTTGGAAAACCGAAGTCTCTTTTATAGATGTGTTTTAGTCAACAACGGTACTTTTCTTGGACTATGGGCACCCAGATCGTGCTCACGCAAACACCGACAAACAGTCTCAATGCTTGAAGACACTTTTAAGTTGCAACTTAAATTTCATATAAATTTAACAAAACCAACAGGTTAAACCTAACGAGTGATTGCATATTTTGAAGCCTGCTTCTTAGTCTAATTGTTTTTAAAGTGAATACCAATACCAAAAAATTGTTGTGTTAAAAAAACGTTTCCACTTAAATGAACATGCGTGCAAATTTTGATTTGATCTGTCGGGAAGTCGCATCCACTGACTGTGAAGCTCTTTTTCTGGGAAACGATCTTACTGTTTTAATCTTTTTAAAGATACTGTCAATCAAATTTGTTTTAATAATATACCTCGAAGAAAAAAACCACTGTAACAAAATTCCATGGTATACTAAAAAAAATAAAGCGGCTGAAGAATTTGAGAAATACATATTTCAAGAATTTTAATTATACCAAGTCCTTGGTATATAAAGCTAAATTCCTGCAACTTTGCAAGTAATTTAAAGTGCTAAGGAAGAGGCTCCACAGAAATTTTGGATTAGATATTAAAGAAAATCCCAAGGCGTTTTGGAATTACGTAAAACCAAAAAAGCTTTGCTCGAATATCATGCTGTTACTACGATACTGAGCATGACTCTTGTTGTTGTTGTTGTTGTAGCGATAAGGTTGCTCCCCGAAGGCTTTGGGGAGTGTTATCGATGTGATGGTCCTTTGCCGGATACAAATCCGGTACGCTCCGGTACCACAGCACCATTAAGGTGCTAGCCCGACCATCTCGGGAACGATTTATGTGGCCACATTAAACCTTCAGGCCATTCCCTCCCTCCCTACCCCCAAGTTCCATGAGGAGCTTGGGGTCGCCAGAGCCTCGTCTGTTAGGGAAACAGGATTCGCCGCGGATAGGTGAGGTTGACAATTGGGTTTGGAGAAGCTATATATTGCGCTGGCAACCTAAAAGGTTGCGCTACACAGCCCTTTGAATCTGGTATTTTAGTCGCCTCTTACGACAGGCATACCTACCGCGGGTATATTCTGATCCCCTAACCCGCTGGGCAGCTAAACTCTTTGCAGATTTTTTCCGCTCAAATTTTGTAACGCATTCAGATGTCGCGCAGGTTTTCCCCCATATGCCTGACTCTCTTATCAACTTCGGAGCATTGAATCTTTCCACTGATGATGTTGTCGATGGCATTCAAAACTTAAAATCATCTACGCATACTGATATTGACGGCTTATCGTCTTATCTATTAAAAAACTGCTTGCCTCTAGCGTTCTCCCTCCTTATAATTTTCAACAAATTCCTCGAATGTGGTGAATTCATTGATTATTGGAAGATAACCTATATTACCCCAACTTTCAAGAGTGGCAATAAAAATAATGTCGCCAATTATAGGCCCATTGCAAAGTTGTCAACGGTATCGACATTATTTGAGTATATCGTTAAACAGAAAATGTATTTTTCCGTTACGCGCCTAATCGATGAAAATCAACATGGCTTCAGGCGAATCCTGTTTCACTAACAGACGAGGCTCTGGCGACCCCAAGCTCCTCGTGGAACTTTGGGGTGGGGAGGGAGGGGATGGCCTGAAGGTTTAATGTGGCCACATAAATCGTTCCCGAGATGGTCGGGCTAGCACCTTAATGGTGCTGTGGTACCGGAGCGTACCGGAACTGTATCCGGCAAAGGACCATTACATCGATAACACTCCCCAGAGCCTACAACAACAACAACAGCATGGCTTCATGTCCGGAGCTCCACTGTGACTAACCTTTCAATTTTCTTTGATTTCTGCGTATCTGCTTTCAACAGATGTCTTCAAGTTGGTGTTATATACACGGATTTCTCAAAAGGTTAGTCACTCAATTTTGATCTCTAAGCTAGCCTATCTGGGTTTTCACTCAATATTCTTATCTTGGTTAAGATCATACCTTAGCCAAAGGAGCTGTGTGGTTGCGATTGACAACACCTACTCAAATTCTTTTATGGGGCCATTGCTGTTCGTCTTGTTTAAAAACGACATTTCGTATTGATTCGAGTACTCAAACATTCTCCTATACGCTGACGACTTAAAAGATTTTCAATACCATATCAAATTCTTCTGATGTGGAATTGATTCAGTCAGACTTGGACAATGTTGCAGTATGGTGCAGAACAAATAACCTACCGCTGAATGTCAAGAAATGCTTTCATGTAACCTTCGCTAAATCGCGTAGTCACATTCCCACCTCGTATTCCATTGATGGTGCTCGTCTCTCAACTCTTAAGGGATTTAAGGATATAGGGGTAGTTTTCGATTCCGATAAAGTGATTAGGTTTGATACGTGGGTTGACTTTATAAAATATATATTTATTAAATTGGGGTAGTTCTATACGACAGCGTGACACTGCTGTTGTTGTAGCAGTGCTTCGCCCTATCCAATAGGTGCGACCGATCACAAATTGGCATCAATGTCCTCTAACGGGAGTCCAAGAAGGAAACTTGCTGTTTCAACAGGGGTGGACCATAATGAGAGGGATGTTAGAGGCGTTGGTTCCACAATACAGTTAAAGAGATGGTTGGTTTCATGTTGGGACACATTACAATCAGGACATATGTTTTGTATGTCCGGGTTGATTCTGGATAGGTAGTTGATCGAAGTTGAGCTATAGTGACGCCCGTTTCCCTAGGGAGAGTGCGTTCCTCCTCTGCTACTTATTATTATTGTTCTTTGAGAACAGGATTCACCGGGCAATTGCTAGCATAGGGGTCCGACGCCTGTTTGTGGATTTCACTGAGGATCTGCTTGTTTTTTGCGACAGCATGACACTCTTGATACCACCATTGATAATTTTTAATGAAAACTAGATCGTGCACCGTCTTGTAAAACGTTACCCTTTTTTAAGTGAGCGTGGTCGCCAACCGACTCCGTTATTTTCATACAAGGTAGATGTAATAGCAAGAAAAACCTCCTGGATTTAAAAAGAAATCGAATAAAAGACTTATCCGAGAAAACCTAAACAAAAAGTACTATATTTGCCAGAAATTAACGAAAGTGGCAACGTGAAATCGAAATCAAACAAAGCAGAAGTGAGGCGAACGCTCACGAAGATTCCGCTACCGATCAACGCAACGGAAGAATTTGCTGGAGGTGCAAAACACCGACGGGAACAAAATGAACAGCAAATAGAGCCGCATCAGAAAATAAATAACAGATTTATCTACTGCTCTTTGGCTAAAGTGTCAACCGCGCTGTTACATTGTGTTGTATGTAGTGATTTTTTTCGAATCTGACACATTTCCAACAGCCGCGTAAAAATCACACAACGAACCACAAAAGAGAATATAGAAAATGGTACATAATATGAAACACAATTGCATAAAAGGAAAATAGATATCGCCTTGTCGTTATTGCTGGAAAGGTTTCATAATCCGAAGGAAGATTTGTTAATAGGAAATACAAAACATAAATTGCATGCATTCTAATCAACATTTAAATTGAATGAACAAAGCTCTAGCGAACTTGCGGACTATGAAGATGTAGACTCTGACGCTTCCTTCTATTTCGATCATAATTTTACATTTGTAATCATCTTTAATGCAGAATTTCCGGCATTTTCACAAAAACGAAAGTTTAACAACTGTAACATTCCGTCCCTCCAATGATATATATACATATGTATGTGCGTTTTATGCGTAACTAGATCGACTTATTTGTAGTTTTCGTTGCCACCTCAGCTCCTCTAGCAATTTTATATTCTTTCGACTTTTTCGCAACACATTAACCGACCGACCAAGTAATCTCTCTACTCGCATCTTTTTTTTCGTTTAATTTTTCAGGTTGAGGTTGGGGCTGCGCCGATGGCTTGCGTACGCTGCTATGCTGCACTTTGCTTTTCAACATTGCAACTCGTTCGCCCCTTTTTCTTTAAAGGCTTTCTTTCTTATTATGTATTCTCAGCATTCACAATCTTAAATACATTTTCAAACTATTAAATTCATTTTAGTATTAAACTAGTTTTGTACGCATTCCTTAGTATATGCACACACAACTTTACACAATTTTCTAGTTGAAAATTACCAAATTATTAGCTAATTTTCCGATTTCGTCAAACTAGGCGACAATTTTGATTTTTCACATATAAATTTTCTCAACTTCTGTCACTTTTTCACTTAATCATTCTTTTCTTTTTTATCCGTTTGCAAGGTTGCATTTATTATCGCCGTCCTCTTGTGCAGTTGTTCGCATGAAGATCTGTGTTTATTAACGCTTTAACAGGGTGATTATAAAAAAACTAAATCAAAAACAGAGTATTTTTGTTGATACGTTGCCAAAAAGTTGCTGTCAGTTGAGAGAAAATTTGTTATCTATACGGCAAGTTGAGCCAACTGCCAAATGAAATAGTTATCCTTATATTTTATGGAAAATTACTTCGTTAATATTTCACTACAATATCAGGAGAAAAAATTGTATTCCTAACCAAAACTTTCAAAATGTCAAAGAACCGTCAGATAGCTAAATATACACATTGAACCAATGTATCGAAAAATATGTATGCTCAGTAATTTGGCAAAAAACCCCAACCTTTGAGTGGATCAAAGCTCTCTATTCACAGTACTACATGGTAATAGAACTTCCCAATTAAATGTTCTTCTATCTAAAGCTAATCAAAAATAAGGGACAATTAATGATGCCTTATAACCAAAAAACCCATGATAGAATTATAGAAGGTGGCGCATTGCACATGTAAACATTATTTAAAGGCAATTTTTACGTCATTTTCCTTTAGCTCTTGTTTTTTCTATTCCTAACCAAAACTTTCAAAATGTCAAAGAACCGTCAGATAGCTAAATATACACATTGAACCAATGTATCGAAAAATATGTATGCTCAGTAATTTGGCAAAAAACCCCAACCTTTGAGTGGATCAAAGCTATCTATTCACAGTACTACATGGTAATAGAACTTCCCAATTAAATGTTCTTCGATCTAAAGCTAATCAAAAATAAAGGACAATTAATGATGCCTTACATGGTTCAATTATGTACAGGTTGGCTCATCTCATCAGCTGATTTTATTTATGTCATTGCATGGTCGAAGGGATTGTCAAAAGGAGATGGCAAACTCAAAATGAAACCAACACATTGGCAACATTTTACTTACACATACAAAAACTGCTAAGTTTTATGTTTCCATTCCATACCATTCGCACCAAGCCCAATACACAGATTTTGACAATTTGAACAGACATATTTTGTTGCTTTACAGATGAGCCAACCTGTATATAGTTTAGCCATGGATGCCTTATAACCATAAAACCCATGATAGAATTATAGAAGGTGGCGCATTGCGCATGTAAACATTATTTAAAGGCAATTTTTACATCATTTTCCTTTAGCTCTTGTTTTTTCTCTCTTTCTTTCATTCGCTGAAGAAGTCAGGTGTGACGTAGATGCGCAAAACGAAGCAATTTTGAACTCGTGAATGCACAATATTATGTGTGTAAATTGTGCAGAAAACCATTGTAAACTTTACCAAGTAGCGCAACTAACAGCTGATCACTCAAAATTTGACACACATAAAAACATCACTAATGGCCATATTACTGAAATCTTAGGGAAATTTAAGTTAAATTTTTAAACAGATATAAGATGTTATAATTTTGGAATATATAGCATCTAGGACACCTTAATTGCAGTAATTGAAAGAAAATGTTTGCTTATACTCAAGTATTTAATTATTTTTTCTAAATTTATCTTTGATATTGATGCAATGATTGAAGTTATATTAATCCAATGCAACTTTGCTCTTTCTTCCACTCCATTCGATTGTCTCTTTCACTGAATTCGAGTGCCTTCCACTCTATTCGCAACATAACCTCAATTTAACCTGCCAAACTCTATAGTAAACAATGCATAAAACCATAACCAAATAAAACAGCTGATCGAACCTACCTTATGGAAATCAATGTAATCGATTAATGGTGCCATGCCATAACGCTAAAGCCATAACCATACCATAGACAACCAATTGGTTTTTGCTTTTTCGCCATATCCATAACCTAAAAATATTTGAGTTGGTGAATTTATTAACTTTTTATATATTTTATTTATTGTTTTGGATACGTTTTGACTAAGAGACTTATTGTTTGTGGAATATGTTTGTAATTTTTTGCGTTTTCCCCGTTCTTATGAAAATGTCAAATGTTTAAGCTTATAGCACCATTAATAGATCACAACGGAGATAGTTACGGATATGGGTATGGTTACGACTATGGCGTTAGGGTTAAGGAAGTTCATTTTGGCTTATAATTGGTTGGCTATGGTCTGGTTATGGCGTTAGCGTTATGGTATGGCACCATTCATCGATTACATTGATTTCCATCACAAATCACCTACCCAAATTGCGCATTCACGAGTTCAAAATTGCTTCGTTGGGCGCATCTACGTCACAATTGACTGCTTAAGCGAATGAAAGAGAGAAAAAACAAGAGCTAACGGAAAATGACGTATGAATTGCCCATAAAAACAGCTGATCTTTGGTTTACATTCGCAATGCGCAATCTTCTGTGTGCGGATTTCTATAACGTAGGTCGATCAGCTGTTTTATCTGGTTAAGGTTTTATGGTTATAAGTCACCATTAATTGCCCCACAAATCACACACAGAAGATTGCGCATTGCGTATGTAAACAAAACATCAGTTGTTTTTATGGGCAATTCATACGTAATTTGCCTTTATCTCCCTTCTTTCATTCGCTCATTCGGTCAACTGTGACGTATTGCGCAGAACGAAGCAATTTTTAACTCGTGAATGCGCAATCTGGGTATGTGATTTGTGAATTGGCCCTTTAAGGGCTGAATGAATTTTTGTATGTGTGCCAGTCGGGTATTTGACGCTTGCCCCGCAACAATGCCCACGACTATGAAATAAAAAGCCATCAATCAACATTTGCATTGAGAAACCGTAGCGTTCGAACGTGAATATATCGTCATCGGATGATGATTTTTTTACTTGCAACTACAGCAATTTTATTAAATAAAAAGAAAAGGAAAAAGAGTGACAAAAAGGATTGTGGATGAAAAGCTTGTACGCAAAACGTAATACATTGATAATTTTCAATAAATTTTAATATGAATTGCTGTTCTTCCGCGCATTTGTTCATTTTGAATGTAAACACAAACTAAATACAACACTGCTGTTTTGTTAGTCACACCCCGCGACTATCAAATAAGCAAGCGTCAAATGAAAAAATCAAAAATTTTTGATTTTCATCAACGTGTAGCCGACAACAAATACGTGTGTCACAAAGCCACCCGACTGCACTAACACGCACAAAATTCAGTCAATATCGTTGCTAATCGCCGGAGCCCTTAAGACTGCACCGCTTTTAAACTACTCGTATTTATTTCTCTCAAGCGAAAGGCCCTTCCGAATAGTTGCTTGCACGGTTGTCACTGTGGTCCATTTGGGCCAAAACTAGTCCCTTACAACCCCATTTTGTGCGCTGGTCCCTTTCTTCAATTCTGGTCCTTTATAGGCAGTAGCCACGGTTTTGCTACTTTTCTTTCTTTTTCACTCAATTCACAATATTGGCCAAAAAAATGACACACATTCGATAACCACCGTGTAATTTTTGAATTTACTTCAATGCGAAATTCGAGACACTCTCTGTGAAGAAGCCATAGAAAAAGCGGTATCTTTGTGAAAAGCGGGATATTGATATAGTGAAACGTGCAAGAAGGCGCCGAAAATATCCGGAGAATCGGCTAGAGATGTTGGTCTTTCCGCAGAATGTGAAAATTCTCGCGTTATGAACTGTTCTCGATCGTCTCGAACAAGAAATACGTACAAGATTTACATGACTAAATGATCTTAATTTTAAATTTGGATTTCCCTTAGACTTTGGAAATTTGTTAAACAAGGATAATAACGACTTAGAAAGAAATTGTAAGAACTTGGTATAGTATTTATTATTAAATTATTAACTTTGTATTTTATACTTAACATTTTGAATATTTTGTTATCGAATTAGTTTTTAAAAATGAAAATTTTTGATTAATAAAATTTTAAGCATCAAATAAATAAAACAATATTAAAAAAATAAATAAATAATTATTTTAAATATTTGATTATCCATCAAATATTTTTGGCGATCGTGCAATTGAACCAACTTCTGAAGAAATAACTTAATTGGATGTACATATATATTACGTCTGATGGGTCAAGTAAAAACACCATCATCACTGTTTTGTACTTACTATCGCATGTAGAAGTGTGTGCAACTGCACTCATACCATATGAAATGAAACGCACATATCTACAGGGAAAAAGGCCAAAGGCAAAAAAAAAACCCTTTTTATTTATGCACCAATCTAGCACTCAACACGTATTGTTATTTCTGATATATATATAATTGTACTATAATTTATTTGCGCACCACACTACTATTTTATCCACAACCGTTCTAGCAACTCGCTGGCACCGCGTTCAATTCTCAACTGACTACACAGAACGATTCGCTCAATCCGAATCGTTATTTTTAATTCTAATGCGCAATAGTTTTTTTGATCATGGCAAGCCATGACATGTTCCACTCCAACGTATATTTTTAAAACGGTAAACTTATTCGTGCAGGCGCATTCTCCCCTGCGCGACATTTATGACGCACAGCGAGAAAATGCCCCTGTACGAAACAGTGCCAGCGAAAACCTACGGTTTTCTTAACTAAGCTTACATATGCATACATAGATATCTACATAATTTATTATCCCCGATGCTTCATCTTTACCGCTGTTCTGCTATGTCTGGCTCCACTGGTAGTATGCATATCTTTTGTACGGGTCTCGTTAATTTGCTCGTTTGTGTCTGCACCACAACAGATCGAACTAGTTTATCCTTACTAAGGACCAGTTCAGTAACTCGTCCTAATGCCCACTGGGCTGGTGGAAAACTCTCTGCTTTGATTATTACCATCTGCCCAATCTTAATGTTCTCATGTTCTCTGCGCCATTTCTTCCTCTCCTGTAAACTGTTTAAATAGTCTGTTTGCCATCTATTCCAGAAGTGTTGTAGCATTGTTTGCCTTTGCTGCCAGAGTTTTATCCCTAAACATGTCGGTTGATCGTTCACCAGAAACGGAGGCGGCAAAATCAATGGCTCCCCAATAATAAAATGACCCGGTGTCAATGCCTGCATGTCATTTGGATCATCTGACAGCGGATATAAAGGTCTGGAATTCAGTATTGCCTCAATCTCAACTAACAACGTCACCAGCTGGTCTTGTGCCAGCGTTTTCTGGCCCACGATCCTGGTCAAGTGGAATTTCATTGACTTTACAGCTGCTTCGTAAATCCCTCCTTGATGTGGCGCTGCTGGAATCATGAATTGCCACTCAGTACCCTTGAGACCAATATGTTCCAGCGCTTCTTGCCCTCTCCAGCAATCCATAGCCCTTTTAATCGTTTTGCTCGCACCAACAAATGTCGTCGCATTATCGCTGAATAGTTTTGCACAACGACCTCGACGTCCAATAAATCTTTCAAACACGCAATGAAGGATTGAGTTGTCAGATCTAGCACCAAGTCAATATGTACAGCCCGAGTTTTCAAGCATACAAACACAACAACCCAACATTTAGTCTTGTCGACATAATCGTCTCGCACCCTCACACGTACATTAAATGGACCAGCATAATCTAGCCCACAGTGAAGAAATGGTTTACCTGTTTGCACCCTCTCAGCTGGTAGGTCTGCCATCAATTGTTGTTCAAGCTTGTAATTATATCGCACACATACAACGCACCCACGTAAGTATCTTCTGAGTTCATCTCTCAAACGTGGAATCCAGTACTTTTGCCGAATAAAATGTGTCATTACTTGCACTGCCCCATGCTTTGTTTGTCTGTGCGCATAATCGGCTATGAAGTGAGCCAATCTGGAACCTCTTGCCACAATTACCTGATGCTTTGCTTCATATCCAAGGTTCGCCTCATTCAATCGACCTCCTACCCTCAAAAGCCCGCTTTTATCCAAAATTGGTCGTAGTGATTCCAACTTACTATGTTCCGGTAACCTGTGCTCCTTTTTTAACAATACCAATTCTTTGTGAAAATATTTCTCCTGCGAATTTCTCAGTAAGTACTCCATTGCCCACAATTTTTCTTGCTCGCTTGGTAAATCTACCTTCAATTTCATGCCCCTTAACCTGCACCTCTTTGCTGACTTTCTTATCCTATCACGAGTCGCCAATTTTGTCTTGACTATATCTATAAATCGCCTTACATATGCCAATACATTCAAAATTCCTTCTAGCCTGCTTTTATATTTCGTGATTGGAACAAGCTCACCACTTCCCCCCATTTTTGGCACAAAAATCTCCATCTCCTCATAACCTACATTTACAATGTGCACCTTAATTTCTGCTTGCCCATCCTTATTATTTTTTGATTTAGCCTGTTCAAACTTATCAGGTGGCCATTGTGTCTTAGGAAAAGATAACCACTTTGGGCCCTCCAACCAAAATCGATTATTAACCAACTCACCGGGTTCTAATCCTCGACTTAATAAGTCCGCTGGATTATCATCCGAACCCACATGTTTCCAACTCTTTGCCCCAGTATTATCTTGAATTGCTGATACGCGATTAGCTACAAATGTTTTCAAATTTCTGGGCATTTTTTCTAACCAGTAAAGCACAACTAGAGAATCTGTCCACAACGTATAATTGATCTCGCCCCAATCCATTGCTCTCTTAACCTCAACAACCAGTCTAGCCAATAACTCACATGCCGACAATTCCAGCCTAGGAATCGTCATCTTCTTTACTGGGGCTACTCTTGTTTTTGATACTATTAATCTACATTTAAAATTCCCATTTGCTTCCTTCGTTCTAGCATAAACAACTGCACCATAGGCTGATTCTGATGCATCAGCAAAGCCACATAATTCAACCTTCTCAGACATCCCAGTACCGAGCCATCTTGGAATTCTAAAATTTTCAAGTTTTTTCATCTCGCCCCAATATTTTCTGAATCTCATTTCTAGTTCAGATGGTAGCTCTTCGTCCCATTCTACTTTCAAGCGCCACAAATCTTGTATCAAAACCTTTCCTACAACAATTATTGGAGAGATGTATCCATTTGGGTCAAACAACTGTGCCACGCAGCTAACAACTACTCGTTTTGTTATAATACCTGGCAAGTCTGGTGTCTTAACTACAAATGCATATTGGTCTGGCGATATCAACCATACCAGTCCAAGCACCCTGGTTTCGTCCTCGAATTCAAACAAGCACTCCTCTTCTCCGGACTGCAAGGTCTTTATTAGTTTTTTACTATTCGATTTCCATTTCCTGAGTGTAAAACCGGCTCCACTCAGGATGTTATCCATTTGTTTCGCTAATGCCATAGCGTCTTGCTCACTGTCAGCTCCGGTAACACAATCATCCATATACATATCATTTATAATTGCTTCAGCAGCTTCACAGTAATCTTTCTTTGCATCTCTTGCACACTGAATTACTGCTCTAACTGCATTATATGCCGATGATGTCATACCATACGTCACAACAGTTAGCCAATATTCCTTCAATGGTTCTTCTCTGCTCTCGCGCCAAAATATTCGCTGCATGTCCCATTGGTTTTTAGCGATCTTAACTTGTCTAAACATCATCTTAATATCTGCACTAAATGCAAATCTATGCCGCCTAAACCGCGTTATAATCTCGCTCAGATCTCTTTGTAATTTTCCACCTAGCAACTGAATTTCATTGAGAGAAATACCTTTGTTAGTTCGGCAGCTTGCGTCAAAAACTACCCGAAACTTTTTCGTCACACAATGGTGCGGGATGTAATATGTCAACTCATTCTGCCCTACATGCTTATCAACCATTTTCATATGCCCTAACTTCTCATATTCTCTCATAAATTCAACATATTTCGCTCTAATCTCTGGCTCCTTTTCTAAACGCTTTTCTAAATATAGAAATCTGCGGAGTGCAATTTCTTTGGAACTGCCAATCTCTGTGATCTCTTTTAGTGGTATGGTTACCACGAACCTACCATCCCTATCTCTATAATATGTATCCAAGAAGATTTTCTCAACTCTCTCTTCTTCTGTTCGCATTGAATTCTCATTAATCTGATCCATTTCCCAAAACTTTGTTATTAATGCGTCTAGCTCTCTATTATCTTTGTAATTTACTGCTGATACTAGCTCACCAGTTTCATCATCAATGCTTTGTGCATATTCGCCGAAAACGACTATGCCCAAGATTGTATCCATTAATGCTATTCCATTTATGCCATCGCGAACTATCTTGGTAACAATTCTCGCAACAAAACTAGCCCCCAGCAACATCTGAGTGCTTCTTGATTCCCAGTATTCTGGATCGGCTAACCTGGTGCCCAACGAGTCATGTATAGGACCCAACCCTGAACCAAGTGGAGGGAGTAAGGGACACCACTGGCTCTCTTTAGGTAAAACCCAAAACTCTGCACCAATTTGGTCTCCAGATGGATACCAAGGCCTAATCAACACTATGGCCTTCTTGCTCACTTGGAACGGCTCTGCCTCAATACCAACCATTTTTTTAGTAATTGGTTTCGTGTCTATGCCATACCTCTGCTGTAATACAAAGGTAATCAAATTTATCTGCGCCCCAGTATCCAGTAATGCACGAACCGGCCCAAAATTAATGCCATTTACGACAACCATCACCATTGCTGTTGGCAACAATGCCTTTGCTTCTTCTTTCCCCCTATTGAAATTCATCAAATACTGTTCACAAGACAAATCAATTTTATTATCATTCATAGTATTATTTACTATTGCTTTTTTACTTTCTTTTTCTATCTTAGGTTTTTTCTCGCTTGGCCCCAGCTCCGCGTCCTCTCGACCGCTCACCTTGTCTTGCACTCTCTTGCCCTCTTTTTGCGTCTTAATTGTACGCTTTCTTGCCCCAGTTGATTGTCAATCCAATTTTTGTTTCGACTTGGATGCATAGCGCTGAATGTTGTTTACCTGCCTTTTTGGTTCCCTGTTTGGACACAATGCGCTGTTGTGCTTGGGCCTACCAGGGCATTTCCAACACTCTGCCTGGTAGCAATTGTTAGCACCATGGCCCCTTTTGAAACAGTTTGGGCAGAGGTTTCTCCTTTCAATAAATTCTTTCCTAGCCTTCAAGTTAAGTACCATGAATTCTGGGCAATGGTAAAGCATGTGATTTTCATTGCACACCTCACATATTAATACCCTATTTTTTGCGCCCGATGTTGATACGCTAACTCTAGCTCCTCTTTCATTTGCACCATTATTCTTCGTTTTCGTACTTGAAGTTGGAACCACTACTGCCGATTCAATTTTCCTGCGATTGTCCGAAGAGTTTGCTAGCGCCAATGCTTGCTTGTCCAAGAATGCTAGCATTTCATCAACTTTTGGCGTATCACTCTTCCTTGCGAGCTCCCATTGTCTTGCTGTCTCATTGTCCAAACGTTCATGCAACATGTGCACCATGAAAAAATCCCAGTGCTCTACTGGTAGTCCTTGTGCCTGGAGTTGACGACGCACCTCATGGGTCACATTGGACATGCGCCGCAAGTCGTTCTCCTTTATCTGCCCCTTGAGTTCCGGCAACCGAATAAAATTTCTTAAATGCTCGCGTCCTATCAAGTAGCTTTGGTCGTACATCTGATTCAGCCGCTCCCAAGCTTGAATATAATTATTACCCGAAAATTGCCATTGACCAAACGTTAATTTTGCTCTACCAACCAGTGAATTAGTCAGGTACAAAAATTTGAATGACGGATCTATTTTGTCATTATCATGCACAGCCGCCCTGAACCGATCACGAAAACCTGTCCATTTAACCATTGCCCCATCAAACTCGCCCCATGTATTTTTAATGTCGTTTTGTTGGACAGGCATCTGCACCTGCACGTTAATTGCTTGCGAATTTTTGTCTAGCCCCTCATCTTGCTTCATCTTGTCTAGCTCCGTCTGCATTTTAGCATGCGCCTCAAAATACATCGTTTCCACAACTGCCATATTTTGCTTGCAGAAGTGGTCTAGCGCCTCCTCGTCTACATCCTCAATTACAGCTGCATACTCTTCGTTATATGCCTGCCATGCTATCCGTAGTGAGGTAAGTCGCACCTTGATCTCGCCCACTGACACTTGAGTGAAATCAGTGTCATTTGCAAACTCTAGCGCACGCTGGATTGTAGCTGCATAGGACTTCAATTTCTTTTGAGATGCCATGTCTAAATATGAAACTTAAAGAAAGAAAACAAAAAAAATAATATGTTTGAATATAGTATCAATAATAGTGAAGTTTCGCACACAGGATGCAACTATGCTAACACAGCTTATTATTTTCTTCTATTTAACAAGCGCCTAATGATGGTCTTCACCAAGCCCTCAATCCATCACCTTGACCTGCCTACTAAGCTTTGATTCAAGCGCTTGCACCAATGCTTCCGGCTTGCATATATGTTTGAAAAATTCTAGCTCGCCTTAACCGTGCTCACCCATCACTAGTGCCAACTCAAACATGCAATTGCCGAAAGACTTTAAACACCTGCAGGTACACTAGCCCACTCAGTACACATGTACTACTATAAAATCTTGCCCCAAGCTCATCTTTTGTTTATGCATAAAAGATATTTTCTATTTAAGCCCCAATAACAGCTCAACTTATCTCACCATTGAAATTTATCTCCTGCCCTCCTTTTTGCCAACGGTTTTCTTTCACAAACTATTACCATCAAAGTGCTACATACAAATACCTGCTCTTACGCACATTGAAGCACACAAACACAAGCATCCAAGTAAGCAAAAATTTGCGCACACAATTTAATTTATTATCTCGCATGTAATCTTGTTCAAAAATGTATTTTTGTATCATGTACCATTTCTCACACCAAGCACACATACATATCCATATATATATATAACTATGTACATACATGTACACTCATGTCTAGCACACCAAACTTACATGCTTCAATATTATTGCATGATACAAAAATTTTCTTCACTACATTTTTCACCTTGCCGCCTAAGACTTGTTCGAGAAAGAACAACAAAGGCAACCTCATTACAATATATAAATCTTAGCAAGTATCTTGCACCTACTGTGTAAACGAATTACACATTTTTTTTTTTTTGAATGCACAAGAAAGGAAAGCAATAGCAAGAAGAAAAAACACGCAATACGCTGCAGTTGAATCTCGAACAAGCCTATGGTCACACAAACGCACAAATCCCATTATCACAACAGAATCAAAACTTCACCAAATTGAGACTATTCTCCTTTTATGCACACCCTCTCTTTTTCATATGTACTCTAAACCGATGCGCACAACATATTTTTCTCAACCCTCATAATATATGTACATACCAATATATTATTTACTCGTGCCCTTAGGACAAATCGCAATAGCCTTACACAAGCGCTCCTTTGTATCTTTACATATATACTCTAAACCGATGCGCACAACATATTTTCTCAATACTCATAATATATGTAAAGACAAATTCCTTCTTTTTTAATAAACTACCATCACGTCATTATAACTATACATATCTATATTTCAAAACGTTGCGCATAATATGTATTTTATTTTTTAATGCTCCAATGCAATATTTACTTGCGCAACCGAGACAAATCTCAGCATGCTTATACCTACGCCCCGTTATATTCTTACATATACATTTTACCGGCATGCGCACTGCGTATTATTTTCTACACTCTCAAAATATATACATATATTTCTTGCGCACTCAAACGAATCTCAACATGTTTTACATATGCCCCGTTATATCTTTACATATATCTTAAACCGACGCGCACACTATGTGTCATTTCCTACCTCGCAATATATGTATATGCTCCCTATATATGTATAGCTTAGTATATTATCTACTCGCGCACAAATTCCAACTATGATTATACATTTTACCATCATTTTCATTATTATTATTTTTTTTTTCACGCACGCACTTTTCAATTTATCTTTTTAAATTCTACCGAATTTTCTCAGTGGACTGTAATTAATTTATTTATCTATTATTTTAACGCTCACACTTGTTGACCGCTTGAATGCTTAAACACTTTTTATGAGCAGCCGTTTTAATTACGCAGTAACAAACTTCTTTCACTCAACTGGCTTTGATCCGTCTCGAAGGACCATAATGTTTTGTACTTACTATCGCATGTAGAAGTGTGTGCAACTGCACTCATACCATATGAAATGAAACGCACATATCTACAGGGAAAAAGGCCAAAGGCCAAAAAAAACCCTTTTTATTTATGCACCAATCTAGCACTCAACACGTATTGTTATTTCTGATATATATATAATTGTACTATAATTTATTTGCGCACCACACTACTATTTTATCCACAACCGTTCTAGCAACTCGCTGGCACCGCGTTCAATTCTCAACTGACTACACAGAACGATTCGCTCAATCCGAATCGTTATTTTTAATTCTAATGCGCAATAGTTTTTTTGATCATGGCAAGCCATGACATGTTCCACTCCAACGTATATTTTTAAAACGGTAAACTTATTCGTGCAGGCGCATTCTCCCCTGCGCGACATTTATGACGCACAGCGAGAAAATGCCCCTGTACGAAACAATCACAGTACATCAGTGCTATGACAAAAACCCTCACCACTAACAAAGCTCTAAAAAGAAATATGTAATTTTTAAATTAATATACTAAAAATAAAATAAAGCAATTTAATATCTATAAGAATTATTCAATGAAAAACTCAATGAATTTAAATTAAACTGCCGCTTAATTTTAATAAAAGAGACCAAGAAATTGTGTACCTAAGCGAAAATTGTGTTTATTGATAACAAAACTAAGAAGCTTAAAATAACTTTAAAGAACCGCTGATCCATTGACAAAATATTTTCACGTCCTATCTGATATTTAAATCAACATATGCGAAAATGTTTGAACTAGACTAACGCACATCATTTGCTGTCGTATATATTAAACTCAAAATTCATTAAGATAATACCGCTAATTCCTCCCTACAATACATTCATATATCGAAATATTTTAATATTCAACGACCCTGCAAAAATTGTTGGATTACATGTTCCATTTTCTTCATGTTGGAGTACTCTAACAATACTCCTTTGCAATGCGTTTGCGGACCACCATCAGCCGATCATTGCTCGTTTTTTAACGACCGTGATCACGACACGATGACGATCGAACAGAGTTGGCAAAAGTAAAATATTGCATAAAAATAACTGATAATAAAATTTTACTATGGCAACTCTGATAAAATTCAACAGCGCACTGGTTTTATGTATACATACTTTAGTCAAAGATGAATGGATTTGCAACTCTTTGTTTCGAGAGAGCGCTGTCAAAATGCACATTTTTTATAACATTTATCAATGATGCCACTCCAAACAAAAATGAATAAATCTGAAAATGGGGATTTTTGACATACATTTCGGCGATTATAGTTTCAATCATTTAATAAAATGATAGTCGTAAAATATTTATTTCCTTAAAGTTATTTTACAATAATACGACTATTTAGAGTTAAATATAAACAAATGTAAGTAAAATTTACATTTCGATTAAATTAATTAGTCAAATATTGTAACGCATTTAACTCGCAGTGAAAACCATATATTCTTTTGAAATTTCAGTAAATCGGACCTATGATATAATAGTTAACATTATTTAATGGATAGGGCTTATCCTACATGTCTAGCGTTCCAGGTTCTGTGATCAAAATGGACTGGTTGCATCGGGAGTTCATATTTACAAAACCTATTTTTAGTGATAACTTTTGAATGGGAAATAATTTTTACCCTCCACCTTCGAACTAATAATACTTACACTAAAACAAGTATTTTTATCCTTTTTCCCATAATTTTTGAACGCTATTCTACAGTTGTAGGTCAAACTAAAGTTTACCAAAATTTTTGGCACGTTTTTCGTTTTGGCTGGCACATTTTTTTTTTCTGGCACCCGCTTCAGCTGGCGCGAGGGATTTATCTGTGATTGTTGCCAGCAACAACTAGAAGATAAATCCCTCGTGAGAGCGAAAATATGAGAGCGTAAGCAAAAGATTCGTATCAATCTAATCTATGCTATAGTATAGAGAAATATTAGTTTCTTTATTCACATAAATGCTAAATAACATAAGAATATTCGTAGTAAAAAATATAAAAGTTGTATTGCCCCTCTTCATTTACTTTCATTTTAAATTAAATTCACTCCGATAATTCTTTCCGACACAATTCCTCTTTAGTACTTTGGCATATGATCCTCTGTGGGTGCTCCATGGAGTACTACAGTGAAAGTACTCTCACGTATGTACTCTATGGAATATTCACAAACAAAGCGAGAGTGGGATCACCTACTCCTCTCCTAGGACATCACAATGTTAATTGGAGCACATTTTTTGTATGACTACAGATTAGTTTTGGAATACTCCTATACTCCCAAAGGAGTATTCCTTACATTATTTATGGAGTACTCGCGTTTTTTGAAGGGGAAACATCGTCATTTTGTGTACTATTTGTTGGAATCATTCATAACCTTTAACGTCCTCTTCACTAATTACAAAGCCATTGCATAAACAGCAACAACGATGTATTAAATTATTATCACGTCAAAAAACGCAATTGATTCGCTTAAAATCTTTACAATTATCAATCAACTATTTACTAATTTTAATATTTTTTTTTTTAATTTAATTTTATGTAAGTACAATTTTTATTTTAATATTAAATTAAAAATTTTGCAACTATAATATAAATTAAAATTTTATAATTTTAAACCTTTTAAATTTTCAAATTTGTTTTAAGATTATTTTTATATTTTAGCAAATTGTATATAAATTATTTAGATTTACTTATTTTCTTTTTGGTTTAATATAAAAATATATATTTTATTTAAATTGTTAGCTCCCTTTCTAAAAAAATTCTTAAATATTTTCTAATTTTCAAATTTTTCATTTAAATTTGTTTTCATATGGTTCTACGTTCACCAATACGAACTCGTAATTTTACAAATTCGGAAAATCAAAATAACAACTATACATATAACACAATGACTCACAATACAACTGAAAACTCTAACACTAATACAGCACAAAACAACATTTCTAATAAAACACAAGATACTTCAACACAAGATAACATAAGAAATGTTTCTTCTACTAAATCTATTAGACTGCCACAATTTTGGCAAGAATCTCACGATTGACTGATTTTTACTTGTTGAAGGACAATTTGAAATTAACAATATCAATGATGATAATTTAAAATTTCAAAATGTTTTAGTTACTCTTCAACGAGATACTATATCTAAAATTTTAGACGTTATTAACCCGAATGATGATACAATCAAAAAAATTGTATGTGAAAGATTTTCTCTTAGTGAAGAGAAACGATTAGAACAATTATTTTCAAAAACTGAACTTGGTGATCGTTCACTATCTGAATTATTCAGATTTATGAAATCACTTATAGGTACTGACTCTATTGTAAGTCAAGAATTACTTTTCAAATTATGGACTCGTAAATTGCCACAAGAAATACAAATCAATTTAACTTCTAGTAAAAATCAAATTAAAGATGAAGTAATTATTTTAGCTGACAAACTTTTTGATTTAATCAACAAACCTCATTCTTCCAAATCTCATATAGTTTCAAGTATAAAAAATAATATTTTAGAATACGTTAAAAATTTATCTGAATTAACTACGGCTATTTATCAAAATTTAAATTAAATTTCTTATGATATAAATCAATTACAAATCCGTTCAAGATCTAAAGATAGAAATAGATCCAAATCTCGAAATTTTTCAAGATCCAGAAATTTTTCAAACAATCGTAATTTTAATTCACAATGGAATATTTGTTAGTATCACACAAAATTTAAGAATAACGCTCTTAAATGTATACCCCCATGCAATTTTAATCAAATAATTCAAATTCCGAACAAAATTTAAACTGAAACAATCCATTATGACGGTAACGGATAATGGAACTGTAATCGCTGGATGGGTTTAGAAGTCCGAATTAATTATTAAAGGCAAAACGGTTCAAAAACGGAATAGTTACGAACGGTTTATTCTGCTGTAGTTTGTCCAGCTCACGATCAACGATTCATTCCAAATTAAATTCGTATAAACTATCAGCAGTAGAAAAAATATGACAGTACATTGACACGAAATTCAAATAAAATTATATGCTAAGTTCTTATGATCTATAAAATATTTCAAAGTATAAGTACATTTGACAAAGTATCTCATCAACAACATTCCCACCCCCGTGAATCAACTGGATTCACTAATTACAAGAAACGTCCAGAACGGCCAACTTAGACACAGCTCGCCGTTTAACTCCTGTATTCGTTCGTACGTCGACTTGTCGTATCTCACCATCGTGGCCAGGATATATTTCCTCCACTACACCACGGCACCATTCCCTTCGTGGCATTTTCGGATCACATAGAAATACCAGATCACCTTTTTTGAGAGGATTCGTCCGCTGGCACCACTTCACGCGACGTGTCAATGTGAGATACTCGGATATCCAGCGCTTCCAGAAATGGTCGCGGAGTTGACGAGCAATACGCCATTGTTGACGCATTGAGAAGGTATCAGTTGAAACTCCGGATGCACATGGTGTCTGTGCGGTATTAGCCGATCCCAATAAGAAATGGTTTGGCGTTAACGGCTGCTCCTGATTCGCACCTACAGGCAAGTTTGTGAGAGGGCGGGAATTGACACCATTTTCCGCCTCAATCAAGAAACAGTTGAAAGTATGTTCCTTTGGATTGACTTCTTTCATTGTTTGTTGCAAAACTTTCTTGACCGACTGAACCATACGCTCCCATGCTCTTCCTTCGGCCGGATTGTGAGGCGAATTGAAATACCACTTGACACCTCCTTTCGATAACTCACTTTGTATTCGATTGCATTCGAAGACTTCATAGAAACGTTTGGCTTCGTTGTTGGTGTCAACGAAGTTTTTTCCGTTGTCGGATCGTAGACGTTGTGGCACTCCTCGGCGATTTATAAAATTTCGAATGACGGTATACAAGAGTCGGTGCTTAGATCGTGAGCAATCTCTAAATGCACCGCGCGTATGGTAAGGCATGTGAAAAGAGCCACCCATCCCTTTTCTGTACTGCGCCGAACCGTCACGGAAACAGGACCGAAAAAGTCGAGGCCTGTGTATGTGAACGGCCTGACGTATGGCGTCAATCTGTCTATGGGAAGTGGTCCCATCAGCGGGTTGATCGGGGCAGCTTTTCGGAGACGGCACACTTGGCAATTGGCTATAACGCTTCGTAGAAGGGTTCTCAATCGTGGTACCCAATAGACACGGCGTACGGAACATATGGTAGCTTCAATGTTTTGATGGCCCATAAGCATGTGGTGATTCAGCACTACCAGTTTCGTAAATGTGTGTGTAGGCGGCAATATTATGGGGTGTCTAACGTCCATTGGCAACCAACTGGAAGCATCAATACGCCCTTGTACTCGCAGGATTCCTTTTTCGTCTAGATATGGTAACAGTTGTACCAGAGATCTTTGGTGTGATATACTCTGCCCATCACGAATTTGTTGAATTTCGGTATTGAATGCCTCGTTTTGGACGATACGACATAGGTGTTTCGCTGCTTCCAGATCACTGGTAGTCAATCCGTAGCAGTTACTCAAAATTGGAACTTGGCGTCGACATCTTTTAGAAAATAGGATTACTCAGGCTGTGGTTCTTATCAACCTGTTGAGAGACGAAAAACGATCAAAACTTATGAAGTCACAACTTATGATGCTTAAAGTGTATTGCGATCGCATCTCCTCATCTGGTTCATCGAGTTCAATAGCAGCAATATCTTCGGGTGGCCAGGTATTCTCAGGCTGGCGCAGGAAAATCGGACCATTACCCCAACGGCTTGTCGTGGAAAACTCAATTTTGTTGTTGGCACGTGTAGCTTCGTCGGCCACATTATCGGCGGTAGGGATCCATTGCCAATTGGATTCTTTAGTGGAGGCAAGAATCTCTGAAATCTCATGTTGCACGAATGGTTTGTATCTACGGTGGTTGCTTCGTATCCAATTTATGACGGTTTTGGAGTCACTCCAGAGGATGCACTTGTCGATGGTTACGCTGTGCTCCTCGATCACTGTTTGCATAAGTCGTGTTCCCAATATAGCAGCTTGCAGTTCTAGTCGCTGCACCGTGAGAGGCTTTAGTGGTGCGCACTTGGATTTAGCGCTGATTAAACTGCCTCCAACTTCTTCCCGGGCGTTTGTATACCTCCAATAGGCAACAGCAGTAAATGCGTTCTCGCTTGCATCCACAAAAATATGTAATTGTAATTTTTTTGCCTTACCTCAATGAAAATAACAGCGAGGAATGGCATATTGGTTAACTGATGAAAGTTGCTTGCGCCATCTTTCCCACAAATCGGCAACGTAGTCGGGCAACGGCTCGTCCCAGCAGGCTTCTTGACGCCACGCCTCACGCATGAGAAGCTTTGCGCCAATTACGAATAGCGCGATAAATCCTAGTGGGTCAAAAACTGACATGACCACACTTAGTAGTTCCCCTTGGTAGGTCGTCTCTTACCAAGTACGATCTCACTGACATAGTGGAACTTCAAGTTAAATTTGAAACAGTCTAAATTTTGCTGCCAGTACAGACCCAGCACCTTTTCTAATGCTAGACCTTCCTTCTTTACGATAATTTTTGTGACATTAACACCATCCAAAGCAGCTAGAACTTCCGATGAGTTAGCCGTGAAGTTACGGAGCTCTAAACCGGCATCCATGTGTATGGACTTCACTTGGCTTGAAACTGCGATAGCTGTTTCTTTCGTGTTAAAACTGTCGAAGAAATCATCAACGTAATGGTACTTCAAAATGGCTTCAACTGCACGGGCTGTGCATGGATTTTCATTGCGATGTTCCAAAGCAAAGCTTTGCTAAGAAGTAGTCATTTAAGCAAATTTTGGGGATTTTTTGCAAAGCTGTCGCCTGTTGGTGCTCCAATAAGTACTTTAAAATAGTATTTCGAGCTGAAGTAGGTGATCCTGGCCAATGACATAGCTATGTAAATTAAACCAAACTTTAAACGAATGAGGATCAGTTACTTCTTAAATCATCCTTTGTATAACAGTTATCCACAACTTATCATCATTCATATAAACATGACAAAATTTTCAGCTCAGAAAATGTTGTCTACATTGAAGATTGAGTATACTTCTATACAAAATATAAATTCTTAATAATCATATTGTAACGAATTTAGGGAAATTCCGCTTATTTGAAACCTTCTGCTAACGTTCCAATCGCTAAACTGTTGAATAAATCACTCTAATATGCTGTATTGCAAAATTGTCGTTATTAGACTTCTTTGGGAGTAGTACAATTATACTTCACAATTATATTTCACTTCGCAACTGATAGCGTGCTTGCGCTGCTTTTCTACTCTCCGTTGCTTCGTTCGTATATTTCTCCTTAGGTCTAGACGTTTCACTTCCTAGAACTTTTATATCTCCTGCTTGGTTATTAGTTACCAGCTATATAATATATTTGTAGTTATAGCCATATGCGTGTGTCTTCGGCTGATGACTACATCTGTTTGTGTGAGATAGCTTTTCGTCGCCTTCTACATAAGTGTTGCTAGGTTTACATATATACACGTACATAAGAGTGGCTACTTCAAGTTTTTGTTGTTGCGTGATTATTTACTAACAGCTAGTCATGCTAATATTCGTCACAATATAATTGCTTTATTGAATGCCTATTGGAATCAAAAATCTAGTACGTTTTGTTTGATGGGTCGGATTTTATTGTCAATGTAAAAGCCAAATTAAACTTTCTTAACCCTAACGCCATAGCCGTAACTATACCCATATCCATATCCATCTCCAATGTGATCGATTAATGGTGCCTTAACCTAAAAATCGTGAAATTTTCATAAAAATGAAGAAAACGCAAAATATTACAAAGATATTCCACAAAAAATAAGTCTCTTAGTCAAAACGTATTCAAAACAATGAATAAAATCTACAAAAAGTTATTAAATTCACCAACTCAAATATTTTTAGGTTATGGATATGGCGAGAAACCAAAAATCAATTGGTTGGCTATGATATGGTTATAGCGTTAGCGTTATGGTATGGTACCATTAATCGATTACATTGATTTCCATAAGGTTGGTTCGATCAGCTGTTTTATCTGGTTATGGTTTTATGGTTATAAGTCACCATTAATTAGCCCTTAACAAATGACAATCATAAATAAATTACTTGCAATAATTTACGAAAAATAGAAAAACACCAAAAATATTAAAAATTTAATTTTCGCTGCATTTGCAGTAAAAGATAATATGGCTTTGTTTGATTATGTACAACATCTATGAGTAGTTGCGCATGCATTTTATTTTGATTGCCTTAATAGTTAAGGAGGAAACAGCTGCTATCCATTTTAACTATTTTTGTAAAAGCGTAATAATTTTTTTGGGTTTGCTGACAGATGTTCGCTTAATGAAGCCTGTGTGAAAAGGAAAACTTAATTATTTCATTAAACAAAATTGTCATTCGATTAAGTTTGTGTATGAAATTGGTATTACGCATGATTCAATTACTAGAGGTTTGTTCTTCAATGATGTTAGATCTTTGACACTCCCAAATTGAAAAATCTAGACGGATTGCTTTTACGAAGTAAGGAAAACGGGGAATAATTCAATCCCCTTCATTGAAATTGTAGTAGACAAGTATCTTTGGTAGTATATTAGTAGTGATAATAAATTTGTAAATGCCAAAAGTTTTTGGGAAAATAATTCATTTTCTACTAAATATTTCGTGAATTGATAAAGTTATGTTGGTTTGGTCATTCTTTCAGAAATTGTTTGAAGAATGCCGTACGTTAGAATTTTATTCAAAATTTGTTTCCAAAACTCCCTACATGAGCATAAGTTCAATGCATTTTGTCATAAGAGGGAGTGAAAATCATTCTGAGATGAAGCGTTCTTCAATCTAAGTCTAATATAGGGCGGTTTGTGCCAATCCTGAATTGGGCAATTTTTGAAAAAGATTTAACTGAATCTACAAATTCCTAAATGGAGGCGAATATTCCGAACATACGGAATTAATATAACATAAGACCGACTTTTAATACGCGCCCAAAAATATCGAGAGAAGTGTCAAAGGACGCGTATTGACCTCGAAAACTATAATTCGAAGCCGGAAATAAAAATTTTAGCTCGTTCAAAAGATATTGGCGAAAATCCGAAAAATGACCCCGGGTTGCGTTGGCGGCCTTCAGCCGAGCTTATAAAAAATTACCCTGGCCGGTCCATCAATGAGCTGGGATCAAAATTTAAATGCGTGCAAAATCCCTTTGTACACAGAATTTTTTTCAGTGCACAAAAAAATTACAACAACTGGAAATATCTCCGGACAGAGATACAATTTTTCTTTTCCGCCTTAGGATTATTGTTGTCGAGGTCACCTCTCTCGATATTTTTGGACGCGTATTAGCAGTAGACTCCTGTTCTAGACTTTTACCTGAATAAGTTAACATGCCCAATGAGTACATTTCGTTATGGCATCTCCATTATTTACTAATGACATTTTTATATGAATCAATTTAATAGTCGAGGTTTTGACGTTGAACGATGAATTTTGAATTGGTTTAGGTTTCGTATGTTCATAGGTTTACGAAAGTGCACGATTCCTTGGTGTCCGTACTTTTCATAAAACCTATGTTCAGCCGCACTAATAGATCATTAGAATAAATGTTCTAAAGAATTATGCAGTTAAGTACTTATCGAGTATTTGTAAACTGATTGCCTCCTATTTATACTACTAATATTTTTTGAAAATTCGCAAAGAAACAACACAGTTAACGGATGTCAATTCGATTTGGGAGCAAAATGGCTGCAATTGTCAAAAAATGTGTCTGTCGAGCAAACCTCTTGTGATTGAATCATGGGTATTACGTTATCAATTGAATGCCACAACATATTCTCACTTTGTATCTTTCATTTCAAATAGATACCTTCTCTAACTTTAACTGTTGTGTAACTTCTTTAAGAAATCCTTGCTTTAATTTAGCCTCTTCCTTTTTTACCCAAGTGAGTACGTAAATGCTGCACCACGTCACTTTTTGAAGCAAACTCGTATTCACAGTATTCGCATTTTAATGGTTTTTCACTCGGATGGGAACGCATATGACGGCGTAGATATGAGGGTCGAGCAAAGCTATTTAAATAGTGACAGAATGAAAAGTTGGATTACATTTAAATATGTGCGTGGTCTTTGTCATAACTTACCTCTTTTCACAGAAGTCACATTTATGTGTATTTTCATCATTATGAATTAATTTATGTTCTCTCATATTTTTTTTGTTAAATTTCTTCCCACAAACATCGCAGGGGTGTAGTTTGAAATTTTTATGACTTAATTTGTGTGCGAACAAAGTTTCTTTACAAGTGAATTTTTCCTGACAGCAGGGACATTTGTAGGTTTTGCTGCGTATAATACATCCAATAAATAACAAATAAAAAAGAATTATTATATACCGTTACCTTAATTCAGAAAGGCCCTTATACCAACAAATTAAAAATTTTACAATTTAAGCAAAAAATAAATACATTTTCAAATAGACAGATAATTAATCGAGGACTGCCCTGCAACCATTGGTCTATTGTGTTCTCAGCTACTTCACAGCACCTCATCCAAGCCGACATCTCTGATGAACCCTAGCAGTTCACCTGGCTTGAGGGATTTGATGTGAGAATGCTCTGACCATGGTGAGCCCATAAACTTAGCCTTACGTCTTGAGATTGCGTCACACTCCTAGAGGATATGGTCCGCCGTCTCCGCTGATCGATCACAAAATCGGTATGTGTTGTTCGATATTATACCCAGTTTTGCATGTGACTGTTCAGTCTACAGTGTCCCGTAAGAATAGCCGTTAGGATTCTTAGGTTATCTTTCGAGAGGCCTATTAATGTCCTATATCGAGTTGTGCTGTAACCCCCTGACAGTAACTTAGATTGACGCCGGCCTGGCATATTTCGCCAGTTTTCTTCCCTCTTTTCCCTTTCTTCTACTAAAAGATGCCCCCTAATTTCCTGCGGGCCTGCTGGCAGGAACGGCTCGGGACCAATAGGTCGTGTCGTTGCTGCCTCTCTGGCCAGGCTGTCCGCCTGCTCGTTACTCTCAACTCACCTGTGGCCAGGAACCCAGGCCAGCAGTAGTTGGTTGTTTGCTCCTAGTTGATTTAGCTTTTCAACGCACTCAAGGAGCAGTGCTGATTTTATTTCAAACGCTGAGATTGCCTTGAGGGCGGCCTGACTGTCACTGAGTATGGAAAGTGTTTCATTGGAGTATTCGCGCTGAAGGTCAGCGCACTGGATTATGGCGAATACCTCCGGTTGAAAAATACTCGGGTATGCTTTCATACTCGGGATATCTTGGCTCTGCGTCCAACGGCTCCAGATCCAATCCCCTCTAGTGTCTTCGAGCCATCGGTATACCATACACTTTCAAATTTACTGCGAGTAGATATGGCTTTATAAAAGTGGCATAACTTAATTGCTATTTGTGCTTACACTTTCAAATTATTTGTAAAGGTCTACACATTTTGCAGGTGTAGATCAGAAAACGTTAATTGTATGTACTTCAGAAACCGTAATACCAATTTCACAATAAGGCTTAATGAAATAATTGAGCAGGTTTTTTTTTTTTTTAAGCCAAGGCGAATCTATACATTACTGAATTCGCCTTGATTAAAGGCCTTATTGCACTCAATCTTCCAAACAAAACACACTTTTTTCCTAATTATCTCATTATGAAGTTGTTCGCTTAATTAAGCAAGTGGCCTTATGTGAAAAGGAACACTTAGTTATTTCATTAAACAAAATTGTGATTCTATTCGGTTTGTGTGAAATTGGTATAAAATTGATTTCAGAATAAGCAATTGTACTTTAGAAGCTGTAAAATGTAATTCACAATATTCAGTTGCACTACAGAAATTGCAAAATTTATTTCGCAATAAAATTTTTTTTTAGAATAGTAAATTTAAACGTGAAATCAACTTCAGAATAGTCAATTTTACTTAAGAAACGGAAAATTCAACTTCAGAAGCCGTAATTCTGACAAAGAAAATTTCTTAGCATTAAAATTACTTGTTTATATATCTTTTTTGTAACTGATGTAATTTTTTTTTAATTTCATCGGGTTGCATATGAACGCAAGTATTATAATTTGCATTTGACCACAGGTCCTTCAGTGTGGTAGCCGGGCACGCTAAAATGCTATTGGGTTTGTCTTCTGAACAGCATTTTCTGATTTTGAAGTACAGTAAAAAACTGTGAAGTGCCACTAAAGAACAATAAGCGTTTTCTTAAGCACAATTAATGGTTTCTGAAGTTCAATTGACCATTCTGAAAAACAATTTATGATTTCTGAATATCAATTTACGATTTCTGAATTAAAATTGACTATTCTGAAGATTAATTTCAAATTTCTGAATTCAATTGACAAGTCTGAAATACATATTACGCATTCTGAAGTCCACTTGACTATTCTGAAGTCCAAATTGTCGGCTCTGAATTACATATGTTTTTCTGAGGTTCAATTCACCGCTTCTGAACAACATTTTATGGTTTCTGAAGTACACTTGAAAAAGGTGTAGTCGAGTATTTAAGACATATATCGTTAGCTTAATGTGAAAACGTTCTAAGTCACTTTTTTTGAAAAATTGTATTTTAATGCAGTTTCAAAACTGAGTTCAAAATACATCGATCACAAAAAAAAATATTTTTATTTTTCATTTTTACGTGCTGTGGGCAATGATGTGTAAATGTGCTAAGTTGGCAGGTGTTAAAAAGAATGTGCTAAGTCAACTTGTCAATAATATCAATCTGAATTACTAGTCATTTCTTTGTGCGGACATGCTTTGTTGTTGTTGTATTAATGATAAAGACACTACCCGAAGGCTTAAGGGAATGTTACCGATGTTGATGGTCCTTTGCCGGATATACATAGATCCGGTACGTCCCGGTAACAAAGCACTATTAAGGTACTAGCCTGACCATCTTGACAGCCGAAACTCTAGCGACCTCAAGTTTATCATGGAACTAGGAGGCGGGGAGGGAGGGATGGCCTGAAGGTTTAATGTGGTCATATAAATCGTTCCCGAGATGGTCGGACTAGCACCTTAATGGTGCTGTATTACCGGAGCGTACCGGATCTGTATCCGCCAAAGGACCATCACATCGATAACACTCTCCAAAGCCTTCGGGGAGCAACCTTTTCGCTACAACAACAACAACAAAACAACCAAGCAATTTGTGCCTGCTGGTATATGATGGGAGGCCGTCTGGCCAGTGAAGCATACGTAAAGCAATTTTTGTAAACATTTTTTGAACTTTCTCGATTTTATAGGAGTTAGATTCATAGAAATGATTCCATATTATTGAGCAATATTCAAGACCACTTCTGACCAAGGATATAAGTTAGAAAATTATATAGTGCGACACGATCACTTACAAAGCTGATTTTATTCTGTCTTTATTTTACATGATTTTACTTAAGCTAAGCCTATCAAATTTTGGCCACCGTTAATCAAAAATATAGTTGTTGCTTGTCAATGAAATACCAAGCATAAAAAACATATTCCAGGAATTTATCTACCGCTGCTTAGCGTGACGTGTGCAAAACCTTTTCAATTCCTGGCATTTCCCACCTTTGCAATCAATGAAGATCATAAGCATAGTTGTAGTTACAACTTCGTTCTCATTCAACTCTTGTTGTTGTCACTCTTAGGTTAGGTTAGGTTGAGCTGGCCGGTCCATGAGGACCTCACAGAGACTGATTGAGTCCGTAATGTTACCAGAAGTTTGTTTTAACGACCAAACTGAAAAACCCTATCAAAAACCAGGACCTATGTTATAAAATAACTCCGTCCTCTTGGCAAATACTAGAAGCTTCCTAGGACTTAAGCCACTTGCTGCTTCTAGATCTGACAGCTGTATCACTCCTAATAGCTGGAGTCTTAGCCTGGCAAGTGCAGGGCACGAGCACAGAACGTGCCCGATCGTTTCCTCCTCCAACCCGCACTTCCTACATCTACTATCACTGACCAAGCCTAATTTAAAGGCATGTGGCGCCAGAAGGCAGTGTCCAGTCAGAATACCCGTCATGAGTCTACAGTCCTCTCTTTTTAATGATAGATAGATTAGTCTAAGGTTGTAAGAACTACACATAATCTTCGACACTTTACAGCCCCGCGCTTGAACCCACGCCTTTCCCGCTTGGTCGATCATGTGCACCTCTCGCCTTCGCTTAATCTCGCCCACTCTAATTGGGACGCCCTTTTTAGCTAGTTCGTCCGCTTTTTCATTCCCATCTATTCCCATATGCCCTGGGACCCAATATAGATGTATGCTTCTCCCTGTCCCGATTCTCTCCAGAGACTGCTTACACTCTAACACGCATTTAGATGCTGTGCTTTGCGAGATTATTGCCTTAATTGCTGCTTGACTGTTAATATAAAAGTTAACACGGTTGCAGCTTAAGGTATTCTCTTCCAGGGTTTCTACTGCTTTCGTTACGGCTAATATTTCCATTTGGAAAACGCTACAGTAATCCGGCAGCCTGTAGGATCTGCTTATTTCCGGATCAGCACAGTATACCGCAGACCCTACTCCTTCCACTACTTTGGAACCATCTGTGTACACATGTATCGCCTCGTCCGCCATTTGCTCACCCTTGCGCCAACCGTCCACCTCTATTGTGGCCTTAATCTCCCTCGACGCGCAGATAGTGAATCAGGTAGTATGTTCGTCTTGTGATTGATGACGCTATACTACTATGGCCATATGGTCGGCGCTCAAGCTGCCCGAGGCACCGAGCCTGGTTGCGGTTGTTAATGCTATATTCTTTGCTACCAGGTCTACAGGTGGAATGTGCAGAATGGCATACAGGGCTTACAATCGCTGTAAAAACCCAATGAGAAAGAGAGGGCGATAAGCCCCACGTACACCCCAGCATTGTTTTACATGCATAGAGTGCCGTTGAGGCCTTCTTGACCCTGTCGTTGAGCTTCCATGACAGCTTACGGTCTAGGATGATTCCTAGATATTTTGTGCAAGGTTTCTGCTGTAAGGTCACCCCTCCTAACTTAGGAGGGACCTTGTACCTCTTTGTAAATAAGACCATATCCGTCTTCTCCGCATTGACTTTCAACCCGACATTAGATGCCCAGGTATGAATATCCCGAAGCGCCCGATCCATCAAAGAACTAATTGTTGGAAGGCACTTTCCACTTATGACAATTGCAACGTCATCTGCGTAAGCCGTAAGTTTTACGGGTCCCTCATCGAATCGCCTGAGCAGTTGGTTGATGACCAGCGTCCACAGCAGAGGTGATAGCACCCTTACCTGTGGCGTGCCCCTGTCCACTGATTTCGTGGCCTCGTACAATCCCCATTGTGATGTAATCTAAGGAGTAGTAGTAAGGTAGGATGTACTTTAATGTAATTAAGACCATCCATAATCGCCCATTTTGAAACATTATTGAAAGCCCCGGCAATGTCCAAGAAGACTCCTAGAGCATACTCCTTATATTCCAGGGATTTCTCTATGCTTATTACCACCCTATTCAATGCGGTGTCTACCGACTTGCCTTTGGTGTACGCATGCTGTGTTGTGAAGAGCAGCTTTTCGTCCAAGTTGGACTTTATGTACACATCTATCTCTCTAAAAGGTTTTGAGCAGAAATGATGTTAAGCTAATGGGTCTATAGTCTTTGGGATGCACGTGACCGATCTTCCCCGCCTTTGGTAGGAAAGCTACACGAGCAGTTCTCCAAGAGTGCGGTACAGGATTCAGCCTTATGCACCCATCGAATATTATTTTAAGCGATTCCACGACCGCCATACTTGAAACTTGTAGCATCGCCGGGAATATACCGTCTGGGCCCGGCGATTTAAACTTAGAAAACGTTTTCACTGCCCATTCTATCTTGGTATCGGTCACCAAGCCCGGCACTACTAGCTCCGTGATCGAAGTGTAAGTGATGTCTGCTGGCTCTTCTAAACCGTCTCCCGATGGGAAATGTGTGCCGAGAAGCACCTCAAGGGATTCTGCACTATTACGTGACCATTCCCCGTTCTCTTTCTTTATTAGTCCCTGGACTATGTTTCCCCTTGCTATGACTTTTTTTAACCGTGCTGTTTCGCTGGAGCACTCTACGAAACTTTTCCATGAGTTTCTCTTCGCCCTGGTAATTTCACGCTTGTAGATCCTCAGTAGATCCCTGTACTCGTCCCGACACGTTTCGCTTTCCGCGGTCTTTGCGAGCTTAAACATTTCTTTTATCTGTATTCCTAGAAGACTGAGCTCATTGCTCCACCATGGCGGCTTTGCTTTTCCTCTGAATCTTCTTAGAGGGCAAGTTTTGTTATACGCAGTCGTAAGCGTCCTTGTTGGGAATTCATTCGACTCCTCCAGTTCCTCCACTTTGGCAACCTCTTTGGGTCGTCCCAGTTTTGTTTCTACATGTTTCTGGAATTTAGTCCAGTTCGTTGACCTAGGGTTTCTAAAGGTTCCTCCCTTCTCTACCCTCTTTAGGGGATCCTGAAGCTGATATACGCATGGTCGGAGAAGGATGGTCTATCAAGAACCATCCAATCATACCTTGATATATCACGCTCGGAGCTCAATGTAATATCCAGAACATTGCTGGATGTTGGACCAATGTATGTAGGGCCATTTCCCCTGTTGGCTATCTGCAAATTGGTTTGCAGGATGTAACAAAATAGAGATTCGCCTCTCTCGTTCGTATCTGCTCCTCCCCACGCATTGTGGTGCACATTTGCATCTGCGCCTATGACCAACCGCCCTTTGCGCCCTTCCTCCTGTACTAGCCTTTTGCACTCCATCGGTGGAACCTCCGCAGCATGGGTCATGTAGCAGGACGCCAGGATAAATGCTTGCTTATTCTTTTGCTCAACGGCCACCGCTACGAGATCCTCAGTGGTGTAATTAGGCAGCATATATGAATGCAGCTGTTTCCTTACCATTACTACAGCTCGCACCCGTCCTTCCGTTTGCGCGTAGTAAACGCCAAACCCGCGCGCGCTAAGTCCAAAAACCTTTCCTCCGATGAGAGCCACGGCTCCTGGATCAGCGCCACGTCAAACGAACCCTCTTCAAGGATTAGGAGGAGTTCACTCGACGCCACTTTACTGTGTTGGAGGTTTATATGTAGGACTCGCAGCACCATTGGGCTGTTTGTCCCCTCCAGCACCTTCGTCTTGACGTCGTCGTCCTCCCCCTGCCCTTTTGATTTATAGTATTCGAGGCCCCCTTCAGCCTCTCGTGACTGTTATGCGGGGTGTTCCTCTGTGCGAGTCACAGCACCATTTAGCGGTTGGTCCGCTTCTAGCACGTTCGTGGTGACGTCGGGGACCTCCTCTAGCGTGTTAGGGTTTTTATCGTCGGGACTTCTTTTTCTGAGTCGCATGTAAATTTTGCCAGTGCCAAAGGACATTTTGCCAAGCTGCGTGTACAAAATATCCTCCGCCTGCTTGTTTATTTGGAAGATGTAGAACGGACCATCCTCGGTAGGCCGAGATACAGTAAGTAACTTCCAATCCTGTGTCGGTATGTTCGGATTCTGATTCTGCAGAAGCCGCAGTGTATCCCCCGACTTCATCACGCATGGTATCCATACCTTAACTTTTGGTACCGTGGGGATTTGCGCTTTAGCCACCACCTCAAATCGCGCGTTCGTGCCTTGCCTTTGGAGGTTTGGAACCACTTCCTCCAGCCACCGCAAGCTCGCGATGTTGTCGCACGCTTTCATCTTCACACCATTATACCATCCCCCCGAATCAAAGGTTGGAAGGGGCTTACTTGGTTGTTCCCGCAACCCTAATAAGCTCCCTCTCCACAGATCTCCTTTTCAGTAGTCATTTGTCCGAAAGGACTGCTACGATCAACCAGCGCCACAGTCAGTGACTGCTTTGCCACATCACTCATCTTCTCGGGAAAAACAGGAGTCTTAGTGTTATCTCCCTTTGGCACCTCCGAGAAAGCCGGAGTCTTAGCGTTAACTCCCTTTAGCGCCTCCGAGAAAGCCGGAGTCTTAGCGTTATATCCCTTTGGCTTATCTCCTATTTCCGTAGTTGGAACTTCCCTCTGACTCGCAGCTTTCGAGGTAGTTGCTACCTCGCTATTGGAGCCCATCTGTCTTACAGCTTTGGGCCTACTTGTCTTGTCTATGCGACTGGACTGCCTCGCGGCTCTAGGACTGGGTCCTTTCTGCCTCTTGAAAGCAGGCTCGTCGCCTTCCGCCGAACGTTGCCTCTTCATTCTGCAATTCGACGCTTCTCCCTCCTCTTCCCGAGGTGGCCCGGTATCGGGAAGGCTCCGTTCGAATACAGCCGAATTTATCCCCTGGCTGCAAATCGTCCAATAGGCACGGTCCGCATAACACCCTGGATTATGGGGTTGGCAGTTCTTGGTCACCGACATCCCGCCGTCCTCCTATGAGGCGAAACGGCGTAGATGTCAGTCCTAAACAGCTCCGCCTCATAGTCGGGCGCTATGGAGTTCGGCTAAGCCCTCACACCAACGACAAGGTGCCTACCCTAGTGAGGGATTTTTCAGTTTGGTCGTTAAAAAAAAGTCCGTAGTGTTACCAGAAGTTTTTTTTTTTTTTTTTTAACGACCAAACTTTTCAGTTTGGTCGTTAAAAACACTTCTGGTAACACTACGACTTATCAGTCTATGTGAGGTCCTCATGGACCGGCCAGTACAACCTAACCTATATAGAGGATGCGGAGCCCACTATTCTCTCGGCATATGACAATAGTTAATAAGCTGGCTGGGGGGCTTAGAATTAACCCGCGGCAGGTAGATCGTAAGAGGTGACTTAAATACCCAAATGTTCCAAGGGGTTGTGTAGCGCAACCCTTTCAAGGGGATGCCAACGCAATTTAAAGCTTCTCCAACCCAATTGCCAACCTCACCTACCCGTGGCGAAAGCTGTTTCTTAAACAGCCTCGGATTTGGCGGCCCAAGTTCCGCATATGCTCCACGGTGCGTTCCAAAAGTTAACACTCACCGACAGACCCAGTGGCGTAGTGAGGTGTTCTTGCGCCCGGGGAAATCTTTTTTTTTTTTCAAAAATTAATAAACCAATGAAGTCGTAGGCTGAAGATATCATCTATAAGTTGACTCAAATACATATTTAATAATAATATGATTATAATACATTAGTAAAACTAATATCTATGTGCAAAATTTGTTTGCCTTTGAGGAACCAAATATATCTGATATCATCAGAAATTTACCATTTCAAATTTATCTTTTCCCACACTTAATAATGTTAGGTCACTTAGGCGACCTTGCCCCATCGTTGATCGTAAATATGTCGAAATCAGTTTTAATTTGCTGAATGAACGTTCGCAGCTAGCAATTGATTCTGAAGTGCCAGTCGCAAGTTTGGAAAAACATCTCCATACGAGATTATAAAATTAATTCTAACGGATTTTTAGGTTCAATTTCTTTTTACTGCGAAGTAATATTTTCAATTTTTTATAATTTTTTGTTTTTACATAGTGTGTCTTTAACATTAATGGTAAATATTCAAGTTTAAATGCTTGTTGGTTTTGCTTCAAAATTAATTACTTGCTTAGCCTTTCTCAGCTAATCCCATTTCAGTGAGTCAAAAATAAATTTCTGTAGAATTTTTTAACGTAAATTGCTTTTGTGAATTCTAGTGCCATCTATCAGTTGTTCCTAAATCTTTTTCAATTACCTTTACCACAAAAACTTTGTCAAATTTATTTCCCAATCCTCTATTTCTTCTAAGAAACACCTTTTCACCAGGCTGATAGGTTTTAGTGCTTTCCTTTTTATTAAATCGTTCCAATGTTTTTTCTTGAGCTAACTTTAATTCGTTTTTAATAATTTCTAGTGTATCTATCGATGGGCTGTGAAAAACATCAACGGGTTTAGATTTAATAGTTGAGTGGATACTATTGCTGTACTTATGTGTAGCTATTAAAATCAGGTCGGTGGTCTCGTATATCTGTTGTTGTTCCTTGATACAACGCGCTATCTCTAGCAGTGTGGAATGGAACCTTACTCTCGCTATGAAGTGTAGGGATGAAAAATTGTTCAATTGAAAAATTGTCCCTAAGAATTGTTTTATTAGGTTAGAATGGAAGGCTTTTTCATTGTCAGACACTACAACTTTTGTATTTCTAAATGTTAGAAGTATTTCTAGCATAGCATCCTTAATGTCGATGGTAGAACGTGAAGCTATTGGCTTAACAATGGCAAACTTAGAGAATTTGTCAATACAGCTTAAAAAATATTGTTTTCCTGTAATAAATATATCGATGTGAAGTATTTCTCCAGGGTAGTTTGGTATCGGGGTTTTCCCTATCCCCGGGTTAGGTGGCTTCCTCTGGTATTTGTTTTCCATACAAATTTTGCAGTTAGAAATTAAAGACTTTAACATTTTTCTCATATTCGGAAAAAAATATTCATTAGAAATCTGTTGGAAATTTTCATGGAGACACCTATGAGATCTGTTATGCTCTGTGGCTATCGTTTATAATTGATCGCTTTTATTGACTAAATCGATTACAAGCTTTTCGGTGTGAACAAATTTTATCCCAGGGAAATGTTTTGTTAGGTCATTCTGAATTTTGGCTAGGACTTCAAGTTCACAGTGCAAGCCGTTTGTAACATTTGGATTTATAACATCTTTCAGGCATTCCATTAGCCTCTCGATGGTGTCAAAACAAATGATATGCCGACGCAACCTTTGGAAAAGGATTTTTGATATTTTGCTGAACTGGGTAGACTTAGACATCACTAACTGGTTTTTGAATTGGTTAACTGGGTAATTGATTGTTTTAATTACATTACTAGAAGATTTCTCACTATGAATGGTTTCGACTTCGTTTGATTGACTCAGGCTGCGGATATATTGTCTGGACAGTGCATCGGCCACTTTATTGTCCTTGCCTGGTTTATAGTGTAAGTTCGGTGAAAATTCTTCGATGAAAACGCACCATCTTTTCATTTTTCTGTTTGGATTTTTATCCGACATAGAAAAAATTAGCGGCTGATGATCAGTAAAAATGTTTATTTTAGTAACACCGTACAAATAATGGCGCAATGCCCACACAATCGCAAGGAGCTCTCGTTCGTTGGTAGCGTATTTCTGTTCTGTCCTAGATAACGTACGAGAAATCATAGTAATGGGCGTATCATTTTGTGACAAAACTGCTCCTAAGGCGCTCGAAGATGCTTTCGTGGTAAGTTCAAATGGTTTACTATAGTCTCTGGGTGTTGGAGGAGAACATATTCGGATGCCAGTATCTTTTTTATTTTCTGAAATGCACTTATAGCCTCGGAGTCAAAAGTTATAGAAACACTTTTGAATTTATTCGCGCCGACATTTCCATGTTCACCCCTTAGAAATTTTGTAAGCGGTTTTACAATGCCGGCGTAGTCCTTCACAAATCTCCGATAATACCCCGCTATACCGAGGAATGAACGTAATGCTCGGAAAGTATTTGGGGTTTTGTAATTTAGGATGTCATTTACTTTACTTGGGCATGTCCGAATGCCGTTTCGTGAAACTAAGAATCCCAAGAATTCAACCTCAGTTTTAAAAAATCTGGATTTTTCCGAAGACACCCTCATTCCTGCTTTTTCTAAACTTCGCAAAATCGTATTTATGTGTTCTAAATGTGTTTGTTCATTGGGTGAAAAAACGATAACTTCATCCATGACAACAATTTCATATGTACACAGGAATAGGATACCTATCTGAAATTGTATGTTCGTTTATTTTTCTATAGTCTAGAAAAAAAAACGAGAAATAATATCACCACAAAATGTTACTTGGTTATTTTTTTAAGTATTCAAATTACCATTTAAACAAAATTTTTCGAAAATTAAGAAAAGCACTAGTATTCGAAAAGCGTATCTAATTGTTAGATTATTTCAAAAAATTTTAAGTAGAATCAGTTTGCAGATCCAAATTTATATTTATTATCAAAACTTTATTTTCTAGTTGAAATACAAAATTTCTTTCACATCACAAAAAAAAAAAATCACAGCAAGAAATAATCTTGAATAATTACTTACACAAATTCTTTTTGATAGTCCTTGGAGTTGATTTGATGCAATGTTCTAGTCCATTTAATTGTGATGTCCTTCAGCAAGTGAGGTCCTTATCCCGCCGGCTATTCCTCGATTTGGGACTGTACTTTTATATAGTCCTCTTACGGTTGAAGATTTTTTGCGACAGGCCCTTTACCAGTTGGGCGCCATTTAGAAAATTATATAGTGCGACACGATCACTTTCAAAGCTGATTTTATTCCGTCTTTATTTTACATGATTTTACTTAAGCTAAGCCTATCAAATTTTGCTCACCGTTAATCAAAAATATAGTTGTTGCTTGTCAATGAAATACCAAGCATAAAAAACATATTCCAGGAATTTATTTACCGCTGCTTAGCGTGACGTGTGCAAAACCTTTTCAATTCCTGGCATTTCCCACCTTTGCAATCAATGAAGATCATAAGCATAGTTGTAGTTACAGCTTCGTTCTCATTCAACTCTTGTTGTTGTCACTCTTACTATTTTTTTGATCGCTTAGCGTGCCGTGTGCAAAACCTTTTCAGTTGTTGTCGTTTTCCACCGTCGTAATGAATGAAGATCATAAGAGTAGTTGTAGTTGCAGCTTCGATCTCATTCAACTCTTGTTGTTGTTGTCACTATTACTATTTTTTGAATGAACTTTTATCAATGTGAGCGCGTTTAAGCATAATGAGCATTTAAACGTGATAATGAGGAAGGCATACAGTGGTGGTTTTAATAATCCTTACTTAATAAGTTGGAGAAGTTAGCAAGTTCCACTAACTTATATAAAGTGCCTTCAACGTCGTAGGGTCCTTAAAGTCACTGGTGTTACGTCTACTGAACCCAACCATTGCAACAAATTTTGAAACAACGAAGTCAATGTGACTAGAAAAAGAGAGTTTGGAGTCAAAAATTATACCCAAGTCTTTACTCTTTTGACAACGATTAGGAGATTTAGCATTTAGTTCGTAGATAAAGTATGTGGCAGTTGTCCTTTTGGAATAAGACACAACACAGCATTTGTTTGAATTTAAAACTAAATTATTGTCCGCGCAGCATCCGGCAAAAGAGCCCAGATCAGAACCGTTAGAAACAGTTTGACAAATAAATAGTATTTTTTGTAAATATATAATTTTAGTGTTATATTTCAATCATTAAAGGTGAGGGTTGATGGGGAAACACATTGAGTAAAAAGTGCTAAGTCAGGAGAAAAAACTAGTTTTGAGTGCGGAAATTGTGATAAGTCATAAAATAGCTGCTGAGTTAGCATACATGATTTTTATTAATTTTTTTCAAAGCTTCTACACTCAAAATTAATGCAACCAAGGTATCCTCATTCACAGTTTTGAAAAAAAAAGGTTATTTCAAAAATTATTCATTTTATTCGTCTCCTGTAAAATTCGTCAAAGTTGACTTAGCATATTTTCATATTAAGCTAACGATATGTAGTCCTTCTATATTGCTATTACATGCGGGGTATACTCACAAACATCAGAGTGCCGATATATTGCTGTTTAATAGCGTTTACTTTTCTGGAAAATGTGTTATGCTTTTTGTACGCCGCGCAAGGGTTGTAAATATATTTTGTTCTATTCTAAAAACAGGTAACGCCTTTAAGGGGTATTTCGTTCTATTGTGAAAATTGTTGCCTGCTCATGATTTCCATGTACATTATTCAAAAGTACAAGTATCGATCTACCGATAAAGATACTTTTTCTAAAAGTTCTATCACTATTTATAGGTATAGTACAGAATAAAGGGAAAGGGAGAAAATTGACGCAATAACAGTATGAAAGCCCTAACACATGAGATAACTAGATTGTATGAGTTTATGTGGGGCCACAAACATACTCTTTATCGCTCCCCGTGCAAACGGATGCAATCTACTCAGCTTTCAACGCTAGATGCGGCATCTAAAATCGTATGTGTTTGGGCATTTTATATAAGTGTATTCAGCATGAGCTGTAACTATGTAAATAAAATGGACTTTACAAATAAAAATGACGAGCTACTTGTTAATAAATGATTTGAAACGGAATAGCAGAGGCCTGCCATTTACGTTATGATAACAGATTCTCTGAATCCCATATTAGATTCTTACTTTGCAGCTTTCATCGCCAACCGTTGCTCTATTTTGGCCTCTTCTTCCAATAAGGCTTTCATATTTCGTTCACGCGTGTCTAAATCTTCGTCTTTATGCTTAATTGAGTGCAAACGTAGCTCCAAAGCTAGAGGAAAAGCTGACGGACACAACTCACATCTATAAACATTTTTACCCAGATGAGTACGTAAATGATGCACTAATTCAGTTTTGGTAGAAGAGGTGAACTCGCAGTATTTGCATTTGTATGGTATTTCACCAGTGTGAGCTTGAATATGACGCTGAAAACTTTTATGATGCGTAAAACTATTTAATTATGACAAAATGAATGATTGGATTAAATTAAGATAAGTACATGTTGGAATGAGGATTGTGTAATAACTTACCTCATTTCACAAAAGTCACATTTAAGCAGCTTTTCATCGTTATGAGTTAGTTTATGTCGTGTTAAAGCATACTTTGTCATGCAATCTTTACCACAAATATCGCATTTGTATGGTTTGTCACCAGTATGGAGGCGCATGTGACGCCTTTGGTTATATATATTTGCAAAGCTAGTAAACAGTGAGAAATTTTAAAGTGGACATTTATTTAGATAAGAACTTTTAGTCACGACTTTTATGATAACTTACCGCATTTCACAAAAGTCACATTTAACCGGCTTTTCTTCAATATGAATTGTTTTATGTGTTTTTAAATCAAAATTTCGTTCAAATCTTTTACCACAAATTTCGCACTCGTATTGTTTGATCCTTTCCTGTGTTTTTTTCGGTCTAGACATATAAAAAAAAACACAGATCAATAAAAATATCCCTTCATTTAATTTAATATTGCAACGAATTTCGTGAAATTCTGCTTATTTTACACCTTCTGCCAACGTTCGTATCGCTAAATTGTTGAATAAATAACTCCAATATTCAGTAATTCAAAATGGTCTTTATTACATTACTTTGGGAGTAGTACAATTATACTTCACAATTATACTTCACTTCGCAACTGATAGCGTGTTTAAATCAAACGGATTACTGACTACTCAGCTTGTTCTGTTTTTATACTCTCTGTTGCTTTGTCCGCATATTTCTCCAAATGTCTAGACGTTTCTCCTTCTAGAATCTTCTACTTGGTATCTCTCCGTTGCCTTGCATGTATGTGTGTAGATGATGATTGATTTGTTTACGTACATTCGAGTGGCTGCTTAGTATCGGCTTAGTGATGGTAGTATCGCTTAGTCATACTAATATTCAAAACAATATTGTGATATTCACATCACTAATCTGATACTAAGTAAATAAATCCACAACAACAATAAAGCAAGCTGCCACACTTGTATGTATGTAAACAAATTAATAATCATGTACACACATACATACAAGCAGCAGAGAGATACTCACAAACGCATGTCATCATCACCTACTTCTTCGCTCACAAATACACACGCATATGGTTACACACTACAAATACTCGCGCGTATGGCTGGTGACTAGGTAGAGTATTCTAGAAGAAGAAACGTCTAGGATTTCGAAACGAAACGAGCTACATATGCGAACCCAAAGCCAACATTTGCTGAAGCGGTATCCCATGCACTGACTCAGGAAACTGTCTCACTTTTGCGTAAGCCAGCGTACAAAGCCCATCGTGTAGAAGTAGAAAGGCCAGATTGGGTGGACAGAATTTTGGAAGCACTGAAGGGATCACGACCGAAAAACTCTAGTGTTATGAAATGTTTCAAGTGCGGCAACCCAGGCCACATTGCACGTCATTGCAGCACCGGTCCTAATAGTTCCAACAACGTGGGTGGACGTAAACGCAGAGCTGAAGGAGATGAGCAAATCTCCAAGTCCACTCAATCGTTAAACTAAAGCCGGTCAGCCGCAAGGGGCGACAGCTGGAACCCTCAATTGAATGCCCCATAATCTCTATCTCGCAAATTGGAAGTAGGTCAAACAATCTTACTGTCGAAGGACATGTGGATGGAAAAGAACGTTTACTGACTGTAGATACGGGCGCATCTCATTCCATCATTCGAGGGGATTTCGTTAACAAGAAGATAAGACCATTGCGTGGAGCAAGATTGCGTACAGCCAAGGGGGAAGACACCACGGTTCTAGAAGTAGCATATGAAGTCGCAATTGGGAACATCACGGAAGTACACAATTTTATAGTGGCAGAGATTGTTGATGAAATCATAATTGGAGTGGACTTCTTAATCGACCAAGGCATCAAGATCGACATGCGAAGCAAGACGATGCGATATAAGAACATGGATGTGCCACTTAATTTCGGCTACGAGAGAGACTACAGCAGTAAACGAGTGCTGGTGGAGGAGAGTCGGCAAATACCACCAAAATCAGAAGCAGTCATCTGGGCAAAGGTTGATGGAGATTGTGGGACAAACAAATTGTGGGTTGTCAAAGCAGCAAACAAATCAGCACCGAACGTGCTTGTAGGAAAAACCCTGGCTATGACAAAACAAGATGGATGTATTCCGGTAAGAGTACTCAATGAGTTCAAGTCACCACTCAAACTGACCAAAGGAGCTATATTGGGAAGATGCCAAGAGGCTGAAGTAATTATTAACTGTGAACAGCTCCAGGAACACGTTTCAACTAGTAATACTGATCTTTCAAATGACATCACGGCATGGACGGAGGGGCTAGAGGAAGACTATCAGAGTAAGGCAAAACAACTGCTCCTAAAGTACGCGAACATATTTGACTAAGATGGCTCCAAACCAGGCCGCACCAACGTTGTGAAACATCAAATTGACACTGGAGATGCGAGGCCGATCCGTCAAGCTCTACGTAGTGTTCCACTGGCGAAGCGGGAAGTTGTGAGTCAAATCATACAAGAAATGAGCGACAGCGGCGTCATCGAGCCATCAGCTAGTCGATGGAGCTCATCGGTAGTACTTGTAAAGAAGAAGGATAGAAAAATGAGGTTTTGCGTGGACTACTGGAAGTTGAATGACGTTATAAAAAAGGATAGCTACCCATTGCCAAGAATTGACGACACTCTGGACTCGCAATCTGGTATGAAATGGTTTTCCACACTGGACTTGAAAAGCGGCTACTGGCAAGTGGAAGTGAAGGAGGAAGATAAAGAGAAAACAACCTTCAATGTCGGTTATGGTCTTTAGCAATTTACAGTGATGCCTTTTGGACTATGTAATGCACCAGTTACTTTTAAAAGACTCATGGATCAGGTACTGACAGGACTACATTGGAAAACATGCTTAGTGTACCTAGACATCATCGTATTGGGAAAGAACTTCGAAGAACATCTGAAGAACTTGGAGGAGGTTTTCCAAATAGCTGGTGCTGGTCTGAAACTTAGTCTCTTACGACAAGCATTCCTACCTCGCGATTTTTCTCAAGCCCCTTAACCCACCAGTTGTTGTTGTAGCAGTGCTTCGCCCCATCCAACAGGTGCGACCAATCACAAATTGTCATCAATGTCCTTTAACGGGAGTCCAAGGAAACTTGCTGTTTCAACAGGGGTATAGTTTAATTTAAACTATAACCATAAAGAGAGGGGAGGCGTTGGTTCCACGTTACAATTGAAGAGATGGTTGGTGTAATGTGGGGACACATTGCAAGCAGCACATACATTTTGTATGTTGGGGTTGATTCTGGATAGGTAGGAGTTTAACCTGTTACAGTACCCAGATCGAAGTTGAGCTAGAGTGACGCGCGTTTCTCTAGGGACAGTGCGTTCCTTTTCTGCTAGTTCTGGGTGTTTTTCTTTAGTTTAGTTCGCCGGGGAATTCATGGCACTGGAGACCTGCTTATGCTTTTTTGCTTCATACTGCTGTGTTCTCAGGTGCCGTCCTCATAATACTTACGGAGATGGCCCCTTAAGCCCCTGGGCGGTGTAGCCTCATTAATCAGATGTCTATTGGGATGGCCAGGTTTCTGGGTATTCAACAGCAACTGTTTGTTTAGCATTTAATTTCTCTCCCTAATGGGGAGTACTCTCGCCTCATTGTCTGGGGCCTTAAGAAGGCAGCCCGTAGCGGTTCTGAGGGCAGAATTTTGGCAGGCCTGTATTTTCTTCCAGTGAGTGACCTTTAGGCCTGGTGACCATATCGGGGACACGTAGCATGCAATCGGCCGGCCAATTGCTTTGTAAGTGGTAATGAGCGTTTCTTGAAAACTCGTCGGGGGAGTGTCGTCACTGAGACCAGAACATCACTCGGAAAAGTTCGGTCCAAAAAATTGTCCTAGGTGAAAGTTTATGGAGTCCCGGGAATAGCATTTTCATGACGAATGTATCCTTTTATGCATCATTTTTATTTTTCGGACTTTTTATACAGAACCACAAGTTAAAGTAAAATACGGATTTTTAATTTGGAAGTCCGAAAATAAAACTTAAAACGGACTGCTTATTAAAAACTTTTATTCAAGCGCTAGGCCTTACAAATATATGAATTAAAATTAAAAAACGATTTTGATTTTACAGAATATTTGGATATATTGTTGTTGATATTTCGACTTCATTCAGGTTGCCTTTAAACACGTCCCTCGATATGTCTATGTGTTACGTAAGTTTGGTTTAGTTTAGTTTCGTTTATTCAGTCTATGATCACAAAATCTTACAGACTAGATACAAAAATTTATAAAATCTTTTAAAACAAAATATAACAGCCAACAAATATTTAATAACAAATATAACAAAAAACCTATTATTAATAAACATTTTTTTTTATATTATAGAAAATGGTATGAAAATTGGATTTGTAATGTACAGAAATTGAAAAAAAGTAATTTTAAGTAGTTTTTATAAAATGAGTTTAAATAGTATAAAAGTGGGTATAAAAATTGAGAAAAAATTCCATACCAAGTGCCTCTGCGTTTTACCGTTTGCTGTTTTATGCTGCGTTTGGTGTGCTGCTGCTGCGCTTGCTGTTCTGCTGCTGCCACCTGATATTCTGCCGCTGCACTTGCTGTTGCTGATGGCGTCACTAGCCTTCCGCTATTCGGTTTTTCGATGTACGGTGGTTTGCCGTTATGACGGTGGCGTGGCTAGTGCCGTTATTGAAGTGGCGTGGCTAGTGACGTTTTTCCACTAGTTTTTGGTACAGTTTCGATTTTTTGATTTTATAGTTCAAAATTTCATTTTTTTCTTTCCAGTTTCTTTCTAATTTCTTTTATTATTTCTGCTGCCGATTAGTTTGTTGTTTTATAAGCTTTGAATTTTCGTATTATTTCCGATTTTTATTAAGTCTTGGTATTATGTGTATATGTATATTTTTCAACCGATTTTTTTTTTCTACCACTAGCCACGACCAAAAAATTCACCACCACTGCCTTATTTGTTGATTTCGTAAAAAGCTTTTTCTTTTACAGTTTCAAATTGTGGGTTTTTGTTAATTTTAACATGTTTTTTGGTTTTTAATGATTTTAAATTTTTTGTATAGTTTTATATATTTTTTTTGTTGTAATGATTTTAAATATTATAATTTTTGAAATGGTTTTTGAAATTTTTTATTTTTTTTGTAGATTTTCCAAATTTAAAAAAAATTTTTTTTTGTAATGGTTTTTAATCTTTTGTACTTTTTTGTAATTTTTGATTTTAAACTTTTTGTGCTATTTTTTTGATTTTATATTTTTGTAGAATTTTAAACTTGTATTTAAACTTGTATTTTTTTGTAGATGTTTTTTAAAAAATTTTTTTGAAGGGTTTTTGGTAAATTTTCTATTTTTTTGTATCTTTTTTCAAATTTTTATATTTTTTTTTTTGTAATGGTTTTTAATGTTTTATATTTTTTTGTAAGAATTTTTAAATGTTTTGTATTTTTTTGTAAATGGCTTTTAAATTTTTGTAGTTTCTTATTGTAGATTTTTGATGTTTTTAAATGTTTTTTGTAGATTTTCTTTTTTTTTTTTTGTTTTTTTGTAGATAGGTTTTTAACTTTTATAATTTTTGTAATTTTTTTGTAAATTATTCATTTTTCCATTATTTTTTTAAATTTTGTGCTGGGCTTTTAATTTGAGCACCCACACCTGTTGGGAGGCTTGCCTCCTTTCGGCCACACACCGTTTTTACAGGGCTTCGGCCCACGGTCGCCATATCGAGGATCCATTTTGGGATCCAGGGGAAACTAGCGCTCTAATGCGCTCTCGCCCCACACACGCACTACTTACAACTTTCTTTTTGTTATTTCAAATAATGTAGATTTGGTTTAGTTTCTAAAGTATATTATTTTCTTTATTTAAACTTTGTTCGTTACAACTTTTCTTCTTATGTTAAACTGTATTTACAAAAAACTTTCTTTTCTAGTTCACTCTTTCTTATAAACTTTATTTACAACTTTTTATTTTACTTTCTGGTACAGTGTACTTTTTAATTGTTCACAACTGTCCACTACTTTCAATCAAATTCTTTTTGTGCGTTTTCAAAATTGCGCGTGTTAATCTGGTGCCGGTCTTCTTCAAACTAAAAACTGCCGCTAACGCAACTCTGTAGCTAGGCAGCCTTTCTTTACGAAATTAATGATGGCGTCGAGATTAATCATGGCGTCGAACAGCGGCAGTTTCAACCAATCAGAAATTATCCGTGTTGCTCGACTCCAACAATTTTAGTGATGCCAAGTGCATCTGATGCATGGTTGCATCTTGCACTTTTCCAGAGGGGGGGTTGCCAGCTACAATTTAATGCAGTGAATTACTATGGCACTACAGAACCACGTTTGGAGCGAACATATATCAGTTTGAAGATCTAGACTTCTTGGCTGTAACCTGTCTGACTAACAGGAGTTCCATTGTTCTGATTCGCTTGATCCTCACAAAAATTTCGGCATACTTGTATAATAAAATATTTTCAATAGATCTCTCCGTGCAGGCACTCTATCCGTACATACTTTAAACTATGCTTCCTCCACTAGGCTGTTCTTTGTAAACACCACACGCCTCTGCAATTGAATCCCAGCTGTTGTGAGAACCCTTCGGACCAAAACAACTATAGACGTATTCTTTACGTCTTTTCTTTTTATGTACTACATACTTGATTTGGAATACCTGTTTGTTGTAGGATAAAAAATTTCATTATCTTAATGTACTATTGTTAGATTAAATAAATACTAATACAAATACAGTTCGAAGTCATCTTCAGGAACATTTGACTGTTTGACTTATCGACTTCAAATTGAGAACCATAAATCCAAATATTTTATAAAATCAAAATCGTTTTTTGAATTTTTATTCATATGTATATTTGTGGGCCTAGATCTTGAATAAAAGCTTTTGATTAGCAACAAAATTAAAACCGGTAACACAAAAGCAACAATTAAATCCAGACTTTTATTTTTTAACTTTAAAACTCCGATCCTATAACTATGGAAAGGCTTATCCAAATGAAACGAATTTCTTAAAAATTGATTCTTCCAAATTTCTAGATTTGAAACCTTTATGGTCATTTGAAAGTTCCTGTTAGTAAGATTTATGGACCTCTACGCGGTGGCTATCCATAGTAAACTTGTAACTGTTTTTACCTAGCTTTCATTAGCTGTGGTTTTATGTATGTATGAATGTAACGAAACCTTTGAGCATAATTTTCATCAACTTAATAAGTTTGATTAACCTGATACGTTACACAAGTATCAACGACCGATGGCAATGCAATAATTTGAAGCTGTCACCTCAGTCACTAAAGTCAATTTACCTTATTTGAAATGCCCATAAGGTGAACTGAAACTTCAACAAAGCTCAAGGGATATAAAGTCAATTGACCTTATGACCAATAGGGTGTCCCTTATTTTTAGAAGTCTTTTTTTTGTAACGCATACCCTTCAGATCGGTTCTCCTTAATCCAATATACCCAATAAAAAAATATAAGCTCATTACGAAAACTCTAAACCGTGCCGAATTACTTTGGAAACAAGTTGGTTCAGGTTCAACGGTTAACATTCGATCAAATTCTTTTTATTTGAAATGAGGTGTTCTATAAACAATTTTTTACGATTTGGGTTTTATATATTATATTCTAAATAAAGTGTACTAATATTTAGAATATAATTTTACGAGTAGTATCAGTGGTGTAGATGGGAGGGATTTTAGGGAATGGATCCCTCCCATGGGCTTCGATGCCATATACCTTAAATTGAAACCTAAATATGTGGGTAGTTGTTTTTCTGAAGATTTCATGATTTCATCCCCATATAGTGAGTACATTGATTTGCGATACTTGGATACAGTGGCGGATTTGCGGGGGGGAGACGGGTGCGGGTTCAAACCCTCCCCGTAGGACTCGATTTTCTATGGAAAAAGACAAAAAAAGGCAATTTTACTGGCAAAAGAACTCTTTGAAAGCCAAATACCACCAAATACCACGCAAATGCTCTTTCGAAACAACAAATTGTTCCATATGGATCACATTGTTATTAAATTTTCATGTTAAATGTTCATCCGTCAGTGGCGCCACATTCTGTATTAGAACAACAACGCAACGCAGTGCAGCTTTATACAGAAATATAGCCCGGCTACATTCAAAACGACGACTGCGAACGACAACGGTGAAAAACTGAAGCTTGACGATAATTGCCGCCAAGCAGCGACGACTGATTATAATGAAAGCGACAACGACAGTTCTGCATTAGCTCAAACAACAACAAAAAATTTAGAAAAAAGTATTGCATGTGTTAAAAAAATTTATAACAAATCAATTTCAACACATATTTAAGGCTATTTGCATTTATTTTGATTTTTATTCACAAAAAGAAAAAAGGACGCCACGACCGTCGCCTGTCAAAATAGAAATAGATCTAATCTAGCGACAGCGGCATTCATGATTAATTGCCGCTTTGTCGTGTCGTACCCAAAAAATTCCTCCCCATAAGAACATGTGTAAAAATAGTTTGACAGATGCCGCTCCGTCGTTGTCGTCTTGAATCTGTTTTCCCTAATACGCTAGCTTTTTCCAAATAAAAACAATTTGATAATATTAGGCCAACTGATTTGGTGGCGTTTCTTATTAATAGAAAAAAATTTCTACATAACTGTTCGTTCAAATAAGACGTGCACGGATTATTATTCTTGAGTTGTCGGGTTTTTCATTTCGAAAATATCAGTGGAACTAAGAAGCAATAAAAACAGTATATTTCTGGTGTGCGAGATTAATCACCAAATAACAGGCGCAAAATTACCGTCGAATCGTCAAATTCTTGCGGTTCTGTTTTTCAACATTCGCGAAATGAAGTTAAATATTAGTGAAAGTGCAAATCTTGTGGCTCGGGAGTGCATTATATTCTGGGAAAAAGCTAGAATACCCACCAGAGCTTTCCCTAATTGTGTTAAAAAAATTGTGGATCTTTATCAGTTCTGGCGAGAGCTGCAAAAAAATTGTAAAAAGATACCGGATTTTTATAAACGTCGCGAGGAGGAGTTTCAACAGGATTTGGATAATTTATTCGATATCGCACATGCTGATGCTCTCAACAGAATTAAAATAGAAGAAGATAAAGTATTCTTACGTAAACAGAGAGAGCCAGGCCGCCCAGGTTGCTTAATGGGTGTAGACAAAAAGTTGGCTGTAATTGAAGAAAAGGCAAGGTTAAGACAACTAGCAAAAGAGAAATATAGATTAAAACAAATGCCCTCAGATGCCGTATCGACATCTGTTGCTGCTTACAAGGATATGACACATACAGAATTACATGAAAAATCTGCAAGCTCTGAAGAAAGTCTGAACGAACCGACTCCTTCCACTTCTCAATCAATTCGTTCTTTAAGTGCAGTAGCAAAAAGAGGAAGAAAAAATTTCATCACGCCAAAATTGGTTGCGACTTTAGACAGATGTCAACTCAGCATTCGAGATTCTGTTTATATAGTTCAAGCTGTAGTGGAAGCACTAGGTCTTAACTGTGACGATTACCCAATCAACAAATCCTCTATTCAACGCATTCGAACGCAAATGAGAAAACATAGAGCAGAATCCATTAAATCTGATTTTCAGAATAACATACCCGAAGTTGTTGCTGTTCATTGGGATGGAAAACTGTTACCTAGTCTCAACGTAAAAAGCTCTAAAGAAGAACGCTTGCCAATCGTTATTTCGTTTGAAGAGAAAGAACAAATTCTTGCAGTCCCGAAATTAGAGAGCTCTTCCGGCAAAAATCAAGCAAATGCAGTACTAAATACGCTAAATGATTGGAACCTTAATGATAAGGTACAAATAATGTGCTGTGATACGACAGCATCTAATACAGGTCGCTTGAATGGAGCTTGTGTGCTTTTGGAGCAAGCATTAGAAAGAGAATTGTTACTTTTTGCTTGTCGTCATCATGTTTACGAACTTGTGCTCAAAAGTGTATTTCAAACTAAAATCCAAGAGGACAGTACCAGTCCCGAGATTCCACTATTTAAAAAGTTCAAAGATAACTGGAAGAATCTTAATCTTAATGCTATCGAACCCTGCTCTAATTTCGTAAAACAACACTTTTGTGAGACGATGATAAATGAATTGGTGGAGTTTTATTACAACGAACTGGAGAAGTCAATTGTACGAGATGATTATCGGGAACTGATTGAACTAGCTATTATTTTTTTGGGAGGAAACTCTGAGAATAAAATTAAAATCAGACCTCCAGGCGCATTGCATCAAGCTCGGTGGATGGCAAGAGCTATTTACTCTATAAAGATATGTTTGTTGCAGTCTCAATTTAAAATGAGCGTCAAGGACGAACAAGCGCTTAGAGATATTTCTTTATTCATTGTGACAGTTTATGTTAAGCCCTGGCTAAGATGCAGTTTAGCAGTAAAAGCGCCGAATCAAGACTTACTCTTTTTAAAGACCCTGAAGGATTACGAAAGAGTTGACAAGTTGATTTCCAAAGCAGCTTTAGGAAAATTCAGTCACCACCTGTGGTATTTATCAGAAGAAATAACCCTGCTATCAATTTTTGACGAAGACGTTGATGAACAAACCAAGAAGAACATTGTAATTAACTTAAAAAGAGAAAGCTTTGATGATTCCGGAAAGAGATACGTTCCATCGAAGGATGAAACGTCGATATCTTTATATGGTGAATATTTATTCATATGTATTAAGCTATGCTCACTATTTACTAAACGCTAAACTTTTGTTCTTGTTTTAGAAAAATCTTTGAGTGGTTTCATCACTATTAGAAGCAAAAATATATTTTCGAGGCTAAAAGTTGACTGCAGTTTCCTTCAGGAAAATATATCTTTGTGGGAAGAAAACGTGGCCTATATAGAAGCAAAAAAGATTTTGTGCTTAAAAGCAGTAAATGACACAGCTGAAAGAGCTGTTAAACTTATGCAAGACTTTCATGGTTTGATAACCGCAGAAGAAGAACAAAAGCAGTTCCTTTTACGCTGTGTGCAAGAACATAGAGATATGTATCCAGATTGTAAAAAACAGACTTTAAAAAGAAAATGTTCTGAGTAATCCTATTAACAATATTTAAATTAAACAATCTTTAATACAAATTTCTATTATTAAACAAAGCAATGAACATTTTCGAGGCCCTGTCGGCACGGGTTAAAGTTTACGTGGAAAGTTAAAATTTGTTATTTAAGCATAGGTTTGTATACTGAACCGAATTAGAGGGTATGCGTTTTGATAATTGCAAAACGAAATATTTCGTTCATATAAGGGACACCCTAATGACCAATTCCAATGATCATAAGTTTAACTGAAACTTTGCGCACATATCAAGCAACGATGACAGTGCAATATTTTAATGGTAGGTAGACATAAGGTCAACGCACATAAGGTCAGTTAACCAATTTACCTTATGACCATTTGAATTGGTCATAAGGTCAATATGCCATTTAAAGTGGCCATAGGGCAAATTGACTTTGGGGCCCTTCAAAATTTGGTGTGGTGCCTGTTGTTGTTTTTGTAGTTGTAGTAGTGCAAAGGCCCATCAACATCGATAACACTCCCCAAAGCCTTCGGGGAGTGGTTTTATCGTTAATACAACAATTAAAACAACAACAACCATTTCGGAAAAAAATACCATCATATTTTTACACAAAAGCAAACAATTTTCGCGGGATGACTTTTACGTAAGGTTGCAATAGCCTTTTTACTCGATTTCCCATTGGAGTCAAATAACAATCAGTCAAGGTTCTTCACGAACAACCAATTGGCCGACGCACGGTGGGGTATTTGATCCATCTAGCTGGCCAAAACTAAAACATCAGTTATTTCTGTTAAAAAAGTTGTTGTCTCACTTCATTGTTATGAAATGAAATATTTGAAAGTAAATTGACGGTGTTCCGCGCAGAATTACTATGGATCGAGCCCCCAGTTTCGGAGGGATCCGGGGTAATTTTTTGGCATTACAGGAGATATGTATGTCAATATAGGTATCAAACGAATGTTATCTTACTCCGAATTTCTATTGACAATTTTAAGGAGGGTTGCCGCTTAGGGTTGTCACCTCACCTTTTCTAAATTTTTTTGTGTTTCCACTGCCATTTCGGAAACGGCTTAACCGATTTGAATCAAATTTGGTACATCTATATAGTATTACATTTTAAGACTTTTCACCTAGGTGTTGCCACTGAGGCTGTTTTCACAAGGTTGCCACCTTTTGCCAATAGGGGTATCAGTATCTTACAAAATTGATCACCACTCAAAAAATCGCGGGTATTCGCAGCCGTTTTTGTTATTAAACTTTGAAATAAACACAAGCTTATGTATTGCCAAAAAAATACTGGCATGATATGCCATGAAAAAAAGATATATCTTTTTGTTTGCAATGTTTTTAAAAAAATTAATATTGAAAAGTAGTAGTATTACAAATAAAATAACTCAGTTAAAACATGCGGTATAAAAAATCTGACCTATGAATTAAAAATACATTTACCTGTCCTAACAGAAAATGTAACTAGATTTGATTAAGGCTAAACAAGTGAATAAGTATTTAGGTTAGAAGGGTATAAAAAAAATAAATATAAGGCGCGATAACCTCCGAAGAGATTTTCGGCTGAGCTCCTCTTTTAATTTGCGTCGTGCTCCTTTTAATTTTTCCTACAAATTGGCCGGACGGGACCTACATGTTTTATGCCGACTCCGAATGGCATCTGCAAGGCAGATGAGTTTTCACTGAGAACTTTTCATGGCAGAAATACACTCTGAGTGCTTGTTAAACACTGCCGAGGGGCGACCCGGCTTAGAAAAAATTTCTTCTAATTGAAAAACCTTATTTCTAAAAATTTGATGTTGCTTTGCCCGGGGTGCGAACCCTGGGCATTCGGTGTGGTAGGCGGAGCACGCTACCATCACACCACGGTGGCCGCCAGGGTATATTGCTACTTAATCCAAAAATACATCGAACTGGACACAATTTTTATACAACTTTAGATGTGCGCTGTTAGCTCCGTTGACGTTACAAATGGGTTTTGGTGTATGTATACTATTCAGTGGACATCTAGGAACGCCATGGTAGGTGGGTGAAATGGCTGAGACCCTGGTCGCCCAAGTAGTTATTTAAGCCGTTTTGTAACAGCCATGTAACTCGTCTAAAACCTACGGAATGTTACGGTCAATGTGCTAAAGCCAGCCAGAGTTGTTGATAAAATTAAGGATATTCGGGATTGCTATCACAGGTAAACCTCTGAGGGCTTCTAGAAACGGGGTTCCAAGGAACCTTAGTCGGGCTCTAGATAGAGCCGGGAATTTACACATAAAGTGTTCTACTATCTCCCTGGCATTTCGATCTTTGCAGCTTCTGCAGTAGTCGTTATACGAAATGCCCATCTTTTCCACATGCGTACCTACTGCCCAATGACCGGTGCAGACTGCTATCAGTTTGCGTGTGTTGGCCCTGGATTTGTTCAGAAGAAACGCCACGGAGTATATTAAAAAAAAATTGGAATATTTTGAAAAATCGACTTTTGGCCAGCTAGATTGATCAAATACCCCACCGTGCGACGTCGGAACGTGCGTCGTACCGGAAATCTGCAAACAAAATACATAGAACTAAAAAATTAAAAATAAAAAGTAGTTTCAAAAGAACCAAAAAAACATGCTTTTATAGCTAACCGAACTAAAAATTTGAAAATAATTTTTAAGCACAAATTACATTAGTAGAAGGTGGAATAAGTTACCATAAAAAATTTACCCAAAATAATATTACCTATAAAAAATTGCCCCCACTCCGTTGGAAGGACCAGGTGGAAAACGATTTAAACTCCCTTGGTGTGACCAATTGGCGCCGCTTGGCGGAGCGAAGGAGCGACTGGCGCGCCTTGTTGGACGGCCATAACCGTTTAGACGGTTAAGCGCCAATTAAGTAAGTAAGTAAGTATAAAAAATTTAAGTTGTTAACAGAATACTCAAATACAGAGTAAAAAGCGCGGGGTTTATTTTACTTTATTCTCATAATAAGTAGTTGCAATAGCAGAATAATTGCAATATTTTATATTACACGCTTTTACTCTGGATTTGATTATTCTGTTAATTACTTAAATTTTATAATAGCTAATTTTATTTTGATTAAATTATTTATGGTAACTTATTTCCCCTTCTACTAATGTAACATAAAACCTTTGTGATTAAAAATTCTTTTCTAATTTTTAGTACGGTTAGCTATATATAAAAGCGTAGTTTTTTAGTTTTTCAAACTACTACTTACTTCGCTAAAGTTTGATCCAATTGAGATATTGCCTTAAAATTTAATACACCGCTTTATGCTGAAACAAGGATTCTGTATAAAAAAATTAGTTTCGTTTGGATTAGATTTGCGTAGTATTCCTTTTTAAATTTTTCTAAAAATTGGCGGGAAAGGACCTACATGTTTTATGCTGACTCCGAACGGCGACAGCAAGCCAGATCAATTTTCATTTTTTTTTATTATTTATTTTATTAATTAATTAAGCCCAGGGGCTTAAGGAGTCACCTCCGTAAGCACTATGAGGAAATACGGCACCTGAGAACACAGCCGTATGAAGCCAAAAACCATAAGCAGGTCCTTGGTGAACTCCATAAACAGGCGTCGGACCTCTATGTCAAGAATTGCCTGGTTAATCCAGTACTCAAAGAGCAATACCCTAAACTTGCGGAAGAGGAACGCACACTCCCTAGGGAAACGCGAGTCACTCTAGCCCAACTTCGATCTGGATACTGTTACAGGTTAAACTCTTACCTATCCAGAATCAACCCCGACATACAAAATGTACACCCTGCTTGCAACGTGTCCCCACATTACACCAACCATCTCTTCAATTGTAATGTGGAACCAACGCCTATAACACTTCTCTCATTATGGTCCACCCCTGTTGAAACAGCAAGTTTCCTCGGAATCCCGTAAGATGACATTGATGACAATTTGTGATTGGTCAGACCTATTGGATGTGGCGAAGCACTGCTACAACAACAAGAACATCAATTTTCACTCAGGAGCTTAGCAAAGCTCTACAGTTTTACTTATGGTTACAGATACTGAGAATGCTATGTTATATTCTTACATTGGACCTTTCGTCGCCAAATGTTGCTCTATTTTAGCCTCTTCCTCCCTTAAGGCTTTCATATTTCGCTCACGTGTTTCTGAATCTTCATCGTCATGCGTAGTTTGGTGTAAACGTAGCTCCGAAATTAAAGAAAAAGATGACGGGCACAACTCACATCTATAAACATTGTCTCCCAGGTGATTACGTAAATGAGTTGTCAGTCGATTTTTCAAAGCATAAGTGCGTTCACAGTATTTGCATTTAAATGGTTTTTCATCCGAGTGAGAAATCATATGACTGCGTAGATATGAGGCTTGAATAAAGCTGTTTAAATATTGGCAAAATGAAAAGTTGAAATACATTTAGATCTTTATGAGAACTTACCACTTTTCACAAAAGTCACACTTGTAGATTTTTTCGTTATTATGAATTCGTTTATGTGCTTTTAAATCGTATTTGTAGAAACTCTTTCCACAAATTTCACAGGGTAATCGTTTAAACCTTTCATGATTTTTTTTGTGTGCTAACATAGTTTGTTTACAAGGAAATTTTCTCGAACAAGCTGAACATTTGTAATCCTTATCGCCATCGTGACTGCGACGACGCATTTTTAGGTTGCTACGTATATAAACAAAATAAAAGAATATAAAAAAAATTATAATTACTTAAATATTTATCGACGGCTAGTGGAATATTACCCTATCTTGCACGCCAGTTTGAAATCGCTCTACCTTGGCTATGTCTACCTTCGAAGCTGTCTGCCTAAAATTTTGAGATGAGGCGACTGTGAAAAAGATTCTGAAGAAAGGCGTTCTGAGGTAGGGTGTTTATGAAAAGTTTGCTGAGAACGGCCTTGTTTAAAACGACAGCCAAGAAAGGGTGACATCATTCCTATGAGCAGTCGACACCGACGCCTTGGCGGTGAAAGTGGCTAACTACTTTCTACAAAATGAAAATCCCAATTTAATGAACGCCATACGAAAACCAATATCTCTGTATACGAATGCGGTATTCACGTAGGCAAGGTCATCAGGTGACCCGGTTATGTTTATAAGAAAAAACTACACTGGAGATAAATCATGTGTAGGAATATAACCTGCTAATCAGAGTGACAAGACCTCTCTATAAAATCTATGGAGAAAATAGCTTTATATAATATTTTGGAGTATTAATTTGTTATATTCAAGACCAACTTTATTATTTTTGTAAAATGTATATTTTACAAGTTATATTATGTTAAATAATTATACATAGAAAACGAGTAAATGAAATTATATACTTTCAGTCTACGGAAAAAGCACCCTGGAATCCTAACAAAAGAGCTTGAAGGAAAACCATATGGGCTGCAACAAAAATCCATACTTCGTATGTAGTTATGTATTGAAGTTACGCACGTTTGTAAGGCGGCTTTCAGAGAAACTTGGTATTGTTGCTGTTTTTGTTCTATTTATGGAACTACAACGAATTAACCAAATGTTGTCTGTTTATATGAGTTAACCGGGGATTGCCCGTATTGCTTTAAATGTATTAAAACATTTATTTCAAGCAATTTTTAATTTTATAATTTATTTAATAATTTGGGAAAAATTTAAACAACGTGACATCAGGACGGACAAGGCGACATCTGTTTCGATTATACCTTGTAAATCTCTTCAAATCCTTTTCTCCCAGGAGTGGGAGTCGAACCCGCACTCCTACGATAGTTGAAATGGTTACAAACACATTCAGCTACGTCATGCCTTAGTTGTTGTAAAGTTTTTCCCAATTGCCTTCTTTCGCATATATTATCTTCTACACATCACATACTTTGTATGTAGTTATGTGTTGAAGTTATGCATGTTTGTAAGGCGGTTTTCAGAGAAACTTGGTATTGTTGCTGTTTTTGTTCTATTTATAGAACTAAAACGAATTTACCAAATGTTGTCTGTTTATATGAGTTAGCCGGGGATTGTCCGTATTGCTTTAAATGTATTAAAACATTTATTTCAAGCAATTTTTAATTTTATAATTTATTTAATAATTTGGGAAAATTTTAAACAACGTGACATCACGACCGACAAGGCGAAAGCTGTTTCGATTATACCTTGTAAATCTCTTCAAAGCCTTTTCTCCCGGGAGTGGGAGTCGAACCCGCACTCCTACGATAGTTGAAATGGTTACAAACGCATTCAGCTACGTCATGCCTTAGTTGTTGTAAAGTTTTTCCCAATTGCCTTCTTTCGCATATATTATCTTCTACACATCACATACTTCGTATGTAGTAATGTGTTGAAGTTATGCATGTTTGTAAGGCGGTTTTCAGAGAAACTTGGTATTTTTGCTGTTTTTGTTCTATTTATAGAACTACAACGAATGAACCAAATGTTGTCTGTTTATATGAGTTAACCGGGGATTGTCCGTATTGCTTTAAATGTATTAAAACATTTATTTCAAGCAATTTTTAATTTTATAATTTATTTAATAATTTGGGAAAAAATTAAACAACGTGACATCAGGACGGACAAGGCGACAGCTGTTTCGATTATATCTTGTAAATCTCTTCAAAGCCTTTTCTCCCGGGAGTGGGAATCGAACCCGCACTCCTACGATAGTTGAAATGGTTACAAACGCATTCAGCTACGTCATGCCTTAGTTGTTGTAATATAATATAGTTGTTGTAATATAACTTGTAAAATATACATTTTACAAAAATGTAATAATAATAAAGTTGGTCTTGAAGACAACAAATTAATATAATTATTAATTATTTACAGACCAATAAAACCAAAACATAACATATTTTGGAGTAATAATTTTTCGTCAGTGATGATAAATTTAAATCAGAGTTGGTAGAGAGATCTTTCTAGATGCCAAAACTAAATTTTTCGTTGTTGTTATTGTTCTTGTAGCGATAAGGTTTCTCGCCGAAGGCTTTGGGGGTGTTATCGATGTGATGGTCCTTTGCCGCATACAGATCCGGTACGCTCCGGTAACACAGCACCATTAAGGTGCTAGCCCGACCATATAGGGAACGATTTATATGTCCACATTAAACTTTTAGGCCATGCCTCCCTCCCCACCCCCAAGTTCCATGAGGAGCTTGGGGTCGCCAGAGCCTCGTCTGTTCGTGAAACAGGTTTCGCCGCGGATAGGTGGTTTTGGAGAAGCTATATATTGCTCTGGCAACCTGAAAGGGTTGCGCTACACAGCCCCTTGAATCTGGTATTTTAATCGCCTCTTACAACAGGCATACCTACCGCGGGTATATTCTGTCCCCTAACCCGCTGGGGTCTAAAATTTGGTCGTCCGAGGGCTTTTAGCTTTTCCTCAAAAATGATTATATACGTTTAGCTATTCTAAGGTTTTAAAGTGTTTCTCTCACTTTCAATTGATATTTAACATTTTTTTTATTAAGACCTCGACAACAATAATCCGAAAGCGGAAAAGAGAAATTTATCAAAAAAAATTAACGAAAACCCGAAACAAAATTACCCCGGAGTGCTCCGAGACGGGGGTGGGATCCATAGTATTTTTGCGCAGAACACCTTTCTGCATTGGCGGCCTTGGGCCGCGCTTATAAAAAATGACCCTGGGTGGGCGCAACAAAGGCTTGGATTCGAAAACTATATCTGCGCAAAACACTTATGGTTACAATTTTTGGTAATAGTCTAGTTGAGGGGTCGACTGCTAATACGCTACCAAAAATATCGAGAGAGGTGTCAAAAGACGCGTATTAATCTCGAGACCAATAATCCGATGGCGGAAAAGAAAAATTGTATCTACATCCGGAGATATAAGCAGTTGAAGTTGGCGATTTGCATGTGGTTGTTGTTGTGAGTACCCCCAAAAAAAATTGTGCATCACCGTGGCGGTAGCCACGGTTATACCACACACCCGGACTTGGCATGGCGTAGCCCAGTGTTATTTTTTATAAGCGCGGCCGAAGGCCGCCAACGCAGAAAGGTGTTCTGCGCAAAAATACTATGGATCCGACTCCCGGTTTCGGAGCTACCCGCGAGTCTTTTTCGGTTTTTCGTTAATATCTTTAGAACGCGTTAAAATTTTTATTTTCCGCCTTAGGATTATTAATACTGATGTCAAGCCACGTCGTTTGACACATCTCTCGATATTTTTGGTAGCGTATTAGCAGTCGACCCCTCAACTAGACTATTACCCAATTTTTTTTTGTGGATACAACAAAATTACAACAACCACATGAAAATTTTCAATTTCTTTTGCAAATATCTCTTGACAGACCCACATTATTTGATCTCCGCCGGATTATTGTTGTCGAGGTCAATACGTGTCTTCACAACTTTCACGATATTTTTGGATAGCAGTGTCATGCTACCGTATAGTATTACTCTAATTTATATCTATGAATTGATAAATAGGCAAGATAATCCAAATCATATCTACCTTATACTCATTTGTAGCACCTCGGGTTCTATAGACATTTCATCTTTTTTGATATAGATTGTTGGATACATTGTGCCATGATCGTTATTTTCAATGGTGGGTTGGTCATCTTCAATTGGCTCGTTTTTGATAAATTCGGTTAACTCGTCTTGCGTATTTTTACAATCTTCCAAAAACTTGTGCATGTTTCGTAAATGTTCAGCAGCACCTGCTTGTATTTCTGTGTTATCCATTGTTTACTTAGGGATGCACCGTTACAGCTAATACAAGTAGGTATCGATACATTTGATCCGATACCAAGAAAGTATGTACTCGATACTTGTGCAGCAAGTACCGATTAGGTATCGGAAAGGAGTAATTGTATCGAAACTTATTACCGCACTTTTCCTTCATGGGAAACTGTTGACTACAAAGTCATGGCTCAGTTATATGGCTGGCTCATTTCATCAGTTGATATCATATTTTTCATTGCCCTGACGTAGGGATTGTCAAAAGGAGATAGATAATGTAAAATGTAATCAACACTTGAGCAATTATTTACTGTCTCGGGGCCAATTTTTTATAAAAAGGTAGTTCACATCACTTTTTTAAGTTGTTCTATTAGCGCATTGTTTTAAGCCCCGACACATAAGCAGTTTATCATATAGATGAGTTTAACACAAGTTTATTCATAACGTGTGACGTGAGAACGACAGTTGGAGCGACACTGACGCCATCTGATATGAAAAAGTAGCCAAGTCTCAAATTTTGTTTGCATTGCAAACCATAAGAATAATTTGACATTTGCTTTGATTAAGGGTGCTGACACACTTTACAATTGTAATTATTTTTCCCATTCATTGGTAACTTTCCTAACATTTTTCACAATTAGAAACTGCAATATAACAAATGAATACGACACAAAATATGTTAGCAAGTATTTTTGTTTTATAGGGAGAATATTTAAAACAGTGCTTCGCGAAGTTTTGTATGTGAATGGGCAAGGCGAAATAAACTTCAATTGCCTAGTCTGAAGTTCCTTCATATTTATAAACGCAACATCTTGGTTAGATATACAGATAATTAATTGAGGATCGCACTGCGACCACTGGTCTATTGTGCCCTCAGCTACTTCACAGCACCTCATCCAAGCCGACATCTGTGATGAACCCTAGCAGTTGACCTGGCATGAGGGATTTGATGTGAGAATCATGGTGAGCCCATAAACAAAACCCTACGTTTTAGGTTAGGTTGAACTGGCCGGTCCATGAGGACGTCACATAGACTGAATTAGTCCGTAGTGTTACCAGAAGCTTGTTTTAACGACCAAGCTGAAAACCCCTATCAAGAACCAGGACCTATGTTATAAAACAACTCCGTCCTATTGGCAAATACTAGAAGCTTCCTAGGATTTAAGCCACTTGCTGCTTCTAGATCTGACAGCTGTATCACTCCTAATAGCTGGATCCTTAGCCGGGCAAGCGCAGGGCAAAGGCACAGAACGTGCTCGATCGTTTCCTCCTCCATCCCGCACTTCCTACATCTGCTATCACTGACTAAGCATAATTTAAAGGCATGTGACCCCAGAAGGCAGTGTCCAGTCAGAATACCCGTCATGAGTCTACAGTCCTCTCTTTTTAATGATAGAAGCAACTTTGTTAGTCTAAGGTTGTAAGACCTGCACATAAACTTCGACACTTTACAGCCCCGCGCTTGAACCCACGCCTTCCCTGCTTGGTCGATCATGTGCACCTCTCGCCTTCGCTTAATTTCGCCCAGCCTAATTGGGACGTCTACGGAGCAAGCTTCAAGGGATGCGCTCTTTTTAGCTAATTCATCCGCTTTTTCATTCCCATCTATTCCCATATGCCCTGGGACCCAATATAGATGTATGCTTCTCCCTGTCCCGATTCTCTCCAGGGACTGTTTACACTCTAACACGCATTGAGATGCTGTGGTATGCGAGATTATCGCCTTAATTACTGTTTAACTGTCAATATAAAAGTTAACACGATTACAGCTTGGGCTATTTTCTTCCAGGGTTTCTACTGCTTTGGTTACGGCTACTATTTCCGCTTGGAAAACTCTACAGTAATCCGGCAAATAAAACAAAATTTATGAAACTTTTTGATACCAGATTATATCTTTTATATTTTTAAATTAAATAATTTATTTTTTTAAAGACTTAATTTTCAACAATATTTTCATTCTCTAAACAATTATTAATTTAAAAACTAAAATAACACGATTTCAAAAATTTTGTTTGCTTTAAAAAAAGTACCTTTTCTAATTTTTTTGTTAAACCATTATTATACAAGCAAGACATCAAAAGTTATCTTATTTCAATACGCATTATTGATGGCATCACTAAAAATATAAAAATGTTATTAAATTTTTTCAAAACTACAGTAATATTAAGTATTTTTTAGTTGTGTAAACTTCTTCTCCAGTTTTTACTATCTATAGTTTATATACGAAATTTAAAAAAAAAAAAAAAAAATTGGACATACAAATTCGAAATAAAACAATAACCACAGACCACTACAGAACAAAGAAATAACTTTAAACTTCAGAAATCAAACATATTTCTACAATTTTAAAAAATCTCTAAAGATTTCTTAAGATAAATTTTAACAACAAAACTCAAGAATATACTTATTAACATAACACGAATCAATAAAAATTTCATATCACCCTCAAAAAAATAAAGGAATCAACTTTTCATTCTTTATCAACAACTTGGACATACATTATGCAGAGTACAATTATATATTGAACATATATTCCGCATAATACAAGTTTTTAATTTTTGAATGATTGTGCACACAAAGTTCCCATCTACTATCATTCACCCTCATTCTAGGTTCTTCAAACGCATCATTATAATTTACAATATTTTCACAAACAGCTATGAAGAGATTTTTAACCTCGACAAAATATTATAGCAGTAACACAACCTAATAATATACATAAAATGTTAATACAATAAATAATAACAAAATCTAAGATATCAAGTACATCGAATCATCAAAAAATTGGATACTTACATCAATACCAACATAAATTTTGGCCGCAATTAACACAAAAATACATTTCTAAATTTTATATAATATATACAACAAAAAACTATAATTATTTTTAATTACAACACTTACACAAAACTTATAGTAATCAATACACAATATAAATTAACATTAAAATTAAAAACAACTATATATTCGTTTCACTGGAGGGGGAGTATATGTAGGGTTTATATTATTCTTAAATTTTACTTGTTAATTTTGTACTTTATAAATTTGAATATAAATTTTTTTTATCGTATAAACTTTTGTTCAAGAAAAATTGTAAATACTTCAAAAATAATTAGTTAGTTGATTCCATGATTCCAGCGAGTTAGGATTCTTATGCTCGGGACTTCTTTTTCTGAGTCGCATATAAATTTTGCCTGTATCAAAGGACATTTTTCCAAGCTGCGTGTACAATATATCCTCCGCCTGCTTGTTTATTTGGAAGATGTAGAACTGACATTCCTCCGTAGGCCGAGAGTACCTTCCAATCCTGTGTCGGTATGTTCGGATTCTGATTCTGCAAAAGTCGCAGTGTATCCTCCGACTACATCACGCATGGTATCCATAACTTAAATTTTGGTACCGTGGGGATTTGCGCTTTATCCACCACCCCAAACCGCGCGTTCTTGCCTTGCCTTTGGAGGTTTGGAACCACTTGCTCCAGCCACTGCAAGCTCGCGATGTTGTCGCACGCTATTATCTTCACGCCATCCTCCCGAATCAAAGATTTGAAGGGGCTTAGTTGGTTGTTCTCGCAACATCTTAAGCATTATGCTAATACGTTCCCTTTCTACAGATCTCCACCTTTCAGTAGTCATCTGTACGAAAGGACTGCTACGATCAACCAGCGCCACAGTCAGTGATTGCTGTGCCACATCACTCATATTCTCGGGAAAAGTCGGAGTCTTAGTGTTAACTCCCTTTGGCACCCCCGAGAAAGCCGGAGTCTTAGCTTTAATTCCCTTTAGCATCTACGAGAAAGCCGGAGTCTTAACGTTATCTCCCTTTGGCTTATCTCCTACTTCTGTAGTTGGAACTTCCCTCTGACTCGCGGCTTTCGAGGTAGTTGCTACCTCGCTATTGGGCCCCTCTGTCTTACAGCTTTGCGCCTACTTGTCTTGTCTATGCGACTGCCCTGCCTCGCGGATCTGGGACTGGGTCTTTTCTCCCTCTTGAAAGCAGGCTTGTCGCGTTCCGCCGAACGTTGCCTCTTCATTCTGCCATTTGACGCTTCTGCCTCCTCGTACCGGTTGCAGAAACGATGGTTTCTAACACCAAACCTTTTGAACTGCCTTCGACCTACTTCTACCGTCTCATGGGCCCATTCCAAGCGCTCGATCTCCACTTCTGTTGGGTCGACCACTGCTCCCAGGCGGTGGACAATTCTTAGTGCTGTACGGTACTGCGAGAGAGCTCTTTTACTTCCTCTGCTCCGTACTCTTCTCCACTCTTCTACTCCGTTTTCATTTGTGTGCTTTTCCAACACGGAGTTCATTGAATGAGCACTACTCTCGCTCCCCGAGTCCGACGCAACGCTTAATGCGTATTCGTCGTCCTTGGCTTGCGACTCAGTCCTCCTCTTATCATCCTCCTTATTACAATTTGGTTATGAGTCGTTCATCTTGGTGGTACGACCATCTGCCCGACAAGGTGGGCTCAGCGGTCCAGTATTATATACGGGGAAAGAACCGTCAGCCACAGCAGTGCCCCTTGCTGTGGTAAGGCATCAATATTTCCCGAGGTGGCCCGGTATCGGGAAGGCTCCGTTCGAATACAGCCGAATTTATCCCCTGGCTGCAAATCGTCCAATAGGCACGGTCCGCATAACACCCTGGATTAGGGGGGTTGGCAGTTCTTGGTCACCGACATCCCGCGCCCTCCTATGAGGCGAAACGGCGTAGATGTCAGTCCTAAAGAGTTCCGCCTCATAGTCGGGCGCTATGGGGATCGGCTAAGCCCTCACACCAACGACAAGGTGCCTACCCTAGTGAGGGGCCCCACGTCTTAAGATTGCGTCACACTCCAGGAGGATATGGTCCGCCGTCTCCGCCGATCGATCACAAAACCGACATGTGTTGTTCGATATTATACCCAGCTTTTGCATGTGACTGTTCAGTTTACAGTGTCCTGTAAGAATAGCCGTTAGGATTCTTAGGTTATCTTTCGAGAGACCTATTAATGCCCTATATCGAGTTGTGCTGTAACCCCCTATCAGTAACTTAGATTGTCGCCGGCCTGGCATATTGCGCCAGTTTTCTTCCTTATTTTCCCTTTCTTCTACTAAAAGATGCCCCCTAATTTCCTGCGGGCCTGCTGGCAGGAACGGCTCGGGACCAATAGGTCGTGTCGTTGCAGCCTCTCTGGCCAGGCTGTCCGCCTGCTCGTTACTCTCAACTCACCTGTGGCCAGGAACCCAGGCCAGCAGTAGTTGGTTGTTTGCGCCTAGTTGATTTAGCTTTTCAACGCACTCAAGGACCAGTGCTGATTTTATTTCAAACGCTGAGATTGCCTTGAGGGCGGCCTGAGTGTCACTGAGTATGGCAAGTGTTTCATTGGAGTATTCGCGCTGAATGTTCAGGTCAGCGCACTGGATTATGACGAATATTTCCGCTTAAAAATGCTCGGGTATGCTCCAAGGGGTGTTGATATCTTGGCTCTGGGTCCAACGACTCCAGCTCCAATCGCCTCTGGTGTCTCCGAGCTATCGGTATACCATACTATTCTATTTAGCTGCTGAATGCTTTCAATTCTACTTTCCTCCCATGTACACTTGTCTCCCAGTTCTACTTTATACCTTTTCCCAAAGACTATCTGCCTGAGGATATCATCCCTCGGAAGTTGAGAGATTGGGATCTTCTCTCTCAATTCCTCCATGTTAAGGGACGATATGACTTTACCTTTGCCGGAGCCCTCCTTTACGATATTCAGGAGCGTTCGCTTGGCTGACTGCTCTATCGATATATGCAGCGGGGTTAGATCGAAGATAGCTTCCACCGCTGTTGTAGCTCATGTGCGCACAGGTCTCGTGATGCACACGCATGCCAGTCGCTGAAGTTTTGTCAGTGCTTGCCTCGTCGTCGCCCGAGTTGTTCTCGATGACCAGGCTATCGAGCCATATGTTATCATAGCTTTTACTATCATGGTATATATCCATCTTAGCACATGTGGGCTACAGCCCCATGATTTCCCTGTTAGGCGTTTGCATACCATGATGGACCCCCAAGTATTTCACAGCGGTTCCATTATCTAGTGCCACACCATCTATTGTTAGTGCTCTCAGGGCTGGTAGGACCCTTCTTCTAGTGAAGGCGATGATGGTTGTCTTATATGGGTTGATATTAAGCCCCACACTGGTGCACCATCCCCTTGTAATGTTCAATTCTCTTTGTATTATGTCACAGAGCGTGCTCTCAATATCGTCAGCATATCGTTGTTATCTTATGCCACTGTTTGATAGCTCTTGCAGGAGTTCATCCACTACTAGGCTCCACAGAAGGGGTGACAGGACACCTCCTTGGGGCTCCCCTTCGTGGTATTAACCTTAACTGTGCTGTTGCGTATTTGCGTTTCAGCGATTCTTGTACGGAGTAGATTGCCAATCTATCTCTGGATAGGCATCTGAATTTCTCTTCTCTGCAGTGCTATGTTTACGCTTTCATGAGATGTGTTGTCAAAGGCACCCTCGATATCAAGGAAAGCGCAAAGCACTATTTCCTCTGTTTCGAACGCGCTCTGTATTTCAGATATTAATTGGTACAGAGCTGTGTCCGTGGACCTACCCGCTCTGTAGGCATGCTGGCTATGATGTAGAGGCCAGCTCTTGAGGGCGGTCGATCTGATTTCTTGGTCTATTATCTTTTCCATTGCCTTCAAGACAAAGGAGGTTAGACTTATTGGTCTGAAGGACTTTGCTTTCGAATAGTACTTTTTACCTACTTTTGCTCTTCTCCACATCATGGATATGTATCCCAGGCCAGGCTAGCCCTCATGATCCTGGCAAGATGTGGAATAATCTGTGTCCCTAGCTGCATTAGCGCGGGTAGATGCCATCCACCCCCGGAGATTTGTATTTCTCAAAGGATTCCACTGCCCATCTGCTATATATCATTATCTGATTTGCCCTATCCACCCTACACTCTTGTACCCCTGAGGGCGCCCGAGTAGCTCTGCTGTCTTGGTGCTGCTGCAGTGGGTTTTCCAGTCGCCCCGGCCAAATTCTCCCTGCGCATGGTTGCAGTGTTCTGCGGAGCATAGGCCCGTTTCCTCTTGGAACTAGGAGTTTACTCTGGCGTAATCTGCCTGATCCTACGCTTTTCAGCGGGAGTGGCTGTATGCTGGCCAGCTGCCCGCCTCTGTTTCTTCGTTCGGCGGTCGCTGTTCTCGTGCTCGTGGGCGGGTTTATGCCTGTGCCCGTCTGCCCTGGATCTTGCCTCCCTGGGCGACAGGCCCTCCTCGAGGTATCGGAGATACCATTTTACACCAGACCCACTTAGTCCAAGGCGCCATTTAGAGGTAAGCGATCCTGGTCTGCCCGGTGGTGGTAGTGCAGGTTGCCTGCTTCAATTATGCCTTCTGTTGAGCCGCTTCCACTCTTCCGGGTTCCTCTCACTTTTGTTCCCTTTCTGTGAGCTATCGCAGCTGCCTGGTGGCTGCTTCCAGACTCATGCTTCGATGGTGAGCGCCTGGATTTACTCGTCCCTCTACAGGACGTGCTAGGGTGGCTGTTGTCCCTTACGCTCATGCGTGTAGAGGTACCGGTGTAGAGGTATCTCCGTTTGGATATTATACCTCTTTCCTCGGCGGCCGGTTTCATTGTTTTCTCCGCGGCCTCGCGATGCGCATTGGTGGTACTGGGCCCTCCATGGTTCCCGGGTTTCTTACTCGACTCTTCTTGCTCTCCTTTCTTATTTTGCCCGCGCTGCTCACCAGTGGCCGAGATGCCGCTGGGGATCGCGGGTAAACATCTTGATTGATTGTGGCGATGTTACTGGAATGCATACGCTTGTACTAAACGCATCTATATGAACAATGTCAATGTGCCAAGACCTTTTCCCTCAACACACAAGACTAACAAAGATTTGCGTTACCCTCCATTCTATTCGCCTAACACCAACACACAGATTTTGACTATGAGGACATGTATGTTGTTGCTGTAGAGATAAAACAACCATGCTATATAGTTTGGCAGCTCAAGATTCGGTTTATCAGTGCCACTTCGGCCCTTTCAGCCGAGATGAGCAGCAAAATTATATGTTATAGAACAAAGTCGAAAGGTTAAACTCTATCCAACCCTGGCACTTTGGCCGCTAAAGTTGATATAACCGGCACAATTTTAGGTTATCGAACAAAGTGGCAAGGTTAAACTTTAGTAAATTTCAACTGAAGTTTAAACTTGCACTTAAAATAGAGGTTATGTATCCAATTGAGTGGAAAGCAGTACATGAAGGCAGTCGAATGGAAGAATAGACAGAAGGAAGAAGTTACATTGCATCAATATTACAAACAATTGTTAAAATATAACTAAATACTTGAATATAGGCAAATTTTTTCTCTTTATTACTGCATATACGGTGTTATAAATGTTACATAATCCAAAGCTGGTAAGTTTATGTCTGCTTAATATTCAACTTGAATTTTCTTTCGTAATATAGAGTAGAGTAATAGCTCCGTCACATAAGCAGTTTTTCATATAGATGAGTTTAACACCGTGGTGCGATGGTAGCGTGCTCCGCCTACCACACCGAATGCCCTCGGTTCACACCCCGGGCAAAACAACATCAAAATTTTAGAAATAAGGTTTTTCAATTAGTAGAAAATTGTTCTAAGCGGGGTCGCCCGTCGGCAGTGTTTGGCAAGCACTCCGAGTGTATTTCTGCCATGAAAAGCTCTCAGTGAAACCTCATCTGCCTCGCAGATGCCGTTCGGAGTCGGCATAAAACAAGTAGGTCCCGTCCCGCCAATTTGTAGGAAAATTAAAAAAGGAGCACGACGTAAATTGGAAGAGAAGCTCGGCCTAAAATCTACATACATTTATTTTTTATTTTATGCATTATGAGTAGATTGCACGTATTTTGAAGGAGATTACGGTAGATTGAACGACACAGGCGCCATCTGACTTGAAAAAGTAGCCAACTTGAAAATTTTGTTGCAAGCAAAGCATAAGAAAAATTTGACATTTGTTTTGGCTAAGAGTGCTGCCACACTTTGCAAGTGTAATTATTTTTCACACTCGTTGGTAACTTTTCTATTATTTTTCGCAATTAAAAACTGCAATATAACAATCGAATACGACACAAAATATTGTAACGAATTTTACTTGCAAATCCTCTTATTTGCAATCCTCTGCTAAGTTCGAATCACTAAACTGTTGAATAAATAACTCCAATATTGAATAATGTAAAAATGGCCTTTATTAAAGTACTTCACAATGACACTTATACTTTGCTACTCGCTGGCTTAATAACCAATTTGATTGATAACTCAAATTGAACTCTACTATTGGCCGCCAGATCGCGTGCTTAATCAATAACTGATTGATTGCTCAACTCAAACTGAATTACTTCTTACTCGCCTGCCCCGCTTTTATAGTTTACGCTGCATACTTCTAGGCTCTTCGATTTCCAGAAGTTACAAGTTAGTTCGGCTACAAAATCGCCAGCCACAACTACGTGCACAAATTATTGCTCTCTCTTGTGACAACTCAGATAAGATATATGCATGCGTTTGTGCATTGCCGCTCCGCTGCTCGTATACGTACATATGTGTAGACGCAATTATTTATTCGTTTATGTAGATACATAATGATTGAATTATTTATGTGAATGTTTGTAGTTTACAGTCTCTCGCGCATACATAGGCGTATAAGTAAATGCATCTGTGTGTGACATCTCTCTGGACTGCCTTATATATGTGTATACTTGATTTGATTATTAACGTAAATACTGCTTGGCATGGCCTTAGCATCGCCTTAGTGATGGGATAAGTTAGTGATGCTAATATCCGTGACAATATGTTAGCAAGTAGTTTTGGTATATAGGGAGAATGTTTGAAACAGTGCTTTGCGAAATCTTGTATGTGAATTGGAAAGGCGAAATAAACTTCAATTGCCAAGTCTGAAGCTCCTTCATATTTATAAACGCAATATCTTGGTTGATTGTGGCGATCATAGATGAATGGATTTGCGACTCTGTTTCGAGAGAGCGCTGTCAAAATGCACATTTTTGTCAATGATACCACGCCAAACAAAAATGAATAGATCTGAATATGGGATTTTTTACATACATTTCGGCGATTTTATAGTTTCAATCATTTAATAAAATGAGAGTTGAAAAATGTTCATTTCTTTAAACTTACTTTACAATAATACGACTAGCTAGACTTAAATATTGTTACGAATATTTGCAACACTAAAGGGGACTGTCATCACTAAGCCGATGCTAAACAGTGATGATGCACTGAGTGCATGATACATCCATAAATCAATCATTATGTATCTACATAAACGAATCAATAATTATGCCTACACATATGTACGTATACGCAGCGGAGAAGCAACGCACAAACACGTGCATATATCTTATCTGAGGTGCTCACAAGAGAGGGCAATAATTTGTGCAAGTATTACTCACGCACATATGAGAAGCTATAAACGTAGTTGTGGCTGTTGATTTTGTAGCTGATAACTAACTAGTAAGTTCTGGAATGGTAAAGCCTAGAAGTATGCAACGAGAAATCAAAAAGTATAAAAGGCCGCGACAGTAGAGGCGCGAGAGTTTAGTTTCATTTAAGCTATCAATCAGTTGAGTTAAGCAAGCTATCAGTAAGCGAAGTATAAGTGTTATTGTGAAGTACTTTAATAAAGGCCATTTTTGCATTATTGAAGATTGGAGTTATTTATTCAACAGTTTAGTGATTGCAACTTCGCAGAAGGTTGCAAATAAGAGGATTTGCAGTAAATTCGTTACAATTGGTGTGAGAAGAGGAATTGTTGAATAAATTCCAGAGGACAAAGAGGACATGGCAAAGTTCAGTGAATTGAAGATCCAGCAACTGAAGAAGGAGTTGGAGAGCCGTGGATTGAATACAACCGGCATTAAACTCGAACTTCAGGCACGACTACGAGAGGCAATGGAAGCAGAAGGAATTAACGTGGAAGAGTATGTCTTTCATTGAGACAACAACAAAAATTGAAGAGAAAAACGAAACATCGCAGACAGTTACGAGCACAGACTTGAACATGATATTGGCTGCAATAACTGCTCAAACATCGACAGTGGCATCTCAGCTGGAATCGCAGCAGACACGTTTAACATCCAAGATGGAGGCACAGGATGCACGCATTTCAGAAATGTCGCAAATGTCATCTCAACTGGCATCGCAAGAGACACGCATAACATCCAAGATGGAAAAACAATTAGAATCGCAGGAGAACCGTATAACAGCGAAGATTGAATCACAGGAGACACGTATCTCAGAAATGTCGTCAGAAATAACATCTAAAATTGAAACACAAGAGACACGTATATCAGAAATGTCGACACAAATTTCAGCACAGGTATCATCACAGATCTCTGCACAACTAGAATCACGTATGGAAGAGAAACTAACGCAGTTTCAGGAAGGGTTCAGTGGTCGACAAGATAAAATGGAGGCCGAGATAGATGCTTTAAAAGATCGTATTCATGAGTTACAATTGAACCGTCCAATAACGTCAACGTCTACTCTGAATGTAAAATCCCCAACGTTTGATGGTTCTGTTCCTTTCCAGGTATTTAAGCTCCAATTTGAGAAGACGTAGCCAGCGAACAACTGGAATGCTGAGACTTTGCAGGAGTTTGCCTCGGATGTTGAAAGATTGACTCATCTCGCAAATGCGGACGCACCCGTGGAATACACCAAGAGTGTAAAAATCCACAGTTTTATAAATATCATACGGGACGTGGAAATGAAGCGAGCTACATACGCAAACCCAAAGCTGACATTTGCTGAAAAGGTATCACATGCATCGACTCAGGAAACTGCCTCCCTATTGAGTAAACCAGCATATACGGCTCACCGTGTGGAAGTAGAAAGACCAGAGTGGGTAGACACAATTTTGGAAGCTTTGAAGGGTACGCAGCAGAAGAATAATGATGCAGTCAAATGCTTTAAGTGCGGAAAGCCAGGGCACATTGCGTGTTATTGCAACACGAACCCTAACAGTTCCAGCAATGTGGGTGGTCGTAAACGCAGAGCTGAAGGAGATGAACAGACCTCCAAGACCAATCAATCGTTAAACCAAAGCGAGTCAGCAGCAAGGGGCGACAGCTGGCTCCCTCAATTGCATGCCCCATAATCTCTATCTCACAAGTTGGAAGAAGGTCAAACAATCTTACTGTCGGAGGACATGTGGATGGAAAGGAACGTTTACTGACTGTAGATACGGGTGCATCCTATTCCATCATTCGATCAGATTTATTCAACAAGAAGATAAGGCCATTGCTTGGAGCAAGATTACGTATAGCCACGGGAGAGGACACCCACGTAATTGGAGAAGTAGCATGTGAAGTAGCAATTGGGAATGTCACGGTACTACACAATTTTATAGTGGCAGAGATTGTTGATGAAATTATAATTGGAGTGGACTTCTTAATCGACCAAGACATCAAGATCGATATGCAAAGCAAGACAATGCGATATAAGAACATGGATGTGCCACTTAATTTCGGCTACGAGAGAGGCTACAGCAGTAAACGAGTGCTGGTGGAAGAGAGTCAGCAAATACCACCAAAATCCGAAGCAGTCATCTGGGCAAAGGTTGATGGAGATTGTGGCACAAACAAATTGTGGGTTGTAGAAGCAGCAAACACATCACCACTGAATATACTTGCAGGCAAAACCCTGCCTATGACAATAAAAGATGGACGTATTCCGGTAAGAGTACTCAATGAGTTCAAGTCACCACTCAAACTGACCAAAGGAGCTATTTTGGGAAGATGCAAAGAGCCTGAAGTAGTTATTAACTGTGAACAGCTCCAGGAATACGTTTCATTTAGTAATAATGATCTTTCAAATAACATCACGGCATGGACGCAGGGGCTAGAGGAAGCCTATCAGAGTAAGGCAAAACAACTGCTCCTAAAGTACGCGAACATATATGACCAGAATGGTTCCAAACCAGGCCGCACCAACGTTGTGAAACATCAAATTGACACTGGAGATGCGAGGCCGATCCGTCAACCTCCACGTAGTGTTCCACTGGCGAAGTGGGAAGTTGTGAGTCAAATCATACAAGAAATGAGCGACAGCGGCGTCATCGAACCATCAGCTAGTCCATGGAGCTCACCGGTGGTACTTGTGAAGAAGGATGGGAAAATGAGGTTTTGCGTGGACTATCGCAAGTTGAACGACGTCACGAAAAAGGATAGCTACCCATTGCCGAGAATTTACGACACTCTGGACTCGCTCTCTGGTACGAAATGGTTTTCCACACTGTACTTGAAAAGCGGCTACTGGCAAGTTGAGGTGAAGGAGGAAAATAAAGAGAAAACAGCCTTCAGTGTCGGTGGTGGTCTTTGGCAATTTACAGTGATGCCTTTTCGACTTTGTAATGCACCAGCTACTTTTGAGACTCATGGACCAGGTACTGAAAGGACTACATTGGAAAACATGCTTGGTGTACCTGGACGACATCATCGTATTGGGCAAGAACTTTGATGAACATCTTCAGAACTTCGAGGAAGTTTTCCAGAGAATAGCTGGCGCTGGCCTGAAGTTAAGTCCCAAAAAGTGTGCGCTGTTTAAAAAGGAAGTAAATTATTTGGGTCACAAGGTAGCGACATGTTGCCAGGTCGCAAACCCAAACCATCCGGGTACCCCAATGCTTGCCCAAGGGCGCCCAGTCCCAAGGCCACAACAGCAATTGCGTCCTGGCCTTCCACAACCTAGGCGTAGTCACCCGTCACTTACCCCTAGAGTGGCGGCGTTACCCCTCATGCACTTCAGAATTCTGCAGTTCAACTGTAATGGACTAACTGGGAAGATTACGGAGATAGTCGATTTCATGAAGCGGCACAACATCCGCATTGCTGCGATTCAAGAGACTAAACTCACAGCAAGATCTGCATTGCAGACCTGCTCTGGTTATAATGTCCACAGGAAAGACCGCGAGAGCGGAAATGGAGGCGGCCTCGCGTTTATTATACACCACTCTGTGCAATATTATATATTTGATCCTGGCATCGACCGCAGGGACAATGTCTTAGAACGTCAAGGCCTATCTGTCCGGTCAGGCGATGCAAATCTAGAAATCATCAGCATCTACATCCCTCCTGTCACCTGTTGCCCCAGTGGATACCGCCCTAATATCGAGGCCTTACTCACTGGCAACAATCGCATTATCTTAGGCGATTTCAATGCCCATCACGACCTATGGCATTCAAACTTGCGGGCGGACAGTAGGGGTGAGATGTTGGCGGATCAAATAGACGAAACGAAGTTCTGCACAATAAACGGAGACGCCCCCACACGTATGGTAGGAAGCTGTCACAGCTCGCCAGATATCTCAATCGTGAGCGCAGAACTCGTAAACTGCGTCAACTGGCAGCCGATGGTAACATTGGCATCCGACCACCTGCCCATACTTATTTCGTTCGAGCGTACCACCGACTACATCGTCACCGAAAAACGCACTTTCATAAACTTCAAAAAAGGAAAGTGGGAAGAATATAAATCTGCAACAGACAGCAGCTTTGCTGCCCTCCCTATCCCGACTGATGCCCGCCAAGGGGAGCGTGCCTTCCGTAAGGTCATTGAATCCGCCTCGGCACATTTCATTCCCGCCGGGAGAATTCCCGAAATCCGGCCCCACTTCCCGGCGGAGGCCGCGAGCTTAGCGAGGGAACGCGACCTTATAAGACAGCTTGATCCAGGCGACCCCCAAATAAGGGATATAAACCAACGCATCAGATTGCTTATGAACGAACACAAGCGGGCGAAATGGGAAGAGCACCTAAGAGGTTGTAACCTCTCTACCGGTGTAGGTAAACTTTGGTCCACCGTAAAGTCCCTATCGAATCCGACTAAGCACAAAGACAAAGTTTCCATCGCCTTTGGCGATAAGGTGCTGTCGGATGCGAAAAAATGCGCGAGCGCTTTCTGCCGACAATATATAATGCATCCTACGGTCGACAAAGATAGACGGAGAGCCAATAGACACGCACATAAACACAAACTCAGCGCGTCACCAATTACCATCACCGCTAGAGAGGTTGAGGACGCCATTGGTCGCGCTAAACCATCCAAAGCAGTGGGCCCAGACGGCATAGCCATGCCGATGCTTAAAAACCTAGGGAAAGAGGGTTTCAAATATTTAGCGCATGTCTTCAACCTGTCTCTTTCCACCTTTGTCATACCCGAGAAATGGAAAATGGCCAAGGTGGTCCCGCTACTAAAGCCTGGGAAACCAGCTAACGTAGGTGAGTCATATCGTCCGATATCTCTCCTATCGCCAGTGGCAAAGACGCTTGAAGCCATTTTGCTCCCTTATTTCCAAGCACATTTGCAGCTAGCCCCTCATCAGCATGGCTTCAGAAAACTCCATAGCACTACCTCCGCGCTAAATGTCATTAGCACCCAGATAAATTGCGGTTTGAATCAATATCCCCACCATAGAACAGTACTCGTAGCGTTAGACCTATCAAAAGCTTTTGATACGGTCAACCATGGCTCGTTACTGCAAGACCTGGAAGGGTCTACCCTTCCCCCATGTCTTAAAAGGTGGACCGCAAATTATCTGGGTGGTCGGCAGGCATCGGTGCAATTCAGAAACGAAACATCAAAACAAAGGAGAATTAAACAAGGGGTGCCACAGGGTGGTGTCCTATCCCCGCTTTTGTTTAATTTCTACATATCTAAGCTACCTTCACCACCGGAAGGAGTCACAATCGTTTCCTACGCCGATGACTGCACAATAATGGCCACAGGCCCAGGCCCAGAGATCGATGAGCTATGCTATCTCCCTGATCTCTCCAGTTTTTTCGCCTCGCGAAACCTGGCATTGTCACCGACTAAATCTTCCGCGACCTTATTTACAACATGGACGCCCTAAATGTCGACCATATTGAACATCCACGTCGATGGCACTATGCTACCGACTGTCCTACACCCCAAAATCTTGGGTGTGACGTTTGATCAGGATCTACATTTTGGTGCGCACGCAACCGCAATTGTTCCAAGAATTCAGAGCCGTAATAAAATCCTCAAATCCCTTGCTGGCAGTACCTGGGGAAAAGATAAAGAAACGCTCTTGACCACCGAGCCAGCCGATTACGTGCTACGCATCACCCATATGGTCGCCAAGCCTAAAAACCACCCACTGGAAGAAACTACAGGCCTGCCAAAATACTGCTCTCAGAATCGCCACGGGCTGTCTTCTTATGTCCCCAGAACACCATCTGCATAATGAGGCGAGAATACTCCCCATCAGGGAGAGAAATGTGATGCTGACCAAACAGTTTCTGTTGAATACCCAGAAACCTGGGCATCCCAACAGACATCTGATTGACGAACCAGCACCGCCTAGGGGCCTAAGGAGTCATCTCCGTAAGCATTTTGAGGAAATACGGCACCTGAGAACCCAGCCGTATGAAGCGAAAAAACACAAGCAGGTCCTTAGTGAACTCCATAGACAGGCGTCGGACCTTTATGTCGGGAATTGCCCGGTGAATCCAGTACTTGAAGAAAAATATCCATTACTCGCAGAAGAGGAACGCATACTCCCCAGGGAAACGCGTGTCACTCTTGCTCAACTTCGTTCTGGATACTGTAACAGGTTAAACTCTTACCTATCCAGAATCAACCCCAAAATACAAAATGTATGCCCCGCTTGCAATGTGTCCCCACATGACACCAACCATCTCTTTATTGTAATGTGGAACCAACGCCTCTAACACCCCTTTCCTTATGGTCCACCCCTGTTGAAACGGCAAGTTTCCTTGGACTCCCGTTAGAGGATATTGATGACAATTTATGCTCGGTCGCGGCTATTAGGTGGGGTGAGTATTGCTACAACAACAACAACAACGGAGAGAGCTGTTGGCATTGGTAGAGTGCATTAAACATTTTCACAAATACCTTTACGGCCAGCGATTCCGCGTCAGGACAGATCACGCAGCGTTGAAATTGCTTCTGCAGTTCCGTAATCCAGAAGGACAATTGGCGCGGTGGATCGAGCGGCGACAAAGCTATGACTTTTCCATTGAGCATCGGAAAGGTAGTACCCATGGGAATGCCGATGCAATGTCATGAAGACCATGTAGTTTGGAATGCAAGCACTGTTCAAAGGCCGAGGCTAAAGAAGACATTATAGATGTCCGGCTAATAACTATAACGTGTGCGGATGAATGGGACAAGGAAGAACTAAGGAAGTGTCAGCTAGAAGATACAGATCTGTCACATGTTATGCAAGGGCTCGAACGAAACGAAAGACTAAATAGAGAGATGTCAGAAGAGAGTCCCATTGCGAAGCCATATTGGGCACAGTGGAACAGTTTAGAATTGATATCCGGTTGCTTGCATCGAGTATGGGAGAGTGAGGATGGTCAATGCAAGAAGAAACTGATAGTTGTTCCCAGAAAAAGGATTCCTGACGTGCTCAGCGAGTTACATAATGGTCCAAGCGGAGGTCATCTTGGAATCACGAAGACGCTCGAGAAAATTAAACAGAGATTCTATTGGGTTGGTTGCCGTCAGTCGGTCACTGAGTGGATTGCGAACTGCGAGGTTTGCAGCAGAGCGAAAGGGCCCAAAACCCGAAGTCATGGCCAGATGAAGCAATATAACTCAGGTGCGCCATTTGAAAGGATCGCTATGGATGTCGCAGTAGCATAAACAGTAGCAGAAGTGTTTATAAACAATTGGGTTGCAAGGTATGGTGTACCAATAGAGTTACATACTGACCAAGGCAGGAATTTCGAATCAGCTGTGTTCCAGGAAATGTGTAAATCATTGGGCATTCGAAAAACACGGACAACTGCATTACATCCTCAGTCCGATGGTATGGTGGAACGTTTCAATAGAACCTTGGAGGAGCATTTAAGGAAAGTAGTAGACAAGTACCATAAGGATTGGGATACCCGCATACCATTATTCTTGATGGCTTACCGATCAGCAGTGCATGAGACAACGGGCCAAACCCCTGCAAAAGTAATTTTTGGCAATGACCTTCGACTGCCAGCTGATTTGAAGTTTGGAATAGATGCCGATGCGGAGAGAAATGTCAAGAAATCCACTGGTGTCTTGAAAGAAGAGCTGAGAGAGATACACGATCTTGTAAGACAACGAGCAAAGATTATGAGTGACAAGATGAAAGCCCGATATTAGCAACACTAAGGGGTACTGTCATTCCTAAGCCGATGATAAACAGTGATATCATGCACATCCATAAATCATTTATTATGTACACATATGTACGTACACGCAGCGGAGAAGCAACGCACAAACACATGCATATATCTTATCTGAGGTGCTCACAAGAGAGGGCAATAATTTGTGCAAGTATTACTCACGCACATATGAGAAGCTATAAACGTAGTTGTGGCTGGTGATTTTGTAGCTGATAACTAACTAGTAAGTTTTGGAATGGAAAAGCCTAGAAGTATGCAACGAGAAATCAAAAAGTATAAAAGGCCGCGACAGTAGAAGCGCGAGAGTTTGGTTTCATTTAAGCTATCAATTAGTTGAGTTAAGCAAGCTATCAGTAAGCAAAGTATAAGTGTTATTGTGAAGTACTTTAATAAAGGCAATTTTTGCATTATTGAAGATTGGAGTTATTTATTCAACAGTTTAGTGATTCGAACTTAGCAGAAGGTTGCAAATAAGAGGATTTGCAGTAAATTCGTTACAATATAAACAAATTCAAGTAAAATTAACATTTTGATAAACTTAATTAGTCAAATATTGTAACGCATTTAACTCACAGTGAAAACCAAATATTCTTATGAAATTTGAGTAAATCGGACCTAGGATATCATAGTTAACATCATTTAGTGGATAGGGCTTATCTTACATGCCTGGCGTTCCAGGTTCTGTGCTCAAAATGGACTGGTTGCATCGGGACTTCATATTTACAAAACCTGCTTTTAGTGATAACTTTTGAATTGGAAATAATATTTATCCTCCGACTTCGAACTATCGATATTTTTACATTTTTTCCCATAATTTTTGAAGGCATTTCTACAGTTGTAGGCCAAACTAAAATTTACCCAATTTTTTGGCCCGTTTTTCGTTTAAGCTGGCACATTTTTTGTTCTGGCCGCCGCTTCAGGTGGCGCAAGGGATTTATCTGTGATTGTTGCCAGCACAAATTTGAGATAAATCCGTCGTGACCAGTGCACGGACTTTACCACTTTATTGGTAGATCTACCAACTTTTTGACCCATTTTCATTTTCTACCACTTCTACCACGAAAGCCCAAAAATCTACCAATATTTCAATATATTCGCATTGAAACCAAATACTGCAATCATTAGGAAAACGTATTTAATTGCCGAGCACACCCAAATAACATAAAGAGGTGACACTAACCAATTTTGAAAAATTTGTGCACAAATTCCAACAAGAAATAAATGTGTAGTAAATGAGCACGCAAATATTTTCCTGCGCTATTATCATCAGTTTTTTGTGATTAATTTTGAACGAAAATAAAAAAATTGTTTAGTAAACGATAAAATGCCAAAGTCGGTACAGGAAAAAGCAAGTATCATATTATTATTATTATTACTTGGTCTGGAAGCACTGCGACCTTTGTGCAGATCTATTATGCAAGGCCTTTCAGCCTAATTTTGTTTCTGGAGGCTTTTGGTGTATCTAAGTACCTCTTCAGGCTTTTTACTCCATATCACATAGGGATTTAGAGTCACACAACCTAGATGGGAGAGTCTCTGCCTAGCCAGAGCGACGCAATCGCAGAGAATGTGAACCGGCGTTTCATCATCCAGCTCACAGAAACGACAAATTCGGGTATCGGATAGATTTAACTTACTTAGGTGATATCGTAGACCGCAGTGTACCGTATAGTACCCAGTGAGAGTTCTTAGGTCCTCCCTGCTTAGATTAATGAGTTTGGCTGATACTTTCGTTGCCGGAAGTATAAACAGTTTGGCCTGTCTTTGCCCTGGGCAGTCAATCCAGTGAAGTCTGAATTTCCCAGTTACTTATAAATTCCGTGGTGTGTGCTTTTGTAAGTCCACAAAAGGGCTCTGGACCATAGAATACTGCTCTAGCACCCTGCTTTGCTAGGTGATCTGCATGTTCATTACCTTCATGTCCCTGATGTTCGGGAACCCATCTTAACAAAACCTTGTTTTTGGCTCCCAGAGCATTAAGGATTTCAGTGCATTTTCATCATAGATGTAACTGTGTAGGATTGCAAGGCACGCAGGGCCGCCTGGCTGTCCGACATAATGTAGATGCTCTTCGATGTTGAGCCTCTCCGCTGACATTCTCTACCACATACTTCTATTGCATGGATTTCTGCCTGAAATATGGTGGGGTAGCATCCCATTGGTATCGATTTCTAGAAGTATCATATAGGCAAATTTACATATATTTTTTTTTTGTTTTGTTTGCATGTTTTTTTTAAGTTTTATTTCCGTGAAATGTGCTTTATTTGTTTTACAAAAATTATGAAATTTTGTACAAATATAAACTGTAGCTATTGTTTTCTTAAAAAAAAAATCGACCAACTTCTACCATTTTTCGTCTAGCAACATTCTCTTTTTAAAAGTCGGCGCACTGCTCGTGAGAGCGCAAAAAATGAGAGCGTGAACAAATGTTTCATCAAATGTATCAAGTCATCTTTGGTGGTGATGTTACTGGAATTTATAAGCTTGTGTTAAAGTTATGAATAAATTAATATTATAGTGAAGTGTGAAAAATAATTTAGAAGTAATTTTCCTGAAAACTTAAGGTAATTCTATACGACAGCATGACACTGCTAATACGCGTCAAAAAATAAGAGAGAGGTGTCAAAAGACGTGTATTGACCTCGACAACAATAATCCGAAGGCGGAAAAGAAAAATTTTAACTCGTTCAAAAGATATTAACAAAAAACCGAAAAATAACCCGCGGGTTCCTTCGAAACCGGGGATGGTTTCCATAGTATTTTTGCGCAGGACACCTTTCTCCGTTCGCCCCCTTCGGCCGCACTTTAAAAAAATTACCGTCGGTGGGTCCAACACCGGTTTGGAGACCGAAACTATATCCGCGCAAAACACTTATGTTCACAATTTTTTTGTGGGTATAACAAAAACATCAAAATTACAACAACCACATGAAAATTTTCAATTTGTTTTGCAAATATCTCTTGACAGACCCAAAATTTTAAACTTCCGCTTTCGGCCTCGCGATCCTGGATCCAAAACGCGTCTTTTGATATCCGTCTAGATATTTTTGGACGTGTATTAAGAGTGTCATGCTGTCGTGTAGAATTACCAAATTTAACGATAATTATTTCATTTAGTAGTTGGATCAACTAGCCGTTTATAGAACAAAATTTGTATCACTCCACTGGCGGAAACATGTTTGCAACGTACCTATCACAAAAAAAAAGTGCTCGCTGAAAGCGACCATTCTTTCCAACATCATATAAGCCAACCTTACATTTAAGTGCGTTTTCTATAACCATTTTACGTTACAAATCGAATGCCACAACATATTCTTACTCTGTATCTTTCATTCCCAATTGTTCGTCTGAATGCTCTGTCTCCGACTGTTATATTTCTTTTTTAGACGATCCTAGCTTTAAAAAGGCCTCTTCTTCCCCTAATGATTTCTTCCTATTTCGCTCATCTATATGGGTAGTTAAGTATAAACGTAGATCCAAACTTGTAGGAAAGACTAATTTACAATACTTACATCTATAAACATTTTTACCGCGATGAGTACGTAAATGCTGCACCACTTCACTTTTTGAAGCAAACGTGTGTTCGCAATATTTGCATTTTAATGGTTTTTCACTCGGATGGGAGCGCATATGACGGCGTAGATATGAGGGTCGAGCAAAGCTATTTAAATAGTAACATAATGAAAGGCTGAAGTACGGTTTGATAAGGACGTTGCCTTTATGAGAACTTACCACTTTTCACAGAAGTCACATTTATGCGTCTTTCCATTATTATGAATTAGTTTATGTTCTCTCATATCTTTTTTGTTAAATTTTTTCCCACAAATGTCGCAGGGGTGTAGTTTGAACCTTTCATGACTTATTTTGTGTGCGAGCAAAGTTTCTTTGCAAGTGAATTTTTCCTGACAACAGGGACATTGGTAGGTCTTGCTGCGTATGATATATGTATATATGTACATAGATAATAAATAAGAAAAAAACAAGTAAAGGTGTCTAAGTTCGGGTGTAACCGAACATTATATACTCAGCGTGAGCTTCAATTGTACATTTCATTTCAGATAAATTACTTTTCTACATAACACGTGGCACCGCCCGTTTAAAAAAAGTTCTCCCCATTTCCTCTTACATTAAAACAGTCGATCATACATGTCCATATGTCCCTGATGATGACTTCAGATTGAAGTCGAAATATCGACCAAAATTAAAATTTATGAATATAAAACAAACCAAAAGGAAGTTTTATTCATTAACCGCGGCCTTTCAGCTCAACTAATCTAATTAATTTAAAACTTAATAAGTGAAATATGATTGATTCAAAACTATTTTTTGCTAAGTTATAACTTATTATTCTAGTCTACGACCATTTTAAACTTGTTTTATATCTTAGTTGCCGTGGTCTTTGACCGATCACGTCTATTTTTACTACAAATATTTCCTGCTATAAGGAAAATATGTGTACAAAATTTCATTACGATATGTACATTTTTCTGCAAGTTATGGCTCCCGAAACATGGAAAATTGCTTAGTCATAAAAGGGGCGGTGCCATGCCCATTTTTTTAAATTTGAAATTTTTCCTATTTAATGTTATAAATCCACTTGGGAAATAAAATACCATTGATATAAAGCTCTTTTTTTCAAAGATATAGCTTATTATTTTCGTCCACGACCCTTTTAAAAATCTTTTATATAAAAGTGGGCGTAGTCCTTAACCGATTTCGTTAATTTTTCTTCAAAGAATTCCTTATAGTAAAGGCAACCTCTCTGCCGAATTTTGTTACGATAGATTTAACGGTTTTTGATTTATGACTAATAATATTTGTAAAATTGATTTTATCACAAGTGGGCGGTGCACGCCCATTTTAAAATATGTTTCCAATTTTTTTTCAAGAGTCTCAATATCAGTCCAGATGTCAAATTTCAACATTCTAGGCGTATTATTTACTAAATTATCAGGTTTTTGTGTTTTCCAAAATGTTATATATATAAAAAGTGGACGTGGTTATCATCCGATTTCGCTCATTTTCAATACCAATCTGTTCTGGGTCCATATAAGCTAGTGTACCTAATTTGGTGAAGATATCTCAATATTTACTCAAGTTATCGTGTTAAAGGACAGACGGACGGACATGGCTCAATCAAATTTTTTTCGATACGTATGATTTTGATATATGGAAGTCTATATCTCGATTCCTTTATACCTGTAAAACCAACCGTTATCCAATCAAAGTTAATATACTCTGTGTGCAAAGCACGCTGAGTATAATTATTATTTCGATTCATACATATATCGTCACCTTAATTCAGAAAGGCCCTTACCAGGAAACTTGAAAAATTAATAATTTTTACATTCACTGCGAGTATATAAGGGTTTATAAAGGAAGCATCAATCAGTTAATATTTGTGCTAACACTTTCAAATCATAAGTAAAGATGCATTTAAATAAATCATACCTAAAACTAGTTCTAAAAAGTGGCGGTAGGGGTCTCCGTCAATTTGAAAAAAAAATATCTACCCGAAGATTACACTGGGACAAAATAAAAAAGAATTAATATCTTTTCTGAACTAGTGCAAATAAAACAATTTATTTCACCTTACAGCTCGACGTTTCGCCAAATTTCCTTTGCTTCTTCTGGAGCAATTCTGTATTTATTAACAATAAAAACACAAAAACAACAACATTAATTTGGAATTATCATAATTACACATATTAACATTTAACATTGATTTATATGTTTTCAAAATTTCACTTACATTTGAATTACGGCATTAAATTAAAGAAATAAAACATAATTTACAAGACCAAAGGTTAAAAAATATAGAAGATTAAAAATAAAAAATAAAACGATACCATCTACTGTGGTACACTTGTCATACTAAAAGTAAAATGTTATAAACATAATATATAAGTGGCAGCGATACCATCTGTGTCCTCTTTCTTATTCATAGTCTTTTCCCTATTTTGCAAAATTCGTAGGCTTTCCAAGTTGTATCGTTTTTTCTCTCTAGCTTCTTTGTCTATTATTTTCGTGTTTTCGAAGTCAGCGACGTGGTTGTGTGTTATTACGTGTTGTGAGAGAGCTGTATTTTGTTTTTGCTTCCTAATATCAGCTTCATGTTCGGCTAATCGTGTACCCAAAGCGCGCTTAGTTGTTCCTATATAAACTTTGTTGCATTTTCTTCGTTATTCCCTTTGCATTCTATTTTTAAACCACATTGCTTTGTTGTTCTCTGTTTATAGGGGTTTTTGTTTTTGTAAAGCATCTTGATAATGTGTGGTTGGATTTGTAAGCTATTTTGATGTTATGTTGTTTAATTACGTCTTGTGTTAAATTTTCTGTTAGCCTGGGAATATGAGTGACACTGTGATATTGTTTTGTTTCATTGTTTGTTGTTGTTGCTAGTGATTGGTTTTGTTGAATTTGATTCAATTTTTGTTCTATAAGGTCAGATATAAGGTAGTCAGGATAATTATTTCTTTTAAGCGTTTATTAGGCGCCCAGACGCTGTTGGCTTAGAGTACCAGTCTAATATTAAGTAATTGTTTGTTTTATGTATGCGGGCATCTAGAAAAGGTATGCTGTTGTTTTTTTCCATTTCCATCTTGAATTGTAGTCTGTTATGTTATTGGTTCAGCGTTTTAAGTATGATATTTGCATCATCTCTTTGGATAATCACAAATATGTCGTCCACATACTTTACAGTGAACTTAATGCCTTTCTGCTGCTTTTTGAGCTCCGAGTATGTGCTATTTAAAAGATCATCCATTATTATATCCGCGATCGTGGGGGAAAGGGGGTTACCCATCGGCATTCCAAAAGACTGACTGTATATCGTCGTTTTATATAAGACAGATTACACTCAAAAGATTGACGAAGTACTAGGCGACAAGAACACATACAAAGTTATTCGAGTCGATCCAATAAATACATTACAAAGGAAAAACAACAATATTGTTGATGAGCTTTATAAAGGAAAATACATAACACAAAGAGAGAAGCAACAATTATCCAGCTCAGCGGCAACCGCTCCAAGACTGTACGGGCTACCGAAAATACATAAACCCGATTTTCCCTTGCGTCCTATAGCGTCTTCCATTAATGTCCCATGCTACAACTTATCCAAACATGTAGGAAAAATCTTAAAAACTTTAATTTCAGAGGAGTACAACATCAAAAATGTATTTGAATTAAAAGAGAGATTGAAAGATACGATCATTAGCCATGAAGATATTTTGGTATCCGTTGATGTTATCTCCCTCTTTACCAACATACCGACGAACCTAGCTATAAAGATAATCATGAAAAAATGGGACAAGATTCAAAACAATACCAACATACCGAGGAATAAATTTCAAAGTATCTTAGAGTTTTGCTTAAAGGACAACAATTATTTTATATGCAACAATAATATATACAGTCAGTGTTTTGGAATGCCGATGGATAACCCCTTTTCCCCTACGATCGCGGATATAATAATGGATGATCTTTTAAATAGCACATACTCGGAGCTCAAAAAGCAGCAGAAAGGCATTAAGTTCATTGTAAAGTATGTGGACGACATGTTTGCCATTATCCAAAGAGATGATGCAAATATCATACTTAAAACGCTGAACCAATACCATAACAGACTACAATTCAAGATGGAAATGGAAAAACAACAGCATACCTTTTCTAGATACCCGCATACATAAAACAAACAATTACTTAATATTAGACTGGTACTCTAAGCCAACAGCGTCTGGGCGCCTAATAAACTTTTTTTCATCACAACCACGAAAATATAAAATTAACACCGCCAGAAGCCTCATACACAAAATCTTGACTATAAGCCATCAGCAATTTCATGACGACAACATAAAGAAAATACAAATGACGCATAAAAGAAATAATTATCCTGACTACCTTATATCTGACCTTACAGTACAAAAATTAAATCAAATTCAACAAAACCAATCACTAGCAACAACAACAAACAATGAAACAAAACAATATCACAGTGTCACTCATATTCCCAGGCTAACAGAAAATTTAACACAAGACGTAATTAAACAACATAACATCAAAATAGCTTACAAATCCAACCACACATTATCAAGATGCTTTACAAAAACAAAAACCTCTATAAACAGAGAACAACAAAGCAATGTGGTTTACAAAATAGAATGCAAAGGGAATAACGAAGAAAAATGCAACAAAGTTTATATAGGAACAATTAAGCGCGCTTTGGGTACACGATTAGCCGAACATGAAGCTGATATTAGGAAACAAAAACAAAATACAACTCTCTCACAACACGTAATAACACACAACCACGTCGCTGACTTCGAAAACACGAAAATAATAGACAAAGAAGCTAGAGAGAAAAAACGATACACCTTGGAAAGCCTACGAATTTTGCAAAATAGGGAAAAGACTATGAATAAGAAAGAGGACACAGATGGTATCGCTGCCACTTACATATTATGTTTATAACATTTTACTTTTAGTATGACAAGTGTACCACAGTAGATGGTATCGTTTTATTTTTTTATTTTTATTCTTCTACATTTTTTAACCTTTGTTCTTGTAAATTATGTTTTATTTCTTTAATTTAATGCCGTAATTCAAATGTAAGTGAAAATTTGAAAACATATAAATCAATGTTAAATGTTAATATGTGTAATTATGATAATTCCAAATTAATGTTGTTGTTTTTGTGTTTTTAAAATAAAAAAAAAAAAAAAATAAATGTAAGGCGCGATAACCTCCGAAGAGATCTAAGGCCGAGCTTCTCTTCCAATTTGCGTCGTGCTCCTCTTGATTTTCCCTACAAATTGGCCGGACGGGACCTACATGTTTTATGCCGACTCCGAACGGCATCTGCAAAGTAGATGAGTTTTCACTGAGAGCTTTTCATGGCAGAAATACACCCGGAGTGCTTGCCAAACACTGCCGAGGGGCGACCCCGCTTAGAAAAATTTTCTTCTAATTGAAAAATCTTATTTCTAAAATTTTGATGTTGGTTTGCCCGGGAGTTGAACCCAGGGCATACGGTGTGATAGGCGGAGCACGCTACCCATCACACCACGGTGGCCGCCATTGTGTGTTTTTATTGTTAATAAATACAGAATTGCTCCAGAAGAAGCCAAGGAAATTTGGCGAAACGTCGAGCTGTAAGGTGAAATAAATTGTTTTATTTGCACTAGTTCAGAATAGATCGGAAAAGCTTACCAAAAATATACGAAAATCAATCAAACCGATCGGAAACCAATATATAGAATTAATATCCTTTTTTGAGAAATAGGTACATCGACTCGACCGATAATTCGAAAGCTGCATACTCAGAGTTTAATAGACCCTCAAAATCTAGTAATTAGATGCCTATTGAAGTTGTCAATGATTATTCAATTGTTCTATCAATTAATACTCGATTACCATTACAAAAAAAAAAAGCAAAATATAATAATGACTTTTTACGAAAAGAATCGTTTTATCATAAATTTGTTTCACTTTTTTAGGCTATTTTGCCGCATTGATGTATATTGGAACAATTTTCTGTCATCCCTTGTCAAATTTGGTGTGGAAACACGACCGGTTTCGCCGTTGTGCCATCTTCAGTGTCATTTTTCGTTCTGATCTGTTGTTGTCGTTGGTCATATATTTATAGTTCTTAGGTTGATCAGCAGGAATTCACAAATTGGATGTTTGTGTGTGTGTGTGTTATGTGGTCATACAGAAACGAGGGTAGTTTTCACTAATCAACTTGTTCGGTTCGTTTATTGTTTTGTGTTTATCAGTTGCATCAGTGTTATTATTGTTTTTTGTAAACCAATGTTAAAGATTTAAATATTGTGCCGGAAATAGTGTTTGTTTGTTCGTTTATTATTCTACCGTTAAAAGTTTTCTGTTTGTAGATTTCCATGTTTCTAGTACGTTCAGACGTCAGCCCTTTGCTTGTACATGACGTACCGTGACTGTTTTATTGATGCATGCTTGAGAACATTTATTTTCGGCCATGTGATTCGCAATGTTGGACCATCATACGTTTGACTAGGTTTTTTTTTTTGTTGGAAGTTTTGAACACTGTCCTAATGTTATATTTTTTGAAAAAGTTTGTTAATTTATATGTTGCTCTTCCAGTATATCGACTGCTTGGTGGAAAATCACCCTATCTCAGCTGCCGTTTAGAAAACGCCCTATCTCAAAAAACGATTGAGTTTGTTCGAAAACACCCTATCTCAGAATTCGGTTGAAGAACGTCCTGTCTCAGAATTTTGTTTATAAATGTCCCACGTTAAACATTCAGGCCATCCCTCCCTCCCCACCCCAAGTTCCACGAAGAGCTTGGGGTCGCCAGAGCCTCGTCTGTTAGTGAAACAGGATTCGCCGCGGATAGGTGAGATTGACAATTGGGTTTGGTGAAGCTATATATTGCACTGGCAACCTGAAGGGTTGCGCTACACAGCCCCTTCTATCTGGTATTTTAGTCGCCCTTACGACAGGCATACCTACCTCGGGTATATTCTGACCCCTAACCCGCTGGGGATCTCTCCGTCTTTTTCGGTTTCCATCATGAATTTAATGTTCCCGTGCTGCTAAAACAACAACAACAAGTACTCCAGTATTAACCCTTCGTTATTAGTACCTAAGACGTATAAAATGACAGACCTCATTTGGACTTCAATTCCTGTATGTAGTTTTTTCCAGGTATTGCATGAACGCTTCCATAAGAATGGCTGATGTCGGGTTTCCCATGCCAATACCACTTGCTTCTATATTTATTTTATTGTTTAATTGAAAATAGTTTTGACATAAAGTCAGTGGCGTAGTGAGGTTTTCTTGCGCCCGGGGTAAATATTTAGTATATTTTGCAACAGAATCGTAGCTTCGCCTCTGGTGTCTCTTGTGGTGTAAGTGTCCTCTACTAATTGTTCTACTACATTCTCTAGGCCATCGACGATAACGCTAATCGCTTGTATTCCGGTGCTTCATCGTGTTTCAGATTCAAATTTGACAATTTTTGTTAAAGCATTTTTTAATAATTCCCATCGTAACGTTGAACGTGAGAAAAAATGATTTGTAATGAATTTAGGGAAATTCCACTTATTTGAAACCTTCTGCTAACGTTCAAATCGCTAAAATGTTGAATAAATCACTCCAATATTCAGTATTGCAAACTGGTCTTTATTTAGGTTACTTTGGGAGAAGTACTTAACAATTATACTTCACAACCAATAGCGCGTTTAAATCAAAACTGATCAGTTAGTACTCAGCTTACGCTGCTTTTATACTCTCTGTTGCCTCGTCCGCATATTTCTCCAAAAGTCTAGACCCTTCACCTTCTAGAACTCTTGTATATCCTGCTTGGTAATTTAGTTATATGCGTGTGTATGTGTGAGTAAGAATTTCGGCTGATGATTACAGGTGTGTGTGTGTGAGATATGTCTTCACTTCGAGCTGCTGGTTATGTGTGTAAATGATGATTGATGTGTTTATGTACACAAGTGTAGCTTGCTTTAATGTGTACATGTACATAAGAGTGGCTGCTTTATGTTTTTGTTGTTGCGTGATTATTTACTAACAGCCTAGTGATGTCAACATTCGCCACACTGCCCTCCACCTAAGTCTGATCGTTCCGATGAGACAAATTTTCATATCTAAACGCTGTCAGCCTTTCCAAATTAGCCACTTTCATTTTGTTTCGTGGTTTGCCAATCGTTTGTATGCGGTAAACTACATCGTTGATCCGTTTTACAACTTTGTTTAGGCCTTCCCAATTACACTGAAATTTCTTTAATTAATTGCTTTATCGCATGTGGATTTCATTTTGTCACTCAGAATCTTTGTTCGATGTCTTACAAGATCGTGTATTTCCCTCATCTCTTCTTCCAAGACACCAGGGAATTTCTTGACTTTTCTCTCCACATCGGCATTTATCCCAAACTTCAAATGAGCTGGCAGTCGAAGGTCATTGCCAAAAATTACCTTTGCGGGAGTTTGGCCCGTTGTCTCATGCACTGCCGATCGGTAATTCATCAGGAATAATGATATGTGTGGATTCCACTCTGTATGGAACTTGTCTACTACTTTCCTTAAGTGCTCCTCCAGGGTTTTTTGAATCGTTCTACCATACCATCGGACTGAGGATGCAATGCAGTTGCCTGTGTTTTTCGAATGCCCAATGTCTTACACATTTCTTGAAACACCGCGGATTCAAAATTCCTGCCTTGGTCAGAATGTAACTCCATTGGTACACCATACCTTGCAAACCAATTGTTTGTAAGCACTTCTGCCACTGTTTCCGCTTTTTTATTTGGGATTGGGTATACCTCTGGCCAATTGCTGAAATAATCCATAACCACCAGTACATATTTGTTTCCACGGTTGCTAGTAGGAAATGGACCTGCGACATCCATAGCGATCCTTTCAACTTGCTTCATCTGGCCATGACTTCGGGTTTTGGGCCCTTTCGCTCTGCTGTAAACCTCGCAATTGGCAATCCACTCAGTGACCGACTGACGGCAACCAACCCAATAGAATCTCTGCTTAATTTTATCGAGCGTCTTCGTGATTCCAAGATGACCTCCACTTGAACCATTATGTAGCTCGCTGAGCACCTCAGCAATCCTTTTCTTGGGAACAACTATCAGTTTCTTCTTGCATTGGCCATCCCCACTCTCCCATATTCGATGCAAGCAACCGGATATCAATTCTAAACTGTTCCACTGTGCGCAATATGACTTCGCAATAGGACTATCCGCTGACATCTCCTCTCTATTTGGTCTTTCGTTTCGTTCGAGCCCTTGCATAACATGTGACAGATCTGTATCTTCTAGCTGACACTTCCTTAGTTGTTCTATGTCCCATTCGTCCGAACACATTATAGTCATAAGCCGGACATATATGATGTCTTCCTTAGCCTCTCGTAGTCGTGCCTGAAGTTCGAGTTTTGATGATATACGCGCCTCTTGTTCTTCGAGTTGTATTGTTATGCGTGTCTCTTTTTCTTTTAGTTGCTGTTGTTCTTTCACCTGCGATTCCAGTTGGGATGCCATATATGACTTCTGTTCTTCCAGCTGAGATGACATTTGTGACGACATTTCTCAAAATGCGTGCCTCCTGTGCTTCCATCTTGGCTGTTACTGTCGATGTTTGTGCAGATATTGCAGCCAATATCATGTTCAAGTCTGTGCTCGTAACTGTCTGCGATGATTCGTTTTCTCTTGCATTTTTGTTGTTGTCTTGCCTCCATCAGGATGAAAGACATACCCGTCCACATTAATTTCTTCCGACTCCATAACCTCTCGTAGCAGTGCTTGATGTTCGATCTTATTGCCGGTTGTATTCAATCCACGGTTCTTCAACTCCTTTTTCAGTTGCTGGATATTTAATTCGCTTAACTTTGCCATGTCCAAGTTGTATTCGAAATCTTCCGAATTTATTCAACAATTCCTCTTTGAAAAATTCTGCTAACGTTCGAATCGCTAAAATGTTGAATAAATCACTCCAATATTCAGTATTGCAAACTGAACTTTATTTAGATTACTTTGGGAGTAGTACTTCACAAAATTACTATAGTAAGAACTTCGGCTGATGGTTAGGGGTGTGTGTGAGATATCTCTTCACTTCACGTTTATGTACACAAGTATATCTTGCTTTAATGTGTACATGTACATAAGAGTGTTTTTGTTGCGTGACTATTTACTAACAGCCTAGTGATGTCAACATTCGGCCCAATATATACCATTGCTCCCCTTGCCCTCTCCCCTAACTACGCCACTGCATAAAGTTCACCCTAAGAGCAACTTCGTGATTTGCGTACTTTCACTTTGTCTTTTGTATTATGAGGTATTCTTGAATTAACTATGTACTATGTGTCTGATAGTGGTATTGATAAATACAGATCTTTTATGTCAAACGATGCCAATTTAATGTTCTTTTCCAGCTCAAAGGTATATATTGTCACGGATATTAGCATCACTAAGCTATACCATCACTAAGGCCATGCTAAGCGATATTTACGTCAATAATCAAATCATGTATACACATATATAAGGCAGCTGAGAGATGTCACACACAGATGCATTTACTTATACGCCTATGTGCGCGCGAGAGACTGTAAACTACAAACATTCACATCAATAATTCAATCTTTATGTATCTACATAAACGAATAAATAATTGCGTCTACACATATGTACCATGTACGAATACGAGCAGCGGATAGTTAATGCGCAAACACATGCATATAGCTGAGAAGTTTGAGAGCTCATGGACAATGCTAGTAGATTCTGGAAAAATGCGAACGAGGAAACCAAAGGGTATAAAAGGCAACAGATGTAGAGGCGCTGGAATTCAGTTTGATTTAAGATTTCGATTAAGCGCTATCTAGCGAGCTATAGCAGAATTATTGTGAATAGTAGAGTTTCATTTGAGCTATCAATCAGTTTGGTTATTAAGCTTGCTATTCGTTGCAAAGTATAAGTGTTATTGTGAAGTACTGTAATAAAGGCCATTTTTCAATTATTAAATATTGGAGTTATTTATTCAACAGTTTAGCGATACGAACTTAGCAGAGGGTTGCAAATAAAAGGATTTGCAAGTAAATTCGTTACAATTGGTGTCAGAAGTGGGATTGTTGAATAAACTCCAGAGGACTACAAGGAAATGGCAAAGTTCAGTGAATTGAAGATCCAGCAATTGAAGAAGGAGTTGGAGAGCCGTGGATTGAATACAACCGGCAATAAGATCGAACTTCAAGCACGGCTACGAGAGGTAATGGAGTTGGAAGGAATTGATGTGGACGAGTATGTCTTTTATCCCGATGTGGAAGAGAAGATAGAGACTCCGAATCCATTGGCGAGTGTAGACACTAACGCGATACTAGCAGTGCTGAAGCAAATGTCGTCACAAATATCAACCGATATGTCAACACAGCTCGAAGAGCAGAAGACATATATGGCATCCCAGCTGGAATCACATGAGACACGTATTTCAGAAATGTCGACACAGATTATATCAAAGATGGAAACACAACTGAAAGAGCAAGAGGCGCGTATATCATCAAAACTCGAAACGCGTATAGACGAGAAAATAACGCAGTTTGAAGAAAAATTTGAGGCAGAGGTGGATGCTTTGAGAGGTCGTATACAGGAATTGCAACTTAATCGGCCGGCTGCTTCAGCGAGTAATACGAAGGTAAAAACTCCATCTTTTGACGGCTCTGTTCCTTTCCAGGTGTTCAAGGTACAGTTTGAGAAGACCGCAGCAGTGAACAACTGGAATGCAGAAGATAAAGTTGCTGCACTGTTCGTGGCATTGAAGGGGCCAGCAGCGGAAATCCTACAGACGATTCCCGAAGGAGAGCGGAACAATTATGAAGCATTGATGGCTGCTCTAGAGAGACGATACGGAACTGAGCATAGGAGACAGATATACCAAATGGAGTTGCTGAACCGCTTCCAGAGGCCTGGTGAAACATTGCAAGAGTTTGCGTCGGATATTGAAAGGCTAGCACATTTAGCGAATGCGGATGCATCCGTGGAATACACTGGAAGGGTAAAGATTCAGATCTTTATAAATGGCATACGAGATGTGGAAACGAAGCGGGCTACATATGCGAATCCAAAACTAACATTTGCTGAAACGGTATCGCATGCTCTGATTCAGGAAACAGCGTCGCTTCTGTGTAAGCCAGTTTTCAAAGCACGCCGTGTGGAAGTAGAAAGGCCAGAGCGGGTAGACACAATTTTGGAAGCACTGTAGGGATCTCAACAGGAGAATGCCGGAGTTATTAAATGTTTCAAGTGCGGCAACCCAGGTCACATTGCACGTCATTGCGATCTTGGTCCTAATAGTTCCAACAATGTGGGTGGCCGTAAACGCAAAGCTGGCGGAAATGAGCAAGAGCGTGTCGAATGTAAAGAACGAAAACTTGCCCCGGCTATTGAATGTCCTGTGATATCTGTGTCGCAGATTGGAAGGAAATCAAGCAGTCTTACCATCATAGGGAATGTGGATGGTAAAGAGCGTGTACTGACTGTAGATACGGGGGCATCTCATTCCTTGATCCGATCTGATTTGGTCTACAGGAGAGTAAAGTCATTACCTGGAGCAAGGTTGCGTACGGTCACAGGCGAATATAATCAAGTCCAAGGCGAAGTGGTATGTGAGGTATTAATTAGAAAAGTCATGGTTCTACACAAATTCGTTGTGGCGGAGATCGTTGATGAAGTCATATTGGGAGTGGACTTCTTGGTTGACCATGACGTCAGGATCGATATGCGGAGAAAAATGATGCGCTATAAGAATCAGGGCATACCACTTAACTTAAGTTTGGAAAAAGGGTTCAGCAGTAATCGGGTACTGGTGGAAAAGACTCGACAAAGACCACGAAAGTCAAAGGCAAAGGTTGATAGATCGAATGGGCCAAATAAATCAAAACCAAAAGTACCTGCGAGAGAAACACTGGCATTGACAAAACCTAAAAGACGCAGGAAAACGAAGCAACGAATTTCCGAGAAAGAATGCGAGGGTAGTTTCAAGCCGGAGCGCACTACTGTTGTGAAATGTGGGAACGATACCGATTAAGCAAAGCAAATCCGTCCAGCGCAAGCTCTACGAAGTGGTTCATTGACCAAACAACAGAGTGTGAAGGAACGGCCCAGGGTAACGAGTAGTAAGAAGAAACACTGGCATGACAAGGACTTTAATTCGGAAGGTTTCTTGGCGGGAGATTTGGTAATGTTAAACAACCCTCACCGGCGGAAAGGTGTTCCAGCCAAATTTCGGTGCAGTTGGGAAGGCCCGTACAAAGTTGTGAAGAAGATCAGTGATACCATCTACCGCATACAAACCACTGGGAAACCACGGATTATAAGAGTGGTACATTTGGAGATGCTAGCGGCAGTTAGATCGGGAGATTTGTCTGATCGGGACGATCAGACTTAGGTGGAGGGCAGTGTCACGGATATTAGCATCACTAAGCTATACCATCACTAAGGCCATGCTAAGCGATATTTACGTCAATAATCAAATCATGTATACACATATATAAGGCAGCTGAGAGATGTCACACACAGATGCATTTACTTATACGCCTATGTGCGCGCGAGAGACTGTAAACTACAAACATTCACATCAATAATGCAATCTGTATGTATAAACGAATAAATAATTGCGTCTACACATATGTACCATGTACGAATACGAGCAGCGGAGAGTTAATGCGCAAACACATGCATATAGCTGAGAAGTTTGAGAGCTCATGGACAATGCTAGTAGATTCTGGAAAAATGCGAACGAGGAAACCAAAGGGTATAAAAGGCAACAGATGTAGAGGCGCTGGAATTCAGTTTGATTTGAGATTTCGATTAAGCGCTATCTAGCGAGCTATAGCAGAATTATTTTGAATAGTAGAGTTTCATTTGAACTATCAATCAGTTTGGTTATTAAGCTTGCTATTCGCTGCAAAGTATAAGTGTTATTGTGAAGTACTGTAATAAAGGCCATTTTTCAATTATTCAATATTGGAGTTATTTATTCAACAGTTTAGCGATACGAACTTAGCAGAGGGTTGCAAATAAAAGGATTTGCAAGTAAATTCGTTACAATATCAAGGTTTTCTATTACTTCTGTTGTTTTAGTTATTGCATTATGTTAATAGCATTATGCCGATTTAAAATTAATGATGGGTCGCATTGAAGTGTCCGGTTTATGGCTTTGGCAGCGCAATCAGTGGAGGAGCCGAAGATATGATTTGAATAAATGTATTAAAAGAGTTTTGATGACCCTTACATCACCAATTTTATTTATACTCCTTGGAAGATCCTAGTCTTTAGTATTGGTGATTTGTTCGGTGTGCTACTTATCAAAATCATATTGTGACGAATATTCGTATCACTAAGCGATACTACCATCACTAAGCCGATACTAAGCAGTATTTACGTAAACAAATCAATCATATCTACACACGTACATACAAGGCAACGGAGAGATACTCATAAACACATGTAATCATCAGCCGAAGTAGTACTCACATATACACACGCATTTGCCTATGCGAGAGGCTATTAACCACAAATACACACGCATATAGCTGGTAAACAAGTAGAAGATTATAGAGGGAGAAACAACTAGACATTTTTAGAAATATGCGGACAAGGCAACAGAGAGTATAAAAGCAGAGCAAGCTGATTAGTCAGTAATCAGTTTGATTTAAGCACGCTATTGTTTGTGAAGAATAAGTGTTATTGTGAAGTACTTTCAAAGTAGGCTAATAAAGACCATTTTGCATTATTGAATATTGGAGTTATTTATTCAACAGTTTAGCGATTCGAACGTTAGCAGAAGGTTTGGAATAAGAGGAATTTCCCTAAATTCGTTACAATATAAAACGTATTGAGTCTGTACAGACAGTTGTATTATATTTGTGAGTCTTTCAGTTATTACAGTCGTATTGCCTTAGTCCGCCTTCGTTGTTGCAAGGATGACGAAAATCGTTTCAATATACATCAGTTATCCAGTCGGAAAATTAATAAAACAAAATGAACCAAATTAATAGTATTTTACTGGCAAATTGGCTTGAACCTCTTCAGATATATATCGCCGCGCAACATTATTATATTTTTACTCGCAATTGGTAGATAAGAACAGCGAACGAGACTTCGAGACTATCTCAACACCAATTATTTTCGGAATTACTTCGCGACTATTTTGGAACCAATTTGGAACAATTTAAGGATCATTTAAGGATTATTTTAAGTATAATTTCGGAAAATCTTCGGAATCACTTCTAGGTTGTTTCGGGAAAATTTCACAAAACCGATCTACATATTTAAAAAATCTTATTTATGATGCTATTTGTTTGATATGAGATAGAGGAAGATTTACAGCGATGACAGGACAGGGCAAGGAGAAAGGTGATGAAATGGAAGGGGATAGTTATTGGGAGAGAGCGATGCAGATGGAAGGGATATAATATCGATACAACAACAACAACAACAACATATAATAGGGCGAAGGGGAGGGGATAATCTCAAGAGAGTGAGGTTGGGAGAGAGGGGTAGTGATAGTATTAAATATGGAGAAAGCAAATGGGCGCAATAACAGTAGGAGAGTATTTAGCATGAGCTGTAACTAAATAAAATGGATTTTTCAAATAAATATTGATAGCTACTTGTTAATAAATGAACTGACACGGAATAACAGAGGCCTGCTATTTACGTTATGATAACAGATTCTCTGAATGCATATTACATATATTCTTACTTTGTAGCTGTCATCGCCAATTGTTGCTCTATTCTAGCCTCTTCTTCCCTTAAGGCTTTCATATTTCGTTCACGGGTATCCGAATCTTCGTTCTTATGCTTAATTGAGTGCAAACGTAGCTCCGAAGCCAGAGGAAAGCCCAACGGACACAACTCACATCTATAAACATTTTTACCCAGATGAGTACGTAAATGTTGCACTTCCTCACTTTTGGAAGGAAAGGTGAACTCGCAGTATTTGCATTTGAATGGTTTTTCACCGGTATGATTTTGAATATGACGTCGAAAACTATGACGATGTATAAAGCTATTTAATCGTGACAAAATGAAAGGTGCAAATAAATTTAGATAAGTACATGTTGGGACGACGTTTATATAATAACTTACCTCATTCCACAAAAGTCACATTTATACGGCTTTTCAGCATTATGAATTAGTTTATGTCGTGTTAAAGCATATTTTGTTATTAAATCTTTACCACAAATTTCGCATTTGTATGGTTTGTCACCAGTATGGAGGCGCATATGACGTATTTGGTTATATATATTTGCAAAGCTAGTAAAGAGTGATAAAATTGAAAGTGGAAATAAATTGAGATAAGAATTTTAAGTCGCGATTTTTATGATAGCTTACCGCATTTCACAAAAGTCGCATTTAAATGGCTTTTCTTCACTGTGAATTATTTTATGTTTATTCAAATCAAATTTTCGTTCAAACCTTTTACCACAAATTTCGCACTCGTATTGTTTAATTCCTTCGTGAGTTGTTTTGGGTCTGGATATATATATTTATATAAAAAAAAAAAAACAGATCAATAAAAACAACAACAAACCTTGAAATAATTTATAATTTTATACATCCAGCGTATTTTAGCAAGGAATTCAAATTTAGGATATTATTATTATTATCATTGTTTACAAATAAATTTATAAACTATTTTTGATTAGGGTGCCTGGTTACTGAGATCATATGGTTGCCTGCAATTAAACATATTGGTATGTAGGCTAAATGTATATTAGGGCCGTTCCATTGGTTTATCGAGCTCTGGCTCTGGCTCAAATCTCATTGGAACGATCTGGATCAACTTTATGAGAGCTGGCAGCACTAATAAAAAACATCTGTTTTGTTGAAAATAAGTAGAAACGTACACAAAATTTTAAGATACTGATAGAATTATTAACATTTAAATAGTTTTGCACGTAAGCAAACTATTTATTTTCCTTACATCATCTTCAAGTTGTTTACTCTGTCATTGTTTTTGCTTTTAAATATGGCGAAATCTTGTATGTATACACAAATGTACACATATTTAGTTCAGGCTACAATGGCTCAACTATATGGTTCGCTCATCTCACCAGCTGATTTTATTTTTTTCATTTCACTGGAGTAGGGATTGTCAGGAGATGGCAAACTTAAAATGAAACCAACGAATTTACAACATTTTCTTACTACATACAAATGCTGCTAAGTTTTATGTTTTCACTCCATTCCATTCGTCTAACACCTACACGGTGATTTTGGCAATGTGAACAAAGGTGTGTTGTTGCTGTAGAGATGAGCCAACCATATAGTTGAGCCATGAGTGCTACCAACTCAAAAGTGGTTAGCTGTCAAAAAATCTACTACAGAAAACGAAACGAACAGAACTGCTATACGGATCAGAAATTGAACCAGATAAATATGAGGATCACAACGTTGTTGTTGCATTTGCATGTTAAATTTCTATCCTAATTCTAATTAAGATCGCCCTAAGTGCCGCCCCCCCCCCTGCCAAGATCTGCAATTTATAAAACTTCGGTTGAAATATTTTATGAAATGAATAGTTTAGCTATATATTCATTTCCAATTTCCATTTGTTTCGCTGTGGGTAAAATCAGCAGAAACAAGTAAGGACGAGACTGCCGAAGACTTCATACCTTTCATGAATGGGGCTGAACAATAATATTATCCCGTTCGTAATCTCCAAATAATCGGATGTATAAGATAAGAAATATATAGTGAACAGATGTACATACCTAAACGATTTTTAAGATAAATATAAAATAAAAAATAGGTAGGTACTTTGTGTGAGGATGCAAAGTTTCAGGATTTTTGTGGTCTGCATGTAAAAACTATGACTATGAATCACGTATTTCAACAATATATGACGTAAACATAACTATTTGATGAAATTTGTTGAAATTTGGAGCTTCTAGCCGTAAAAAAGGGGAAAAAATTACAGTTTATATGGGGTATATAATATATATACCACCGATCTCTATGATTTTTTCAGACACCAATATATACTATATACGTAAGCAAACGTTGAAATTTGAAGCTTAGCTGTTAAAATGGGGCAGAAATTGCGCACAGTTTCTTATCTGCACAATCGGTTGTATGAGATATATTCTATGTATATCACCGATCTCAATGATTTTTTCAGACAACAATATATGCTATACACGTAAGTATTTGGTGAAATTTGAAGCTTCTAGCTGTTAAAATGGGGATGAAATTGCGAAAATATATATATATATATACTATATATACCACCATATATATACTATATATACCACCGATCTTTATGATTTTTTCAGACAGCAATATCTGCTATATACGTAAGCATTCATTGAAATTTGAAGCCTCTAGCTCTTAAAATAGGGCAGTAACTACGAAAAGTTTCCTATCTGAACAATCGGTTGTGGGGATATATACTATATATACGACCGATCTCATCAATTTTTTCAGACAACAATATGTGCAATATACGAAAGTATATGGTGAAGTTTGAAGCTTCAATCTGATAAATTGAGGAAGATGTGCCAAAAATCCTCTTTTTCTGAAAAATCGGTTGTATGGAGGATATATGCTATAGTGGTCCGATCCGGTCGGTTCCCACAAATGTTTAATCGGACACCCAAATACACCCGCTCACCAAATTTTATCAAGATATCTCAAAAATTGAGGGACTAGTTTGCATACAAACAGACAGACGGACATGGCTAAATCAACTCAGCTCTTCATCCTGATTATTTCGGTATACTTAATGGCGGGTCTATCTATTTTCCTTTAAAGACTTACAATTTTGGGATTCGTGACGAAATTAATATACCATTTCATTTTCATGAAAGGTATAAAAATGTACCATTCTTGTATTTGAAGAAAGAATTTCGTACTTTTCGCTGAAATTTGGCAGCCTTGGTCACTATTTCATGATCACGGTTGCCACACCACATCTTTTTCTGGACGAAAATTCCTTTTGAAAAAACAAAAGAAGGACCAATATTTTTAAAATGTCACAAAAAAATTATTTATATAGGCCTTGGCGAATTTCACTTCCTACATCGCGTTAATGTGTCACTATTTGGCAGCAGAAATATGTACATTCACGCCAGGAAATCTCCATTATTTTGGGAATTGTGGCACGCTCTGACTTCTACTATACATAATTCTACATAAAGATAAAAATAAATAATAATAAAATTAAGTCAACCTATAGTACTTTGGGCAGCTTTTAGTAGTTGATGGAACCTATCTTCCTCCGGTCCGAAATTCGGTTAATGCAGCAGAAATTCTTTGAAAGTCGAGGGCTCGTACTTTATGAACAATCTGGAGAGTTGCTTAAATGTGGATAAACTTTTACTATTTTTCAGCTAAGATAACTAATAAAAATAGGTCTGACTTAGCCTAATTGACATATTTATAATGTTTCAAAACCTGTAAAAGAGCTTTCAATACACGACCCGAAAAAACGGAATAATAAGATATTCTTTCCAACAGGTTGTTTAGGGTTCACATGAAGCGTAAATTTTTCATGAAACATAAACTTTCTCATCAACATCAATAAAAAATTAGGGTTTTCCCAAAACAAAGTGAACACTTGTTATTTTCATCTTATAATTATTTAACCGGAATTTAGGCTTAACTTATTGCTTTTGCTGGTTCAAGACTGGCGGGGCCATGGTGTAGTGGTAGCGTTCTCCGCCTACCACACCGAGGGTGCTGGGTTCAAGACTCGCGCAAAAGCAACATCAAAATTTAAGAAAAAAATTCATTAAATTACAAAAAAGCATTTCTAAGCGGGGTCGCCGTCGACAGTGGTTTGGCAAACACTCCGAAAAGTTTCTACCATTAAAAACCTTCTCAGTGAAAATTCATCTGCCTTCCAAGTGCCGTTCGCAGTCGGCATAAAAAATTAAATCCCCGTCCCGTATATTTGTAGGAAAAACTAAAAAGGGGCAAGGTGCAAACTTGAAGAGAAGCTCATCCTAAATATTTTCTGAGATAAATCGCGTCAAGTATGTATATATTTCTTTTTATTTGTTTTTTATCACTGTTCAGGCCTGCTTATTCAGTCGTTAATTTGTCAATTTAGAAATGTCTGGCTCCGTCTTAAATGCTGTGATAATTATTTCTTGGTGCTAAAAAATCTGAGAACGTGCGTTAAGTGATCCTATTGCCCTACTATGAAAAAAGATATACACACATAAAAATAAGTCTTTTGTTTCATAGTTTTGATATCGGCTGACACTTCGGCCAAAAAGCCGCCTGAATATGCATTGCAATGTCATATCTTGGAGAAAAATCTATAATTTTGTTAATCGGTCTTGGTTTAAGTATATATTTTAGTGGCGCAAACATATCTATTTTTTTATCACTTTTGCTCTCGCCTCCGTACAAAGAACCAGACTGGAGGAAAAGTGGCCATCAGACCAAACCTTAACAAAAAGCACCAGTTTTGTATAAATGAATCGAAGTGGTAACCGTAGCCGCTATGCCAAAAGTACCGTTCTTCGAATCTGCTGTGAACAGTGTTGTCGTTGAGAATTTTCAAAAAGCGGTCAATAGGGATTTTACTTTTATGCTACACTTCCACAGAGAAGCGGGCAAGACCGCACCAAATTATACATTGAACTGATCCGTTAATGTCAAGCTCTTAGCAATGCACCTTTTAATTGAAATTTTTAACAGATATAAGCTGTAAATAAATTTAAAAGGACTAATAAAAATCTTTCTCTACATTAAAATACCCAAAAAACTATGGTCATATTCACAATCAATGTTATGGACAATCAGACCAATTCTAAATATTCTCGCGGAATTTTGTTCTCGCAGATTTTTTTTATTCCCGCGGAAAAATTCCTCCAATTCTGTTCTCCTAGGGAGAACAATAATTGGGGAACAGGAATTTCGAATTTTCGAAGTCAGCTGTTTTGTCAATTGAAATTTCGTTGCACATTTCTTATTTTGTTTAAAAGATTGAAAAGTTTAATTATTGTTGCAAATTTGTTGGAAATTAAGAAATAAAATATAAACAATGCACAGTATTAATTGCATTTCATGTGGTATTCACTGAAATTAGTAATGAATTGGTTCCACAGCAACATCAACAGCGGATCATAAGAAGAAGACGGCCGCATAACACAAATCTGCCGGAGTTGCCTGCTTTCGTTCAGCAAAGCAATTTTCTGGCGGCCAAGTTGAGTTGAATTCCTACTTCTTCATATGCCAAAATCTATTTAAGCCTTTTTAAAAAATCCTTGCACAATTTCTGGATGGCTGCATCAAATATGTATACCAAGAGCTCTACCGTTGCTTATGATATACTTTTCGACTTAAAATAACTATTGTGGTTGTTGTTGTTGTTGTATTAACAGTGAGAATATTGGGGTAGAATGTAAATACATATTTTAGCACAAGTTTGTACAAATAAGTGTTCTTTCTTAAAAGAACCAATTTCCTTTAACTATTTTGATGCATTCCCTTTAATTTAAATAGTGAAAAAACTCCTATGAAATGGTAGAGAAATCTCCCTCTCCCTCACATTCATAATACCTACTTTTCTCCCATAACCGGTTTCCGCTTTTTCGAACATTGTTCAGAATAGGAGGAAAGGGAGAAGTGAAAAAACTCACAAGGAATTTTTATTTAGAATACGAGGAATGGGAGAAGGGAAAAAACTCGCACGGAATTTTCGTTTAGAATTGGGCTGGATATGTCAAAAAAGCTGTGACCAAATTTGAAGTATAGGTAACTATATTTCGACTTTGAATACGCACCTTTATTTTTAAGTTATGGATTTCTTATAAATTCGAAAGGATATAATTTCTGAATCATATTTCTATAGATACTTCATAAAATAATCAAGGACATTTTTAATTTTGGTGTTTATGACAGGGTAAAATATTGAGCCCCAAAATAGTTCTAAAAATATTTGAAATAGTTTTCAAAGGAGCAAAATGTTCTAAAAAGGACGAAATCTCTACAAAGCGACACAAGGGCAACACTGTATGTATGTACATATATATTTCAAAAAATCTCTCTTTGATTGCCCGCAAACGTTCATGCAAAACCCCATCTGAGAGATGAATTCTAAAAATTCTTACTGAAAGCTAAAATTTTGCATGAAAACTCGCGGAAGTTTGGATTGTTGGTGTTATATAGTAATACATATTTTTATAAAAATATCGAAAATAATGAACGTCGAAGCAAAACTTAGTAAAAACTGGAAAAATCTGAGTGATGATGACTTGTGTAAATGAGTGTAGATATGTATGCGTGTTTGTATGAAAATTTTTAAGGTCACTTTATCTTACTTAAAAAGTTTACTTAAATCGCCTCCTCCCAAATCGTGCTGGAATCGCCCCTGCCTACATTCCACGCGGTCGACACCAATAAGCGCAATAGAAGTCGATCGGCCAATAACAAGGCCATTGAAGTAGGTTAATGAAACTGCGACGCAAGCAAAATTTTGAAGACACGCGCTGCCAAATGCAATCTACTGACTAATACTGACTCAGCGAACTGAGCCATGCACTAGGCCCTGGGGAGAGTGCTTGGGCAAAAATAAACAGTGAGGAGATATGAAAGATATTTTCTGTGGCTAAACAGTTGTATAAATAGAATTAAGTTTGAAAAAATTAAAAGGAATGATCACAACAGTGAAACTAAATCGACACATGTTTTTATTTTCTTACATGCAAGCTTTCGGCAACCTCACGGCTGCCTATTGAACGGCAGATCTCTCTGCCTTATACAGAAGACAGACTTAGATAAAATCACACACATCCTGCCACGGGACCACCACATTTGCATCATGTGTTCTGGAGTCAATGCAGTGTAAAAATATGATTGTGGTATTTTCCCGAAATGGTTGTTGTTGTTGTTGTTGTATTAACGATAAAGCCACTCCCCGAAAGTTTTGGGGAGTGTTATCGATGTTGACACTCCTTTGTCGGATATGGATCCGGTACGTTCCGGTAACAAGCACCATTAAGGTACAAGCCCGACTATCACAGAAACAAGGCTACAGCTGTTTCGATTATACATTGTAAATGTGCCACTCACAGGAGAAACGGCTTTTAAGATAATTACAAGGTATAATCGTCCTGATGTCACGTTGTTTAAATTAAAAATTGCTTCTAATGAGTGTTTTCATAGTACAATTAAAAGCAATGAGAACAATCCTACCCTCCAAAGCACGCCCGACCGGCGCGAGGTCGAAGCGTCGAGATCTAAAACAGCTCAGCTACAGAATAAAAATCATCAGCTGAGTACTATACATAACAGATAGAAATTACATAACAGTTATGGTGTTTTCTTTTCTACACGAAAATGTCGCCTTCACGCCAACCCTTCAAAAAGTTGTGTTCTGTTGTAAAATCAGCTTAGCCTCAATGGAGGGTTCATTATCTTTTCTCAACAACCTACCCCTAAAATGGCCCAAAATGCAACATTACTTGCCCTCGCTGCCATTGACGGTGCAGAAAACAGCTCTGTCAATTAGCTGATGAATCACACGAAGCTGAAGCGAATGTTAATATGTACGTATGTGTCGCATCATGCCTCACTCAAAAGCAATTTGCGATCACAGTTGACAGCGAACAACCACATGAACTGCATTTTTTTGTAAAAATGGTTACAATTTTTGTTCTCTTCAAGTCATGCAGGGTGGCACTGAACATTTTAAATGGCTATAATTTCACAAGGCGAAGTGAGAATCTTAAAAATGTTTGCCGCAGAAAGTGGCGACATTTTCATGTAGAAAAGAAATCACCATTAGAAACTATACATATACATACTACATTATTAAATATGTGAACATTTTTGGTGTATTTAATTTTTTTTTTACAGTTTTCTTTATGGTAAAAAGTGAATCCGTTATATCGTTAGCTTAATGTGAAAATGTGCTAAGTCACTTTTTACGAATTTTACAGGAGACGAAAAAAAATGAATAATTTTTGAAATAACCTTATTTTTTTCAAAACTGTGAATGAGGATACCTTAGTTGCAATACTTTTGAGCATTGTGAATTCATACAAGTGGCGAATGTTTGATAAAAGTTCACAATAGTAAACAGGTTCGATCACCTGTTCAATCACTGTTCGATTACTAAAATCATTTGCTCAATAGTGTTTTTCAGAAATTTTTGTAAACGATTGTACATTGCAATATTTACATATTGTAACGAATTTACTATAAATCCTCTTATTTGCAACCTTCTGCTAAGTTCGAATCACTAAACTTTTGAATAAATAACACCACTATTCAGTAATGCAAAATGGTATTTATTAGACTACTTTTAAAATAACACTTCTATTGCTCGACAGATGGCGTGCTTAATCAAAACTGATTATCGCGTCTCTACTGTTGTTGCCTTTTATACTCTCTCATTTCCTCGTTCGCATCTTCTAGGCTTTTCCATTCCAGAACTTACTAGTTAGTTATCAGCTACAAAATCACCAGCCACAACTACGTTTATAGCTTCTCATATGCGCGTGAGTAATACTCGCACAAATTATTGCCCTCTCTTGTGAGCACCTCAGATAAAATATATGCATGTGTTTGTGCGTTGCTTCTCCGCTGCGTGTACGTACATATGTGTAGACATAATGATTGAATTATTGATGTGCATTAAGTCACTGCTTAGCATCGCTTAGAGATGACGTACCCCTTAGTGTTGCTAATATTCGTAACAATATTTTAAAATGCTTGCGTAACTGGCTGCTCACATTTAATCTATTTACTAGATTTTAGAAATTAATATTAAAATGTAGTCTGATTTTCTGTATAGACATTTAAAAGAAAAGCTGATTTGGATTACAAATGGGCGGTTCACGCAATTTCAATTTAATATAGGCGAGCAAATAAACAAACCTTTCTTTAATTCTCTGGCCATTCGCAACAGCCGTTCTCCCTGTCAGCTATTATTTGACAGGTAGGTATGGCAATGGAGAAATAGAAACATTTTTCACTTGTATGAATTCACAATGCTTTTGAAAAAGATAAATAAAAATCATGTATGCTAACCCAGCCACTATTTTATGACTTAGCACAATTTCTGCACGGAAAACAAATTTTTCTCCTGACTTAGCACTTTTTACTCAATATGTTTGCCCATCACTCCTCCCCTTTAATCTTATAACTTTAAACGAGCAACTCTTGTATGTTTGTACGAACGATCTCGGGAACGGCTCAACCGATTTAAATGAAATTTGGCACAGAGATAATTGCCGTCATCCAATGAGTTTCTCGATCATTGAGAGACTTGAGAAGCAGATGTCATATTTTCGCACACGTGAAATGTGATAGGCAGATGGCACCGCTGTTTTTCATTTAACTCATACGGCGAAAGGCTAAGCAGCGACATCTATTTTTGAAAAAGTAGGTTTATTAAAGGCAGCGTTGCCAAACTAAAGACAAGTAATTAACAAATTATCTGGATCACAAATTGAACCAGACTTCTATCTGGATTTATCTGGTTGAAATCGTTGTTGTTGCATTTACATGCAAAATGATTTATCTGACTCAGGCTTTTGCCACCGGATCATGGCTAATGTGTCACCTTCTAAGGCTTTCAACGTAGGTGTTTCCACTCAGAATGTTTCACAAGGATGCCACCTATTCCAAATTTAAAAAAAATTGCATGAGATATGCCGATATGGATATCAACCGAAAGGTATTTCACTTTTACAATAGGGACATTTTTGAGTAAGGTTGCCACCTATTGGAAAAAAAAATTGCATGAGATATGCCGATATGGGTTTCAAACGAAAGGTATTTCACTCCGCATTACAATAGGGAAATTTTTGAGTGGGGTTGCCACCTATTCGGAATAAAAAAAAATTGCATGAGATATGGCGATATGGGTACCAAACGAAAGATATTTCACTCTGCATTACAATAGGGACATTTTTGAGTAGGGTTACAATTTAGGGTTGCCACCTATTGTAAAAAAAAAAATTGCATGAGATATGCCGATATGGGTTTCAAACGAAAGGTATTTCACTCCGCATTACAATGCGGACATTTTTGAGTAGGGTTGCCATCTATTCGGAATTAAAAAAAATCATGAGATATGGCAATATGGGTATCAAACGAAATGTATTTCACTCCGCATTACAATAGGGACATTTTTGAGTAGGGTTGCCATTTAGGGTTAGGGTAGTTAGACGAAATAGTACTCTACTTACTCATATTCTATTAAAGCTATAAAGAGGAACATTACAGTTAGAAATCATCATAAAAAATCTTACGTATGATTCGACTTAAGTTTCTTAATTTCACACACGCTAATAAAATTGAAATGCAATATCAAGGCACCGTGGCAAATTCCAGCAAAATATATTTAAATGCATATTTCTGGCAAATATGAAATGAATAATTGCAATTCCTCACAGATTACTATTAGAAAGATTTCTCACCATAGCAAAAAGATATCTCACCATGGTAATTTGCTACCGTTGAACACTAGAGATATGTATATGTTCAATTTGAAAACGACATCTAATCATTTAACTACTTACCAACAGATGGCGCTTAGGGAAGTAAGTTGACATTTAATTAAACTATCTGATAGTTGTCATTCATGAAATATACAAGTTTTTGGAATGTACTAAAATTGTGACACTTTCATTGTGTATAACTAAAAAAATATTTGAAATTAATAATTCGGCGCATGAAGATACTGGACCTAAATAACTTAGTTCTTGATTTCACTAATTATCATAACAATCCCTTATACTATAGGCTGGAATTACTCATTTCAAATTTTTCTTTCCAGTTCATTTTGCGGTTAGTGTTTGATATGTTTTTGAAATCTATTAATTAAGGAAATCAAATATTGGTAAGTAAAAATATATAATAATATGTACATAATAAATAACAAAAAAAAAAAAATGATGACATGTAGAACAAAGTATGTTATACGGCATACTCGAAGATTGCCGAGCAAAGCTCGGTCGCCCAGGTATTGATTGAAATATAACACTAAAACTATATATTTCACAAAAAATTCTATTTATTTGTCAAACTCTTTCTAACGGTTCTGATCTGGACCCTTTTACTCTAATATTTGACTCCAAACTCTCTTTTTGATATATGTATATGAGCGTAAAAAACACAGCAACAAAAACACAGATGAGCCATTTATGGTTTCCTCTTTTCGTCAGTTACTTAATGCCAACGAGAGATGTGAGAATACTTTTGAAATGAGAGTAATTTATTTTCCTGCTATGCGGTTGTTTGGGAACCGCAGACTACTTTGTTCCATCGTAATAACTACTTGGGAACCTCTGCGATATCGTCATTTGTCGGAAGTTATTCAACTCCTTCAACATAACATCATATTTAATACATAATAACTGCATAGCCTACTAAAGCTGTTGAGCGCTCACTAGCATGCATTTGCCTAATAACAAGCGTACATACATATTTATATATGTATGCCTATCCCTATGCATTGTACAGGTCTACCAGGTAAACCTGTACAATGTCCCTATGTACATACAAAGCGAATGCAAGTTCAATGCCAGCAGCATCATACGATTCTACCGCTACGCATTCAATTGTTAGAGTCCACTTATTGGTTCCAATATTTTCTATTATTTATTTTTTCTTGATTTCATTGTTCTCTAATTTCCTTTGTTAAACTCTTTACCTATGTAGTTTATTTAATAAGTAAATATACACCTTTTTGGTAATTGAAGTATTAAAGTAAAGACAGTCAATCATTGTTTACTATATAGTTTGGCAGCTTAAGTAGAGGTTATGTTGCGAATAGAGTGGAAGGCAGTGGACTAGGCAGCCGAATGTCATATAATGAAGGAATGGTGCTCGGAGTTTTTTCAAAGTTAAAAAAAAAAATGATAAAAGCTTTAATAAAAATAAAACTATTGTTTTAATAACAACAAAAACGCCTTATATATTCTATGTACATAAATTGGTAAGGATTATCTCACTTTAAAATTTGAGTTAAATAATCTAAAGTTTTTGTTTGAAACTGCGTCGAGAACTGTGCGTGTGAATGTGCGAATTTTCACCGATCAGCTGTTAGTTGCGCTACTTGGTAAAATTTACAATGCAGTCAATTTTTTGCGCTCATATGCATACCGACGCGATATTACCGTCGGTAAATCAATAAAGAGTTTAAAACCAGCAGAAAATACTAAGAGTTTTATTTTAAACGGACTTAGTGAAATCGGTTGCTGGAAATTAGCACACGGGCCAAGTATTGTGTTTATTGTTCGTTACCATTAAAAAATTTGGTCCTTCGAGCCGGATCGTGCGGATTCCGGTCTCTAATATCGATATTTGAAAACGGATTCGCGTGGGAATCAATCAAGTGCGAACGATAAAAAATAACAAAAACTGTGTATTTGCAAAAAATTTAATATTTCATTTGCAGAAAATCAATTAAAAGCTTGTGAATCGAATCAAGACAAACTTAATAGGTTATGTGAAAAAAACTACAGATATAGTGTAGTCGAGAAAAAAAATTTAACATTTCATTTTGGAACAAATTATCTAAAAACTAAACTGTGAAAGTGGCGATACTTTCTTATATCTAAATCATAAAACAAATACAAAAGCTGTGTTTTATTTGAGAAAAAATTTTACATTTCATTTGTAAATACCTAGTGCATTTGCAAAAAAAAAGAAAAATCATTTGAAACCTTGTAAAATAAATACAAAAAAGCTAACTGCTTTAAATTGTTAAAGTGGGGAAAAGTCTTATCTATGGAGATAAAATAGTACAACAATAATTCAATAGTTCATTTTTATATCAAAACGAAAAAAGTTAAGACGTTGCAACTTAGAGTCGTTCATTTGAGAAAAAATAACTAACTGCAAATAGTGAAATACCTACTTGAAATTTTTATAAAATATTTAAATTTAAATTAACAAAATGAATGCTTTGACGAGAAGGCGTGGTTGGGCTAAGGCAACCATATCCCGTGCATATGATGCAGCTCAAAATATTGAGGAGACAGTCAACGCGGAGCTCTTGGCAAATCGCTTACAAAAGCTAGAGCTAAGTTTTAGTGAGTTGTCTGAATTGAGCAAGCAGCTCTACGAGTACGAGGATCAAGAAGGGTTCGTAGATCCAGTAGACAATATACTGGACTACGAGGATAAGTATTTTACGGCTCATGCATTGCTGTCTACCGCACTGAAAGGCAAGACTCGAGACCTGCCAGGTGCGTCGAATGAAGATTCGATCAACAAGTTGGCTCGTCAACAAGCTGCTTTCCTCGAACGCTTAAATCGAACACAAAATATTTCGAATATCTCCGGTAGTTATCAAGATTGGCCCTCGTTCAGGGATTTATTTACGGGTGCCATCGATCAAAAGAATAATCTAACACCGACACAAAAATTTCATTATTTGAAGTCCTACCTAGCGGGAGATGCCTTGCAGCTGGTGAAGCATTTGGCGCTGACAGATGCAAATTATTTGGAGGCATGGAATCGTCTGACACAGCGGTATGATCGTAAACCGCTTATCGTACGATCGTTTATTCAATCCTTTTTATCTCTTCCTACTTGCCACACGGCATATGCGAATTCTTTGCGGAAAATAACTGACGGAGCAGATGAAGTCATTCGAGGACTTAATGCTCTCAACTCCAACCAACGTGATCCATGGCTTATCCACATACTTTTGGGCAAGGTGGATGATGAAACAAAGAAGGATTGGGCAGAATCCAGCGACGCTATAACGGAACGGACATTTGAAGAGTTGCTGCAATTTTTAGTTCGCCGATGTAATTCCCTGGAATCATGCCAACCTAGTACTCATTCAACAGGTCGGCGGGCTGCCGTAGCACATTTTGCAAATTCATCAAAAGTGAAGCACAATAATCAGTGTGTAATGCAATGCACAGATGTACACACCCTAACTCATTGCCCTAAGTTTAAAGCACTTGATGTTAATGCCAGACGAGTGACTGTGAAAAATAAGAAATTGTGCTTTAATTGCCTAGGTAGCTCCAACCAGTTTAACAAGTGTTTGAGCTCTGTGAAATGCCGTGTTTGTTCTTCCGCCCATCATACCTTATTACATTTTGAAAACAATGCCAAGCCGAAAGATTTAGAAAGACAAAGTGTAGCCAATGTTTAAAATGCAACAAGTAGCAAAAATAGTGCAGTTCAACTTATTGTGAGTAATCATACAATTCAAAAGGTCAAAATCTCGTCGCAAACAATTTTACCTACCGTTCTTGCTAGGGTGAGTGATAAATGGGGCACTGTGGTAAATTGTCGAATGCTGATTGACACTGGGTCAACAGCTTCATTCGTTACAGAAGCATTTGTTCAGTTGGTAGGCGTAGAGCGCAAACATGTCCGCGTTCCAATTGTAGGGCTATCGTCGAAAAGCGTCGGCAATACTCGAGGTCGTGTAGTTCTTACACTACTCTCTGCAAATAACGAAAATAATGTTGAGGTTGAAGCGCTTATTCTTCAGAAGCTGACTTCAATAGTACCACCTCAATCAATTCATTTATGCGAGCAAACCCGTAAGCAAATAAATCAATTATAATTAGCAGATCCAACTTTCGGAATTCCTGGTCCAATCGACATGATTCTTGGTTCTGATCAACTTTGGAAGATTTTAATGGGTGAAAAGATACAATTAAACAATCAAACTTTGACTGCTTTAAATAGTTTATTCGGTTGGGTAATCACTGGGTCATGTTTATCTGAGGCAGTGTGTCCAAGTCAGGTGTCAGTAAATCACGCGTTGGAAGATGTAGATTACCTGGTTCGATCACTTTTAGAAATGGATAGTTTCCAATCATCGAAGACTAAAATCACCGATCACGATCCGGTAGAAAGGTATTTTTCTTCAACAGTGCAACGAGCTGAGAATGGGACATATGTGGTCAAATATCCATTTAAAGCCGATATCAAACCCATCGATGACACTTTGCCGCAAGCTATTTCACGCCTTAATAGTATGGATGCCAAACTGCAACGTCAACCTGTGCTAAAACAACAATACACAGCATTTTTACATGAATATCTTGAGTTGGGACACATAGAATTGATTCCAGAGCAGCACTTTAATGTGAGTACTTCAAAACGTTTTTATTTAGCACATCATCCCGTAATTAAGGCTGACAGTTCCACAACCAAATGCAGGGTAGTTTTTGATGGTTCGCTTAAAGATTCCTCTGGGTATTCATTGAATGAGCGGTTACATATTGGTCCACCGATTCAACGCGATTTGTTTGGTGTCTTTTTACGTCAGCATCGGTATGTGTTCGCAACCGATATTGATAAAATGTTCCGCGGCATAAGGGTGCATCCAGAACAAACTGATTATCAACGCATTGTACTGAGGCATGAACAAACAGCTAAACTTCAACATTACCGATTGCTAACTGTTACTTATGGGCTTGCGCCGTCTTAAAAAATTGCGGAAGACTACAAAGCAGAATATCCCAATGCTTCACGCGTTCTTGAGCACGACGCATACGTAGATGACATACCCACTGGAAGCGACACCGTCGAAGATCTGATAGCTCTGAAGAACGAACTTATAGAACTCTTATCAAAAGCTAATTTTAATTTGAGAAAGTGGAGCTCAAATTGTTGGCCTCTGCTTGAGACTTTACCAAAAGTAATCTGCGAATTTAATCCAATTGCCATACACTCTCAAACATCTGAAACATCTGTAATAATTCTGGGGCTACATTGGAATCCGTTTAGCGATCAGCTATTTTTGAATATTGGTGATACTGTAATTGAGCCGAAACCTACGAAGCGAATGGTGTTTTCAGAAACTTCGAAGATTTACGATCCATTAGGTATGGTTGCACCTATTGTGGTTCTTTTTAAAGTTTTATTCCAGGAGTCCTGGTGTTACGGCCTTGGTTGGGATGACCCACTACCGGAGGCCTTATGCAAACGATGGTGCAATTATATGGGGGAGCTCCATCATTTAAAACAATTACAGATACCCCGATACATTTCATATCCTTCAAAGCCTGTGGAACTTCTTGGATTTTCAGATGCATCAACCGTGGCATGTGCGGCTGTTGTATACTGTCGCGTTCACGCTGAAGGCTCATACGCTATAAAATTGATAGCACCAAAAACGCGTGTGGCGCCGCTGAAACCAATATCGGTTCCAAGGCTTGAATTGAACGCCGCATTGTTGCTAACGAAGTTGATCACTCTCGTCAAGGAATCGTTAACTTTAACAATCTCAAATATTGTTTGTTGGACGGATTCGGAGATAGTTCTTCATTGGCTTTCCGCTCCACCGAGGAAATGGGCTACGTTTGTTAGAAACAGAACCGCAGAAATTTTAGACGTAATTCCCCGAAGCCAATGGAGACATGTTCGATCCGAAGACAACCCTGCTGACTGTGCCTCTCGTGGTATTCTGCCTACAGAGCTAATTGAGTATACGCTTTGGTGGTCAGGGCCCAGCTGGTTCGCACTGCCTGAACCATCGTGGCCTTCTAACACTAAATTAAATATATCGTCATCGAACCCGTTGGTACTCGTAGAGGAAAATCATAAGGCGGCGATAGTATTATGTGCCAACGAAATTGATAATCCGCTGTTGTTGCTAAGCTCAAAAATATCTTCTTGGTGGCGATTGATACGTATAGTCGCATATTGCATAAGATTTATCAACAAAAAACGCCGTCGTCGAGAGGGTTACAGTGACTACGAGCTCCAACAAGCTAGAATCCAATTACTAAAAGGCGCGCAAGCTCATGCATTCTTTAAAGACATTGATCAATTACAAAATTTACAACAACTACATTGCAAATCTACGCTGATCCGGTATTCACCATTCATAGACGAATCAGGTGTACTTCGGGTTGGTGGTCGCATAAAACATGTAGATATAAATTACAATATAAAGTTTCCGATTATACTACCTAAAGACGCCAAAATTTCGCTACTCATCGTAAGACATAAGCACGAAATCAATATGCACGCAGGTGTCGAAGCGACGTTCGCTCTTGTTCGTCAAAAATTTTGGATTTTGGGCTGCAGAAACTTAGTAAGGAAGGTCATATTTGGTCGCAAAACATGTTTCTTGCAAAGAAGAACAACCAGCACTCAACTTATGGGTAATCTGCCATCAGCAAGAGTTCAGCCCAGTCGGCGTTTTCTACATTGCGGACTTGACTACGCTGGCCCTGTACGCATAAAGTATTCAAAAACGCGAAATCCAAAAATTGGTAAAGCTTGGTTTGCCATATTCGTCTGTCTGTCTACTAAAGCCCTACACATCGAATTGGAGAGTGATTTAACAACCGATGCCTTTTTAGCTTCTTTTCGCAGATTTATTGCACGCCGAGGAAAGCCCAGTGACCTTTATTCCGATAATGGTACCACCTTCCACAGTGCAAAACGAGCTTTAAACGAACTTCAACGGCTCTCAACATTTCATGAAGATCGGGCAGAGGTGGCTCAATCCTTAGCAAACGAAGGCGTTAATTGGCATTTCATCCCACCCTCAGCACCACATTTGGGAGGATTGTGGGAAACTGGAGTACGATCTATAAAATTACATTTGAGATGAGTGATTGGAGACAGCTTACTTACGTTCGAAGAATACAGCACGGTACTATGTCAAATCGAAGCTATTTTAAATTCACGACCTCTGTGCAGCATTTCTGATACAGATCTCGATCCTCTTAATCCGGCACATTTTTAATTAGCTAACCGTATACATGTATGTCTGAGCCATCTGCTTTAACTACAAATTTTAACTTAAAGCAACATTGGCGCCATCTGCAGGCTATGGTTCAAGGCTTTTGGAAACGCTGGCATACTGAGTACTTAACCTCTTTACAACAGAGGAATAAATGGCAACAGTCCACTACTAATCTTGAAACCGGCAAACTGGTTGTATTGAAAGAACCTAATCTCCCACCATCAAAGTGGATTTTAGGACGCATCGTCGAGGTGCACAAAGGAGATGATGATCTAGTACGTGTGGTTACCATCAAAACGAGCAAAGGAGAATACAAGCGTTCAATTTCAAAGGTAGCGACATTGCTTTTCTAAACGCGTCGTTCAGGGGTGGAGGTATGTTTGGGAACCGCAGACTACTTTGTTCCATCGTAATAACTACTTGGGAACCTCTGCGATATCGTCATACGTCGGAAGTCATTCAACTCCTTCAACATAACATCATATTTAATACATAATAACTGCATAGCCTACTAAAGCTGTTGAGCGCTCACTAGCATGCATTTGCCTAATAACAAGCGTACATACATATTTACATATGTATGCCTATCACTATGTACATACAAAGCGAATGCAAGTTCAATGCCAGCAGCATCATACGATTCTACCGCTACGCATTCAATTGTTACAGTCCACTTATTGGTTCCAATATTTTCTATTATTTTATTTTTTCTTGATTTCATTGTTCTCTAATTTCCTTTGTTAAACTCTTTACCTATGTAGTTTATTTAATAAGTAAATATACACCTTTTTGGTAATTGAAGTATTAAAGTAAAGACAGTCAATTTTTTGCGCTCATATGCATACCGACGCGATATTACCGTCGGTAAATCAATAAAGAGTTTAAAATCAGCAGAAAATACTAAGTTTTATTTTAAACGGACTTAGTGAAATCGGTTGCTGGAAATTAGCACACGGGCTAAGTATTGTGTTTATTGTTCGTTACCAGCGGTTTATATTGAAAACGCGAAAGTATAAACGTCTAGTGGTTTTAACTAGTGTCGATAATTAAAAACTGCACCAAATTTTAAACAAAACGAAATTAGTTAATATTTAGGGAGCTCTCTAACAACATAATTAGTTCCTATGTCATAAAAATTGGATTCATTGCATGTCCGCCTTTCGGGTTTGTTGATGATGTTCTATGCATGGCCGACTCTATATCTTGTAACATGAAGTTTGTGGATGTAAAGCGAAGAAAAAAGTTGAGATATTGAAACTGTTCAATGTCAGTTCGGCAATACTGTCTCCGAATATGACTTGCGTTTACCATCACCGCTAGAGAGGTTGAGGACGCCATTGGTCGCGCTAAACCATCCAAAGCAGTGGGCCCAGACGGCATAGCCATGCCGATGCTTTAAAACCTAGGGAAAGAGGGTTTCAAATATTTAGCGCATGTCTTCAACCTGTCTCTTTCCACCATTGTCATACCCGAGAAATGGAAAATGGCCAAGGTGGTCCCTCTACTAAAGCCTGGGAAACCAGCTAACGTAGGTGAGTCATATCGTCCGATATCTCTCCTATCGCCAGTGGCAAAGACGCTTGAAGCCATTTTGCTCCCTCATTTCCAAGCACATTTGCAGCTAGCCCCTCATCAGCATGGCTTCAGAAAACTCCATAGCACTACCTCCGCGCTAAATGTCATTAGCACCCAGATAAATTGCGGTTTGAATCAATATCCCCACCATAGAACAGTACTCGTAGCGTTAGACCTATCAAAAGCTTTTGATACGGTCAACCATGGCTCGTTACTGGAAGACCTGGAAGGGTCTACCCTTCCCCCATGTCTTAAAAGGTGGACCGCAAATTATCTGGGTGGTCGGCAGGCATCGGTGCAATTCAGAAACGAAACATCAAAACAAAGGAGAATTAAACAAGGGGTGCCACAGGGTGGTGTCCTATCCCCGCTTTTGTTTAATTTCTACATATCTAAGCTACCTTCACCACCGGAAGGAGTCACAATCGTTTCCTACGCCGATGACTGCACAATAATGGCCACAGGCCCAGGCCCAAAGATCGATGAGCTATGCAATAAAATAAACGGCTATCTCCCTGATCTCTCCAGTTTTTTCGCCTCGCGAAACCTGTCATTGTCACCGACTAAATCTTCCGCGACCTTATTTACAACATGGACGCCCCAAATGTCGACCATATTGAACATCCACGTCGATGGCACTACGCTACCGACTGTCCTACACCCCAAAATCTTGGGTGTGACGTTTGATCAGGATCTACATTTTGGTGCGCACGCAACCGCAATTGTTCCAAGAATTCAGAGCCGTAATAAAATCCTCAAATCCCTTGCTGGCAGTACCTGGGGAAAAGATAAAGAAACGCTCTTGACCACATACAAAGCAATTAGCCAGCCGATCACGTGCTACGCGTCACCCATATGGTCGCCAAGCCTAAAAACCACCCACTGGAAGAAACTACAGGCCTGCCAAAATACTGCTCTCAGAATCGCCACGGGCTGTCTTCTTATGTCCCCAGAACACCATCTGCATAATGAGGCGAGAATACTCCCCATCAGGGAGAGAAATGAGATGCTGACCAAACAGTTTCTGTTGAATACCCAGAAACCTGGGCATCCAAACAGACATCTGATTGACGAACCAGCACCGCCTAGGGGCCTAAGGAGTCATCTCCGTAAGCATTTTGAGGAAATACGGCACCTGAGAACCCAGCCGTATGAAGCGGAAAAACACAAGCAGGTCCTTGGTGAACTCCATAGACAGGCGTCGGACCTTTATGTCGGGAATTGCCCGGCGAATCCAGTACTTGAAGAAAAATATCCAGAACTCGCAGAAGAGGAACGCATACTCCCCAGGGAAACGCGTGTCACTCTTGCTCAACTTCGTTCTGGATACTGTAACAGGTTAAACTCTTACCTATCCAGAATCAACCCCGACATACAAAATGTATGCCCTGCTTGCAATGTGTCCCCACATGACACCAACCATCTCTTTAATTGTAATGTGGAACCATCGCCTCTAACACCCCTTTCCTTATGGTCCACCCCTGTTGAAACGGCAAGTTTCCTTGGACTCCCGTTAGAGGATATTGATGACAATTTGTGATCGGTCGCGGCTATTAGGTGGGGCGAGCTTTGCTACAACAACAACAACAACATGACTTGCGTTTACGGTAACAAAACTCTAAAAAATTTACTTTATGAATGTCATATTATATTCTTACCTTGGAGCTTTCATCGCCAATTGATTCTCTATTTTAGCCTCTTCTTGCCTTAAGGCTTTGATATTACGCTCACGCGTTTCCAGATTTTCGTCTTTATGCATAGTTTGGTGTAAACGTAGCTCCGAAATTGTAGGAAAAGCTAACGGACATAACTCACATCTATGAACATTATCTCCCAGATGAGTACGTAAATGATTCGCCAGTCGAGTTTTTAAAGCATACGCCCGTTCGCAGTATTTGCATTTAAATGGTTTTTCATCCGAGTGACAGAGCATATGACTACGTAGATATGAGGCTCGAACAAAGCTTTTTGAATAGTGACAGAATGAATAGTTGCAATACATTGAGATAAGGCCGTAGTCTTTAAGACAACTTACCACTTTTCACAGAAGTCACATTTATGCTTCTTTTCATGATTATGAACTAGTTTATGTGTTTTCAAATCATTTTTGTAAAAATTCTTTCCACAAATATCACATGGTTGTCGTTTGAACTTTTCATGACTTTTTCTGTGTACCAACAAAGTTTCTTTACAAGAAAAATTTCGCGAACAGGCGGAACATTTATAAGGCTTATCTCCATCGTGACTACGACGACGCATTTTTAGATTGCTGCGTTTAATATGTATGTATATGATTAACAAAAACAAATGATTTATATATATATCGAGGGCCAAGTAAAATATCACCGTATCTTAGATGCTAGTTCGAAAACGTCCTATCCCAACATTTATTTCCAAAACCCCTACCTTGCATTTTGTTTCATAAACGCACTATCTATTTATAGATTTATTTAACAAAGAAAAATGTGTTGCACTTATAACACTACATATCTCTTTTCACAGGACATCATAGCGAAAAACACGAAGGTGGAGTGTATCTGGCTGTGCCGAAGACCTCATTCGTTTCATGAATGAAACTGAAATTTTAAAGCTTCACAAAATCCGAACCATCAGTTGTATGGGATCTACATATATTATATACACGACCTGTCTTAAGGATTTTTTTTAACAATAATGTATGCCTTGTATATAAGCATGCCGTAAAATTTCAACCTTCTAGTGCTTAAAATTAGAAGAAATGGCAAAAACATCTTAACTGAACAATCGGTTATATGGGATATATATTACCGATGTTAAAATTTTTCTAGACAACAATGTATGTCTTCTATGTACTCAGCAGAGAAACCGATTGTATGTTCGATATATGATATAGTGGTCGAATCCGGTCGGTTCCACTAAATGATTAATCAGACACCCAAAAATGTCGGCCGAATTTCGTCAACATTTCTTACAAATTGAAATAATGCTATTATAGCAGGTTTTCGAAATCAAGCGGTTTAGGGCGTTAGAATATACCCGCGGTTGGTATGCCTGTCGTAAGAGGCGACTAAAATACCAAATAGCTTTAAATGGGGTTGTGTAGCGCAACTCTTTCAAAGGGGTTGCCAACGCATTATATAGCTTCTGAATTAGGTCATTATGCATTACAATTTTTAGATAGGGCGATTATGAAAAAGATTCTGAAGTGAGGGGTGCTCAAATAAACTGATACGCTTTTCAAAAGTTTGCTATGATATGGCATTTTCAAAACGGCCAAGAAATGGCAATATTCCACTGAATATCGTCGCCTCGGCAGTAAAGGTTGCTAGCTACATTCAACAAAATGAAAACCCCAATTTTATTAAAACCATACGCTACCTAAAAGTCTCGAAAAGTAAATGAGGTATTCACTCAAACAGGGTTATCACGTTATCCGATAATATCTTTTATCCAGTATACAAAAAAAGTTTTCTCGAGATAATAAATAATTTTTGATAATATATCCTGTTAATCAGGATGACGTAATACCACTATAGAAAATCTATTGAGTAAGTAGATTTATTTAATTTATTTTGGGAGTAGGGTTTATTAATATTTAGCCTTCTCTAAGCTTTTTGTATTTGTATTTATTTGTAAATTATTTAACAGTGCTAGTCATAAATAGTATGAGCTATAAAAATTGAACATTTATAATAACAAATTAAATTAAATATAACAGATAATAGTTAAATATTTATGTATTTTTAGATATAAATCTTAAAACTAAAGAAAAGTAATTAATATATATTAAAAGACAGCAGCAGTGACGATAACCTTTCGCTGATTATAGATAGACTAGTATTTAACAAATAAAGAAAGAAGACACAGAGAAAGGAAAAGGGACTTAGAAATGAACATTTAACAACAAAAAGTTGAGGTCCAGTTTAAGAGTCGTTAAAAAATGATGCTAGCTCTTTTTTGAAGTGCAGAGCATTACTCAAGAGTCGGGGACTTGTAGGTAGGAAGTTCCAAAGACGTATTACAGTAACAGAGAATTGGCGTTCAGAGGTTAGCGTGTGGTATCTAATGAGCGTAAGAAGAAACAGATCTTGATGATTGCAGAAAAATAAGCTTACGATATAGATAGTCAGGTTCCTTCGTGTATATCAATTTATGGAGGAAGGACAGTGTTTTGACTTTTAAAAGATTTTCGAAAGAAATGTTTAGCAACCTTTCAGCATGTTGTGATAAGTGATCAAGTCTTTTCAACCCATAAACATATCTAGCAATGTTGTTGTAAACAACATTTAGTTTGTTCTTGCACATATAGTCACAGTTTGAGTAAATCTCACAACCACAGAGTAGCGTAGGTATTAAGTACGCTTTAGCCAGAAGTAGTCTTATGCGCAAAGGCGTGAAATACTGTGTTATTAACACAGTGTGTTAACCATAATGTACACTTTTCCAACCGTTCTAAATATATGGTCTTTCCATGTCAATATTTTGTTAAAAATTACACCTAAGTTTTTCGCCGTATCTACGTATTCTATAACGGAATTGTCAAACACTACATTCTCTAAATGATTAGTGGGAAAAGACCTTCTATGAATAACAATATATTTTGACTTATTCGGGTTTATACATAAGCCATTCATAGTAGCCCATGAATATATTTGATTCAAATCGTGGTTTAAGTTACTTATGCACAAGCTAGTTTGATCGCGAGGACAACCCTACTTCAAAGCAAATTTCAGCTAGCCTGCCATCAGCATGGCTTCAGAAAACTCCATAGCACCACCACCGACTAAATGCCATCAGCACCCAGATCAATTGCGGTTTAAATCAAAACCCCCACCAAAGAACAGTACTCGTTGCGCTAGACCTATCAAAAGCTTTTGATACGGTCAACCATGACACGTTACTGCAAGACCTGGAAGGGTCTACCCTTCCCCCATGTCCTTAAAGATGGACCGAAAATTATCTGGGTGGTCGGCAGGCATCGGTGCAATTTAGAAATGAAACATCAAAACCAAGAAGAATTAAACAGGGGGTGCCCCAGGGTGGTGTCCTATCCCCACTTTTGTTTAATTTCTACATATCTAAGCTACATTCACCACCAGAAGGAGTTACTATCGTTTCCTACGCCGATGACTGCACAATAATGGCCACAGGCCCAGGCCCAAAGATCGATGAGCTTTGCAACAGAATAAACGGCTACCTCTCTGATCTCTCCAGTTTTTTCGCCTCGCGGAAGCTAGCATTATGGACGACTAAATCCTCCGCGACCTTATTTACAATATGGACGTCCCAAATGTCGACCATTTTGCACATCCACGTCGATGGCACTACACTACCGACTGTCTTACACCCCAAAATTTTGGGTGTGACGTTTGATCAGGATCTATATTTTGGTGAGCACGCAGCCGCAATTGTACCAAAAATCCAGAGCCGTAATAAAATGCTCAAATCTCTTGCTGGCAGTACTTGGGGAAAAGACAAAGAAACGCTCATTACCACAGACAAAGCAATTGACCAGCCGATTGCATGCTACGCGTCCCCTAAAAATTACGCACTGGAATAAGCTACAGGCCTGCCAAAATACAGCTCTCAGAACCGCCACGGGCTGTCTTCTTATGTCCCCAGAACATCTACATAATGAGGCGCGAATACTCCCTATCAGGGAGAGAAATGAGTTCCTAACCAAACAGTTCCTGTTGAATACCCAGAAACCTGGGCATCCCAACAGACATATGATTGACGAACCAGCACCGCCTAGGGGCCTAAGGAGTCATCTCCGTAAGCATTTTGAGGAAATACGGCACCTGAGAACCCAGCCGTATGAAGCGGAAAAACACAAGCAGGTCCTTGGTGAACTCCATAGACAGGCGTCGGACCTTTATGTCGGGAATTGCCCGGTGAATCCAGTACTTGAAGAAAAATATCCAGAACTCGCAGAGGAGGAACGCATACTCCCCAGGGAAACGCGTGTCACTCTTGCTCAACTTCGTTCTGGATACTGTAACAGGTTAAACTCTTACCTATCCAGAATCAACCCCGACATACAAAATGTATGCCCTGCTTGCAACGTGTCCCCACATGACACCAACCATCTCTTTAATTGTAATGTGGAACCAACGCCTCTAACACCCCTTTCCTTATGGTCCACCCCTGTTGAAACGGCAAGTTTCCTTGGACTCCCGTTAGAGGATATTGATGACAATTTGTGATCGGTCGCGGCTATTAGGTGGGGCGAGCATTGCTACAACAACAACAACAAGCAAAAAACACAAGCAGGTCCTTGGTGAACTCCACAAACAGGCGTCGGACCTTTATGCCAGGAATTGCCCGGTGAATCCAGTACTCAAACAACAGTACCCAAAACTTGCGGAAGAGGAACGCATACTCCCCAGGGAAACGTGAGTCACTTTGGCTCAACTTCGTTCTGGATACTGTAACAGGTTAAACTCTTACCTATCCAGAATCAATCCCGACATACCAATGTAGGGATTCAAGGGGCTGTGTAGCGCAATATATAGCTTCTCCAACCCAATTGTCAACCTCACCTTCGAGCGGCGAATCCCGTTTCACTAACAGACGAGGCTCTGGCGACCCCAAGCTCCTCATGGAACTTGGGGGTAGGGAGGGAGGGATGGCCTGAAGGTTTAATGTGGCCATATAAATCGTTCCCGAGATGGTCGGGCCAGCACCTTAATGGTGCTGTGTTATCGGAGCGTATCGGATCTGTATCCGACAAAGGACCATCACATCGATAACACTCCCCAAAGCCTTCGGGGAGTAACTTAATCGCTACAACAACAACAACAACAACAACAACAACATACCAATGTATGCCCCGCTTGCAATGTGTCCCCACATGACACCAACCATCTCTTTAATTGTTATGTGGAACCAATGACTCTAAGACCCCTTTCATTGTGGTCCACCCCTGTTGAAACAGCAAATTTCCTTGGACTCCCGTTAGACGATATTGATGACAATTTGTGATCGGTCGCAGCTATTAGGTGGGGCGTGGCATTGCTACAACAACAACAACAACATCACGTGGACAAAACATATACATCTGCACATCATCAGCGTAGATATGAATATTACAGTACTGAAGGACATCGGGTAAATCATTGACATACAGAACAAATAACAGAGGACCCAGGATAGAGCCTTGAGGGACGCCTCTTAAGACATGTAGGAAGTCAGACTTTTTACCATCTATACATACTGCTTGAGTCCTATCGCCAAGATATGATCTTATAAGATGATGCTCTTACTTTTTATTGATATTTAACATATCTGTTTATTAAAAAAAAAATAAATGTAAGGCGCGATAACCTCCGAAGAGATCTAAGGCCGAGCTTGTCTTCCAATTTGCGTCGTGCTCCTCTTGATTTTCCCTACAAATTGGCCGGACGGGACCTACATGTTTTATGCCGACTCCGAACGGCATCTGAAAAGCAGATGAGTTTTCACTGAGAGCTTTTCATGGCAGAAATACACCCGGAGTGCTTGCCAAACACTGCCGGGGGCGACCCCGCTTAGAAAAAATTTCTTCTAATTGAAAAATCTTATTTCTAAAATTTTGATGTTGCTTTGCCTGGGAGTTGAACCCAGGGCATACGGTATGATAGGCGGAGCACGCTACCCATCACACCACGGTGGCCGCCTATCTGTTTATTGAGTGAAAGAATTTAGCAACTTTTACCGCGTTGGCAATTATTCAATGCAAAGATTATACGAGTTATATTGTAAGGAGCCATACCGGTTATAAAGAAACAAATCTATTAATTGAGAAACACATATTATAACATAGTAAACTGTACAATATAATCCAAATTATATCTACCTCATGGATATTTGTAGCTCCTCGGGTTCTACAGACAATTCATTATCTTTTTTCATACAGATTGTTGAATGCATTGCGTCATGGTCGCTATATTCAATGGTGGGCTGATCACCTTCAATCGGCTCGTTTTTAATAAATTCGCTTGGCTCGCCTTCCGAATTTTTATCTTCCAATAATTTGTCTATGCTTCGTAAATGTAAAGTAGAATTTACTTGTACTTCTTCTAGTTTAACTCCAGGCTTTGTAGCAGCACGATGTGGTTGTTGAATTGTATGATATAAATTTTGAATGGAGCTATCTGTGTTAAAATTGTTCTCTGGATTTGCACCTTCTTTGTTTGTTTCTGTTTCGACTTCAATTGCTGGCTCCACCATCGTCGAAATATTTAAACCAGTACGTTTTTTAATAAGCAATTCACGGATATGTTTTTCGGATTGTACACACATTTGCTGGAAGTGATATGCGCTTAGTAGTTGCTGCAGGCATTCAAAACAAATTTTCTTCGGCAGCTCGTCACTTAGCTGCGTGCCAATTTGTGGTATTGTATTGGATATCAAGTCAACTATTCGCATAGATCCACATTCCTCGATCTCATCGACTATATATTGCCATTGTTTTTGCGTTTTAACATCATTGTCATACGAGGACCCGTTTACTTCATTCATACAAGTCCGGCACACGCAATCGAAATATTGGTCACTTGTATCCATTCTAGCTGCTGAGTTTGTTATATCCCTAGTCATATACTTTTCTAAAAAATGATGGAATTCATTTACATATGTAAGAAAAGTCCAATCCCGCTTAAGAACAAATTTGCTGATTTTACCACACTATCGATAGTTTTATTTTCGGAGAAACATCGATTTTTTCTTTCGATAGTCAATAGTGTCAATTCACCACCACATACATTATATAATGATAGAAGGTGGCGGAACCCTGCAAAAACGCTCCACGTCAGTTGACTAGTCATTTGACCGTCATTTTGCGGTCACGCCCCATATTAAATTTTGGTCACGTTTGTTCACACGTCGGTAACTTTTTTACACTTTTTTCCCATTTCGTACCTATTTATGTGATTGTGCATTCCGCTCACACTTATAGGATGTGAGCATATTGTTACGGTCTGCTGCTACGGTCTACGGCTACGATCCACTTGGGAGCGTGTTCACGCGAACACACCTAGCGATGTGGCGAAAGTTGAGATAAAAAGATATCGAAAAACAAGAAAAAGACAGACCGGCGATCACTAGCGAAAAAATTGCATGCGTTTCCGGGCTTAAAAACGAGAAAGGTGGAAAAGTTTTGTGAAGCTAGAAATATAGAAGACATCCATATTTCCTTTTTGCTTCACGACAACGCAAACGAAGAAATATTAGAAAAGCTACATTCACCGAAACAAATAAAGAAAAGAAGCGACATTTAAAGCCGACGGCAGTGAAAAACTTATTAATTGCACACTGCTTGCCGTTTAACTGAGTCCCACATTCTTATCGACCAACTACCCGGTCAGCACATTGGACATTTAAGGAACATTTAACGAATCTTGCTGATACGACAGCATCGACAAGTCCGAATCCAAATAACAACCTTTTAGTAGTACAGGGTCAAGCGAATTACTAGAAGACTTTTAAACCAACACCTCCGCCTCCAGGGCCAGCAGTACGCTGCAGCGTAATACAACGAACACCCAATTAGCACCAAGTCATCCAGGTCGTAAAAGTAAACACGAAGTTTTTATTGTCACCAGGTTCACTCGAACAACGAGCGCAACAACCACCAGGCGGTACCACCGACTCCAATATTACTAGCGCATCCTTATTAGCTGCGTTCATACCGGCTATAACAATACTAGCACAACCCTTATCAGCTACGACCAGATGGGCTTCAATAAACCAGCTACAATGACAATCACAGGGCAGCGAATATAGGCCTGCGGCCAGTCCAATTGCGATAACGAACATCAGCGGTTAAGCGGTGAGTTCGTTCCAATACTGAACTAAAATTATGTATTTGTAGCCTTATCCTTGTCTTTTAAAATTATATTTTTGACTCCGCAACATTATATAATGTCAATATACCAACATACTCAAGTTTAAGGCTATCACCCTAGTGTAGAATTAAAGCGAATGTGAATACGAATGCAATATGCACAATGACCAAAGGAAATGAAAAGTTTAGAAAAAAAACGCAATTCTTGTTGTATGTTCAAAATTGTTGCATACAGAAAAAAAATTACCCAACAAAAAAACAAAGCATATTTTAATGGTCATAGGTGTGCAATTGATACTGCCTGTGAAAAAAAAAGTGTTTCAGGTATTAAAAATTTGCTTTGCGTTACGGTAGAATTTTACCATTACATTTTTTTTAATTGATGCAATCGTTGCGAATATGATTTTGGAATGAGCAAAAGTGTTGATATTGTTTCGGTAAGGAATAAAGTTTTATTGGTAATTCAAGTTCAGTTGCATTATCAGCTAAAATGCATTAAATCTATATTAAGAGACGCAAATAACAAGTAATGCGGATTAGCTTTCATTATCAAAACAAAAACTTCTTTTGTATACATTTTTTGTTGACTGAGTGAACTAAGCCCGAAACAATACCAACCCTGACTGTTACATGTAAAACAGTTTACGTTTCACTTGAACGAGTAAAACGATCTCATTAATTGTACTATAAGTTTAAAAGGTTCATGCTTTACCTTAACCTGTAAAACAATTTCGTTGAGTTCACAATAAATTTAAAAGTTCACGTTCTACCTGAACAGGTGTATGACTCCCGTAATTTTTCCATGAATTTAAAAGCATACGTTTTACTTGAACTTGTGAAACAATATTTTTTTGAGGGGTAGGATTTACCCCAAGTTTAGTCCTAGTTGCGTTTATAATAACGTTCCTAGTGCATAGTACATATTAGTGTCATTATACTATGTGTAATACCACCGTGGTGTGATGGTAGCGTGCTCCGCCTATCACACCGTATGCCCTGGGTTCAACTCCCGGGCAAAGCAACATCAAAATTTTAGAAATAAGATTTTTCAATTAGAAGAAAATTTTTCTAAGCGGGGTCGCCCCTCGGCAGTGTCTGGCAAGCGCTCCGATTGTATTTCTGCCATGAAAAGCTCTCAGTGAAAACTCATCTGCCTTGCAGATGCCGTTCGGAGTCGGCATAAAACATGTAGGTCCCGTCCGGCCAATTTGTAGGGAAAAATCAAGAGGAGCACGACGCAAATTGGAAGAGAAGCTCGGCCTTAGATCTCTTCGGAGGTTATCGCGCCTTACATTTATTTTTTTTTTTTTAATACCAAATTGATGTTCTGTTAAACTCAAAGTAAATCTAATACAACAACCTATTAATTTTGTAAGGGGGCCCCAATTATCAGAAGTTGTATCCAAACTGTACAGCCCTAAGATAGATTTGTGAAAAGAAAGGAGAAAAGGGCATTTAACCAAATTTCTACAAAAAAAAAAAAGATTTTTTTTTATTACACATATAGTATAGTAGATTATAAAACAAACCAATTATTATTACTTTCAATGGACCGTCGCAAAACGCGGCTCACAATAAATTTTTCTAAAAACTTACAAACAGGAATAGAGTTCCTCTTTAATTAGGCTCGCATTTTCGATTGCTATATTTTTTTTATAAAATTATTTATAAGCTTAAACATATTCAAAAACCTTGCAGTAAGAACAGAAAAAGAAAGCTATGTTAGTAATAATGAATATTGAATAAATTTGTTAACAATATGGGAATGCTGGCATCATTATTGATTTAGAAGGCACGTAGGGTGATCAGGTAAGGGGCCACCGGAATTTTAGGTGCGACGGTGGCCATGGTTTTTGAGGGTGGGCTAAGCACCGGGCGTCGCAACAACACCCACGGCGCCCCTCTATATATTCGGCCCTTTTTGTTTATTTTCCTTTTGGTTCTTTTATTTTATTTTCAGCAGTTTTTTTTTGAATTTTGATTTCAGAGTAGTAACCGGTCATGTCCGGTTCGGTAATTTTTTTTAGCGTCAGTTTTTTTTTCAATTTAGATTTTGAATGCCAACGGTCTGTCCGTAACATCCGGTTCGGCCGGATGTTGTTTTATTTTGAATTTCAAGCGTTTTGAGTCGGCCTCTGCGCTTTTTGACAGCTAGTTTTGATAGGCATGATAGGAACTTTTTTTCTATTTATGGCGCAGGAACAGTAAGGTTGGCAAGGACCCGCCACAGCCGACAATGACTAGCCACTGTGCACCACAAAATCATGCCGACCGCCTTCCTTACTGCTTCCATCGTAAATGCGGTTTTACTGTGGTTTTACCATTTATATAACCGCCATATAACTTGAATTTTACCTGCTGATTTACTTTACATGGAGCAGCCACATGAATAAAATACCAACCAAACAAATTGAATTTTCAATATTTATTTTAAAATATAATAACCAAACATAACATATGATATAAGAATATATGAGGCCCCTAGATGCAAAACTAGATAGGTATTTAAAAATTTTTAAATATTTAAATTTCGACAATATTGCCTAGCCAACATTCTAAAAACCGTTATTGAAAATTCATAGCAATTTTAAAAATTTCAGCTTTTTTGTGCTTTTCTAAGTTTTAAATATCATGGATTAATCTGGTTTCGCATCTTGGAGCCTCATATATATATGAAATTGCAAATTAAATTAATACATTTAATATAAAAAGGCGGTAAGTACTTTAATAATAACATAAAAATATATTAATTGCTTTGAGCTATATTGCTGCTGCAGCTAACTTTATATTTGGACAATTCAGAAGTGTGTTATATTCATGTAAAATTTGAGTTGTTTCCATGGTTGCGAATAAAAAATTTGATTATTTGAATCAATTTAAGTCTACAACTTAAAGCTTAATAGAAATTCAGATTAGGTTTACCCTTTTTTCAGATCAAGAATATTCAAAGGTGTCGTGGAATCCGATTGCTGTCGTAATTGAATTTGAAAGTAATAAAGTAAAGTAAAATATGAATTTAAAAATGTAGGACTAGTAATTGAGTCAGACTTATTATTGTTCTAAATCTAATCATTCAAGCAATAATTCTGCAACCCTTAGCAGAAGTATTGATTGGTTTCAAATCTAATTCCAACAGCAATCGTACACGACATTCTTTGTTATATATGTACATGAAATTGTAACTTAAATTAATACAGTTCATATAAAGAAAAGTAAGTATTTTAATAATAAATAAACTCGCCTTATTGGTTTTTATTTTCCAATTGAAATCTTTTCCAAGCGAACAGAAAATAATTTTAAGCTTTAGAAAAAACTTCAATTATTTGAATAATCTACAACTTAAAGCTTAGTAGAAATTCAGATTAGGTTTACTTTTTTTTCAGATCAAGAATATTCAAAGGTGTCTTGGAATCCGATTGCTGTCGTAATTGATGAACTTAAAAATGTACGACTAGTAATTGAGTCAGACTTATTATTGTTCTAAATCTAATCATTCAAGCAATAATTCTGCAACCCTTAGCAGAATTATTGATTGGTTTCAAATCTAATTCCGACAGCAATCGTATCACATCCCTTATTATATATGTACCTGATATTGCAACTTAAATTAATACTGTTGATATAAAGAAAAGTAAATACTTGAATAATAAATAAACTCTCTTAATTGGGTTCAATTGAAATCTTTTCCTGTGCAAGCACATCGCTAACCTGTGTTGGCAAAAGATATGATTATACTGTCTTCGATAGATAGTCGGACGAGCCGCTACTCGGCGATGTAGAGATGATCGTTGTGTCGGTGGCAGCAGTTACAACAGCAGTTTCTAACTTGCACCATCCGCACAGTGTGATGAATGCTTCACTGCCTTTTCCAATTGCTTGGCACCAGCAATTTTTGCTGTTTGTAAAGCTTTAGCTGTAATGCAAATATATAGATGGGTTAAAGTGGTTTTCGTATGTTATTCAACAACTCACCCTATACCATCATCACAGCCTTCTCATCGATTTTGAATATGGGTACTGTTTCAGTATTCAGACCCAGTTCGTTTGATGCAATATTTTCGATTTGATGAATATGTATACTATCCGTTAGGCAGACAATTAGGTGCGTTCGATTCATTCATATGCTGTGGGTATTTGAGCCGTAGACGCAATTGATATATTGTAACATTTGTAAACAGTTGGGTTTCTCTGCTGTCACCATCACTACTAGAGAGCTATTGAAGAAACGCTCGACCAAGATATGTTACGATTTACGCGCATAGATTTTTTCCACCTTGTCACAGTTATTGATGGAGAAAATGCGAAAGCCATATTTACCATCCAATACGGAAATGGAACTGTGGAGGAAGAAACATTTTATAAAATTTAATAAAATCAATAAATGATAGTTGTGTTAAAATGGGGTAAAGTATCGTATGTTAAATTATAGCGAAGTTTGAATATGTCTCATTCTTCATTCTTAGAAACATGTACGAAGGTACCTCGTAAGATATTAAAAATCCTCAACGCTTTTTTGAAATAACTTAAAAAAAACTCATATTCATCAAATTTCTGTTTAACTTCTACATATCAATAGCTACCTTTACCACCAGAAGGAGTCACTATTGCTTCTACACCTATGCTATTGTTTCCTACACCGATGAGCTTTGTAATAAAATAAACAGCTATCTCCCCAATCTCTCCATTTTTGTCGCCTCCCGAAACCTGATATTGTAACCAACCAAATCAGCGGTGATCTTATTTAAAACATAGCCGCGCCAAATGTCGACCATATGACATTACCCTACCGACTGTCTTACACCTTAAAATTTTGGGTGTGACTTTCATCAGGATCTACATTTTGGTGAGCACGCAGCCGTAATTGTTCCGAGAATTCAGAGCCGTATCAAAATCCTCAAATCCCTCGCTGGCAGTACCTGGGGAAAGGATAAAGAAACGCTCATGACTACACACAAAGAAATTAGCCAGCCGATTAAGTGCTATGCCATATGGTCGCCAAGCCTAAAAATTACCCACTGGCCTGCCAAAATACTGCTCTCAGAATTGCCACGGGCTGTCTTCTTATGTCCCCAGAACACCATCTGCATAATGAGGCGAGAATACTCCCCATCAGGGAGAGAAATGAGATGCTGCCCAAACAGTTCCTGTTGAATACCCAGAAACCTGAGCATCCCAACAGACATCTGATTGGTCAACCAGCACCGCCTAGGGGCCTAAGCAGTCATCTCCGTAAGCATTTTGAGGAAATACGGCTCCTGAGAACCCAGCCATATGAAGCGAAAAAACACAAGCAGGTCCTTGGTGAACTCCATAAACAAGCGTCGGACCTTTATGCTAGGAATTGCCCGGTGAATCCAGTACTCAAAGAAAAGTATACAAACCTCGCGGAAGAGGAACGCATACTCCCCAGAGAAAAGCGAGTCACTCCAGCTCAACTTCGTTCTGGATACTGTAACAGGTTAAACTCTTACCTATCCAGAATCAACCCCGACATACAAAATGTATGCCCCGCTTGCAATGTGTCCCCACATGACACCAACCATCTCTTTAATTGTAATGTGGAACCAACGCCTCTAACACCCCTTTCATTATGGTCCTTGGACTCCCGTTAGAGGATATTGATGATAATTTCTGATCGGTCGCACCTATTGGATGGGGCGAAGCACTGCTACAATAACAACGTGTGATAGATGGTTGCATCATTCGTTTGTTGCTCCCTGTTGCTTTGCTTATATTTTTTTTCTCAATTTTAAACAAATTCGCAACAATAACTAAACTTTTAATTTGTTAACAAAAATAGAAATGCGCAACAAAATTTCAATTGGCAAATCAGCTGACTTCGAAGATTCGAAATTCCTATTCCCCAATTATTGTTCTCTCTAGGAGAAAAGAATTGGAGGAATTTTTCTGCGGTGCTATTAAGGCAATGACCTTTGACCTCGGGTAATTTTTTTTAGCTCGAATAGGATAGATGCGGACTTTTAATTTTAATATTTTTATGGTAAACTAGAGGTCCTCACTAAAATTTGGCTTTGTAGTAATTTTTGTTATTTTAATTGTCTAAATTAGCCGTTCTAATATTAAAATCGCCACTCTCAATACAAATCAAAAAACAAGTATGAAAAAGTTGTTAACGTTACAGTGCTTATGGATTCATTTTAAGAGTGCATTAAAAGAAAAAAAGTTTTGTTAAGCACATTTTTAAAAAGGAAAGGTCGGTAAAAATGGGACTTACCATATATTCATATCGGCTGCTGAGTGGAATATCACCAAATCTCGGCTGCCGTTTCAAAAACTTCCTTTCTCAGAATTCGTTTGAAGAATGCCCTATCTTAGAATTTGTTTCATAAACACTCCAGCTATTGTCAAAATGTGTTGTATTTGAGCTCAGATCGGTAATTTTTGAAGCCAAATCTGAGTTAGGGCATTCTTCAACCGAATTCTGTGATAGGGCTTTTCTAATATACGGGGTTATTCAAATGTTTTCTGAGAAAGGTGCTTTTCGAAACGGCACCCGAGACCGGGTGATATTGTTGTAGCAGTGCTTCGCCCCACCTAACTGCTACAACAACAACCGGGTGATATTCCAATCAGCAGGCGATATGGATATAAGGTTTCATTTAGTTGTCCCATTTTTACTGAGCTTTTGTTTTTGTGTCTTTCGTTTTACGGATATGTTTAGATATAAGTTTTTTTTATTAACTTTTAAAATACATCCATTTTTAACTGCCGGCCGTTCAAACTCTGAACCCTATTGTATATTCTTACGATTTCAATGAGAATGATTTCCCACACTCTGAGCACGAGTATGGTCGCTCGCCGGTATGCATACGTATATGGCGCTTTAGCATAGATGAAGTTGTAAAATCTGTGAATTAACGATCAGTAAAATGAATATCATTTACAATAACACTGTCTTATAAACCTTTACCCTTGTTGCAGAAATTGCACGTATATTTTCGTTTGGGTTTTGGCGGCTGCTGAATTTTAGTGGCCAAATTTTGCTTTAATTTAGCCTCCTCCTCCTTTATAAAAAAAATAAATAAATGTAAGGCGCGATAACCTCCGAAGAGATCTAAGGCCGAGCTTCTCTTCCAATTTGCGTCGTGCTCCTCTTGATTTTTCCCTACAAATTGGCCGGACGGGACCTACATGATTTATGCCGACTCCGAACGGCATCTGCAAGGCAGATGAGTTTTCACTGAGAGCTTTTCATGGCAGAAATACAATCGGAGCGCTTGCCAGACACTGCCGAGGGGCGACCCCGCTTAGAAAAATTTTCTTCTAATTGAAAAATCTTATTTCTAAAATTTTGATGTTGCTTTGCCCGGGAGTTGAACCCAGGGCATACGGTGTGATAGGCGGAGCACGCTACCATCACACCACGGTGGCCGTAAAGTGAGGAAAAGTTGATGGGCAAAACTCACATCTATGAATATTTTTGCCCAGATGTGTACGTAAATGCGACAGCACTGGACCGCTTACAGCAAAGGTGCATTCGCAGTATTCGCATTTGTATGGTTTTCCACCGGTGTGAGTACGTATATGACGGCGTAGATTTAGAGCGTAGGTAAAGCTTTTTAACGGAACCAAAATGAAAAGTTGAAATAAATTAAGGTACGTTAAGATGATGTCTGTATTATAACTTACCACCTTTCACAAAATTTACATTTATGCGGCTTTTCATTACTATGAATTAGTTTGTGTGTTTTTATATGCAATACCACAATATTTTTACCACAAATATCGCACGGTTGTCGCTTGATCCCTTCATGAGTTTCTTTGTGTTTGACCAGGGCAGGATTGTTAGTATATCTCAGTGGACAGTAGAGCCATACGTAAGACTTATCTTCACAGTTATTGAGACGATGCATTCGAAGGTGCCTGTATATTATATAGATAATAAAGTAAAACAAGTATATAATTTATTATCTCACGTAAAAATGTATTGAATTTATGCTCAGATATGGCGTTTTGAAATTCTGAAAAATATCGGGAGTGGTGTCAAACGACGCGTATTGACCTCCACAAACAATAATCTGAAGACAGACAATTTTGTGGTTGTTGTAATGTTGTTGTACACAGGAAAACATTTTGTGTAGAAAGAGTTTTTGCATGGATTTAATTGTGATTTTGCAGGCGGACCTCACATAGGCAGAATTAGTCCGTAGTGCTACCAGAAGTTTATTTTACGACCAAATTGAAAAATCCTATCAAAAACCAGGACATATGTTATAAAACAATTCCGTCCTCTTGGCAAATACTAGAAGCTTTCTAGGATTTATACCACTTGTTGCTTTTATATCTAACAGCTGTATAACTCTTAATAGCTGGGGTTTTAGCCTGACAAGCGCAGGGCACAAGCACAAAACGTGTTTGATCATTTCCTCCTCCTACACGCACTTCCTACATCTGCTCGCACTGACCAAGCCTAATTTAAAGGCATGTGACGCCAAAAAGCAGTGACCAGTCAGAATACCAGTCATGAGTCTACAGGCCTCCCTTTTTAATGATATAAGCAACTTTGTTTGTCTAAGGTTGTAAGACCTACACATAATCTTCGACACTTTACAGCCCCGTGCTTGGATCCGCGCCTTTCCTGCTGGTAGATCATGTGTACCTCTCGCATTCTCTTAATCAGGCAATTAAAATATAAAGGTAATTCTTTACTTTAGCTCCCAATAATGTAAGTCATGAATAAAATAACTTCTGAAACAGGTAGAAAAAGTAAGGGTGTCTAAGTTCGGGTGTAACCGAACATGAGCTTCAATTGTACATTTCATTTCAGATGAATTACTTGTATACATAATTTTAATAGGTTCTTGACGAGCCATAATGTAAGCGGTTTACTTGAGCTGGCCGGTCAAAGCACTTCATATAGGGTGTATGTGTCCGTAATGTTACCAGAATCGGTGTGATGACCAAACGGAAAAGCCCGATTGGAAAATACTAGAAGTTTTCAAGGTAACAACTAAAATCCTGCCTCTAAGTCTGATAACTATGCTTCCTCGAGGGAACGGAGCCTTAGCTACGCGCGCGCAAGAAACGAACGCATGCACTAAACATGAAACCCCCGAAGGGAATGTCCTCGTAAACACTCGCCTCATGAGCCTCAAGTCTTCTTTCTTCAGAGGCAAGAGCAACTTTGTTAGTCTAATATGATAAGGAGTGCAAATGCCTGATTTGAAGGCCTTCTTACATGAGTTAATAAATCTATTCATTTGAAAAGTTAAGAAAATGGAGAGGAAAAAGGTAAGAATATTTTTGTTAAGTCCTGATGTGTGTCATGCGTTAAGGGGCCGAATAGTCACCGATAGAATACGATAAGGAAAATTACCTTCAATCACACGTTCACATCGTGCCGAACACAAACAAAGTAGTAGGAGCACGTACATCTCGCTCATTTACTTCAATAGTGTCATAACTCAAAAAACATGACTTTTGAGTTAATAACATATAAACGTACCCAATATCATAATCTATGTTGTATAAAAAATCTTTGTGATCAGTTAAAACTTTACCACGTGCTATAACAATGAAAATAAGCCTTTATATGGGCAACATATGGCAGTTAAAATCTTTGAATGGCTCTCCTGGAAAATTGTGTTTTTGGAGTTATGACACTATTGAAGTATATGAGCGATATGTTATTATGCGAGCCCATATTTTTACGTAACAGTCCAACGATCACGGATGTTACGGCTTTATTTGAGGTTGTTGTTGTATTAACGGTAAAGGCACCCCAAAGGTTTGGGCGAGTGTTATCGATATGGATTCGGCACGTTACGTAAAAAACGCAGTCAGCAGCTTTAACTCCGCCGTCGACAGTATGACATCATCCATGACATCGTAATAAAAAATTTGGGTAATTTTTTACTTTAGCTCACAACTGCTAAAACTCGTCTAAAAATATCGGGAGAGGTGTCAAAAGACGCGCTTTGGACCCAGGATCACGAATCTGAAAGCGGAAATTGGAAATTTTATTTCGTTTCGGAGATATTTGCAAACAAAATTAAAAATTTTCATGTGGTTATTGTAATTTTGATGATTTTGTGGTACCCACAAGAAAAACTGTGGGTAAAAGTGTTTTGCGCGGATATAGTTTGGGTCTCCAAACCGGTGTTGGACCCACCCAGGGTAATTTTTTATAAGCGCGGCCGAAGGCCCCCAATGCAGAAAGGTGTTCTGCGCAAAAATACTATGGATCCCACCTCCGGTTTCGGAGCGCTCCGTGGCCATTTTGCGGTTTTTTTGAAATATCTTGTAACAGAAATTAAATTCTTAATTTCCGCTCTCGGATTCGTGGTCCAGGGATCAAAACGCGTCTTTTGAACCCTCTCCCGATATTTTTGACAGTTGTGAGCTAAAGTAAAGAATTACCAAAATTTGTATAACAATTATTATCTGGTTTATTTTTGTTGATACCTTTTCACATTTTTCCATGTCACGACACGCCATATAAATTGTGGCTCCACGTTTAGCTAGTTCCCGGGCTGTCTCCTTTCCTATGCTGGTATTTGCTCTAGTAATAAGAACAACTTTCCCTAACGCCGTCGTACTCTTTCGATACTTCCCACCTTGCATATAGGATCTACACACAGACAAATGGTATTAGTTCATACAGCTTATTTTTAAATATTTAAAATGTGCGTATTCATGATTACCTGATAACCACAAGGCGGCGGCTGCAGTCAGTAGCCAAGCAATAGTTATTTGCTCCAATATGCCAATCATCCTGAAATCTTCATTATTACCGAATTTTTAATGGTAATAGTCTAGTTGAGGGGTCGACTGCCAAAAATATCGAGAGAGGTGCCAAACGACGCGTCTTGACATCAGTATTAATAATACGAAGGTGGAGAATAAAAATTTTAACTCGTTCAAAAGATATTAATGAAAAAACGGAAACACTCCCTAAAACCTTCAAGTGTCTTTATCGCTACAACATCAACATCTTTAATGAGTATGGATAAACTTTTTAGCTGGCGAGCCACAGTTGCTTTTTGCTTTTTAATACGAAGGTGGAGAATAAAAATTTTAACTCGTTCAAAAGATATTAACGAAAAAACGGAAACACTCCCTAAAACCTTCGAGTGTCTTTATCGCTACAACATCAACATCTTTAATGGATATGGATAAACTTTTTAGCTGGCGAGCCACAGTTGCTTTTTGCTTTTTTCGGCGAATACGTAAATGTTTTTTCACGTTCCTGTAATGGTTTCACCACCATTTGGGTTTCGTTTACGGTTGGCGATAGATTACCCAGTTTTGTTGTAGGTTCAGCGGCTTGCATATACTGGATACCTTTTTTCATCATGTACTCAACTTCTTCCATGGTATCATTGAAGTGCAATGATTTTTCGGTACTCTCATTGAACAAACTACGATTTTCTTTATCATTTTCAAATGATTCTTCAAAGTCAATATAACTTTTGTTATGCTAATTACGGAGCATGCTTTCCGCATTTCGTGCTATTGGCTCTATTGCAATTTCCTTCTGTTGTTGTTCTTTCTCCTCTTTAATAAAGACACTTTTGTTTAAATTTCCGCCCGTTTCATCTGACTCATCATCCGACAACTCAATTACTCCTAAAGAATCATCAGGGGACGCGCTGGAAGATAGTTTTTCACTGCCATGCATATTTTTATTATCATTGGTGATAAGTTCAGTCACAGTTGCATGCTCATTTGCTGGGGGCTCTAGTGTGTTATCTAGGTTTATCAATATTATACTTTTTTAAAGTTCATGCGATTCTTCGGAGGACTCGCTTTAGGTATAATGTGAAAATTTCCTGGGTGCACTTGTGCCTGTGGTGTCATGTGCTGTTTCATAAAATCTTGTTGTCGCTGAAGTTTCACTGCCTTTTTGAGCGCTTTGCAAGCTTATGTGTGATGATGCATCATCACCACCCAAAGAACTATTAGACTGATCTTCGCAATTTTCCTCTAGTATAGTAGATGGTCTGAGAAGTCTCACCATTTTCAAAGGTGAAGTTTGTAAAGTGGTATCGCCCACTATTGTGGAGTCCCACATTTTAGATGGCGCTTCAATATCTTCTTTAAAGGAGTTTCATTTTCCAATTGATGCTGCTCCTGTACGCATAAGTCATGCAATAGACGTTGCAGTGATTGTGCTTCTTCATCTATTTCTTGTAGTTCTAAGATTATATTATTGTCACGGATATTAGCATCACTAAGCTATACCATCACTAAGGCCATGCTAAGCAGTATTTACGTCAATAATCAAATCAAGTATACACATATATAAGGCAGCCCAGAGAGATGTCACACACAGATGCATTTACTTATACGCCTATGTGTACTCGAGAGACTGTAAACTACAAACATTCACATCAATAATTCAATCATTATGTATCTACATAAACGAATAAATAATTGCGTCTACACATATGTACGTATACGAGCAGTGGAGCGGCAATGCACAAACACATGCATATATCTTATCTGAGTTGTCACAAGAGAGGGCAATAATTTGTGCACGTAGTTGTGGCTGGCGATTTTGTAGCCGAAAGTAACTAGTAAGTTCTGGAATGGAAAAGCCTAGAAGGATGCAATTAGAAATCAAAAAGTATAAAAGGTGCAACAGTAAAGGCAAGGAGTTTGAGTTTGATTTGAGTTGTCAAGCAGTTACGACTAAGACGATATCTAACGAGCAATAGCAGTATTATTTTGAATAGTGGAGTTTCATTTGAGCTATCAGTTTGGTTATTAAGCTATTCGTTGCACAGTTTGAGTGTTATTGTGAAGTATTTTAATAAAGGCCATTTTTCCATTATTCAATATTGGAGTTATTTATTCAACAGTTTAGCGATACGAACCTAGCAAAAGGGCAAATAAGAGGAATTTGCAAGTAAAATCGTTACAATTGGTGTCAGAAGAGGAATTGTTGTATAAATTCCAGAGGACAACAAGGACATGGCAAAGTTCAGTGAATTGAAGATCCAGCAACTAAAGAAGGAGTTGGAGAGCCGTGGATTGAATACAAGCGGCGTTAAACTTGAACTTCAGGCACGGCTACGAGAGGCAATGGAAGCAGAAGGAATTGATGTGGAAGAGTATGACTTTCATCTTGATGGCGAGGAAATAACAAAAATGGAAGGAACACCGCAGACAATGGCGAACACAGACTTGAACATGATTTTGGCTGCAATATCTGCTCAAACATCGACAGTGGCTTCTTAACTGGAATCGCAAAAGACAGATATAACATCTCAACTGGCATCTCAACTAGAAGAACAGAAGACGTATATGGTATCCCAACTGGAATCGCAGGAAACCCGTATAACATCACAATTGGAAGAACAGAAGACATATATGGCATACCAACTGGAATCGCAGGAGACACGCATAACATCAAAGATGGAAGAACAAGAGGAGCGCTTATCATTGCAGGTGGCACAAATGTCTTCACAGTTAGAAGCACAGGAAGCAAGGGTAACATCAAAACTGGAAGCGCAGGATGCAAAAATCGCTCAATTTCAGGCAGAAGTCGATGATTTGAAGGGTCGTATGGGGCAGTTACAATTAAATCGTCCAGCAGTTTCAGCGAGTAATCCAAAGGTAAAAACACCATCCTTTTACGGTTCTGTTCCTTTCCAGGTCTTTAAGCTACAGTTTAAAAAGACCGCAGCAATGAACAACTGGAATGCGGAAGATAAAGTTGCTGCACTGTTCGTGGCATTGAAAGGGCCTGCAGCGGAAATCTTACAGACGATTCCAGAGTACGAACGGAACAGTTATGAAACATTGATGGCTGCTGTAGAACGACGTTATGGAAGCTAGCATAGGAAACAGATATTCCAAATTGAGTTGCAAAACCGTCACCAAAGAGCGAATGAGACTTTGCAGGAGTTTGCCTCGGATGTTGAAAGGTTAGCTCATCTCGCAAATGCGGACGCACCCGTGGAATACACCGAGAGGGTAAAAATCCAGAGTTTCATAAATGGCATACGGAACGTGGAAACGAAGCGAGCTACATACGCAAACCCAAAGCTGACATTTGCTGAAACGGTATCACATGCATTGCCTCAGGAAACGGCCTCACTATTGAGTAAACCAGCATACAAAGCTCATCGTGTGGAAGTGGAAAGACCAGATTGGGTAGACACAATTTTGGATGCACTGAAGGGATCATGACAGAAAAATTCCGTAGTTATTAAATGTTTCAAGTGCGGCAACCCAGGTCATATTGCACGACATTGCAGCAGCGGTCCCAATAGCTCCAACAATGTGGGTAGTCGTAAACGCAGAGCAGAAGGTGATGAGCAAATCTCCAAGACCACTCAATCGTTAAACTAAATCGAGTCAGCCACAAGGGGCGACAGCTGGCTCCCGCAATTGAATGCCCCATAATCTCTATCTCGCAGATTGGAAGAAGATCGAGCAATCTTACTGTTGGAGGACATGTGGACGGAAAGGAACGTTTACTGACTTTAGATACGGGTGCATCTCATTCCATCATTCGAGCGGATTTAGTCAACAAAAAGATAAGACCATTGCTTGGAGCAAGATTACGTACAGCCACGGGAGAGGACACCCAGGTAATTGGAGAAGTAGAATGTGAAGTCGCAATTGGGAACGTCACGGTAGTACACAATTTTATAGTGGCAGAAATTGTTGATGAAATCATTATTGGAGTGGACTTCTTAATCGACCAGGGCATCAAGATCGACATGCAAAGAAAGACGATGCGATATAAAAACATGGATGTACCACTTAATTTCGGCTACGAGAGAGGCTACAGCAGTAAACAGGTGCTGGTGGAAGAGAGTCAGCAAATACCACCAAAATCCGAAGCAGTCATCTGGGCAAAGGTTGATGGAGATTGTGGGACAAACAAATTGTGGGTTGTCAAAGCAGCAAACAAATCAGCACTAAACATACTTGTAGGAAAAACCCTGGCTATGACAAAACAAGATGGACGTATTCCGGTAAGAGTACTCAATGAGTTCAAGTCACCACTCAAACTGACTAAAGGAGCTATTTTGGGAAGATGTCAAGAGGCTGAAGTAGTTATTAACTGTGAACAGCTCCAGGAACACGTTACAGCTAGTAATACTGATCTTTCAAATGACATCACGGCATGGACGCAGGGGCTAGAGGAAGCATATCAGAGTAAGGCAAAACAACTGCTCCTAAAGTACGCGAACATATTTGACCAGGATGATTCTAAACCAGGCCGCACCAACGTTGTGAAACATCAAATTGACACTGGAGATGCGAGGCCGATCCGTCGAGCTCCACGTAGTGTTCCACTGGCGAAGCGGCAAGTTGTGAGTCAAATCATTCAAGAAATGAGCGACAGCGGCGTCATCGAACCATCAGCTACTCCATGGAGCTCACCGGTAGTACTTGTAAAAAAGAAGGATGGAAAAATGAGATTTTGCGTGGACTACCGGAAGTTGAATGACGTAACGAAAAAGGATAGCTACCCATTGCCAAGAATTGACGACACTCTGGACTCGCTATCTGGTACGAAATGGTTTTCCACACTGGACTTGAAAAGCGGCTACTGGCAAGTTGAAGTGAAGGAGGAAGATAAAGAGAAAACAGCCTTCAGTGTGGGTGATGGTCTTTGGCAATTTACAGTGATGCCTTTGGACTTTGTAATGCACCAGCTACTTTTGAGAGACTCATGGACCAGGTACTGGAAGGACTACATTGGAAAACATCAAGAATTTTGATGAACATCTTAAGAACTTGGAGGAAGTTTTCCAGAGAATAGCTGGCGCTGGTCTGAAGTTAAGTCCCAAAAAGTGTGCGCTGTTTAAAAAGGAAATAAATTATTTGGGTCACAAGGTAACGACAGAGGGCATCTGCACTGCGAACGAAAAGATAGAGGCTGTAAAGGATTGGCCAATACCACAGAACCTACATGAATTGAGAAGTTTTCTTGGGCTGTGCACATATTACCGCCGATTTGTACCAAATTTTTCCAGCGTAGCCCATAGCCTCCATGAGCTTACAAGAAAAAATAAAGCTTTTGAATGGAAGAAGGACCAAGAAGTGGCTTTCCAAACATTGAAGGAGCGTTTGAGCACTGCCCCAATGTTAGCATATCCGATTCCAGGAGCAACATTTATTCTAGATACAGGTGCGAGTGGATATGCTATAGGAGGCGTTTTATCACAACTGGTCGATGGACAGGAAAAGGTAGTTGCATATTACAGCCGTTCGATTGTAAAACCAGAGAGGAACTACAGCGTTACGCGGAGAGAGCTGTTGGCATTGGTAGAGTGCATTAAACATTTTCACAAATACCTCTACGGCCAGCGATTCCGTGTCAGGACAGATCACGCAGCGTTGAAATGGCTTCTGCAGTTCCGTAATCCGGAAGGACAATTGGCACGGTGGATCGAGCGACTACAAAGCTATGACTTTTCCATTGAGCATCGAAAAGGTAGTACCCATGGAAATACTGATGCAATGTCACGAAGACCATGTAGTTTGGAATGCAAGCACTGTTCAAAGGCCGAGGCTAAAGAAGACATTATAGATGTCCGGCTAATGACTATAACGTTGTAACGAAGCTTTTTCGTGCCCCGTTGCTTCTTTGATATTTGCTGGGGTATACTCGCCGTGCCCAGGGTTCGTTTACAATAAATTTGTATTAAAGGGGCACCTTGCAAATCGATTTAATATAAAAAACTTCACTCTCTTTATTGGTTCTAAATTCTATAATATAAAATAAAACGTGTTTGTATACTTCATTTTCAATTTCACTTGGATTATCTTGCGGTATCCTTGATTGCGGTGGCGGACCTTAGCGGTCCGGCCGTATTCCGTTAGCTGGGTCCCGTTAGTATGTGGCGTCGGTGCCTTGACGCGCCTTATGACGGCGTCTCCCTCTGCTGCGGTGCTCTGTCGCGCCTTACGTCGGCGTCTACTTGTATTGATGAGGCGATGCTCTGTCGCCGTGTTCCGTTAGACGGATCCCGTTAGTATGTGGCGTCGGTGCCTTGACGCGCCTTATGACGGCGTCTCTCTCTGCTGCGGTGTCCTGTCGCGCCTTACGTCGGCGTCTACTTGTATTGCTGAGGCGATGCTCTGTCGCCGTGTTCCGTTAGACGGATCCCGTTAGTATGTGGCGTCCGTGCCTTGACGCGCCTTATGACGGCGTCTCTCTCTGCTGCGGTGCTCTGTCGCGCCTTACGTCGGCGTCTACTTGTATTGCTGAGGCGATGCTCTGTCGCCGTGTACCGTTAGACGGATCCCGTTAGTATGTGGCGTCGGTGCCTTGACGCGCCTTATGACGGCGTTTACTTGTATTACTCTGCTGTGCCTTGCGTCGGCGTCTATTTGTATTGCTGTTTGCTGGGAGATTCTCTGCCACGCCTTGCGTCGGCGTCTACTCGTATTTGCTGGGCGATACTCTGTCGCGCCCTACGCCGGCGCTTACTTGTATTACTCTGTCGGTGTACCTCTGCTGCGCTCTGACGCCGCGCTTGGCGCTGGCTTAGCCTGGCTGCGCTACGCGTCGCCGCGTTGACGTGACCTCTGTCGGCGTACCTCTGCTGCCGCGGTTCGCGCTGGCTTACCATGGTTACGTTGTGCGTCGGCGGACCTCTGCTGCGCTTTGCTGCCGCGCTCTGCGCTGGTTTACGTGCGTTGCCGCTCTGTTGCGGCCTCTGCCGGCGAACTCCTACTGACGGAGGTGAGCGGGTGTCACCTGTCGCGGTTGCGCGTTACTGTGGCGGGGCATTTGGTCTTTGGGGGTGATGCGTAGAGAAGGTCAACCGCAATCACCATTCCACGACTCGCTCCTATGAAGTGGATTCCTATTGCATAGAGAAGGTCAACTGCAATAGGGATATACTTCGCTAGTAGCTCTGGTCACGACCACAGCTCCGTGCTGACGTCGTGTGTATGCGTAACTCTGCTGGCGTCGTGTGTATGCGTGACTCTTCCGCCGAGGCTTATGGCGATGGCGCGCGGGCTCGTGACGTTGTGGGCATTCGCTTAGCGGGGAGCGAGCGTAGTTTAAGGCGTTGTAGAGCGGTCAAAACCAGCTTACCCACAATCCTCAACCCACGGCTCTCTCCTATGACGGGAACTGTCTTGCGATGGTCAAAACCGATACGCCTTTCAGATGCCCTTCAATTGCTGCTTAGGTGACAGTCGCAACTTTGCGCCCCGTTAGGTGAGATCCGTTAGCCTCGGTACACTCACGTTGTTGCGTTTCACCTCGACTCACTCCTACTGCGGTTGCCGACGTACTTCTGCCGCAGATGACGTTTGGATGAGCGCGGGATCACGATGCTGTGGAGGACGTTTGCTTGCGAGGGAGCAAGCGTGATCTAAAGCGTTGTGGAGCGGTCAAAACCTGCTTACCCACAATCTTCAGTCCACGACTTTCTCCTATGAAACGCACTGGCTTGCAATGGTCAAAACCGATATGCCTCCCAGAGCGCTCCGGTCGCAACCACAACCGCGTGCTGACAGGCTGCTGGTTTGCGTGTGTCGCTCCTTTTATGGCTGTTGTGTTTGGTGTTGCTAGCTCAAATGGTTGCGTTGCCATGGTCACCGTGTTGCTGTTGAATGTTGCGAGCGCTCGTTGTGTTGCTGAGATTTGTTGGTTGATCGTGTTGCTAGAGCCTTTTGTGGCCACTTGTTGTGTTAATGTCGTGTCAAATATGTTGTGGGGTCGTTTTGTGTGGGCCAAATTAATGAGGATTTATTTGGTCCTCACAACGTGTACGGATGAATGGGACAAGGAACAACTAAGGAAGTGTCAGCTAGAAGATACAGATCTGTCACATGTTATGAAAGGGCTAGAACGAAACGAAAAACCAAACAGAGAGGAGATGTCAGCAGAGAGTCCCATTGCGAAGTCATATTGGGCACAGTGGAACAGTTTAGAATTGATATCCCGTTGCTTACATCGAGTATGGGAGAGCTAGGGTGGTCAATGCAAGAAGAAACTGATAGTTGTTCCCAGAAAGAGGATTCCTGACGTGCTCAGCGATCTGCACAATGGTCCAAGTGGAGGTCATCTTGGGATCACGAAGACACTCGAGAAAATTAAGCAGAGATTCTATTGGGTTGGTTGCCGTCAGTCGGTCACCGAGTGGATTGCCAATTGCGAGGTATGCAACAGAGCGAAAGGGCCCAAAACCCGAAGTCATGGCCAGATGAAGCAGTATATTTCAGGTGCACCCTTTGAAAGGATCGCCATGGATGTCGCAGGTCCATTTCCTACTAGCAACCGCGGAAACAAATACGTACTGGTGGTTATGGATTATTTCAGTAAATGGCCAGAGGTATACCCAATCCCAAACCAAGAAGCAGAAACAGTAGCAGAAGTGGTTAAAAACGAATGGGTTGCGAGGTATGGTGTACCAATGGAGTTACATTTTGACCAAGGCAGGAATTTTGAATCAGCTGTGTTCCAAGAAATATGCAAGAAGTTGGGCATTCGAAAAACACGGACAACTGCATTGCATCCTCAGTCCGATGGTATGGTGGAACGTTTCAATAGAACATTGGAGGAGCATTTAAGGAAAGTAGTAGACAAGTACCATAAGGACTGGGATACACACATATCATTATTCTTGATGGCCTACCGATCGGCAGTACATGACACAACGGGCCAAACTCCCGCAAAGGTAATTTTTGGCAATGACCTTCGACTGCCAGCTGATTTGAAGTATGGGATAGATGCCGATGCGGATAGGAATGTCAAGAAATCCACTGATGTCTTGGAAGAAGAGCTGAGAGAGATACACGATCTGGTAAGGCAACGAGCCAAGATTATGAGTGACAAGATGAAAGCGAGGTACGATAAAGCAATTAATTCGGAAGGGTTTCAGGAAGGAGATTTGGTGCTGCTATACAACCCACAACGAAAAAAAGGTTTGTCCCCGAAATTTCAGTGTAACTGGGAAGGCCCATACAAAGTTGTAAAACGGATCAACGATGTAGTGTACCGCATACAAACCACTACCAAACCACGAACCAAAATGAAATTTGGAAAGATTAGCAGCGTTTAGATCGAGAGATCTGTCTGATCGGGACGATCAGACTTAGGTGGAGGGCAGTGTCACGGATATTAGCATCACTAAGCTATACAATCACTAAGGCCATGCTAAGCAGTATTTACGTCAATAATCAAATCAAGTATACACATATATAAGGCAGCCCAGAGAGATGTCACACACAGATGCATTTACTTATACGCCTATGTGTACTCGAGAGACTGTAAACTACAAACATTCACATCAATAATTCAATCATTATGTATCTACATAAACGAATAAATAATTGCGTCTACACATATGTACGTATACGAGCAGTGGAGCGGCAATGCACAAACACATGCATATATCTTACTGAGTTGTCACAAGAGAGGGCAATAATTTGTGCACGTAGTTGTGGCTGGCGATTTTGTTTTATTTTATTTATTTATTATTACGGTCTTTAAGACCTAGTTTAGGTTAAAATAAGAGATTAAACATAAATACTTATGTCACATTTAGTGACGTACAATATAAAAACAATTTTTCTTTGAACTTACTAATATTTTCACAGTCTTTCAAATCAGAAGGTAACTCATTATACATTTTATACCCTAAATATTCAAGAGACCTTTTGGCGAACTCAGTTCTTATTCTAGGCAGTCTTATATTATTGCAATTTCTTGTTCCATAATTGTGGATTTCATGATTATAATGTATTTTACTACTCAGGTAATTCGGTAACATTCCTAACCTAAGTTGGTGTATAAATTTCAATGTGAAATAACTAACTGACTGTTTAATACTAAGCCAGTTTAATCTATTGAGCATTACAATTTTTGGCGTTCTTGGAGGACATTTTAAAATAAATCGCATTGCCTTGTTTTGCTGTATTTGAAGTTTCTTAATATATATATCATTACTTAATAGCAGAATAGTAGGACAATAAATAAAGTGTGGTTCAATAATTGAACGATATACCAATATTTTATGACTTTGACTGATATGTTTACATGTTCTATACATGAAGCCTATTTTCTGTGCAATTTTCCTTTCCAGATAAGTTACATGCTCTCCAAAATTTAGATTATCATCAATCAAAACTCCTAAATACTTAATTTTGTCTACTCTTTGGATTTCCATGTTTTTTACCTTCAGCGTAATATTATTTAAACTATTGTTACTTATGATATTAGTGTTTTTACAAAATATCATGAACTTAGTTTTTTCGACATTTAATTTCAGTTTTCTAAGGCATAACCATTTGTATAGCGAGTCCAGGTCTTCTTGTACTTTCAGCATGGCACATTCTGCATATTTTTCACTTATGATAAGCAATGCATCATCCGCAAATAGACGTATTTTACAATATTTTAAGCATCTTTTGATATCATTGATATACAATGTAAACAATATTGGCGCCAAGACCGAGCCTTGTGGTAAACCAATGTTAACATCCACCACTGATGAAACCTCCTTTCCAATTATCGTTCTCTGTTTTCTGTCACCCAAATAACTCCGGAACCATTCCAAAGCCTTTCCTCTTATACCAATTTTAAACATAACGTCCAATAGCTCAGATCTATCGACAGTTTCAAAAGCCCGTTTTAAATCCAAGAAGACAGACACCGTAAATTTTTTGTCCGCCATGTCTTCTTTCCAATCTGCAATTACCATATTCAACGCTGTTTCACAAGAATGGCTCTTCCTGAATCCCGATTGTTCTGGGATAATCACATTGTGCTTCTCTAAGTATGCCACAAGTTGATCCTTCACCACTGTCTCCATAATTTTTTCATCTGTAGGTAACGTGTTAATTGGACGTAGTTCCTCGGGTTTCATTGTATTTTTTACTTTTTCAACAGGTATTATTGTTGAAATTTTCCAGTAACTAGGTACAATACCGCTGTTTAAGGATTCGTTAATTATGTCTTTGTAGAAATTAGCAGTATATGTCATGGCATCTTTAACGACACCCTCCGATAAAAGCTTGTCGCCGCCATATTTGTTTTTAAGTGATTTTGTGATAATAATAATATCGTCCACTACAATGTCAGTAAATTTAAATGTTTCAAATGGATTACTATGATTTGCGCTTATTTCATCCCCATTTACAATTTCTTCGATGCTATCATTAATTTCAACAATACTTTGTATAAAAAAGTTATTTAGGGCATTAGCTATATCATATTCATTTTCCAGGCATTCACCGTTAATTACAATTTTAGTGATATGTTTTTTAACATCATTAAGCTCGACGAGGTCTTTTAGACACTTCCACATACGTTTCATATCGCCATTGTTATGATTTACTCTATCTTCCATGTATTTCTTTTTTTTATAAATTATGGTTCTTTTATATATTTTCTTAATGACGTTATATTCGTCCCAAAATCCAGTATTTCGAGCAGTTTTATAAGATTCTATTTTTCTTTTATGCAGGTTTGTTAATTCTCGGTCGTACCACTTATTTCTTATCTGTATTTGGGTCCTCTTTATATAAGTCAGTGCTTGCATAGCCACAGTTAAAACTTCGTTTAGGGCTTTAGTTTTAGTTTCTACTCCGGAAATTGACATAAAGCTGAAATCGCATGTTCGTAGCAAAGTTAAAAGATTTTCAGCACTATAGTACTCCCAACATGTAACAGTAGCATACCTTCTCATTTTACAAAGCTTTGTTGTTGGCACTTCGAAGTGGATTGTCTCATGGTCAGAAATGCGATGTTCACCTATATTTACTGCTTTAACTTTATCATTGTTACTGAATAGCAAATCAATTCTTGTAGACGAGTACTCTGTTATCCTTGTGTCGAAGTTTATCCTTTGTATCATTGCCATTTGTGCAAATAAACTTGTTAGCTGGTTTGAGTATGTTGACGATACATTTACATTGATATTAAAATCACCAATTATTAAATTATTATCCGCCTCCTTGAGATGTTCAGTGATGATTTCATTTAGATAAGTAATAAAGGTGGAGTCACTGCTACTTGGTGAGTGATATAGTACACCGATTTTCCATTTTAACGCGCATTTGTTTATTTTTACAATAATGCACCACACATTCATGTTGATAGCTTTATTACAAACTATGCTAAATTGTATATTTTCATTCACATACATGACAACACCGCCAGTGTGCCTACTTTGAGAGTCGCAACGAATGCATTTGTATGTCGGAATACTAAGTTCAGAATCCAAGATATGTTCTGTTGTACACGTTTCCGTACATAACACAATACTTGGTCTTCTTATTTCAATAAGACGTTCCAGCTCGATTTTATTTGCTATGATACTACTAATATTAAGATAAATGCATTCCAAGTTGTATATATTGCTATCTCGATTTGAATATTTTGACTTTTGCGCTGCTGTGAGGATTTTCTTTGGTTGCTAATAAACAACTTTCCTTTTCCTTGCATCTAGCTTTTGTTGGTATACGGGACAAGTTCTATCCAGAGTATCATGGTTTTCGTCAAGTCCTAGATTCAGCTGCTTGTTTGCTCGTATGCAGTTAATGCACTTGTTTACTGCATCCTTTATGCATTGTGTATGCTTATGCTCACCCAAGCATTTTGTGCATACTTCCTTTTCCTTGCAGTCAGCCGCTTTGTGATTGAAGCCTTTGCATTTAAAACAACACAATACCTGCACTGCATCATATACTCGGCAACGTTCCCAACCTACATTAAGCCTCTCTCCAGCTAGTACATGTGCGAACGCTTCAACATTCATTTCTATCACAGCATTATAATAGTTTTTCGCGTTCTTTTTCACTTCATATTGCTTAACAATTTTGATGTCCGTTTCACTTAAACAAATGTTTTGTCGTTTGATTCTTTGCACCAGTTCCTCGTCGCTATATTTAAAATTTATACCAGTCACCATGACTGCTGGTTTCACTTTTTTGGGAATCTTAACCTCATAGTTATTTCCCAGATTGTTCTCAATGGCATTTTTTATTTTGTCACGCTCATGGTCATTTTCGCTTTCAACAATAACAACTCCGCTTTGTCTTGCTACTATATTAGTTATTTGCAGCCCTTTAGGATCAACTTTCGAGTTTAGGTCAGTTTTGGTTATTTCTATATTTTGCTTTTTATTCGGCTTGACAATTAGGGGATGATTCTTTCTAATGTCTGGTAACACTTCTTTTTTTTGTCCATCATTTTTTGTTATCGCTGCGTATGACACTTTGGCTTCAACACTATTAACATTTTTCTTTATTTCATTGCACATTTTTTTATTCTCTTTACTTATTTCTTCAATCATTTTCTTATTGTCATCCTTGTTTGTTTTCAACTCATCACAGACCTGCTCGCTGCTTCGCTTGAAGCCTTCAGCAATTTCCCGTATTTTGTTCACTTCTACAACACTCTTTTCGCATGATTCTTGCGCTTTTTGCATTGCCTTAATTCTGTCGCTAAATGCAACTTCCACTGCTTTTAAAACTTGCTTTATTTCTCTTTCATGTTTCTTGAGAGCATTATCAAATTCATTCCTGTACTCAGATAGTTGTTTGCCATTTTTGCTCACTACCATCTGCATATCTTTTAGAATGTCATCTACGTTATGCACATACTGCACACAATCATTACACATAAATCTAAGCATTTCACATTCGTCTAATTTATTAACACTATATTGGTCTATGCCAGAGCATTTTGGTGCTAAATGATAATATCTCCCACATACCCCTTCGCAACGAATTTTTGACACTTCTCCTCGTATTGTACTTTTGCACTTGTCGCATTTACTCTCCATTTTTTATATAGAATGAATATATGTATATATATGTATCAAACTTTGTAAGTGTATGCGTTTTGCTTTCTTTATTTAGAGTCACTTTCTCGCAAATATATTAAATTTAAAAAATCAAACTTTATTTGGTATAATATTCTTGAAACCAACTTCTGCTTCCGCTTTTTGAGTCTCTGTCTCACACATTATTTATTCTTAAGAAGTATTTGAATATAGTTTTACCATTTTAAAATGTAAAATTCAAGGAGCAGAAATAAACACAACCGTACCGTTTTACCGACGTTGCCAACATGTAGCCGAAAGTAACTAGTAAGTTCTGGAATGGAAAAGCCTAGAAGTATGCAATTAGAAATCAAAAAGTATAAAAGGCGCGGCAGTAAAGGCGACGAGTTTGAGTTTGATTTGAGTTGTCAAGCAGTTACGACTAAGACGATATCTAGCGAGCAATAGCAGTATTATTTTTAATAGTGGAGTTTCATTTGAGCTATCAGTTTGGTTATTAAGCTATTCGTTGCACAGTTTAAGTGTTATTGTGAGGTATTTTAATAAAGGCCATTTTTCCATTATTCAATATTGGAGTTATTTATTCAACAGTTTAGCGATACGAACCTAGCAAAAGGGCAAATAAGAGGAATTTGCAAGTAAAATCGTTACATTATTAAATTTATACCACGCAATCTTATCAACTTTCAATATGTTGTATATTCACTTACCTTGTTTACAAGGGATTTTAAAATAGTTTCCATCGGCGCTGCGCTTTTTAGCATCTTCTTTAACCATATCCTTGTTCTCGCTATGTATGTACTTAAATAGTGTGCTGTCAGGATCGGATGCTGTTTTATCACACATTTTTTCCAAAGCCATAAAACTTTCATCAGACGTACGTTGCTGTTGGCATTCGAATATAGTTTCGTCACAAGATGCCTTAGTTGAAAAATTATAAGGAATCCTCTTTATAGTGTTTGCATTGTTGGATTTATTTTCATCTTCCATTTCAAATATTTTGTTCATTGCATTTCCGCTAACAGCAACGTTACTTTCGTGTTGATCCACATTCGCTACACGAGGAGCTGCGCGTGCTTCTGGCAAAGTTTGTAGATCCTCCTCTAAATCCAAGCTAAAGCGTTGGAAAGATACCGGCTCTTTAGCAGGCGTTGTAGCCTTTCTAAATTTGTTCGTGAATCTAGAAAAAAATGTTGAAGATATTGTTTGTATTAATTTTTAATAATAGGTATATATTACCATGCTAAAGTGATATATCTTTTTAAAAGTAAAGTAATAAAGTTCTACAAGCTAGTAGCTACTTTTTAGTCAAAGATTTGGAAAAATTTCAAATTCTTATATAGTAAGCCAATTTACTCTACAGTATTTAAAACATCCATCTCCATGCTCACTCGAATGGCTCATCATAAACAAGCATACAATTTTAATGATATATTTATAAGCATTTACCGTTGCATGACAAGTAATTTCTTGACTTTTGCACGCCAAGCTTTATTTGCTTGAAATTTTTCCAATCCAGACATTTGTATTCAGGAAAATTGAAAAAGAGCAACAAACATCCAAGTTATATTTTGTTGAACCACAGCAGACAAGGCGCGGTAATCTTCCAGGGTTTTCGTTACGAAATATCTTTTCCAGATAAGCTTATACCACTTGAGCACGCTACGTTGTGTTATTATTTTATCCAATAGTTTCTTAATAGTTGCCCCATCATTTGAAATTGTGGCCTCACCACTGGAATCAACAATATGCTTGTCCATATTACGTGGACCCAATGTAGTGCGTACAGCGTCCACAATTGAATGCGAGGTATTGATGTTGGATATGATGAATATTTTTTACATAAAAACTCATGTACCCAATACAAATTCAGGCATACCGCCGATAACACACCTTTTAAACGACGTTGTGTACAAATCACTTAGCGGGTTTTCTTCTATGATTTGTAGCAATTCTTCAACAAACGTTGGATCATGTATGGGATGCGACCAAAGTGGACCGCTGTAGAGTTATCTACTTTATTTAAATATACTTTATTTTTGTATTTTAGTTTTTGAATTACTTTATTTTTGAATATTATTTCATAAAGAAAATTTTAATGTCACTGTTTTTATAAATTTTCAATGTTAATATCAATATTTTAAAATAAAAATAATTAAAATTTTAAAAAATATATAGTTGTATTATCAACTATATTATGGCGATCCCGCTCCGAATCATAAGGGTACTATAAAATTCAATACATTTTCTGCAAACTGGCCGGTTTGTCAATATGGACAATTACTCCGTTTATGTAATTACAAGTGCACTCAAAAAGATTTCTACGTAAAATACCTAATGAAATTTTAGACGCTCTAATTATTTACATCACTGCCGAAATACGCTCAACGTTTATTAGTTTTACTCTTTGGTACATTCGATTTTATTACCACCAATGCAACACAAACCAGTACGTGCATGACCAGCGAGGCGCTAGGCATTTAAGTTGCAGCGAGTTTCTTTCAGTCATACGTCAGTGATAGCAAAACGACACATATAAAAATTTACTTAAATTTAAAATTATCACAAAAATTATGAAGCAAATTGCTGATAAATTTCTACACATAATTTATTTGGACACGAAAATTATGAATATTATACAGGATTTACTGGATGTATACTAAAAGTACAAAATAAATTGATATGCAATTTTCAATATCCACCTCCACCATGTTGCAAATTAACTCAACAAAAATATACACTTCAACACTCTCTGAAGACTAAGAAGACATAGTTGCAGTGTCAATGTGAGTAATGAAGTTTACCATCTATCTACCTTCAACATTTGTTATTTAAATCTTTCGTTGAACCAATATACAAACAAAATAATCAAATTATATATGTATACAAAAAAGAGTTAAAATATTCAAAATTACAGTTATATTAAATATATTTTAATTATATACACTCTCTCTCCAGTTTATAATCAAAAAATATATGTCATTAACACATGTAAGTAAATTTACAACAACAGACATATAAACTCAAATTCATATTTAGTCAATCTCATTTCCAATTCAAAACAACAAACAACTTTAAATTTTTAAAATAAAACTAATTAGTACAATCAATTTTAAAAAATCTCAAAAGATTTCTTAAAATTATTTTTATTGACATATATCAATTATTTCATATTGAAATTAGAATCATATTAAAAACTCAATATTATACTCATTAACATGACACGAATCAATAACAATTTCATACCACCCTCAAACGAATAAAGGAATCAACTTTTCATTCCTCATCAACAACTTGGACATACATTATGCAGAGTACAATTACATATATATTGAACATATATTCTGCGTAATACAAGTTTTTAATTTTTGAGTAATTGTGCACACAAAGTTGCCATCTATTATCATTCAACCTCATTCAAGGTTCTTCAAATACATCATTACAATTGACAATATTTACCAAACAACTATTAAGTTATTTTTAACCTCAACAACAACAACAACGACACCTAAAAATAAGCTATCAAGTACATCGAATCATCAAAAGATTGGGTACTTACATCAATACTAACATACACATTTAACGCAATTAACTCATAATTCAATTTTTTTTTTTTTTTTTTCAAACTATAACACAAAATTCTTACAGTATTTAATATACACTGTAAATTAACATTAAAAATTTAATTTTTCTTTTCACTGGAGGGGGAGTAGATGTAGAGTTATCTACTTTATTTAAATATACTTTATTTTTGTATTTTAGTTTTTGAATTACTTTATTTTTGAATATTATTTCATAAAGAAAATTTTAATGTCACTGTTTTTATAAATTTTCAATGTTAATATCAATATTTTAAAATAAAAATAATTAAAATTTTAAAAAATATATAGTTGTATTATCAACTATAACCGCCCATCTATATTTGGGAATATAAGAAACAATTTGGTGTGAACAATTGGTGCCAGTTAACCCTCTTTAAAAGCGACTGACGCGCCTTTTTGAACGGACATAACCGTTTAAACGGTTAAGCACCAATTAAGTAAGAACGAAAAAATTTGATTTATTCGAGTTTAAATACTTAAGTGGGATAGCTGAAACTTACATGATGTTTATCACCGCAATGCGCACAATTTGTATTAAGATTTGGTCCAGTTGGTATACCGAATTTTACTTCCGCATTGCCTTTATCTGGGATCTTGCTTTTTACAATACCCATAGGCTGTAGCGTATAGGTATCACAACCAGTGCATTGAAATACCATTCATTGTTTGCTGTGTTCATAATATAAAGATATGGTAAGTAATTGGATTGTGGTAAAAGGCCAAAATGCTGTATACAAACCTCAAGCTATATTTACACTTCGCTTGACTACTATGCATACGCACAAGTACGCGTATATAAAAATTGGCAGAAATGCTCAAAAGTGGCTCAATATATTTTCAATAGCGATTAGAGTGCGTTTCAATGCAATGCAATAGTATACGCAATCCCATCTCATGGCAGCATTTCATACGCAAAAGCACAGAACTATATTTGGCATTGCAGGCTTCAGGCGTATTGCCTGCCAGCACAGCCATATCATTCGCAGTTACAAGTAATGAACCCCCACTCGTCAGTGATTGTATAGCGCCATCCAGAAAGCGATTCGGACAACCATAAGGATCTAGGTCTATAACATCGAAACGCTTCTCATATGAAGTTGAAAGGTACATGAGAGTCCTATTGCGAATTTTATTATTGATTATTACAGTTAAATCACTAGCTATTGATTCGTATATCAAACCTACATTGCATCCCCTTCGCTTGGCACAATTAAATGTTCCACTCCATTGTGTCGCATATTTACGCTAATGGAATCTACTGCCACCTTAGATAGATCATTTGCAACAATTTCACGCACGCCTGCTACTTCTTTTGCATAACTTATGCTACGTAAACCTGTTGCAGCAAGCGCTTCCAATATTCGCAGTCCATCGTCGTATTTTACACCACCAGCCGTGTATGGTTTCTTGTCATTAGCATTGCTTGCTTTCCTTTGTATTTTGTGGATTTTTATGCGCCGCCGCTTCCCGCTCTCTTATCAACCGCTTTGAGTATACATTAAGTACTGAAATACTTAAATCACGATTAAATTCTTGTACTGGATTGTAGAATACGGCCCCGTCGGCAATAATTTCTGTAGTGCTTTCTTTGATCACACGTTCGGGTGCTTTGTCGTTCGTAGCGATCTGTTAATTCATAAAATTTAGGGCGATTTTGTTAATAACGCGAAACATATATTTGCCTTATTTTCAGATATTTCCTCAACTTCCATTTTGGCTTTAAACTGCTGTGCATCCAAGTTTTTGTTATCAGCTGTTCGGTGGTGGCATACGCTGGCTGCTGCTTTCGTTGAACAGTGAATCGTGTAAACTGTTTCAACAGAGGAAATATTTAAGCATTACAGATGCACAACACTGTTTTTTTATAAATCAACGATGATAGCCAGCCTTGGGAGGTTGTTGCTGCTGCTATCGTGGCCTTGCATTACCCGGTTGCTGTTGTGGTATATACCTTGGTATAACTGGATGTGGCGTCATTGCCCCACCTGGTCCAGTTGAGGCGGACCACGAACAACAACCACCACGACCTACACTGTTTGGGTTCACTTTGCTGCTGCAAACACACCTCCGTCACAATAATTAATGAGACCATGGAGGGGTATCTCAACAAGAGAGGCTATTTTATTGCATACATAGCCGTTTTTTTACATCGAATTTTCTAATCTTTTTTTTTCAATTTTGGATAATAAATCTTAATGGTAACAAGAATTTTTTTCTTGTATGTATGTGGAAATCAAAATTTACTATTCTGCATTAGAATTGCTCACGATTATTTATACTATGCAATTACATATTTCATTCGGACTTTAATCGTTGAGTAAAGTGGATCGTCCCGCGTTTTTCTTTAAGTGTTACGTGTTAGTGACTTACAAGTCTTGTGTGTGTCAAATATAATTAGAACTGTTCTCACGTTTAATTTATTGTCTACGATACATATATACATTTAAATTGGTGAGTATTTTGGTTGTGTGACACAAAAAATATATATTGATACTTTTGGGTAAATTAATAACAAAAAAAGAAAAAAGCAATTTATTACAGTGCCCAAAGAAAAAAATGCAAAGGTGTCTTACAAGGCACCTAGAAATCTTAAAGACACTATGGCGTCGCCGACCCGACGGTCGGTGACGTCCACGGATGCAAAGGATTCACCTAGTGCAACCGGAGCTAACAGAAAAGCTAAAATAGAAAAAAAATGAAAATGTTACTGGGTTCTTCGAGCTTAGTAGTGAGGGTTGGTGAAATATAAAGGTGAGGATTCCATGTGCAAGGCAATGTCCAAAATCAATGAAAAATCGAGTGTTGCATCCATCAAATCAAATGAAAATTCTAATGTTAATTTCAACATGGCTCAAGCCATTGATATAGAATTGAAGTTTGGGGATGATGAAAGCAAAAAAGGCGTCAGAAGCGCCAAAAATGGCGGGAAAGAAGAAAGCAACAATAATAGTGTGACATTAGGCAATGCTAGTGGTAGTGTAGAAATGGGAGGAAATGAAACATACACAGCTAAGGGCACGAACCCAAACATAAGTACAGTTACAACCACAAATATAGGTAATGCACAAAACAGTGCAAGACAAAAATATGAGGACAGACCGTTAATACAATACCCTCAAAATTTCCAAGGTGAAATTTTTGTGCTAGTAGACTTTTCGTCACATGCCACATTGAAAAATGAAAAAATGACAAATGGTCTCACACTATTCAGTCAAATAAGAGACTTGCGTATAAAAGACATTGACCACATCCAAGCCATTGGAAGAACGTTATATAAAATTATCTTTAAAAGTACATATCATGCTAATAACTTTGTTATAGACCAACGTGTCATCCAAAGAGACTTGAAACCATTCATTCCAAGAACTGCCTTGGAAATATATGGAATTGTAAAAGGAGTCCCACTCTGCTTCTCAGATGATGATGTTGCCAAAGAAGCAATCACGACTATACCTATAGAGTCGGTGAAACGCTTTACACGAAAAGATCCCAACACTGACAAGTATATTGCGACTATGACTTTAAAAATTGGGTTTTCAGGAAATAACATTCCTACCCACATTATATACAACTATACAAAGCTAAATGTTGAGTTTTTCATCCCTCCCCTCAGACAATGTGAAAATTGTGGCAGAATTGGTCACACAAAGATGTCGTGTAAAACGAAGACACGTTGCTTAACATGTGGTAAAGCTGAATGTCAAAATCCAAAATGTGTATCTAACACCTGCATTCTATGCAATAATCAAGGCCACTCAGCCAGAGATAGGAATAAATGCTCACAGCGGGAAAAAGAAGCAAAGATTGCCCGCGTCAGGGCTGTCAAGAAGCTAACAAGAAAGGAGGCACTGGATTTGTACTACCCTCGTGTGGTAACAGATTTGAAATGCTTGAAGTTGAGGAAACAGACTTCCTGCGATGGAAAATGAATATTCAAACATTGTTGATAAAGACACTGAAATAAATAGAAATTTCACCAAAAAACAATATAGCCATGTTGCCAAAAAGGGCAATGAAAGATACATGACCCCACCTCCCAGAGAATCTCCTCCCAAAATAATTAGACAAAAAAATCCAATTAATCCTGTATTCAACTCTCCTGAATACCAAAAAGGATTAGTATCCCAATTTGAAAAATTCATAAATCAATTAATTAAAATCTCCCAAAAAATATCTCTAGAACATAACAACTCCAACGCTCTTGAAGAAATTCAAGGCCTCAAAGGCCAATTTGAAGCAATAATTGCTAAAAAGATACTCTCCATATTCAACAATCAAATCCCTTCAAAAATCATGAAAATAATGCAATATAATTGTCAATCATTAAAAGCTAATATAAACACAATAGAATTTTACCTAAACAAATACAATTTTGACTTCGCTTGCTTAAGCGAAGTATTCTTATCCAGAAACACATCTCATAGAAAAATACTCAATTTTAATTTATGTAAAAAACATAGGAATGATGGCTATGGTGGCGTAGCCATAGCTGTCAAACGAGAAATCAAATTCCACAAAATTAATTTCAATAGTGAATATGATGTTTTAATTATACAAACAAAAAACTTAAGACCAAACATAATAATTTGCAGCGTATATTTCCCTCCAAATATAAATACCAGTAACTTCCTGGTGAAATTTGCAGAATTTTAAATTTTTAGAACGATACAACAATGTTTTTTTAATTGGTGATTTTAATGCAACATCCACTGCTTGGGGTGACACATGTGAGTCAAATAAGGGAAAGCACTTAAATCATCTCATACAACAATCCAACTTTACTAATATAAATGATGGCACCTACACATTTAAAAGTGACATCCGTACAAACAACGGATCAGTACTCGACTTATGTTTCGTCAATAACAATTCCATATACAAATTTTCTGTAGATCAAACCAGAATTGGAGGAAGCCATCACTTTCCTATTACAATAGAAACTAACAACATTAGCACATACATCACTAAATTCATTTCCAAAAAAAAACTCATCAAGTCACTAAATGAACTTGAATGCGATTCGTCTCTAGGTGTTTTTGAAGAAAAAATCAAAGATGAAATCCAAGATGCTACATATGTTGCTAAGAATAACCGAATCCCCAAATCTTGGTGGAATGAGGAAATAAACAAATCATACAGACTTCTTATTGTGGCATTCAAGAAGGCCAAACTCATCCGCAATCCCGAAAATTTTGAAAATTTAATTAAAACCAAAAAACAATGGAAAAAAGATGTGAAAAGGGCAAAAAAAAACAATTTTAATAATAAAATTGAAGAATTAGATCTGAGTAAAGGCAAAGGTGCATGGAAATTTGTAAAGGCCCTTAGAGGAGACTTCAGTCAAAATATCTCTCAAACATGGTGTGATAACTACAATAAAGATTTCTTGAATATGTTGAACGACCAAGTACCAAGTAACTCTTTAAGACTTGCAATAAACACCGAAGTGGAACCAAACCTTGATTTAGCTTTCACATTTGAAGAAATCCAACTAGTTTTGGCCAATAAAAAAAGGACTCTGCTGCGGGTATTGACGGCATCTCATACAATATGATCAAAGCGTTACCAGAGCTGACACTACACAATTTAAAAACAATACTAAATGATCTTTTCTTATCAAATCAAATTCCTGACCATTGGAGAGCAATTAAAGTAGTTCCGATTCCAAAAAAAGATGCTGATCTCAGTCAATATCAAAATTTCAGACCGATCTCTTTAATACCTGTACTCTTAAAAATTATTAATTCATGCATAAAAAACAGATTATACAACTTTCTAGAAACTAACAATTGCCTTCCCAAAAATTCCTTTGCTTACAGGAAAAACAAATCATGCTCTGTATGTCTAAATTATATCCTACACAATATCAGTGTATCAAAAAATGAGAAAAAACACGTAATTCTCTGCTCCACCGACATATCCAACGCATACAACTGCGTCGACATAAGCGCTCTTAAAGATATGCTTTTTGAACTACAAATTGATCAGCTATACATTGAATGGATAATAAACTTCCTAGCCCTCAGAACTCTTAACATAGGCAAGGAGGTCATTAATATTTACAATGGAATTCCCCAAGGTAGCTGTTTATCTTCCATACTATTTAACATTTATACATCCAAACTTCATGATACTACTAATACCAACACGCAAATATATCAATTCGCAGACGATTTTTTTTTTTTGTTGCTTCTGGTGAAACTATAGATGCCGCCAAGATAAATCTACGATATACCTTAAACCGGTTTGCGGACAAGTGCTCTGAACTGAACCTAAGCTTCAATTCAAGTAAAACAAAAATTATCCACCTAAATAGAGGCCCGCTAAAAGATATTCAAATTAGTGTTCACAACCAAACACTCCCACTAGTTCAAAACTTAAAAATTTTGGAAAAATCATAAACAGTTCCCTAACAATCAAAGATCATTACGATTCTGTAATTAAAAAAACAGACAACAACATTAATTTTTTCAAATATCTCACCAATATTAAATCAGGGCTACATACACAAAAAGCTTTAAATATATATAAAACGTTAATTAGATCAAAAATAGAATACTGTGGTACCACGGCATCCAACAGCCCTAATTCAAATACCAAGAAAATAATTACTTTGCAAAATAAATTTCTAAGAAGGTGTTTAGGAGCCACCCCTTCCACACCCATTCCCTTGCTTTATGCAATTGCAAATGAACTTCCTGCCTCTGAACGTGCAATGTGGCTGACAGCTAAAGAGCTGGCAAAAATCTTTGCATATGATGATCCTATCAAATATTCCATTTGCAATAATGCTAATCTCAATTCTAGCTACTCAAAAACCTGCAATCGTTTCTCGGCAATTTTTGACAGCCTTGACGTGGTGAATCCCCATGTACTGTGTCCTATTTCTGACCTGGTGGTCCTAGATAAATTGTTTTCTGGAAAGAAAGAAAATATGACAAGTGAAAGTGTTCAGGGCAATTTCTCAAGCATTCTAAATGACTACAAAGCCAATCTTTTTCACATAATGTTCACCGATACATCTCTTTCACACAATACGACTGGATGTGGCATATATAACTATTCCTCGAATCTAGAACATAGCTTTAATTTTAATTTTAAATCCTCATCTATTTTTGGTGAATTGATGGCTATACAAGAAGCCATCAACATAGCCATAAATAACAAATGTGATAAACTGGTGATATTTACGGACAGTTTGGGTTCGTGCCAAGCACTCCTAAACCCAAAAGCAACCAATAGCATTGTATATAATATTCATCAAGACATCATGAGTTATAATTTTAGACAGATCCACATTGTCTGGATACCTAGCCATAAAGGTATCCCAGGCAACGAAAAAGCTGATGAAATAGCCAAAAAAGCAACGATTAATAGTCCGAATAAAAGTTTTAAACTTACAATTGACGAAGCTCTCAAGCTAATAAAAACTAATATTCATGATGACTGGTATGAAGAATTTTTAAATTATGCGAGTGATAAACCCAACTTATTCACAACAACCCCCATTAGAAAAAACAAAACTTGGTTCAAAAATATAGATATACCTACTACAGAAATTAAAACAATAAATAGAATCCTCACCGGTCATACCTATGACAAGCAATACTTACAAAAAATAAAGGCAATCAACTCGTCACGGTGTCGCTGTGGTCAAACAGACAGCTACTATCACCAAACCTTCCTATGCAGAAACCTAAATGATAAAAGATCTGAATTCAATTTATTTAACAACTTCAGTTTTGAAGATATTTTTAGTGGTAACAACACAACCAAGATTACTCAACTTGCCTCATTTTTAAAAAAAGCACAAGTTAAATTCTATAATCTGTGATTAAAAATTACAAGAGCAATATACACTTTTCTATACTTTTCTCATTTTTAAGTATATTATTTTAATATAAAACTTCAAGATACCAATATCGACAATTATATGTATGTATATGTACATACAAAACTTTCATTTAAACGAACATGCCAAAATGGGCATTCATACGTATCCACTGATCTCATTCGCGATACAGTATAAATTCAAAGCACTTAAAAGTCAACATATGTGCTTTCGCTTTAAGACAAAAACCAAACCAATAAAACAGATATAAAAAATGCAACCCTACTTAGTACATGAAAGCTATATTCAGCATACAATCTTTGTAATTTCGTTACGAAGGCAAAGCAATCATTCCCTGCAAAAACGCTCCACGTCATTTTACTAGTCATTTTACGGTCATTGTGACTTTCTGCAGCGGTTATATTCATAGTCACGTTTGCATGGGCGTTATTAACTTTTGTGACCAAATTTTCCGTTTCGTTCCTATTAATGTGATCGTGCATTCCGCTCCCACTTATAGGATGTGAGCATAGCACGTGCTGCTCACACACGTCACAATGCTCGTCAAATGGTTTTACCATTTATATAACCGCCATATAACGTGAATTTTACCTGCAGATTTACTTTACCTGGAGCAGCCATATGAATAAAATATGAACCAAAAAAATTTAATTTTCAATATTTATTATTTTCAATATTATTATATATGTACATGAAATTGGAACTTATATTAATACAGTTCATACAAAAAAGAAGTAAGTACTTTAATAATAAATAAACTCGCTTAATTGGTTTTTGTTTTCCAATTGAAATCTTTTCTAAGCGAGCAGAAAATAATTTTAAGCTTTAGAAAAAAAGTCCAATAATTTCAATAATCTACAACTTAAAGCTCAGTAGAAATTCTGATTAGGTTTACTCTTTTTTCAGATCGAGAATATTCAAAGGTGTCGTGGAATCCGATTGCTGTCGTAATTGAATTTGAAAGTAATAAAGTAAAGTATGAACTTAAAAATGTAGGACTAGTGATTGAGTCTTATTATTGTTCTAAATCTTATCATTCAATTCCAACAGCAATCGGATCACGACATACCTTATTATATATTTACATGAAATTGTAACTTAAATTAATAAGTTGATATAAAGGAAAGTAATTATTTTAATAACAAATAAACTCGCATTATTGGTTTTTGTTTTCCAATTGAAATCTTTTCCAAGCGAACAGAAAATAATTTTAAGCTTTAGAAAAAAATCCAATTATTTGAATCAATTTAAAACTTAAAGCTAAGTAGAAATTCAGATTAGATTTACTCTTTTTTTCAGATCGAGAATGTTCAAAGGTGTCGTGGAATCCGATTGCTGTCGTAATTGAATTTGAAAGTAATAAAGTAAAGTATGAACTTAAAAATGTAGGACTAGTGATTGAGTCTTATTATTGTTCTAAATCTTATCATTCAATTCCAACAGCAATCGGATCACGACATACCTTATTATATATTTACATGAAATTGTAACTTAAATTAATAAGTTGATATAAAGAAAAGTAATTATTTTAATAACAAATAAACTCGCATTATTGGTTTTTGTTTTCCAATTGAAATCTTTTCCAAGCGAACAGAAAATAATTTTAAGCTTTAGAAAAAAATCCAATTATTTGAATCAATTTAAAACGTAAAGCTAAGTAGAAATTCAGATTAGATTTACTCTTTTTTTCAGAAAGAGAATATTCAAAGGTGTCGTGGAATCCGATTGCTGTCGTAATTGAATTTGAAAGTAATAAAGTAAAGTATGAACTTAAAAATGTAGGACTAGTGATTGAGTCTTATTATTGTTCTAAATCTTATCATTCAATTCCAACAGCAATCGGATCACGACATACCTTATTATATATTTACATGAAATTGTAACTTAAATTAATACAGTTCATATAAAAACGAAGTAAGTATGTACTTTAATAATAACATAAAAAATATATTAATTGCTTTGAGCTATATTGCTGCAGCGTCGTCTAAGTGGCCAGCACTGTAGCAAAATATTGTTATATTACATCATATTATATTCTTAATAATTCAATGCTCATAAAGCTTAAGCGTTTTTTGTTTTAAATTTACTGTCAAATTAAAATTTTAATAAATTTCACACTTCAAACGCAGCCGCAACAGCCTACACTAAACCAGTAAAAAAATACATAATCCTTTTTCATGTTCAATCAAAAAGTTTTTAAGCTCTCGCTGCGGCAGTCAAACGTTCTTTATCTATACTGCGCCGTCGTCTTGTTGGTCAATCGCGCGCCGCAATAGCCATTGGTGGGAATTGACATTCATCATAAAGTAGCGAAGGCACGGTCCTGCGTAAGCACATCGCTGACCTGTGTTGGCAAAAGATATGATGATACTGTCTTCGATAGTTAGTCGGAACAGCCGCTACTCGGCGAAGTAGAGATGACCGTTGTGTCGGTGGCAGCAGTTACAACAGCAGTTACAACAGCAGTTTCTGACTTTGCATCATCCGCAAAGTGTGATGAATGCTTCTCTGCCTTTTCCAATTGCCTGGCGGAAGCAATTTTTGCTACTTGTAAAGCTAAAGCTGTAATGCAAATAAATAGATGGGTTAAAATGGTTTTCGTATGTTATTCAATAACTCACCGTCTAATGCTATCATCACAGCCTTCTCATCGATTTTGAATATGTGTACTGTTTCAGTATTCAGACCCAGTTCGTTTGGTGCATTATTTTCGATTTGATGTAACATTTTCAAGTCTCGTATATCATGAATATGTAAACTATCCGTTAGGCTCGTTCGATTCATTCGTATACTGTGTATATTTGAGCCGTAGACGCAATGACAGATATTTTGATTCTTTTTGAAGTGTAACATTTGTAAACAGTTGGGTTTCTCTGCTGTCACCATCACCCCTTAGGGAGCTATTGAAGAAACGCTCGACCAAGATAATATGTTGCGATTTACGCGCATAGATATCTTCCACCTTGTCACAGTTATTGATGGACAAAATGCGAAAGTCATCTTTACCATCCAATACGGAAATTGAACTGTAGAGGAAGAAACAATTTATAAAATTTAATAAAATCAAAAATAATAGTTGTGCTAAAAAGGGGTAAAGTATTGTATGTTAAAGTATGGCAAAGTCTCAGCGGCTTTGTCCTGGTGAGTGAATGATAAATACCATAGATTGTTGCAGCAGATAACTTTAAATTTGGATTAGCGATAGACACCTCGTAGGTTTTGTGATGGCTGGTGCGGTTTTCGCAGTTCTGTGTGTTTTACGTTTTACTATTTTTTTTTTGTAGGTAACGCCTCTGTTTACATCTGTTGTGACTTTGGATTACGTATTTTCGGAGGTCGTCCTCAAACTTTATCCTGCCCTGTAACTTAAAAATTTCTGCAAAACACGATTTAAAATAAATATCTCCTTGCCAAAGATATGTATATGCATTACCGAATAAAGCAACGTTCACAACTTTTAGTGCTGACAGTGCTTTTTTTCCGCCTCCGCCAGCCCAGTTAAAAAGGTCAAGCAACTCGTCAGTGAAAATGTGCTTCATCACACTGCCAAGTTCGCCGGACGAGCCCTTGAGAGAAAAAAAATATGTAATCTGCAAAGAGCGTTGCAACTTATTATAAATATTAAACCAAATATAAATAGTGGAAAACTTACTACCGCGTCTTCGAAATTTTTCTCCAATATCTTCTCTTCGAAGTCAAAGAGAGCATCGATGGACTTCATTGGCAGCATCACAGCTAGATCAGCGTGGATATCCTCCCCACTTTCACCAGTAATTCTGCAGACCATTTTGTGTACTCGCTTGACTAGAACCTTGGACTCCCGTACTACTTTCTGATGCGCCATCACATCAGTTTTGGGAATTGCCTAAAGTTTAAATATATGTATATAAATATAAACGCTTGCTTTATAATTAGTAAATGCTTACATTTTCTTCCAAGCTCTCCAGTCGCCTTTCAATGTTTGTTTGCTTCTCAAGTATTAAACGAAGCATAGCCATAATATCTGTTAAAATAAACAAATTATTTTGTCATTGGATTTATTATTAAAAAAGTCTTTTTTTTCCTAAGATTACCTTTGTCTGGCTCCGACATTACAGATGTTGTTGGAGTTTCATTTGAAAAAAGTTCGCTTTGGTTGCGAATTGGCACTGGCGGATCAGGTGAAGACTTCCTCAGGTTTTCTGCAGCCTGCACAGAGGAGATTTCTGTACAGCCACTAAACAATAAATCCTGGCTGCAATGCATCGCATCGAATAACATCGAAGTGTTACATATTTCACTTTCTTTCTTTATAAACATGCACACATTGATATGAGTTTTTTTGCTAAAACACACTTTAGTAGACCAAAAAATATTAAAGAATGCGTATATTAATTTCTGCAAAATGTAAATCACACAAATTGAAAAAATTTTCCACTTTTCTGCAGAATTAGAAATGGCGGATTTTTGCACGCAAAAATGACGTATTTTGCTATCCCTATGAAAATAATAGGTGCGAGAGAGCACGACACATTGTGGGAAAGCAAAATTTGTCAGCATGCTATTTCATTTGCACAATTTTTCATTCCAAATCGTCACCCCTGTCAAAAATTCTTGTGGCTGTGTGCGTTTTTGGTCACACGATTTTTGCAGGGAAGATTTGACAGCTATCATATCGCACGCCCCCTGCAAAAACGCTCCACGTCATTTGACCGTCATTGTGCGGTTAACCCCCATATTAAATTTTGGTCACGTTTGTTCAGGCGTCGGTAACTTTTTTACACTTTTTTCCCATTTCGTACCTATTTATGTGATTGTGCATTCCGCTCACACTTATAGGATGTGAGCATATCACTGTTCTGCTCACACACGTCACAATGCGCGTTAAATGGCGGTCATATTTTCGGTCATTTCACTCTACATTTTCCAGTCATTTGACAATCATTTTTACTGTGGTTTTACCATTTGTATAACCGCCATATAACTTGAATTTCAATTCCAATTTTGACGCAGAGCAGACAACATATAGTCACGGAGCAAAATTTGTATAAGCAGCAAATCAGCATCAACATAACGGATTAAAAAGGAAAAAAAAAAATGTAATGTAAACATTTTCTTTCTCGAGTGAAGCGGCTAATTTTTGTTATAAAATTAACTTTAGTTGTTTTAAAAGTGAGTGTAGGTGTTAAAAAGTAAGGTTAGTATGCCTTGTCTAACTGCCCTGCAAAAATCGTGTGACCAAAAACGCACACAGCCACACGAATTTTTGACAGGGGTGACGATTTGGAATGAAAAATTGTGCAAATGAAATAGCATGCTGACAAATTTTGCACAATTTTCACACAATGTATCGTGCTCTCTCGCACCTATTATTTTCATAGGGATAGCAAAATACGTCATTTTTGCGTGCAAAAAATCCGCCATTTCTAATTCTGCAGAAAAGTGGAAAATTTTTTCAATTTTTGTGATTTACATTTTGCAGAAATTAATATACGCATTCTTTAATATTTTTTGGTCTACTAAAGTGTGTTTTAGCAAAAAAACTCATATCAATGTGTGCATGTTTATAAAGAAAGAAAGTGAAATATGTAACACTTCGATGTTATAGACTTAGATCCTTATGGTTGTCCGAATCGCTTTCTGGATGGCGCTATACAATCACTGACGAGTGGGGGTTCATTACTTGTAACTGCGAATGATATGGCTGTGCTGGCAGGCAATACGCCTGAAGCCTGCAATGCCAAATATAGTTCTGTGCCTTTGCGTATGAAATGCTGCCATGAGATGGGATTGCGTATACTATTGCATTGGGTTGAAACGCACTCTAATCGTTATGGAAAATATATTGAGCCACTTTTGAGCATTTCTGCCAATTTTTATATACGCGTATTTGTGCGTATGCATAGTAGTCAAGAGAAGTGTAAATATAGCATGAGGTTGGTATACAGCATTTTGGCCTTTTACCACAATCCAATTACTTACCATATCTTTATAATATGAACACAGCAAACAATGAATGGTATTTCAATGCACTGGTTGTGATACCTATACGCTACAGCCTATGGGTATTGTAAAAAGCAAGATCTCAGATAAAGGCAATGCGGAAGTAAAATTCGGACCAAATGTTAATACAAATTGTTCGCATTGTGGTGATAAACATCATGCAAGTTTCAACTATCCCACTTAAGTATTTAAACTCTAATAAATCAAATTATTTCCTTCTTACTTAATTGGTGCTTAACCGTTTAAACGGTTATGTCCGTTCAAAAAGGCGCGTTAGTCGCTTTTTAAGAGGGTTAACTGGCACCAATTGTTCACACCAAATTGTTTCTTATATTCCCAAATATAGATGGGCGGTCCACTTTGGTCGCATCCCATACATGATCCAACGTTTGTTGAAGAATTGCTACAAATCATAGAAGAAAAACCGCTAAGTCATTTGGACACACAACGTCGTTTAAAAGGTGTGTTATCGGCGGTATGCCTGAACTTGTATTGGGTACATGAGTTTTTATGTAAAAAATATTCATCATATCCAACATCAATGCCTCGCATTCAATTGTGGACGCTGTACGCACTACATTGGGTAATATGGACAAGCATATTGTTGATTCCAGTGGTAAGGCCACAATTTCAAATGATGGGGCAACCATTAAGAAACTATTGGATAAAATAATAACACAACGTAGCGTGCTCAAGTGCTATAAGCTTATCTGGAAAAGATATTTCGTAACGAAAACCCTGGAAGATTACCGCGCCTTGTATGCTGTGGTTCAACAAAATATAACTTGGATGTTTGTTGCTCTTTTTCAATTTTCCTGAATACAAATGTCTGGATTGGAAAAATTTCAAGCAAATAAAGCTTGGCGTGCAAAAGTCAAGAAATTACTTGTCATGCAACGATAAATGCTTATAAATATATCATTAAAACTGTATGCTTGTTTATGATGAGCCATTCGAGTGAGCATGGAGATGGATGCTTTAAATACTGTAGAGTAAATTGGCTTACTATATAAGAATTTGAAATTTTTCCAAATCTTTGACCAAAAAGTAGCTACTAGCTTGTAGAACTTTATTACTTTACTTCTAAAAAGATGAATCACTTTAGCATGGTAATATATACCTATTATTAAAAATTAATACAAACAATATCTTCAACATTTTTTTCTCGATTCACGAACACATTTAGAAAGGCTACAACACCTGCTAAAGAGCCGGTATTTTGCCAACGCTTTAGCTTGGATTTAGAGGAGGATCTACAAACTTTGCTAGAAGCACGCGCAAGCCGTTTCGAAAAGCACCTTTCTCAGAAAACATTTGAATAACCCCGTATATTAGAAAAGCCCTATCACAGAATTCGGTTGAAGAATGCCCTAACTCAGATTTGGCTTCAAAAATGACCGATCTGAGCTCAAATACAACACATATTGACAATAGCTCGAGTGTTTATGAAACAAATTCTAAGATAGGGCGTTCTTCAAACGAATTCTGAGAAAGGAAGTTTTTGAAACGGCAGCCGAGATTTGGTGATATTCCACTCAGCAGCCGATATGAATATATGGTAAGTCTCATTTTTACCGACCTTTCCTTTCCTTTTTAAAAATGTGCTTAACAAAACTTTTTTTCTTTTAATGCACTCTTAAAATGAATCCATAAGCACTGTAACGTTAACAACATTTTCATACTTGTTTTTTCATTTGTATTGAGAGTGGCGATTTTAATATTAGAACGCCTAATTTAGACAATTAAAATAACAAAAATTACTGCAAAGCCAAATTTTAGTGAGGACCTCTAGTTTACCATAAAAATATTAAAATTAAAAGTCCCTATATATCCTATTCGAGCTAAAAAAAAATTACTCGAGGTCAAAGGTCATTGCCTTAATAGCACCGCAGAAAAATTCCTCCAACTCTTTTCTCCTAGAGAGAACAATAATTGGGGAATAGGAATTTCGAATCTTCGAAGTCAGCTGATTTGCCAATTGAAATTTTGTTGCGCATTTCTATTTTTGTTAACAAATTAAAAGTTTAGTTATTGTTGCGAATTTGTTTAAAATTGAGAAAAAAAAAAATATAAGCAAAGCAACAGGGAGCAACAAACGAATGATGCAACCATCTTTCACACGTTCTTATTGTAGCAGTGCTTCGCCCCATCCAATAGGTGCGACCGATCAGAAATTATCATCAATATTCTCTAACGGGAGTCCAAGGAAACTTGCTGTTTCGACAGGGGGGACCATAATGAAAGGGGTGTTATAGGCGTTGGTTCCACATTACAATTAAAGAGATGGTTGGTGTCATGTGGGGACACATTGCAAGCGGGACATACATTTTGTATGTCGGGGTTGATTCTGGATAGGTAAGAGTTTAACCTGTTACAGTATCCAGAACGAAGTTGAGCTAGAGTGACTCGATTTTCTCTGGGGAGTATGCGTTCCTCTTCCGCGGGGTTTGGATACTTTTCTTTGAGTACTGGATTCACCGGGCAATTCCTAGCATAAAGGTCCGACTCTTGTTTATGGAGTTCACCAAGGACCTGCATGTGTTTTTTCGCTTCATACGGCTGGGTTCTCAGGAGCCGTATTTCCTCAAAATGCTTACGGAGATGACTCCTTATGCCCCTAGGCGGTGCTGGTTGACAAATCAGATGTCTGTTGGGATGCTCAGGTTTCTGGGTATTCAACAGGAACTGTTTGGTCAGGATCTCATTTCTCTCCCTGATGGGGAGTATTCTCGCCTCATTATGCAGATGGTGTTCTGGCGACATAAGAAGACAGCCCGTGGCAATTCTGAGAGCAGTATTTTGGCAGGCCTGTAGCTTCTTCCAGTGGGTAATTTTTAGGCTTGGCGACCATATGGGTGACGCATAGCACTTAATCGGCTGGCTAATTGCTTTGTGTGTAGTCATGAGCGTTTCTTTATCCTTTCCCCAGGTACTGCCAGCGAGGGATTTGAGGATTTTGGTACGGCTCTGAATTCTCGGAACAACTGCGGCTGCGTGCTCACCAAAATGTAGATCCTGATGAAAGTCACACCCAAAATTTTAAGGTGTAAGACAGTCGGTAGGGTAATGTCATATGGTCGACATTTAGCGCGGCCATGTTTTAAATAAGATCACCGATGATTTGGTTGGTAACAATATCAGGTTTCGCGAGGCGACAAAACTGGAGAGATTGGGGAGATAGCTGTTTATTTTATTACAAAGCTCATCGGTGTAGGAAACAATAGCATAGGTGTAGAAGCAATAGTGACTCCTTCTGGTGGTAAAGGTAGCTATTGATATGTAGAAGTTAAACAGAAATTTGATGAATATGAGTTTTTTTTTAAGTTATTGCAAAAAAGCGTTGAGGATTTTTAATATCTTACGAGGTACCTTCGTACATGTTTCTAAGAATGAAGAATGAGACCTATTCAAACTTCGCTATACTTTAACATACGATATTTACCCCATTTTAACACAACTATCATTTATTGATTTTATTAAATTTTATAAAATGTTTCTTCCTCCACAGTTCCATTTCCGTATTGGATGGTAAATATGGCTTTCGCATTTTCTCCATCAATAACTGTGACAAGGTGGAAAAAATCTATGCGCGTAAATCGCAACATATCTTGGTCGAGCGTTTCTTCAATAGCTCTCTAGTGGTGATGGTGCCAGCAGAGACACCCAACTGTTTACAAATGTTACAATATATCAATTGCGTCTACAGCTCAAATACCCACAGTATATGAATGAATCGAACGCACCTAATTGTCTGCCTAACGGATAGTATACATATTCATCAAATCGAAAATATTGCATCAAACGAACTGGGTCTGAATACTGAAACAGTACCCATATTCAAAATCGATGAGAAGGCTGTGATGATGGTATAGGGTGAGTTGTTGAATAACATACGAAAACCACTTTAACCCATCTATATATTTGCATTACAGCTAAAGCTTTACAAACAGCAAAAATTGCTGGTGCCAAGCAATTGGAAAAGGCAGTGAAGCATTCATCACACTGTGCGGATGGTGTAAAGTTAGAAACTGCTGTTGTAACAGCTGCCACCGACACAACGGTCATCTCTACTTCGCCGAGTAGCGGCTCGTCCGACTATCTATCGAAGACAGTATAATCATATCTTTTGCCAACACAGGTTAGCGATGTGCTTGCACAGGAAAAGATTTCAATTGGAAAACAAAAACCAAATAAGAGAGTTTATTTATTGTTAAAGTATTTACTTTTCTTTATATCAACAGTATTAATTTAAGTTGCAATATCAGGTACATATATAATAAGGGATGTGATACGATTGCTGTCGGAATTAGATTTGAAAGCAATCAATACTCCTGCTAAGGGTTGCAGAATTATTGCTTGAATAATTAGATTTAGAACAATAATAAGTCTGACTTAATTACAAGTCGTACATTTTTAAGTTCATCAATTACGACAGCAATCGGATTCCACGACACCTTTGAATATTCTTGATCTGAAAAAAGAGTAAACCTAATCTGAATTGCTACTAAGCTTTACGTTGTAGATTATTTAAATAATTGGAGTTTTTTCTGAAGCTTAAAATTATTTTCTGTTCGCTTGGAAAAGATTTCAATTGGAAAATAAAAACCAATAAGGCGAGTTTATTTATTATTAAAATCTTACTTTTCTTTTTTATCAACTGTATTAATTTAAGTTACAATTTCATGTACATATATAATAAGGTATGTCGTGATACGATTGCTGTTGGAATTAGATTTGAAACCAATCAATACTCCTGCTAGGGTTTCAGAATTATTGCTTGAATGATTAGATTTAGAACAATAATAAGTCTGACTCAATTACTAGTCCTACATTTTTAATTCATATTTTACTTTATTACTTTCAAATTCAATTACGACAGCAATCCGATTCCACGACACCTTTGAATATTATTCTTGATTTGAAAACAAGAGTAAATCTAATCTGAATTTCTACTTAGCTTTAAGTTGTAGACTTAAATTTATTCAAATAATCAAATTTTGTATTCGAAACCATGTAAACAACTCAAATTATACATGAATATAACACACTTCTGAATTGTCCAAATGTAAAGGTAGCTGCAGCAGCAATATAGCTCAAAGCAATTAATATATTTTTATGTTATTATTATAGTACTTACTTCCTTTTTATATTAAATGTATTAATTTAAGTTGCAATTTCATGAATAATGAGGCTCCAAGATGCAAAACCAGATGAATCCATGATATGTAAAACTTTGAAAAGCACAAAAAAGCTGAAATTTTGTAAATTGTTATGAATTTTCAACACGGGTTTTTAGAATGTTTCTAGGCGATGCAATATTGTCGCAATTTAAATATTATTTTAAAATTTTTAAATATCTGGGTTTGCATATTCTTTTTTTGGCAAAAATTGACTAAATCTAATGATATGTTTTAAATAAATGTTTATATTATATGTTATGTTTGGTTATTATAATTAAAAATAAATATTGAAAATTAAATTTTTTTGGTTCATATTTTATTCTCGTGGCTGCTACAGGTAAAGTAAATCGGCAGGTAAAATTCAAGTTATATGGCGGTTATATAAACGGTAAAACCGCAGTAAAATTGATTGTCAAATGCCTCGAAAATGTAGAGGAAAAAACCGAAACACAGGTTGACTGGCCAGCAAACAACCAGGAAAGTCGTAAGATCAATTATTTTGTTACGCACCTCCATGTATTAAAATGTTGACACCTGTTGAATTATAGTTCCATTTTATTGTTAAAAATAAAAGAAAAATAGATACATTCAACGCTTAAGATTTCTTTTTAGATAGAGCAGCTTTGCCTTTCATATATGAGCATTAAATGACCTTGCTCTCTCAACATTTTAAGTAATTCAACGATGAATGGTAAATATTTGGGTTTACGCCGAATGTTTTCAATCTTATAGCGTTTCCATTTTTCCCCCTTCATATTCAATTTTTGAAGGCAATTTTGTTATTTCCGTCTAACGATCTTCACCATCTCCAGAACCCATAGCATTGTTAGCAGTCGCCAACATTTTATCGATTTTCTCCTGATATATTCTCAATCTATCTGACACTAGGGCCATAAGATTAAAATGTATTTCACCTTCGCTATATTTTTGCATACGTTTCTCAATTATGGGGCGTATAATATCAATCCAATTTTCTTCGGAAGATACTGCGCCCAAATCCAATGGACCCTCTTTCAAACCATCAAATTCATATAAACGTCCATTAATTGGTATGTATGAAATAAAATAATAACCATCTTTATTTTAATTTTTTGTATCTAGCTCATCAAGGGTTTGTCGTGCACTGAGGAATTTTTAGTGCACTACTTAGAGTGAGGCCTTTTGTATAAGGATCAAAGGACTGCGAAAATTCTTTGAATTCAGTAAGTGTTGGTCCCAGCTTAATGTCTTCATGATCACAGTTCAACAGAATGCTAAGTATTGCCTGTGTTGCGCATGCATTTTTAATGACTTGCTTTGCAAAGAACTTATTATGTAGACGATCATCGCGTACAACGGATGCAGATGATTCATCATCCTACACCCATTTAAAAAGGAAATGAGCCCATGTATAGGTTCGAGGTCTTTAAATAGATCAGGTTCAAGATCTAAACTCTAAATCTCCTTCACTTGAACGTCTTTACATCCAAATTCACGTATTAATTCCGTAAATACACTTGGGTCGCTCTCAATTAAACACCAGCTGCCTGCGCCGTCGGACATTTGTTTCGATTTGAATATTATTATATTGATTTTTGTGAAATTTTAATTGAAATCAGCTAACTTTTATATTCATTAAAATCAAACAAAATTATTAAATGAGAATTGTCACACGTTTGAATGATAGAAAAGTCAACACAAAGCGGAACTTGAGAAAAAAAGTGATGCGGTTGTAAATTTTTTCAGAGAAAGCAATTGGTATGGTTTTACATAAATTTTTTCCTCTGAATAAAAAGGGAGTTTTGTAAAGAGACCACATTCTTAAGCTGGAGTCATTGGTGTCGTATCGCTGTATCCGTATCCCTAACGTAATCAGCTGTTTATCGTTACGACGGTAAACCAAAACCCAATTGGTTGGCTACGATACGGTTACGACCTTAGCGGCACCAATAATCGATTGCATTGATTCTCATAAGGTTGGTCGAATCAGCTGTTAAAAGGTTACCGATACGGTTACCGATAAAGCACCAATGTCTCCAGCTTTATTATTTCTAAGGGCGTTCAAGATGGCGGCGTAAGAGCGAGAAACTGCTTACATCCGCCGCCTTCTATAATTCCATCATGACCACATATCACAGTTTGAAGATTGCGCATTCACGAGTTCAAAATTGCTTCGTTCTGCGCATAAACATCACTGTTCACTGCTTGAGCGAATGCAAGAAAGAGAGAAAAGAACAAGAGCTAAAGGAAAATGACGTATGAATTGCCCATAAAAAAAACAGCGGGTAGACTATACATTAAGGGACTAGGGGGAGGAGGTTGGGAGTGGTGGAAAGGAGTGAAGGATGACGCCCCCTTTCCGAAAACAAACCACCACCACGCACAGGAGGCTTATAGTTTGATCAAAATTTAATATTAAAGTTACCAAAAAAATGCAAGGAAACCTAGTGAATTGAGCAAAAATGGTGCTACCAGACTTCAAAATATGTATAAATAAAAAACGACTCAATCTATTTTAATCGCGACTTTTTTATTACAGATTTTCTATTTTTTTATGAAGTAAACGTAATTCATTTTATTCCAAATTTTTAATTTTTTATAAAATATACCATACCAAATTTTTATAAAATGCACCATGCAAGCAGTGAATTAGATAAAATGGCTATATGCTTGTGTTCGCGAAAGTAAACAAATAAATTATTAAATTTTACAATAATACGCAAATTTAAACAAATGAAAATAATTGATTGTGATTTTATAAACATTATAAAGTGTACTTATGTATAAAATTCTTGTGAAAGTGTTCGTATGTAGATAAAAAGTGACAGTTATACCATGGTAACTTTAACAACTGATTACTAGTAAATTATTAATAACAATTAAAAATTACTCACTGATTCTCGTTGGGGAACTCCCTGAGAACCTATGTGCAAAATTGCAAAGGGCAAACCCCTTTGGTTTACGAATAAAGCCAATTGGTCCCTTAATGTATAGCCGACCCAAAACCGTCGATCTAATGTTTACATGCGCAATCATTGTGAATCAAACTAAGTGTGATATCTTAACTGTCAACTGCCTGACAGGACGTTCAATATGGCTACTTTTTAGCGTTTTGACAGAGTGTTCAATATGGCGGCGCATAGGGCAGGCTATCTTCCGCGGGTGATAGAAAGATATACAGAATGAGACAGCGATAGTCAATTACAAATCAGTTGATCCAATCACTTTGGAATTTTGACGTGTTATTTGTGGTTTCAATTTACAAATGAACATTGTTTACTATATAGTTTGGCAGCTTAAGTAGAGGTTATGTTGCGAATAGAGTGGAAGGCAGTGGACTAGGCAGTCGAATGTCATATAATGAAGGAATGGTGTTCGGAGATTTTTCAAAGTTAAAAAAAAAAATGATAAAAGCTTTAATATAAATAAAACTATTGTTTTAATAACAACAAAAACGCCATATATATTCTGTATGCATAAATTTGTAAGGATTATCCCACTTTAAAATTTGAATTAAATAATCTAAAGTTTTGTTTTGAAACTGAGTCGTGAACTGTGCGTGTGAATGTGCGAATTTTCACCGATCAGCTGTTAGTTGCGCTACTTGGTATAATTTACAATGCAAATGAACTTCACAGATTGCGCATTCACGAGCTTGAAATTGCTTCGTTTTGCGCACTACGTCACAGATGACCCTTGAGCGAATAGCTGATATGCTTTCTATAGTTTTTCATGCAAAATATAACAGCATGTATATGTGTAAATTTCTTTTATTTTAATGAATAATTTAATTGTTTAACTGAAATGTTTTTAACTGTAAATGTGTCGTTCTTATCGGTCAACTCTACTAAACAATGTCCCATCAAACTATTTGCGGATGATGCATTACTTATGATCAGTGATAATAATATTACTACTGCGGTATTAAAAATGCAAAATGATCTCAACAATTTATACACATGGCTATGTGTGAATAGGCTAAAGCTTAATATAAACAAAACCAAATATATGGTCATAACAAGAAAAAATATTAATGATGAGGACTTAAGTGGGCTAAAAATAAATAATGAAACCATACAAAAAGTTAATAGCATAAAATATTTAGGGATTATAGTTGATAACAAACTTAAATTTGAAGAACATATAAACTACACAGTTGCGAAAGTCGCGAAAAAGATTGGTATTGTGCAGAGATCTACCAAGTATATACAAGAACAAGTAAGGAAGGTTAAGTTCGGGTGTAACCGAACATTACATACTCAGTTGAGAGCTATGGTGACAACATAAGGGAAAATAACCATGTAGGAAAATGAACCGAGGGAAACCGTGGAATGTGTTTGTATGACATGTGTATCAAATGAAAGACATTAAAGAGTATTTTATGAGGGAGTGGGCCATATTTCTATAGGTGGTCGCAATTTAGGGATATCGCCATAAAGGTGGATCAGGGTCGACTCTAGAATTTGTTTGTACAATATGGGTATCAAAAAAAAAAAAGGTGCTAATGAGTATTTTAAAAGGGAGTGGTGGTAGTTGTATAGGTGGTCGCCTTTTCGAGATATCGCCATAAAGGTGGACCAGGGGTGACCCTAGAATTTGTTTGTACAATATGGGTATCAAAAAAAAACGGTGCTAATGAGTATTTTAAAAGGGAGTGATCCTTAGTTCCATAGGTGGACGCCGTTTCGAGATATCGCCATAAAGGTGGACCAGGTGACCCTAGAATTTGTTTGTACGATATAGGTATCAAATTAAAGGTATTAATGAGGGTTTTAAAAGGGAGTGGTGGTAGTTGTATAGGTGGTCGCTTTTTCGAGATATCGCCATAAAGGTGGACCAGGGGTGACTCTAGAATGCGTTTGTACAATATGGGTATCAAACGAAAGGTGTTAATGAGTATTTTAAAAGGGAGTGGGCCTTAGTTCTATAGGTGGACGCCGTTTTGAAATATCGCCATAAAGGTGGACCAGGGGTGACTTTAGGATGTGTTTGTACGATATGGGTATCAAATTAAAGGTATTAATGAGGGTTTTAAAAGGGAGTGGTGGTAGTTGTATAGGTGGTCGCTTTTTCGAGATATCGCCATAAAGGTGGACCAGGGGTGACTCTAGCATACGTTTGTACAATATGGGTATCAAACGAAAGGTGTTAATGAGTATTTTAAAAGGGAGTGGGCCTTAGTTCTATAGGTTGACGCCTTTTCGAGGTATCGCAATAAAGGTGGACCAGGGGTGACTCTAGACTTTGTTTGTACGATATGGGTATTAAATGAAAGGTGTTAATGAGTATTTTAAAAGGGAGTGGGCCTTAGTTCTATAGGTGGACGCTATTTCGAGATATCGCCATAAAGGTGGACCAGGGGTGACTCTAGAATATGTTTGTACGATATGGGTATCAAATGAAAGGTGTTAATGAGTATTTTAAAAGGGCGTGGGGCTTAGTTCTATAGGTGGACGTCGTTTCGAAATATCGCCATAAAGGTGGACCAGGGGTGACTCTAGGATGTGTTTGTACGATATGGGTATCAAATTAAAGGTATTAATGAGGGTTTTAAAAGGGAGTGGTGGTAGTTGTATAGGTGGTCGCTTTTTCGAGATATCGCCATAAAGGTGGACCAGGGGTGACTCTAGCATAAGTTTGTACAATATGGGTATCAAACGAAAGGTGTTAATGAGTATTTTAAAAGGGAGTGGGCCTTAGTTCCATAGGTGTACGCCTTTTCGAGGTATCGCAATAAAGGTGGAACAGGGGTGACTCTAGACTTTGTTTGTACGATATGGGTATTAAATGAAAGGTGTAAATAAGTATTTTAAAAGGGAGTGGGCCTTAGTTATATAGGTGGACGCTATTTCGAGATATCGCCATAAAAGTGGACCAGGGGTGACTCTAGGATGTGTTTGTACGATATGGGTATCAAATTAAAGGTATTAATGAGGGTTTTAAAAGGGGGTGGTGGTAGTTGTATAGGTGGTCGCTTTTTCTAGATATCGCCATAAAGGTGGACCAGGGGTGACTCTAGAATGCGTTTGTACAATATGGGTATCAAACGAAAGGTGTTAATGAGTATTTTAAAAGGGAGTGGGCCTTAGTTCTATAGGTGGACGCCGTTTCGAAATATCGCCATAAAGGTGGACCAGGGGTGACTCTAGGATGTGTTTGTACGATATTGGTATCAAATTAAAGGTATTAATGAGAGTTTTAAAAGGGAGTGGTGATAGTTGTATATGTGAAGGCGTATTCCAGATATCGACCAAAATGTGGACCAGGGTGACCCAGAACTTCATCTGTTGGATACCGCTAATTTATTTATATATGTAATACCTGCAAAGATTTCAAGGGTTTTTTATTTCGCCCTGCAGAACATTTTCATTTTCTTCTACTTAATATGGTAGGTGTCACAACCATTTTACCAAGTTTTTTCCAAAGTTATATTTCGCGTCAATAAACCAATCCAATTACCATGTTTCATCCCTTTTTTCGTATTTGGTATAAAATAATGGCATTTTTTTCATTTTTCGGAATTTTCTATATCGAAAAAGTGGGCGTGGTCATAGTCGGATCTCGTTCATTTTTTAGACCAAGATAAAGTGCGTTCAGATAAGTACGTGAACTAAGTTCAGTAAAGATATGTCGATTTTTGCTGTAGTTATCGTATTAACGGCCATGCGGAAGGACAGACGGACGACCGTGTATAAAAACTGGGCGTGGCTTCAACCGATTTCGCCCATTTTCACAGAAAGCAGTTATCGTCATAAAAAATCTATGCCCCTACCAAATTTCAAAAGGATTGGTAAATTTTTGTTCGACTTATGGCATTAAAAATATCCTAGACAAATTAAATGAAAAAGGGCGAGCCACGCCCATTTTGAAATTTTCTTTTATTTTTGTATTTTGTTGCGCCATATCATTACTGGAGTTGAATGTTGACATAATTTACTTATTGTAAAGATATTAAATTTTTTGTTAAAATTTTACTTTAAAAAATTTTTTTTTAAAAGTGGGCGTGGTCCTTCTCCGATTTTGCTAATTTTTATTAAGCGTACATATAGTAATAGGAGTAACGTTCCTGCCAAATTTCATCATGATATCTTCAACGACTGCCAAATTACAACTTGCAAAATTTTAAATTACCTTCTTTTAAAAGTGGGCGGTGCCACGCCCATTGTCCAAAATTTTACTAATTTTCAATTCTGCGTCATAAGTTCAACTCATCTACCAAATTTCATCGCTTTATCTGTCTTTGGTAATGAATTATTGCACTTTTTCGGTTTTTCGAAATTTTCGATATCGAAAAAGTGGGCGTGGTTATAGTCCGATATCGTTCATTTTAAATAGCGATCTGAGATGAGTGCTCAGGAACCTACATACCAAATTTCATCAAGATAACTCAAAATTTACTCAAGTTATCGTGTTAACGGACGGACGGACATGGCTAAATCAAATTTTTTTTCGATCCTGATGATTTTGATATATGGAAGTCTATATCTATCTCGATTCCTTTATACCTGTACAACCAACCGTTATGCAATCAAACTTAATATACTCTGTGAGCTCTGCTCAACTGAGTATAAAAATATAAAATAATTATTTATAAGTCTATTATTGAACCACATTTTGTGTATTGCCTATCGATATTATTCATAATAGCGGGCAAAGAAATTGATAAGCTACAAAAGCTTCAAAATAGATGTATGAGGTTTATTCTTAAAAAACGTAGAGATGCTAGAACGGCTGATATGTTAAAAAAGTTGAACTGGTTGAGTGTCAAGAAAAAAAATTTATTTTCATACCATAAAATTGATATTTAATATAAAACATGGAAATGTACCTGAATATTTAAGTAGTAACGTAGTTCTAGTGGAGCAAACACACAATATAAATACTAGAAATAGACATAATTTTAAATTGCCATTTTTTCGAACAGAAATAGATAAGCAAAACATTTTTTACAAAGGCCTAAAGGGTTACAACGAGCTCCCATTGGAAATTAAAAACTGCAATGAAATCCTAGTTTTTAAGGCAAAATTATATGAATTTTGTAAAACTCTACCTATAAGATAGAATAGTACTATTTGTATCTTGAATTAGGCTTTAAGCCGTAATAAATAAATAACTAACTAACTAACTAGCTAACATCAACTATAATTTTAACATATCTAAACACTAATTGCCAAACAATTTGTGCATTTTTTGGCTTGATTGAAGAAGCGAGATGAGTGTAAAACCAGGAAAGTATTGGAATCCAGCTATAGTCGTAAAGCTATCGAAGAGGCTGCAAAACGATTAAAGCTTGGTCATGAAGATGGAGACAAAATTCTGTCAAAGCTGCGCGTCCATTCAAGTTTCTGAATTAGAGGCAGACATTTTAGATGATGAATAATTATTCGATGATAAAATGTATGTTTTAATAGAATTATATATTTATTCAATCCATTTACTATAATATGTTACAGACTATCCACAGGAGAACGCGAGGATAGGGAATATAAAAAAGTTGCTCTTGTCATCATACTACACATGTGTGCAAGCATTCAGTGAAGCATTAAGGAGCTTAATACAGGATCATTATATACTTTTAGCCCTGTTGCAATCAGAACTGAATGCTGGGAATTTGATGCTACATAAAATTCTACGTCCGACCCACTCTAAATACAATGGCAGTTTTCGCTGGTGCAGTTTCGGATATTTTAAAGAATGAGTTACGTGGCGTTCAAGCTCTGACGCTACTCTTCAATAAAATCAGTGCTTTGAAAGGTGAGGAGGATTCACAAAAGTTTGTCGTACAATTGACGCAATTAGGAGCTGTGCCTTATACGGAAATTTTACTGTTATCGGTACAAAAAGGCGCAATTTGCGATCCCCAACAAGAATTTCTGGTCGAAGACAACGGAGTTATACGACGGGAAGAGTTGCCTGAATATTATTCAGCCGACTATTGGGATAAGCGTTAAACAATCGTCGTGGACATATTTCCTCCGCCACAACTAATGAATTTGCATACCATATCAAAAAATACTCGTGAGTAAGACGCATCGTGTTTGGACCCTATGAGATATCTATGGTAAAAATATTGAGATTAAAACAAATTATATAATAAGAATCTTTATTTGAATAAATGTAATTAAACTTATTTAGTTATTTTTTAAAATACAATAAAGAATCTTTAAGTATTTTTCTCGAAGACGAGTCACTTTCACTGGAATGGGAAGCCATTTCTTAGCCACTACTGCATCCTTCGCAAAATGGAAAAATGTCCATTTGTTTTCACTGGTTTTCTTATTGTTGTTGTTATATCCAAACACTGCGCAATGCATTATTAATATGATTATTAAATTAAAACTTTTAAAAATAACACCAAATATACGTATAAGCGCGGCTAAATGAAATGGGTTAATTCATACGTCATCACAACAGCTGATCTAATGTTTACACGCGCATTTGTTGTTGTTGTTGTTGTAGCAGTGCTTTGCCTCATCCAATAGGTGCGACCGATCACAAATTGTCATCAATATCCTCTAACGAGTCCAAGGAAACTTGCTGTTTCAACAGGGGTGGACCATAATGAGAGGGGTTTTAGAGGCGTTGGTTCCACATTACAATTGAAGAGATGGTTGGTGTCATGTGAGGACACATGGCAAGCAGGGCATACATTTTGTAGTTCGGGGTTGATTCTGGATATGTAACAGTATCCTTACAGGAGAAACCTTGCACAAAATATTTAGGAATCATCTTAGACAGTAAGCTGTCATGGAAGCTCAACGTGGAGCAGAGGATCAAGAAGGCCTCAACGGCACTCTATGCATGTAAAAGAATGCTGGGGTTGTTATGGATTCGCATTTACGATGGAAGCAGTAAGGAAGGCGTTCGGCACGATGTGGTGGTGCACAGTGGCTAGTCATTGTCGGCTGGGGCGGATCCTTGCCAACCTTACTGTTCCTGCGCCATAATCAGAAAAAAATGTCATATCATGCCTTAAAAACACAGCTGTCAAGAAGCGCAGAGACGACTCAAAACGCTTATAAATTCAAAAGAAACGACATCCGGCAGAACCGGATGCCACGGACAGACCGTTCAACATTTAAAATTTAAATTAAAAAAAAAAAAACCGCAAAAAAAATTACCGAACCGGACATGTCAGAAGTCAGCATTCCCATCGAAAAGTACAACTTATTTATTTATAATTCATTTCCTTATAAAAGCATGCTACACTGTTGTATGCGCATATGTGTGTATCATGAATCGAAGGTAAATGAATATTGAGTGTAAGCGCAAGCGTTTGCCTTTCCTGCAAGAATTATTAAAACAAATGCTTTTAAGCCGTTAGTTCTCCTGAATAAAAAGCGTATTAAGGAAACACTAAATTTCTGGATTTTCAAATTTTAATTTCAAATCTGGGTTTTTCTAACTTCCTTTGACATTCTCTTTTCGCTCATAATACACACAAAACATCAGCATTACAAAAACAATTGTTAAATTTTTACTTCTTCATCTAAGTCAACATCAATATTTTCATCAAAACGTATCATCAATATTTTCATTACATTTGATTATTTCGTTTTAAAGTTTACCGTCTGGTTTTGAATAGTTAATCTAAGATATAAATAAGAATAAATTTTTTTTTTTAAATTTAGGAGTTTATAAGAATAAATAAAAAACGTAGGTATGAAAAATACGGAATAGTAGGTAGTAATAATGTAATTAAAACTAATATGTATTTGAGATTTCGTAACCATTTACAAGTTTGCAGGCTTGCTCGGATTTTCGATATCGATTTCTTTAATCAAAATCAGTTTTTATATTTAAGTATATTTTGTTTTATTTTATTTAATTCATAACATATGCATGTTACAACAATTATGTTAATTTGTGCATTTATCGAAATGTATTTATGTAAATGGGTTGGGGTATATGTTGAAGATAATAGAGTGAGAAATAAATATATGCCTAGATTTAACTCTCACCAAAACATTTGTAGGAAAAAAAAAATCAACTTGTAATTTGGCAAAGAAACGTTCTTTCTGGTTCATTGTGGACGAATATCCGAAGCATGGAAGCGACCTATCAATTTCCCGTTTAGGTCTTCGAGATCATACAGTGCATTGCCTATTTTTCGAAGCACGCGACACTTCAGGTATTTTGGCAGGAATTTGGCGTTAATGCCCTGTTTGAAGTTACTTAAGGCAAAGTTTTTCCGAAAAACTTCCTGACCTTCCTTATAGTTGACTTGCCTAGAGCGCTTGTTATAGGTGGTTACTCCCCTATCCTTGGCCTGATCTAAATTTCTACGGATCTGCTCACGAATATTAGTCAACTTGCCAGTCCTGCTTACTATCGTAACCTGGTCTTCCCGAAGGCTGCCGAGTTTCTCTAAAATTTTGTACGTTGAGGCATGTTGAACCATATTTTGGCCATATAATGCAAAGTATGGAGAGCACTGAATCGCCGTATGGAAATCACTTCTCAAAACAGATAAAATCTAGGGTATATGCTTATCCCAATCGGTATGGTCAGGTTTATCTTTCAGGAAAATCCTAATCTTCGAACCAATTTCTCTATTAACGCGCTCGGATGCGTTTGCTTGGGGAGAATATAACCCCGTCTTCACGTGCGTCACCCCGTAATTTGCAAAAAATTGGTTCATTTCCTTCGAGATAAACTGCTTACCATTGTCACTGTGAATAAATTCAGGGACCCGTACAGCTGGAAAAATTTCGGAAGCGAAGTAATTTATAACGTTAACAGTGGTGACTCTCTGCATGGGCTTTAGCCAAACGTATTTTGAAAGATGGTCTAATACTATAAAAATAAATTGATTTCGCCGCTTAGATCTCGGATACGGCCCTAGGAAATCGCAATACAATCGCTGAAATGGCCTTTCGGATTCGAAGGTACTGCCTATAGGTGGTCTCGACTGTTGGTTAGTAGGTTTTACCGATTTGCAGGTATCACAACGCTGGACGTAGTCCCTGACGTCCTTAGCCTGCTGCGGCCAGAAGTACTTCTGCCTAACACTTTCTAAGGTTTTCTGCCACCCGCTATGGTAACTCCGGTTAGTGTCATGTGCTAATCTCACTGCTTCCTCAGGCAACCCTTTTGGTAACCATAATCGCCACAGCGAGTCTTCTTCCCCTTCCACCCCCTTACGAAATTTAACTCGTTTGAAAATTACCCCTTCCACCACTCGTAAATCCGGAAGCGATTCCTCGTTTTCGGTGACGGTCCGAATCAAGTCTAAATATTCGTTGCTGCTAAATTCGGGAGAGACTAAATCTATTTCCCCGGGTGTGGTAGTGAAAGTCAACTCATCGGCATCAAACCGCGAAAGCGCATCTGGTACTACATTTAGGGTGCCCTTACGATGTTTCATTTTAAAGTCGTATCTTTGCAGTAAAAGCGACCACCTCGCCAACCTTCCGCTCAAGTCCTTTTGTGTCATTAACCACTTGAGACTGGAGTGGTCCGTGATAATCCGAAACGGTAATCCCTCAACATAGGGTCGGAAGCGCTTCACGCTGATTATGGCGGCGAGAAATTCCAGCTCTGTTACCGTATAATTGCGTTGAGCATTGTTCAGCTTTTTCGACACAAACGCGATCGGATGCTCAGCGCCCTCGTCATCGACCTGGAACAACAATCCGCCAACACTTATTTTGGAAGCGTCGCACTGTATTACGAATTCCTTGGAAAAGTCTGGTTGGGCCAAGACAGGAGCGGAACTCAAAGCTACTTTTAGTTTTTCGAAGGCCTCTACAGCTTCAGAGGTAAGCTTGAAGGGGTCTGCTGACTTAAGGAGACAGTCGGTCAAGGGACCTGCCAAGTCAGCAAAATTGGTAATAAACGCCCTGTACTAATTCGCCATGCCCACAAACCTACGCACTTGTGAGGGGATTTAGGGATCGGGAAGTTTTGCATTGCTTCTATTTTCCCCGGATCCACTTTCAAACACCCGCTGCCTATCAAGTACCCTAAGTAGCGTATTTCCTTCTGACAAAATTTACTTTTCTTTACGTTTATTGTCAGCCCTGCGTCTCTCAAACATTTGGCCACTTCCGTTAGCAATTTCAGGTGGTCTTCAAAATTAGTGCTACATACCACCAGATCGTCCAGGTAGACAAAGACGTTCTCTCGCAGACGCGAAGGGATTACCTTGCCCATCAGCCTACTCATAGTCTGCGGTCCATTGCACAGACCAAATGGCATTACCTTGAAGTGGTACAGAGGCCTCCCCGAAACTGCGAATGCTGTTTTTTCCTTGGAGGACTTTGTCAATTTGATCTGGAAGAACGCGTCCTTCAGATCAATGCCACTAATAAAATGCGTATCCTTTAGTCTGCTCAATAAGCCGTTGATATGAGGAAGGGGGTATGAGTCCTTCTTAGTCACCGCGTTGACCTTCCTGGAATCTATGCACATCCTAACTTTGCCTGGTTTCCGAACCAGTACCACATGACTACACCACGGAGAGTTTGATTCTTCTATAACTCCTAATTCGAGTAACCTGTCTAGTTCGCTGAAAGCTTCGGATTGCCTCGGTGGCGAAAGAGGGAAATGTTTGCTTTTTATGGGAACTGCATCACCGGGGTTAATGTGATGCTCCACTAATTTAGTTTGCCCTAGGCCTAACTTCTCGTACGAAGGAAACGTCTCGATGACCTTTTGTAATGCTAATTTCCGGGCTGGTGACAATTCATGGAGGTTAAGTTCTTCTTCCTTTTCAGGTCTAATCTCTATGCACTCTACGCTTGGGAATATTTCGGGAGCTAACGCAAATGCTCTCCAAAAATCTACCCCGAAGTAGGCTTCTTGAAGAAGTGAAGGAACAAGGTAAAAACGAATATCCTTTGTGATATCTTTGAAGGTGACCGGTAGAGATACTGAGCCTAAAATTTTTTGCTTGTTGCCGCCCGCGGTGTATACGAACGCATGTATGCTCTAGGAATTCTAATCCATTTTTCCCTAAGATGGATACGTTGGCTCCCGAGTCCAACAACCCTACGAGAAAACTATCCTTAATTTTAACGTGGTGGCTTGCAGTAGTCTACGGTCCTGTACTCTCCTGTGGTATCTCTTCCTTCAAAATATTGTCCGATACCGGGTATTGTTCAAAAATGGTATGTCTTATTTGCTCATACCTATGTTCCCTTTCTTCTAGGATTGGTGAAAATTGCGTTTGGCAAGCGACATCCCTGTGCTGGCGTCGCAGAATCTTGATCGGCTCGCCCATCACGGATGAGGACGTTTGACTCTTGGATTCAGAACTATTCGAATTGTCCGTACTGTCAGGGTAAGTTATTATTACGTTTGAGGGTTCTTCTGCCAGGGTACTACTGCACCTCGGAAGCTCACCACCTCCATGCAACTCGGTACCTGCGAGGGATCCACCCTCTGGTTCAGTGCACGGGACGACGCCTCGAGCACTGGCTGGTGTGGGAGCTATGATGCCGAACGAGGTTCCCCCGCCTTCTCGCTCGGGTACTGGTTTCTATGCCTGCGATGGTCCCTAGGGCATTTTGGAGTTAATACTCCCCTATGGCCACATTTAAAACAAAAAGGATTCCTAATGGGTTCCTCGCAGTATATGTATGAGTGGCCCATTGCCTGGCAATTCCGGCATTGGATTCCCGAATAGTCCGCTCTCCTGCTGCGTCGATACTCCAGCGCCTCTATCTGCGGATCCACTTTACAATCCTCGCCTTCCATCCTCATGTCCGGGGTTGTCACGCGTGCTTCGTTTACATGCCGTCCTGGGTAAGTTGCTCCCAACAGCTTTCTTTCTTTCAGCACTTGTTCACCTCTGCGTGCTACATCGCGTAAATCATGAAGGGTCTTTATATCTGCTTTGAAAAGCATCAGCTTAAGGCTACTGTTGACGTTTCTTTTTATTATGAGATTATTATTATATGAGATGGGTTCTCTTAAGCGCGCGTTGAAGGAAATTATGTCCGTGTGGAACACGTCATAGCATTCGCTTGCTTTCTGCTTCCGGTTCTGATTCATTGATTGCTGCGCAGATTCGAGAGCGGCATTGAGCTGGTCCATATTGTTTCTAATTGACCCCATCTCCCACCGCATTTCCTCCTGCGAAGCCTGGAACAGTTGGTGTAGCACGTCCACCCACGAGCTTCCACGAGTAGCTTCGTTCTGTATTCCTGGGGTATTCGCCCGGTCACCTGCAGCTTCTACAAAGTTTCCAACTCCTTGGTGTAATGGCAAGGCACCAGCTCCATCCGGTGCGTAGGTCGACACATTGGTCATTAGCGCCGAGATATCATGCGCGTTTAATAGGGGCGCATTAAGATCACTGGTGCTTACAGGTCTGTCCATTTTATCGCGAGGGTCATTCAGGTCCGGGCCCATGTTCATTCCCGCGGGATCTCCGTATTGCCCCCCTACTGGGGTGTGCACCACCAAGGGACACCTGGTGGGGAAACCCCCCTCTTATTACCGCCCCGGTGCTGACTTCCCCGGAAACTCTCCGTACTTCCAAACGGAGTATTCCGGCCCGGTTGCCCGTACGACTGCTCGCGCGACATTGTCAGAGAAAAAAGTTGGTCAAGTAGTAGATAAAAAAATTTTGCCACGTAAGGCAGTTAGGGATTAGAGGGGGAAAAAAGTTAAAATCCACCCCGTTTCACCCTATACCCTAAACGTTGAAGGGTATAAAAAAATGGTTATACAAAAAAAGTTTGCGAGCGAAAAAAATCGCGAGAATGACTACTGTAGAAAAAAAGTAAAAAAAAGCCGCTGAAAAAAAAAGAAATATAATTATCGGTTATATGTATTTTAGGTATTCAATGGGAACGCTGACATCCCCTTCCCGAAGGCACTCGGGCTACAGATAAAAAAAAATCACACAAATACATTCATACATGTCCCTAGTGCTCCCAACCGCAATGCGAGGGGGTCTTCAGGCCCCCCTCCGAGACTGGTTGGGGCCACTAGGGTCCGCTCCAGACACACACGGGCTGGCCTCAATACGCCCAGCCGCAACGCAGGGGCAGTCTCCAGGGGCTCGCCCCTGGGACTGGTTGGGGGTGCTGAGGCCTTCCGTCCATTCTCTCTGGACACCCCTCCTGCCTCCGCCGCAATGGGTGGAGCGGTTTCGGAGCCGCTCCCCCCGTCTGGTGGGACAGGAAGGAGTGTCACTCTGAATCTCGGCTCACCCCGTCACAGTCCAGGCGGTATTCTAAACTACCACCTGGGACGTGGGATGAGCTGGGGTTCTTTCACCACATACACCCACGCACTCACACTAACAACACAAATTCGGCAAAAAAAAATTTAACATTAAAAGAAAAAAAAAATCCCAATTAGCGGACAAAATTTTACCAACGCCGACTACGGACAACATCCGGCAAACTAAAATCCCCATTTACAAAAAAAAGTAAAGTGCGTGCAGCACTGCCTCGCCGGGTGAAATACAAAAAGCCGAAGACTGACGTTAAGTCCGTGGCTCCGTCAGCCACTGCCCCCGATGACCAGTCCGGACAACCTGATCCGTCCAACCATCCCACCGCAATGTAGGTGGCAGCTCCTGTGGCTGCTCACTCGGACTGGTGTGATGGTCAGCTTCACAGGTTGACCCGACTGACCCTCGCGACCAGCGCCTCAAGCCCCACGTTGGGCGCCATCTGTTATGGATTCCCATTTACGATGGAAGCAGTAAGGAAGGCGGTCGGCATGATATGGTGGTGCACAGTGGCTAGTCATTGTCAGCTGGGGCGGGTCCTTGCCAACCTTACTGTTCCTGCGCCATAATCGGAAAAAAATGTCATATCATGTCTTAAAAACTCAGCTGTCAAGAAGCGCAGAGACGACTCAAAACGCTTATAAATTCAAAAGAAACGACATCCGGCAGAAGCGGATGCCACGGACAGACCGTTCAACATTTAAAATTTAAATTAAAAAAAAAACGCAAAAAAAAATTACCGAACCGGACATGGCCGGTTACCAACGCTGAAAATCGAAATAAAAAAAATTGCTGAAAAGTAATGAAAAAGAAGAAAGGCCGAATATAACTTGGGGGCGCCGCGGGTGTTGTTGCGACGCCCGGTGCAGATCCCACCCTCAAATCCATGACGACGCACCTGTATTTCGGTGGCCCCTTACCTGGAAACCCTATGTGCCTTCTAAGTAAATAAAGAAGTCAGCATTCCCATCGAAAAGTACAACTTATTTATTTATAATTCATTTCCTTATAAAAGCATGCTACACTGTTGTATGCGCATATGTGTGTATCATGAATCGAAGGTAAATGAATATTGTAGTGTAAGCGCAAGCGTTTGCCTTTCCTGCTTTCAAGAATTATTAAAACAAATGCTTTTAAGCCGTTACTTCTCTTAAATAAAAAGCGTATTAAGGAAACACTAAATTTCTGGATTTTCAAATTTTAATTTCAAATCTGGGTTTTTCTAACTTCCTTTGACATTCTCTTTTCGCTCATAATACACACAAAACATCAGCATTACAAAAACAATTGTTAAATTTTTACTTCTTCATCTAAGTCAGCATCAATATTTTCATCAAAACGTATATCAATATTTTATTACATTTGATTATTTCGTTTTAAAGTTTACCGCCTGGCTTCGGGGCAGCTTGAGCGCCGACCATATGGCCATAGTAGTATAGCGTCATCAATCACAAGACGAACAGACTACATGATTCCCTATCTGCGCTTCGAGGGAGATCTTAAGGCCACAATAGAGGTGGACGGTTGGCGCAAGGGTCGAAAATGGCGGACGAGGCGATACATGTGTACACCGATGGTTCCAAAGTAGTGGAAGGAGTAGGGTCTGCGGTATACTGCGCTGATACGGTAATAAGCAGATCCTTCAGGCTGCCGGATTACTGTAGCGTTTTCCAAGCGGAAATATTAGCCGTAACCAAAGCAGTAGAAACCCTGGAAGAGAATAGCTTAAGCTACAACCGTGTTAACTTTTATATTGACAGTCAAGCAGCAATTAAGGCAATAATCTCGCATAGCACAGCATCTAAATGCGTGTTAGAGTGTCAGCAGTCTCTGGAGAGAATCGGGACAGGGAGAAGCTTACATCTATATTGGGTCCCAGGGCATATGGGAATAGATGGGAATGAAAAAGCGGACGAACTAGCTAAAAAGGGCGCAACCCTTGAAGCTTGCTCCGTAGATGTCCCAATTAGATTGGGCGAGATTAAGCGAAGTCGAGAGGTGCACATGATCGACCAAGCGGGAAAGGCGTGGGTTCAAGCGCGGGGCTGTAAAGTGTCGAGGATTATGTGTAGGTCTTACAACCTTAGACTAACACAGTTGCTCCTATCATTAAAAAGAGAGGACTGTAGACTCATGACAGGTATTCTGACTGGACACTGCCTTCTGGCGTCACATGCCTTTAAACTAGGCTTGGTCAGTGATAGCAGATGTAGGAAGTGCGGGTTGGAGGAGGAAACGATCGAGCACGTTCTGTGCTCGTACTCTGCACTTGCCAGGCTAAGACTCCAGCTATTAGGAGTTATACAGCTGTCAGATCTAGAAGCAGGAAGTGGCTTTAGTCCTAGGAAGCTTCTAGTATTTGCCAAGAGGACGGAGTTATTTTATAACATAGGTCCTGGTTCTTGATAGGGTTTTTCAGTTTGGTCGTTAAAACAAACTTCTGGTAACACTACGGACTCAATCAGTCTATGTGAGGTCGTCATGGACCGGCCAGTTCAACCTACCTGCCTGGGCTAGAGTGACTCGCGTTTCCCTAGGGAGTGTGCGTTCCTCTTCTGCAAATTTTTGGTATTATTTTTGCGTACTGCTTTCACCGAGCAATTCCTGGCATAAAGGTCCGACGCCCTTATGAATATGACTTTTAAAATTCGTTTATTGGTGTCAACTATGCACTTTGCGGTAAAAACACTGCTACAAATTTCTTGCGCGTCTACAAAAACAGGATTTTTAGATTTTTCCAAATTAAACAACCGACAAACTTCACATCTTGGAGGATTCTGTAATATACTTATATTTAATCTGTCATGTCACCCATTTTATTATACCATGCATTTCTGACAGATGGTAAATGTCACCTGCTGGCGGAAATGCAGCCAACTTCGCTTTTGCTCTGGGGCTTTCTTCTTCCGGTGACAGCGAAACGAAGAGGTTGTTCAAATAAAAATAAAGCAAAAGAAATAAATCAAATCCTTTTAAATTAAAAGGAGCAAATTACATTCTCAGATCTGGGGTGCTACCCTCTATTCGCATAAATAAATATTAGAAGAAAAATTCAAATCATAAAAGAAAAAAAGTGAAAATGCCACTCACACGTTTTAACACATCAAGCGCATCGACAGTGGAGCAGAAATCTACAGGTACACAAAGAAAACCTAAGGCTTCTGAAAATAGCACCATCGTTGTACCTCTGCCTGCTCCTGGTGCTCCTGCTGCCTCTGCCATAGTGATGGAACGATATTTCGCCGCTATTGATAAATCGCTAATAGCTATAGCTATTGCAATCCAAATATATCAGTGATTGGCGATTTTCCTTCATTCGATTCTTTTGAATGGCAATCACCTCTGGCAGAATATCACCAATAGCTATTATAGCGATTGGCGATTTTCCTTCGGCATGATATTCTAATACTAATAGTGATAGCGGCGATGCAATCATTGATAGTGAAATATCGTTTATCACTACTCATCTGTGTGCTTTACTTTCCGACTGAGTAAAACAGTTTATTGGATACAAAAAGGAATAATTTTCTCGAAAATTGGAAGAAATATACTTTTACAAAAGTTTTCCAGTTATTATCGAAAAATCGGGGTAGTTGTCTTAAGAACTGCACAACGAAAAGAATTTCTCGTCAACAGATAGTGGTAAATAAGGGCTGCTTTTTGTGCAGAGAAATTAAGGAAACGGCGAACGGAACAAAGCAAACTTGTGCAACAACAATTTCGACGTCGAAGTGATGTGCAATAATTGCAAAAAATGCTTTTGCAATGGGCGTGGGAGCACATCTGGATCCCAAATTGTTAATCATGCGGTGAGGGCTAAACACAGGGATGTCACCCTACATTCTGAAGGTCCACTTGGAGAAACAGTACTAAAATTTTACTCGTGTGGCGTATGTAATGTATTTGTATTAGGGTTGATTCCAGCACAGGCTGATTCTGTTGTAGTGTTGTTATGCCGGTAAGCTGAAAATGGAGTAAATATTAAAAAGTGCATCTATTTAATCGAATAAATTGAAATTTTAGTCAACCATGTACCACGCAAAACTCTTTGAAAGATATGAATTGGGATCAAGAACAATGGAAGCCACTTATAACTGATAGTTCGTTTTTGCCGTGGTTGGTTAAGGTCCCTACCGAGCAAGAGCAGTTGCGTGCACGACAAATATCAGCAGCACAAATAAACAAATTGCAGGAATTATGGAAGGAAAATATTGATGCAGGGTATAGATACTAGAGGTTTACGCCGATCACTTTATTGGCGGCGGCGGCGTTAGCGGCGCGCCGGCGTACGCCGGTATTCTTACTTTAAAAAGCTTGCTTTTTCTATTTAAAACAAGTAAGGAAGGCTAAGTTCGGGTGTAACCGAACATAACATACTCAGTTGAGAGCTATGGAGACAAAATAAGGAAAATCAATCTGGGGTAACCCTGGAATGTGGTTGCATAACATGTGTATCAAATGAAAGGTATTAAAGAGTATTTTAAGAGAGAGTAGGCCATAGTTCTATGGATGAACGCCATTTAGGGATATCGCCATAAAGGTAGACCAGGGCTGACTCTAGAATTTGTTTGTACGATATGGGTATCAAATGAAAGGTGTTACTGAGCATTTTAAGAAGGAGTGGGCCTTAGTTCCATAGGTGGACGCCGTTTCGAGATATCGCCATAAAGGTGGACGCCGTTTCGAGATATCGCCATTAGGGTGTGCCAGGGGTGACTCTAGAATGTGTTTGTACGATATGTGCATCAAACGAAAGGTGTTACTGAGCATTTTAAGAGGGAGTGGGCATTAGGTCTATAGGTGGACGCCCTTTCGAGATATCGCCATTAGGGTGGGCCAGGGGTGACTCTAGAATGTTTGTACGATATGGGTATCAAACGAAAGGTGTTACTGAGCATTTTAAGAGGGAGTGGGCATTAGGTCTATAGGTGGACGCCTTTTCGAGATATCGCCATTAGGGTGGGCCAGGGGTGATTCTAGAATGTGTTTGTACGATATGGGTATCAAATGAAAGGTGGTAAGGAGTATTTTAAAAGGGAGTAATCCTTAGTTCTATAGGTGGACGCCTTTTCGAGATATCGCCATAAAGGTGGACCAAGGGTGACTCTAGAATGTTTGTACGATATGGGTATCAAACGAAAGGTGTTACTGAGCATTTTAAAAGGGAGTGGGCATTAGGTCTATAGGTGGACGCCTTTTCGAGATATCGCCATTAGGGTGGGCCAGGGTGACTCTAGAATGTGTTTGTACGATATTGGTATCAAATGAAAGGTGGTAATGAGTATTTTAAAAGGGAGTAATCCTTAGTTCTATAGGTGGACGCCTTTTCGAGATATCGCCATAAAGCTGGACCAAGGGTGACTCTAGAATGTTTGTACGGTATGGGTATCAAACGAAAGGTGTTACTGAGCATTTTAAGAGGGAGTGGGCATTAGGTCTATAGGTGGACGCCTTTTCGAGATATCGCCATTAGGGTGGGCCAGGGTGACTCTAGAATGTGTTTGTACGATATGGGTATCAAATGAAAGGTGGTAATGAGTATTTTAAAAGGGAGTAATCCTTATTTCTATAGGTGGACGCCTTTTCGAGATATCGCCATTAGGGTGGGCCAGGTGTGACTCTAGAATGTTTGTACGATATGGGTATCAAACGAAGGGTGCTACTGAGCATTTTAAGAGGGAGTGGGCATTAGGTCTATAGGTGGACGCCTTTTCGAGATATCGCCATTAGGGTGGGACAGGGGTGACTCTAGAATGTTTGTACGATATGGGTATCAAACGAAAGGTGTTACTGAGCATTTTAAGAATAAGTGGACATTAGGTCTATAGGTGGACGCCTTTTCGAGATATCGCCATTAGGGTGGGCCAGGGGTGACTCTAGAATGTTTGTACGATATGGGTATCAAACGAAAGGTGTTACTGAGCATTTTAAGAGGGAGTGGACATTAGGTCTATAGGTGGACGCCTTTTCGAGATATCGCCATTAGGGTGGGCCAGGGTGACTCTAGAATGTGTTTGTACGATATGGGTATCAAATGAAAGGTGGTAATGAGTATTTTAAAAGGGAGTAATCCTTAGTTCTATAGGTGGACGCCTTTTCGAAATATCGCCATTAGGGTGGGCCAGGTGTGACTCTAGAATGTTTGTACGATATGGGTATCAAACGAAAGCTGTTACTGAGCATTTTAAGAGGGAGTGGGCATTAGGTCTATAGGTGGACGCCTTTTCGAGATATCGCCATTAGGGTGGGCCAGGGGTGACTCTAGAATGTTTGTACGATATGGGTATCAAACGAAAGGTGTTACTGAGCATTTTAAGAGGGAGTGGACACTAGGTCTATAGGTGGACGCCTTTTCGAGATATCGCCATTAGGGTGGGCCAGGGGTGACTCTAGAATGTTTGTACGATATGGGTATCAAACGAAAGGTGTTACTGAGCATTTTAAGAGGGAGGGGGCATTAGGTCTATAGGTGGACGCCTTTTCGAGATATCGCCATTAGGGTGGGACAGGGGTGACTCTGGTATGTTTTTGTACGATATGGATATCAAATTAAAGGTATTAATGAGGGTTTTAAAAGCGAGTGGCCCTTAGATATATGTGTGAAGGCGTTCTCGCGATATCGACCAAAATGTGGACCAGGTGATCCAGAAAATTATCTGTCGGGTACTGCTAATTTATTTATATATGCAATACCACTAACAGTATTCCTGCCAAGATTCCAAGGGCTGTTGATTTCGCCTTGTAGTACTTTTTCATTTTCTTCTACTTAATATGGTAGGTGTCACACCCATTTTACAAAGGTTTTTCCAAAGTTATATTTTGCGTCAATAAACCAATCCAGTTACCATGTTTCATCCCTTTTTTCGTGTTTGGTATAGAATTATGGCATTTTTTTCATTTTTCGTAATTTTCGATATCGATAAAGTGGGCGTGGTTATGGTCAGATTTCGCCCATTTTTTATACCAAGAAAAAGTGAGCTCAGGTAAGTACGTGGGCTAAGTTTAGTAAAGATATATCGGATTTTGCTCAAGTTATTGTGTTAATGGCCGAGCGGAAGGACAGACGGTGGACTGTGTATAAAAACTGGGCGTGGCTTCCACCGATGTCGCCCATTTTCACAGAGAACAGTTACCGTCATAGAATCTATGCTCCTACCAAATTTGAGAAGGATTGGTAAATTTTTGTTCGACTTATGGCAATAAAAGTATTCTAGACAAACTAAATGAAAATGGGCGGAGCCACGCCCATTTTGAAATTTTCTTTTATTTTTGTTTTTTTTTGCATCATATCATTACTGGAGTTGAATTTTGACTTAATTTACTTATATACAGTAAAGATATTAAATTTTTTGTTAAAATTTGAATTAAAAAAAATTTTTTTTTAAAAAGTGGGCGTGTTCTTCATCCAATTTTGCAAATTTTTATTTAGCACATATAGAGTAATAGTAGTAACGTTCCTGCCAAATTTCATCATGATATCTTCAACGACTGCCAAATTACAGCTTGCAAAACTTTTAAATTACCTTCTTGTAAAAGTGGGCGGTGCCACGCGATCTGAGATGAGTGCTCGGGAACCTACATACCAAATTTCATCAAGATACCTCAAAATTTACTCAAGTTATCGTGTTAACGGACGGACGGACGGACGGACATGGCTCAATCAAATTTTTTTTCGATCCTGATTATTTTGATATATGGAAGTCTATATCTATCTCGAATCCTTTATATATGTACAACCAACCGTTATCCAATCAAACTTAATATACTCTGTGAGCTCTGCTCAACTGAGTATAAAAATATTTAGGAAAGGTTTTGTCTACCTACAATTGCCGATGTGCGAACAGTAGCAATCCCGCCACCAGTCGGTACCACGCTTCCTGACCCTCACACCATATGCCAGCACAGAAGCTACAGGACTGCGACTTCGAACTCATATGTACCTTCGTCGATGTCAATTTCCTAGAAGCTCTAGGTGTAGCTCCGAACACTTTCTAACGGATGTTTTTGTCGCGCTATGCTGCCGAGCTACACCAGAGAAAGACCTTGAAACGTTAGGGAGTGACTATTCGGATGTCATTGCGTAACTCATGGGTGAAAATCGTATAATCCTCGGCGCATCTACATAATTAAAATTTTACAAGGACCCTGGATAAAATTTTTAAAATGTAGACCAAAGTTTGAAGACGTTTGCGTTCACAACATTGATTTAAACGATATTTTAGAATGAAAATCGAAGGATTTTAAGTTGAAAGATGTTAACTGCTGTTTTCCGGCCTTATGATATAAGAGCTCATTATGGATGATCGCATAGCTTCAGTTTTCAGACTAGTTCGACTGTTCACTACTTTAGGATAGTAGCACATACGGTTATTAGTTCGACTATCTTGGGAAAGCTTTTGCTTCGTCACTTTAAGTGTTCTTGCGAAGGACAGAGCCTCACTTGGTAAATATATGTGCCTACGTATTCACATTTGTAAAAGGAGCCGTAACGTGTAGGTGATATTTAAACTTGGTTGATAGACTATAATCAATGTGAGTCACTCCAAGGTACTGGTTGCGGATAGGGCCGCCAACTTTAGGAAATGTGAAACCGGGATACTTGGGTGTTGAGGGATTAAGGGTGAAAATCAAAATTAATATTTCAGACGCTATTGTAGTTTCGCAAATAAACAACAGATCTTTGAATGTAAGCCCAAGTGATTTTTCAAAGCCTTATCATATATCTTCAACTTGAGTATGAGGTAAGAATCATTTCAAAGGAGTGCTTATGCCCCTACTACCTACTAAAGGATTTTGCATCACTGATTTCGATATTCTTTCTTTTAAAATCGGCACTTTTTTGGATAATTTGCTTTTTTTAACAACTTGAGGATAATTTGAAAACATGTTCGCCTTGGGTAATTTTATTTGAATTCATTGATCATTATTAATTAAAAACAAGTAAGGAAAGCTAAGTTCGGGTGTAACCGAACATTACATACTCAGTTTAGAGCTGTGGAGACAAAATAAGGGAAAATCACCATGTAGTAAAAAGAACCTAGGGTAACGCTGGAATGTGTTTGTATGACATGTGTATCAAATGGAAGGTATTAAAGAGTATTTTAAGAGGGAGTGGGCCATAGTTCTATAGATGGACGCCATTTAGGGATATCGCCATAAAGGTGGACCAGGCCTGACTCTAGAATTTGTTTGTACGATATGGGTATCAAATGAGAGGTATTAATGAGTATTTTAAAAGGGCGTGGGCCTAAGTTCTATAGGTGGACGCCTTTTCGAGATATCGCCATAAAGATGGAACAGGGGTGACTCTAGAATTTGTTTGTACGATATGGGTATCAAATGAAAGGTGTTAATAAGTATTTTAAAAGGGAGTGGGCCTCAGTTCTATAGGTGGACGCCTTTTCAAGATATCGCCATAAAGGTGGACCAAGGGTGACTCTAGAATTTGTTTGTATGATATGCGTATGAAATGAAAGGTGTTAATGAGTATTTTAAAAGGGAGTGGGCCTTAGTTCTATAGGTGGACGCCTTTTTGAGATATCGGTGTAAAGGTGGGCCAGCGGTGACTCTAGAATTTGTTTGTATGATATGGGTATCAAATGAAAGGTGTTAATGAGTATTTTAAAAGGGAGTGGGCCTTAGTTCTATAGGTGGACGCCTTTTCGAGATATCGCCATAAAGGTGGACCAGGCCTGACTCTAGAATTTGTTTGTACGATATGGGTATCAAATGAGAGGTATTAATGAGTATTATAAAAGGGCGTGGGCCTAAGTTCTATAGGTGGACGCCTTTTCGAGATATCGCCATAAAGATGGAACAGGGGTGACTCTAGAATTTGTTTGTACGATATGGGTATCAAATGAAAGGTGTTAATAAGTATTTTAAAAGGGAGTGGGCCTCAGTTCTATAGGTGGACGCCTTTTTGAGATATCGGTGTAAAAGTGGGCCAGCGGTGACTCTAGAATTTGTTTGTATGACATGTGTATCAAATGGAAGGTATTAAAGAGTATTTTAAGAGGGAGTGGGCCATAGTTCTATAGATGGACGCCATTTAGGGATATCGCCATAAAGGTGGACCAGGCCTGACTCTAGAATTTGTTTGTACGATATGGGTATCAAATGAGAGGTATTAATGAGTATTTTAAAAGGGCGTGGGCCTAAGTTCTATAGGTGGACGCCTTTTCGAGATATCGCCATAAAGGTGGACCAGGCCTGACTAGAATTTGTTTGTACGATATGGGTATCAAATGAGAGGTATTAATGAATATTTTAAAAGGGCGTGGGCCTAAGTTCTATAGGTGGACGCCTTTTCGAGATATCGCCATAAAGATGGAACAGGGGTGACTCTAGAATTTGTTTGTACGATATGGGTATCAAATGAAAGGTGTTAATAAGTATTTTAAAAGGGAGTGGGCCTCAGTTCTATAGGTGGACGCCTTTTTGAGATATCGGTGTAAAAGTGGGCCAGCGGTGACTCTAGAATTTGTTTGTATGACATGTGTATCAAATGGAAGGTATTAAAGAGTATTTTAAGAGGGAGTGGGCCGTAGTTCTATAGATGGACGCCATTTAGGGATATCGCCATAAAGGTGGACCAGGCCTGACTCTAGAATTTGTTTGTACGATATGGGTATCAAATGAGAGGTATTAATGAGTATTTTAAAAGGGCGTGGGCCTAAGTTCTATAGGTGGACGCCTTTTCGAGATATCGCCATAAAGGTGGACCAGGCCTGACTCTAGAATTTGTTTGTACGATATGGGTATCAAATGAGAGGTATTAATGAGTATTTTAAAAGGGCGTGGGCCTAAGTTCTATAGGTGGACGCCTTTTCGAGATATCGCCATAAAGGTGGACCAGGCCTGACTCTAGAATTTGTTTGTACGATATGGGTATCAAATGAGAGGTATTAATGAGTATTTTAAAAGGGCGTGGGCCTAAGTTCTATAGGTGGACGCCTTTTCGAGATATCGCCATAAAGATGGAACACGGGTGACTCTAGAATTTGTTTGTACGATATGGGTATCAAATGAAAGGTGTTAATAAGTATTTTAAAAGGGCGTGGGTCTAAGTTCTATAGGTGGACGCCTTTTCAAGATATCGCCATAAAGGTGGACCAAGGGTGACTCTAGAATTTGTTTGTATGATATGCGTATCAAATGAAAGGTGTTAATGAGTATTTTAAAAGGGAGTGGGCCTTAGTTCTATAGGTGGACGCCTTTTTGAGATATCGGTGTAAAGGTGGGCCAGCGGTGACTCTAGAATTTGTTTGTATGACATGTGTATCAAATGGAAGGTATTAAAGAGTATTTTAAGAGGGAGTGGGCCATAGTTCTATAGATGGACGCCATTTAGGGATATCGCCATAAAGGTGGACCAGGCCTGACTCTAGAATTTGTTTGTACGATATGGGTATCAAATGAGAGGTATTAATGAGTATTTTAAAAGGGCGTGGGCCTAAGTTCTATAGGTGGACGCCTTTTCGAGATATCGCCATAAAGATGGAACAGGGGTGACTCTAGAATTTGTTTGTGCGATATGGGTATCAAATGAAAGGTGTTAATATGTATTTTAAAAGGGAGTGGGCCTTAGTTCTATAGGTGGACGCCTTTTTGAGATATCGGTGTAAAGGTGGGCCAGCGGTGACTCTAGAACTTGTTTATACGATATGGGTATCAAATGAAAGGTGCTAATGAGTATTTTAAAAGGGCGTGGGCCTTAGTTCTATAGGTGGACGCCTTTTCAAGATATCGCCATAAAGGTGGACCAGGGGTGACTCTAGAATTGTTTGTATGATATGGGTATCAAATGAAAGGTGTTAATGAGTATTTTAAAAGGGCGTGGGCCTTAGTTCTATAGGTGGACGCCTTTTCAAGATATCGCCATAAAGGTGGACCAAGGGTGACTCTAGAATTTGTTTGTATGATATGGGTATCAAATGAAAGGTGTTAATGAGTATTTTAAAAGGGAGTGGGCCTTAGTTCTATAGGTGGACGCCTTTTTGAGATATCGGTGTAAAGGTGGGCCAGCGGTGACTCTAGAACTTGTTTATACGATATGGGTATCAAATGAAAGGTGTTAATGAGTATTTTAAAAGGGCGTGGGCCTTAGTTCTATAGGTGGACGCCTTTTCAAGATATCGCCATAAAGGTGGACCAGGGGTGACTCTAGAATTGTTTGTATGATATGGGTATCAAATGAAAGGTGTTAATGAGTATTTTAAAAGGGCGCGGGCCTTAGTTCTATAGGTGGACGCCTTTTCAAGATATCGCCATAAAGGTGGACCAAGGGTGACTCTAGAATTTGTTTGTATGATATGGGTATCAAATGAAAGGTGTTAATGAGTATTTTAAAAGGGAGTGGGCCTTAGTTCTATAGGTGGACGCCTTTTTGAGATATCGGTGTAAAAGTGGGCCAGCGGTGACTTTAGAATTTGTTTGTACGATATGGGTATCAAATGAAAGGTGTTAATGAGTATTTTAAAAGGGCGTGGGCCTTAGTTCTATAGGTGGACGCCTTTTCAAGATATCGCCATAAAGGTGGACCAAGGGTGACTCTAGAATTTGTTTGTATGATATGGGTATCAAATGAAAGGTGTTAATGAGTATTTTAAAAGGGAGTGGGCCTTAGTTCTATAGGTGGACGCCTTTTTGAGATATCGGTGTAAAGGTGGGCCAGCGGTGACTCTAGAATTTTTTTGTACGTTATGGGTATCAAATGAAAGCTGTTAATGAGTATTTTAAAAGGGAGTGGGCCTTAGTTCTATATGTGGACGCCTTTGCGAGATATCGCCATAAACATAGACCAGGGGTGACTCTAGAATGTGTTTGTACGATATGGGTATCAAATTAAAGGTATTAATGAGGGTTTTAAAAGGGGTGGCCCTTAGTTGTATATGTGAAGGCGTTTTCGAGATATCGACCAAAATGTGGCCCAGGGTGATCCAGAACATCATCTGTAATACCACGAACAGTATTCCTTCCAAGATTCCAAGGGCTTTTGATTTCGCCCTGTAAAAGTTTTTCATTTTCTTCTACTTAATATGGTAGGTGTCACACCCATTTTACCAAGTTTTTTTCTAGAGTTATATTTTGCGTCAATAGACCAATACAATTGCCATGTTTAATCCCTTTTTTCATATTTGGTATATAATTATGGCATTTTTTCATTTTTCGTAATTTTCGATATCGAAAAAGTGGGCGTGGTCATAGTCGGATTTCGGCCATTTTTTACACCAATACAATGTGAGTTCAGATAAGTACGTGAACTAAGTTTAGTAAAGATATATCGATTTTTGCTCAAGTTATCGTGTTAACGGCCGAGCGGAAGGACAGACGGCCGACTGTGTATAAAAACTGGGCATGGCTTCAACCGATTTCGCCCTTTTTCACAGAAAACAGTTATCTTCCTAGAATCTAAGCCTCTACCAAATTTCACAAGGATTGGTAAATTTTTGTTCGACTTATGGCATTAAAAGTATCTAAGACAAATTAAATGAAAAAGGGCGGAGCCACGCCCATTTTGAAATTTTCTTTTATTTTTGTATTTTGTTGCACCATATCATTACTGGAGTTGAATGTTGACATAATTTTCTTATATAATGTAAAGATATTAACTTTTCTTTTAAAATTTGACTTAAAAAAAATTTTTTTTTAAAAAGTGGGCGTGGTCGCTCCCCGTTTTGCTGATTTTTATTGCGCATACATATAGTAATAAGAGTAACGTTCCTGCCAAATTTCATCATGATATCTTCAACGACTGCCAAATTACAGCTTGCAAAACTTCTAAATTACCTTCTTTTAAAAGTGGGCGGTGTCCAAAATTTTACTAGTTTTCTATTTTGCGTCATAAGTTCAACTCACCTACCAAGTTTCATCGCTTAATCCGTATTTGGTAATGAATTATCGCACTTTTTCGATTTTTCGAAATTTTCGATATCGAAAAAGTGGGCGTGGTTATAGTCCGATATCGTTCATTTTAAATACCGATCTGAGATGAGTGCCCAGGAACCTACATACCAAATTTCATCAAGACACCTCAAAATTTACTCAAGTTATCGTGTTAACGAACGGACGGACTGACGGACATGGCTCAATCGAATTTTTTTTCGATACTGATGATTTTGATATATGGAAGTCTATATTGTTACGAATATTAGCAAAACTGAGGAGTGCTGCCATCTCCAGGCCGATGCTAAGAAGTGACGTGAATTCACATCAATAATTCAATCATTATGTATCTACATAAACGAATCAATAATTGCGTCTACACATATGTACACATTCGGACGAGCAACATTTACATACAAGGCAGCGAGAGATGAGATATCTCACACCGATGAATTTACTTATACGCTTATGTGTGTGCGGGAGACTGTAAACTACAAACACATGCATATATCTTATCTGAGTTGTCACAAGAGAGAGCAATAATTTGTGCACGTAGTTGTGGCTGGCGATTTTGTAGCCGAAACAACTAGTAAGTTCTGGAAATCGAAGAGCCTAGAAGTATGCAGCGTAAACTATAAAAGCGGGGCAAGCGAGTAAGAAGGAATTCAGTTTGATTTGAGTTGTCAAGCAGTTACGACTAAGACGATATCTAGCGAGCAATAGCAGTATTATTTTGAATAATCAGTTTCATTTGAGCTATCAATCAGTTGGTTATTAAGCAAGCTATTCGTTGCAAAGTATAAGTGTTATTGTGGAGTACTTTAATAAAGGTAATTTTTCCATCATTCAATATTGGAGTTATTTATTCAACAGTTTAGTGATTCGAACTTAGCAGAAGGGCAAATAAGAGGATTTGCAAGTAAATTCGTTACAATATCTATCTCGATTCCTTTATACCTGTACAACCCTCCGTTATCCAATCAAAGTTAATATACTCTGTGAGCTCTGCTCAACGAGTATAAAAAACATATGCAAAGTGAGCATATAAATTTATTATAAAACTTCTTTTAGTGTTTTGTTTTAATAACTTGGTGATTTGGGTGATGCAAAGTCCGTGTTATGCTGACATCGAAAGCGCCGGTTTTTTACATAACTTTTGAACAGTTAGAAAGAGTTAAATTTCGCAATTAGTTTTTTATAACTGGCACTGATGCGCATCCCCCAGCGGGTTAGGGGGTCAGAATATACCCGCGGTAGGTATGCCTGTCGTAAGAGGGGACTAAAATACCAGATTCAAGGGGTTGTGTAGCGCAACCCTTTCAGGTTGCCAGCGCAATATATAGCTTCTCCAAACCCAATTGTCAACCTCACCTATCCGTGGCGAATCCTGTTTCATTAACAGCCGAGGCTCTGGCAACCCCGAACTCCTCATGGATGTAGGGGTATGGAGGGCGGGATGGCCAAGAAGGTCGCATGTGGTTATATAAAAAATCGTTCCCTAAATGGTCGGGCTTGGTATCGGAACGTGCCGGATCTGCATCCGGAAAAGGACCATCAACTTCGATAACACTCCCCAAGGCCTTCGGGGAGTGTCCTTATCGCTACAACAACAACAACATGCGCATCCGTTGATATAAATTTTGACCATGTCCAACCAATTTTCGACATGAACAATAAATGGCCTAAACAGTCTTAAACGAGTAGAAAATATAGTAACGCACCGGACGCCGCGCCGCCGCCCCGATATTTTTGACATTCGGCGGCGGCGTGCGAAAAACGACCAAAATCGGCGGCGGCGGCGGCGTTTGTCGGCGGCGTATATCTCTAATAGATACTGAACCATCACAAGTGCTATTGCGTTATGAAGATGGTTATCCACTTGTGCGCCTAGAAACAGATTACGATAAAAATTTAAAAGAATCGCAAACACAGGAGGGTATAGAAGAAAGATGGGACGTTGGCTTAAACAAAAAAAAAAAACAAAAGCATACTTTACGCTTGCTAAAACTGATTCGGATATGAAACTAAGGTAACGTTTTACAAGACGGTGCCCTACCTAATTTTTATCTAAATTTCTCAAAGGTGGTATCAAAAGACGCGTCTAGACATCCGTTTTAAGAATCCGAAAATCAAAAATTTTATTTCAGTCAAAAGATATTTACAAAAAATCGTAAAACGACCCCGGAAGGGTCCGAAATATGGGGCCCGATCAAAAATTTTTTTGCATAGAACACCTTTCTGGATTATAAAAAATTACCCTGGGTGGATCCGACACCGGTTTGGGATCAAAAAAAAAAAATGCGTACAGATCTCCTTTCTGAGTTAGTGTGTGTGTGTGTACATCAATTGTGGCAAAAAACAGCAACCACATGGAAATTTGAACCGATTTTTTGCTTATATCTTTTGACAGAAATAAAAATTTAATTGTCGGACGAAGGTCGAAACGCGTCTATTGATTAGGTGGTGCACCGTCTGGCAAAACGTTACCGAAACTAATGCATGTGTTATTCATAAGTTAATACTTCTGGGCTGTAGCCGTTAACAGTTTTATAAAGTTTGTGTTTTTGGTGGAAAAATAAAAGAATTATAGAAACATATATCATTCGTCTTATTAAAGCAGATTAACTCAAAATTTAAGTTTTTAGGGAGAATGCAATTCAAGCTTTGTCATATGGTTGAATTCTCCGGCTAATTTCTATGGCACTGAAGTGGATGGCTAATTTTCTGTTAAAGAACATTTTTATAATAGTTTGAAGAATTTGCTATATTTTTCATCGTATTTTTCATTAGAAATTGATTCACTTTGCTATACAAATATTATGCAGCCAAATACAACTTTCAGAATAAATTCACACGGAGTATTTCTGAAAACATCGGTGTAGTATAATATAGCAAATAAATCATGTTTTTATGGTGTTACATATACAGATTTATTTCGGATTGATTCATCTTACATTTAAAAATCAAAGTATTTTCAATTAGCAAAATTTATAAAACAAAGATGCATAGACATCTATTTCCGCTAGTTTCATCTCATTGAGTGTAATACGAGTCTGAACATATTGTCCTCAGCCATATCCATATCTCAGAAAATTAGAATTTCACATTACATCAATTTACAATAAAAGGTACATATTTTTTTCTTTTTATTCCAATTTTGGTTCATATATTCTGTATACTAAATTAAATTAATGTATAGCATTCGATCTACTCCGGTAAACAAACTTAAACATTCATTTCTTATATCCAAGTATACAAATAATAGCAGATTCGCTTATTAAAGATAAATTAAAGCGATCGCCAAAGCTGTAAAAAATAGCCATATCCATATTCACTGATAGCTCAAAATCGCTGTATCGCCCATCATATCTTCTGTATAGAATCACTTGTTAAAATAAAGCGATCGCTATAGCTATAAAAAATAGCCGCGATTCAAAAATAGCCATATCTATTTTCACTGATAGCTCAAAATCGACATATCGTCCATCACTACTCTGCCATTTCATCGACCGCTGTAACTAGTACTTTTGGCAATACATTGCTTGCTGCCACTACCTCTGCCACTATGACGCCTGTTGTCACCGCTGCCAAATTGCCTGTCGCTATCGCTGTTACTATAGCGCCTGTTGTCACCACTGCTAAATTGCCTTGCTGCCATTACATTTCCTGTTGTTACATTTCTTGCCGTTACCGCTGCCTCTGCCACTACATCACCTGCTGCCTCCGCCACTACATTGCCTGTTTTTAACGCTGTTGCTGCCACTACATTGCCTGCTGTTACCACTACTGCTGTACATCATAATTCACCCGCTGTTATGCTGTCCGATGCCTCTGGTGAGACCGTCGTAATGTGCAGTGAGAATACTAACAACGTTGCCTGGTATGGTTCCACTCAGCCTCATATGAATGAATCCGCTGCAAACTATGCCATAAGCCCAACTATTGATTCTGTCGTATCTGTTGGCCTTGAAGCCACACCATCAAGTGGAGAAATAAACCACCTTGAAGAGCAGTTAAGATTATTGAAGCTACGTAAAGAAGTAATGGAGCTTCAAGGTATAGTCCAGCCATTGGAGTCTGGCCCGGTCGTGCGCATAAGAAAGTTCATCCATTTCGACGAACTTGATGCAGCAGTCCCGAAGTTTAGTGGCGACAATCACTACGATATAAATCGGTGGTTTTTACAGTTTGAGACTATGTTGTTGTTAACATTGCGCCGATGCATGAATGGGCAGCGAAAGAATTCGTTTTGAACCAAGGCCTAACGGATTACTTCACGTTGAAGCTTTTATTATGTGCAATTTTCCTCCGTAATTGCTCTCAACAGGAGGTCCACCGCCTGCTACGGTTACGCAAACTAAAACCGTCAGAATCGTGTGTCAGTTATGTGGTGCCAATGCAATCAATCGCTGCCCAATCGGAGATAATGGAGCAGGAGTTGGTAGACATTATAGTGGATGGAATCCCAGACAGCAGCAATAATATAAGCAACTTGTATGGCGCTAATACTATAAGCGAACTCATACGCCGAATGGAATGTTACGAGCAACGTCGTCACAGCGTTGGTGTGCGCAAACCATTGAGCACAGAGGTATAAAATACCGCAGTAAAGGCAAACACTACTGAAGACCTTTCCACTGTACGCTGTTTCAACTGCTCGCGATTCGGGCATTATCAGAGTGCCTGCCCAAAGCCACAACGCCCAGCCGGGTCGTGTTTTATTTGCCACCAACTAGGACATATGCATCGCAATTGCCCAAAGGAGAAAACCCAAACATCTCAAGTTGCAGCTGTATCCATGGATGACTATGTTCCTTTAGAATCACAGCAAGAGGTAAGTGTGGCCTTTTACGATAAAAATCGAAACAGATGTACAGGTTTTACAAATATCATCTCTCTTTTCGATTCCGGTAGTTCTATTAGCCTTATGCAAAGATCAGTTGCTGAAAAATTTGTTAAGCTGTCATTTCGGGCAAAGCCTAAACAATTCGTTGGCGTTGGTAAAAGAAGGATATATTCTTTTGGCACAGCATTGTGTGCAATTTATTTTCGTAAATTAATTGGAAATATTAATGTAATAATAGTTCCAGATGAAACTTTAACTCTTCCATTAATTCTTGGTCGAGATTTTTTGCAAAAATTTAACACTCACTTAGTACAATTAAATGAAATATTAAACGAATTTAATAAAAACGTAAAACAAAAGGTACCTTCTAGAAATACTGAATTAAATAAAGAAGATCCCAAAAAATATATATCTGATTCGATTATTAATAAATTTGTTGATGGTGACTTAAGTATTAAATAAAATGGTAATAAGCCTACATTAAGTGATATATATGACAGATGTGATCATAATAAGCAGGACTCAAAAGAAATTGGCAATTACAACATATGATATGACGGATCTGTTTGATTCAGCTGTGAAAGAGATAGGAGCAATAGATGAAAGTGTTTTTCAGTCGGAAATAGATATAGGGCCCAGTTTGGCTAAACGATAAAGAGGGGTAGTAATGGAAGTGTTGTCTAGTAAATATTTATCGCCTATATCAATTGAAAAAAAAACCGTATGACTATAAACTGACAATCCGAACAACAGATGATATACCTTTCTATTCTTTGCCATCGTTTGATTATCGTTTAAGGAGAGGGAACTAAAGATCACTGATGATTTAATGAAATGCGAAATTATACGACCTAGTAACTCCCCTTATGCTTCTGCGATTGGCCTGGTAAAAAAAAAAAGAGTGGCGAAACTCGTATGTGCATCGATTACAGAGCTTTGAATAAGAAAACAGTACGCGATAATTTTCCATTGCCACTAATAGACAATTGTATAGATTATATATCGGGGAAAAAGTGGTTCACTCTCTTGGACTTGAAAGATGGGTTCAATCAGTTAGCAATGGATGATGGATCTATTCCATTAACATCTTTTGTCACACCACATGGGCAATTCAAGTACCTTAGAATGCCATTTGAGTTAAAGAATGCATCGGCTAATTTTCAGGGGTTTGTCTATAACATCTTCCGAGACCTAATTGATGCAAAAGAAATCATTGTGTATATTGATGACATATTAATAGCGTCAAGTGACCTTAAAAGTCATATTAAGATCCTACTCAAAGTGCTTAGGAGGACTTATGAAAAAAATTTGGAACTTAAGCTTAGGAAGTGCAAGTTTTGCTACAACGTCGTTGAGTATTTGGGTTATCAAATTACTCCTTCAGGAATACAGCCTTCGCGGATCCATATTAAGGCAATTTCGAATTATCCAGTCCCAAAGAATCATAAAGAGCTCCGCTATTGTATTGGTTTGTTTTCTTATTTTCGAAAATTTGTCCCTTCTTTTTCTAAAATCGCTAAGCCACTCTTAGATTTAATACGCAAGGATGCTGAATTTAGGTTTTCAAGGGAATGTTTCAAGGCATTTGAGGAATTACGCAATATTTTAGTAAGTTCACCGCTGTTAGCAATATATTATCGCAAACGTGAAACACAACTTCATTGCGATGCAAGCAGTCAGGGCTTTGGTTCTGTGCTTCTACAAAAGCAGTACGATGGGAAATTTCATCCAATAGCGTACATTTCCAAAACAACGACACCAGCTGAGTCTAGATATCATAGCTTTGAGCTAGAAACCTTATCGATCATATATGCTCTCCGCAGATTTAGAATATATTTAGAAGGTGTGCCATTTAAAATCATAACAGATTGCAACTCATTAACTATGACCCTAAATAAGAAAAAGATCAATCCAAGAATAGCTAGGTGGGCATTGGAGCTGGAAAATGGTGTATATTGGAACGATTTTCCGTCATCCCTTGTCAAATTTGGTTTTGAAACAAACCGGTTTCGGCGTTGTGCCATCATCAGTGTCGATTTTCGTTCTGATCTGTTGTTGTCGTTTGTCCTGTATTTATAGTTCGTAGGTATATGAGCAGGTATTGTCAAATTGATGCTTGTGTATATTTAGTTATGTGTATGTGCTGTGTGTTCATTCAGAACCGAAAAAAGAAAAAACAATATTATCACAACGAAAACGGACAAAGGAAACACCACTGTGCGAATCGAAAAAGAGCAATATATATCCAAAACCGAGGATCTTATAGAGGAAATGAAATGTCGTAGAATGGGAGAGGATCCCACAGACGAATACCAAAAACAAATCAAAGTTGCTATAAAAAATGCAACAAATATAGTAGATTCTAACATGGCACATAGATTGGTCCAAATGAACCCTTCGGCTCCTCCACTGATTGCGCTACCAAAAATCCACAAGCCGAACACGCCAATGAGGCCCATCATTAATTTTAAATCGGCACCATGTTACAAACTGTCCAAATATTTAAAAACGATATTGAAAGATACTCTGGAGCTAAGGAACGAATATGCAATAGCTAACACAACAGAACTAATAGAGAGACTCGAGACCGTAGAGCTAACAAGGAACAGCAAATTGGTATCTTTTGACATAAAAGATTTATACCCATCTATACCACTATCGGAGACTTTGGACATAGTTAGCTCAACAATAGTTCATAACACAAAAAACAAAGTGAAAAGTATGCAAATCACAAATACGCTAAGAACCACTTTACGTCAAAACTATTTTCAATTCAACAATAAAATATATAGACAAACAAACGCTCTTGGAATGGGAAGCCCCACATCAGCAATTCTTATGGAAGTGTTCATGCAAAATCTGGAAGAAAAGTACATACAGGAGCTGAAGTCCTAATTAGGCGTGTCATTTTATGCTAGATACGTGGATGATATAATATGCGTTTTAACTACTAATAACGAAGAGCTTGTACTGGAGTACCTCAACAAGCAGCACGGAAATATAAAATTTATTATCGACTATCTAGACCTCACGATAAATATTGTTAAGAAGCCAAAAGATTTAACTATGACATATATAGAAAGTCAACGGCCACCGACACAATAATACACAATACCTCAAATCACCCCCAACAGCATAAAAATGCAGCATTAAGGCACTTGGTACATAGACTTGAAAGAACACCTCTTACACAAGAGGCATATAAGAGAGAACTTGAGGTCATATATAATATCGCTGCAAACAACGGATATAAAAAGCACTAGTAGATAAGCTCAAAAGGACAAATGGAGAACCAAAAAGAAATAATAAAAAGGAAAATAATAGCTGGACGACTATGACATATACTGGAAAAGCAACATATAAAAGAGCTGGAAAATTCTGTTCTGTTCTGTGAATTGTTCTATTCAGCATCGGGTTGGAGCTAATCTGGGCCATGTAGACGCGTTAAGCTGGAGTCCGTTGTTGTAAAGAGAATACGATTCCATAAATTTCACTTCAAAATCCAATGAAAGCAGTATTAGCAGTCGTCAGTATTCTCAACTTGTAGATTTGCAACCCTGGTCTGACGAAGTTGAAAGTGAGTCAGTGGCCGCTGTAGACTTGGATAATCTGGATGTTCATCCAAATTGCTCAGAACCGAGACGAGAAGCTTAGGGAGCTCATGACCAAACTGGAGAAAGAGGAAGTCATAGGGTATGAACTTAGTGTGTAGGAGAATTGGCGAGAAGATTATGCTTTGTATACCTTCAAAGATGGAGGAAAATGTAATCCGCACAACTCACGAGAAATTTGGCCCTTTAGGAGCAGAGAAATATTATAATCATATAAGCAAGACTTACTGGTTTTAAAGTATGAGGGATAAAGTTGACCGGTTCATTAAGAATTGTCTTAAGTGTATTGTGTACTCTGCTCCAGCTCGTTCCAATGAGCATAACATGTTTAGTATTCCTAAAAAACCAATACCATTTGACAACATTCACTTAGATCACTTCGGTCTGATTGACGCATTCACAAAATTTGTAAAATTATATCCGGTTAGATAAATATTTTTCTTACTATAGCCGCCCCAGACGTGTCATAACTGACCGTGGAACTTGCTTTACGTCCCTCGAGTTTAGTGACTACTTATCGAAAAGAAATATAAGCCATGTGAAGGTCGCAGTGGCATCACCGCAGGTAAATGGACAGGTCGAGACAGTAAATCGTGTCCTCAAGACGATGTTGAGTAAACTTACTGAGTCCGTGGAACACTCCGACTGGACTGCCAAGTTGCCTCAAATAGCATATGCTCTAAACAACAGTATTCATAGTACTACCAAAAACTCGCCTAGCGTTTTACTCTTTGGGGTAAATCAAAGAGGTAGTATCGTGAATGAATTTACCGAACCTATGGAAGACAAACTAGTGGATGAAACCACTAAAGACCATGAGGAAAATAGGCAAAAGGTACTTAGAAATATCGAACGTTCTCAAGAGTATAATTATCAATATTTTTTGGAACACAGTGTTCCGGCAAAAACCTATTCAGTAGGAGATTTTGTAGTCATTAGGCACGTGGATACCACGGTAGGAACTAATAAGAAACTCGTTCAAAAGTATAGGGGCCCGTATGTTATATACAAAGTACAACCGAATGATCGATAAGGGATATATATAACTGCCAGCTAACACATCTGCCATATGACGGCATTGTTGAAGCTATGAAAATTCGTAAATGGTGCCTGCCTAATAACGATGAACAAGACCCACTTCAGTCACCAACTGCAACAGGTCACACAACCTCAGCTGATTGAGGTCAATCATTAAGTCAGATTGGCCGAGTTGTAATATACTTATATTTAATCTGTCATGTCACCCATTTTATTATACCATGCATTTCTGACATGTAGGTCCCGTCCGGCCAATTTGTAGGGAAAAATCAAGAGGAGCACGACGCAAATTGGAAGAGAAGCTCGGCCTTAGATCTCTTCGGAGGTTATCGCGCCTTACATTTATTTTATTTATTTCTGACAGATGGTAAATGTCACCTGCTGGCGGAAATGCAGCCTACTTCGCTTTTGCTCTGGGGCTTTCTTCTTCCGGTGACAGCGAAACGCAGAGGTTGTTCAAATAAAAATAAAGCAAAAGAAATAAATCAAATCCTTTTAAATTCAAAGCAACAAATTACAAATCACTAAAGTGTCTGTGGTCATACCATGTAAAATTTTTATACTATGAATTTCTGTGCCAATGCTAATTGTTATGCTATTGTTTGCATAGTCGATTATGCACTTATATGTTTTTAGAAAGTCTTTGCCGAGTATGCCGTCCGAAGGTATGTTAAAATCGTCACTTACTACGTGTGGTTTATGCGGAATGAAAAAATTTTATGCAATTAAATTTGTATTTACTGTACCTAACGTTGAAACCGAATCTGTTGTTATACCTGTTATGTTAATAATATCTTTACCGTTAATTTGAACTCTATCTGTTAAACTTGAAAATTTAATTAAGGAACGAGGAAAGTACATGGCTTATAAGAATCACTACATTTTAATTCGATGAAATCGGAATAGTTGAGATTCAAACAGTAAACAGCGTTTTTAGGAAAGTTTTCATCTAGTATTCTAGCTCTTGCTCCCCCAGTCTTTGCTCCTGAGGGGCATCCGCGTTTAAAGCACGCACATAACATTATTCCTCGCAATTCCACGGCTGTTACTATTGTTTCCACGAGAACAAGACCGGTTGCCCGAATTATTGTTATTAGAATTATTGCTATGGCCTCTTCTACTATTGTTATTAAACCTATATCTGTTTCCATTATTATTGTATCTGCTGTTATTGTTGTTGAAACGACTGCTATTGTTATTGAACCTATTATTGTAATTATGTCCCCTAAATCCGCCTCGAAAACTATTTGGCCTATTAACACGCGACTGAAACGCTAGCACTTGACGCTCTTTAACCTCTTTGTTTTGTTCTACAATTAGTTTACTTTCAAGTCTTTCGGATTAGTAAATGCCGTTGAGCCTATAATAGTTTTGACTAAATTGGATTTTGCGTTTAAACGACACACGTTAACCGTAGACTGCCATTTCGTCAGCTTTCGCTTGAGTGATCCCTTCAGTGATAAGAGACCGCTAAAGTGAATCAGCTAAATCTTCGACTTTTTTGGCAAAATCTGTATAATTGTTATTGTTAACGTGCAACGCTGCTAGTTTCCCTGCTACAACTTTCGAGTTGTCTGGTTTGATCCTACTACGTAGAGCTACTTTAATTTCATTAACTGTAGTTACTTGCGTTGGTATTCTTCACGGGCTTTACCCTCAAGTTTTGATTTTAAAAATGCTATAAAAGTACCAGTTAAATGCTCGGTAGCGAATTCTTCAAGTAATTCAATTTTGTCTATAAAAGTCTCAAGTGCTAAAGGATCACCGCTGTAGTTTTCTCTAATAGAAGTAGCACACATGCTAATGAAAGACTTCTTTTCCTCAAGTGTTGCCATGATTTGATCGTTAAGATCTGAAGCTGAATTAGAAGAAGTTGTGGCAACGTTTGTGCTAATTGGATCGCTAAGATCTGGGTTTAAGTTAGAAGAAGTTGAAGTTAATTTTGCACTATTTGAATCGTTGTGATTTGGATCTAGTTTAAATGAAGCAAAATTGTGCAAGAAGATTCTTCGAAAGCCTGGAAATCTGTCGACAAAGATAATCTATTTTCCTGGTTTGTAACTGTTTCGGTCGAAGATGAAGTTAAACTTTCGGAGCTTGAAGCTAATTTATCGGAATCGGATTCTGAATCTGAAGTTTTGTGGACTCGCTTCCTATCTTTAAGGTTGTACATGTAGTTATAAGAAGAGCAAAAGAATTTAGTTTAAACTACTATGAAATTAATGAAGCACTTATTTGAATGTATAATTGAAGCTGAAATGTTGAGAGAAAAAAATTGGAAAGGGAACTGGTTTACAGTGAATTGCCGCTAACGATGTATTTGTAATTTACTGGAAAATCTAATTGAAACAAAGATATTGATATGAAAAAGCTGCAAGAAGTAATTGAATTTAAAATGGGCTCACAATTTATAAGTATGATTTGGCAAAAATCTCAGTAATATGGTAATCTAGGATGCACAGCTTTGTTCAAAAAAATCTCAATTGGTTTTTCACGGAACCACCGTTTATATCAAAAAAAAAAATTTCACTTTGGTTTTTCACGGAACCACCGCTCATATCAAAAATTCAATTGGTTTTTAACGGAACCACCGTTTATATCAAAAAAAATCCTGAATTGGTTTTCCACCAACCACCTTTTATATCAAAATTCCAAAATTTACAGATTACACGTAAATTGCTTATCTACTTCACTCAGTTTTATATGGTGAAAATTCTAAGGATAATGTACGTATTAAAAAAACTGAAGTATAATGCAAATTTGAGAAATGGAAATACACACATGTGAAACTTTAAATGAAAGTTTTGTAAAATGATTTGAAAATTTGAAATTAAAATTGAAGCCTGAGAGTATGGGAATTTGTAGAATGAATTGAGAAGTTTTTAAATTAGAAATTTGAAAATATTAAAAATTTGAAGAAAATGTAAATTCGTAAAATGAGTTGAAACTCGAGAGAAAAAATTTAAATGTAAGTCTGCAAATGTTGAAATTTTTAAAATGGTTCAAAAATTTTAGAATTGTTGAAAACTGAAAAAGTATAATTAGTTAAGTTTAGACGGACGCGCCGCTTTATTCCAAAAAAATCCAAAATGTTTTATTAAACGGACGCACCGTTGTAACCGAAAGAATATATTTGGTTGTTCAACAGTACCACCATTTTAATCAAAACCCAAAAAAAAATTTATGTATATACGTAAATGTGTGTATGGAGAAAAAAATTTGAAAAAAACTACATATACATATGTAAGTAATATACCTAAATGCTGCTTCCGAGGTTCTGCCTTAGTCGACGCTGCTTCTTTTGCTTCGATGTTGGTGGTGCTGCTGCTACTGCGCTGCCAGTATTATAGGTCCGACACATAAGACGTTTTTCATATAGGTGAGTTTAACACAAGCTTATGCATTATGAGTAGATTGCACGTATTTTTATGGAAAATGGTAGAATAAGCGACACTAGCGCCATCTGATATAGAAAAATAGACAACTCCCTAATTTTGTTCCAAGCAAATCATAAGAAGAAGAATTTGACATTTGCTTTGGCTAAGGGTGTTGGCACACTTTGCACGTGAAATTATTTTTCCCACTGGTTGGAAAATTTTCTAACATTTTTCACAATTAAAAACTGCAATATAGCGAATGAATACGACACAAAATATGTTAGCAAGTATTTTTGTTCTATAGGGATAATGTTTACAACAGTGCTTCGCGAAATTTTGTATGTGAATGGGCAAGGCGTAATAAACTTCAATTGCCAAGTCTGAAATTCCTTCATATTTACAAACGCAACATCTTGGTTGATTGTGGCGATGTTATTGGAATGCATAAGCTTGAGTTAAACGCATCTATATGAAAACTATCATTGTACCGCGGCCTTTATGCGCTGCTGGTGTTGTTGCTGCTGCTGCATATATGTATATGGCGTGGTTTTCTGCCGTTAGGTGAGTAGAGGAATGCCGTTGTTAGTTTCGATGCTTGGTGGTACAGTAGGCGAATTAAGTTTTCCGAATTATAGATTTCTTATTATTTCCGTTTCTTTAATTTGTATCATCTCTGCTTCTTTTAATGTGTATTTGTAGTCGTAGATTTAGTTCTAAAATTTTCTTATTATTTCTCTGTATATATTTGTAAGTATTTCGTTAGCCAATTTTATTACCTCTGTATTTTGTTATAAGTTCGAATATATTTTGTTAGAAATTTGTATTATTTCCGTGTTGTTATAAATTTTAAAATGTTGTATTTCGTTTTTTGTTATATAGATGAAAATATTTGTTAGAAAAATTGTATTAATTCCGTTTTTATTAGATTCTTAATTATTTTATTAGAAAAATATTATTACCTCCGTTTTGTTATAAATTTTGGAAATGTTTTATTAGAAAAATTGTTACCTCTGTTTTTGTTATAATTTGAAAATATTTTGTTAGAAATCTTTTTATTACTTCCGTTTTTGTTATATACATTTAAGATATTTTATTAGAAAATTCTATTACTTCTGTATTTGTTATTAAGTTGAAATTATTTTGTTAGCAACCTTATTTAATGTTTAAAATTTTCTTATTCACTGTACCACCACTTTCTTTCACTCTACTCACCGTCGCTGCCAAATTTAAAATGAACGAGGCTCCAGCCTCACGGTCGCTATGTGGCGTTCCAAAATGGAAGCCTCCGTCGTGAGCCATCATGCGGCGTTACCTTTTGAAAAGCTCCTTCATTTGGGAGGTCGCTGCCTCCAAATTGTTGCCACTTTTTGGTTCATAATTATGTTAGACGAGGGGGCCTTCTTTGCCAGAACATCAGGTGGGTTACTATTTCCAATAAGTTAAAATAAAGGAATCAACCGTTTTATTTTTAATTACTGCGTTTAATTTATTCGCGGAACTTGTACGACGTACGATCAAAATTGGAAATGCTGCTCGTTTCTTTTTATCTATCTTATCTACATGTTGTTTTGTGTGACGTTGGCTGCAGTTGTACTTGACATGCGTGGTGCAACTGCACGCGCCTGTCAAGTACGACTAAAGCCCCAACCACATAGGATACCTTAATATATTTTTGCTAATGCTACACTTAAGCCCCTGGGCGGTGTTGGCTCATCAATCAGATGTCTGTTGGTATGCCCAGGTTTCTGGGTATTCAACAGGAACTGTTTGGTTAGCATCTCATTTCTCTCCCTGATGGGGAGTATTCTCGCCTCATTATGTAGATGGTGTTCTAGGGACATAAGAAGGCAACCCGTGGCGGTTCTGAGACCAGTATTTTGGCAGGCCTGCAGCTTCTTCCAGTGGGTAGTTTTCAGGCTTGGCGACCATATAGGGGACGCGTAGCACGCAAACGGCCAATTGCTTTGTATGTGGTAATGAGCGTTTTTTTGGCTTTTCCCCAAGTACTGCCAGCAAGGGATTTGAGGATTTTATTACGGCTCTGGATTTTCGGAACAATTGCGGCTGCGTGCTCACCAAAACGTAGATCCTGATCAAACGTCACACCCAAGATTTTGGAGTGTAGGACAGTTGGTAGCGCAGTGCCATTGACGTGGATGTTCAAAATGGTCGACATTTGGGACGTCCAAGTTGTAAATAAGGTCACGGATGATTTAGTCGGTGATAATGCCAGGTTTCGCGAGGCGAAAAAACTGGAGAGATCAGGGAGGTAGCCGTTTATTCTGTTGCAAAGCTCCTCGATCTGTGGGCCCGGGCCTGTGGCCATTATTGTGCAGTCATCGGCGTAAGAAACGATAGTAACTCGTACCGGTGGCGAAGGTAGTTTTGATATGTAAAAATTAAACAAAAGTGGGGTAGGACACCACCCTGTGGCACCCCTTGTTTAATTCTTCTTGGCTTTGATGTTTCGTTTCTGAATTGCACCGATACCTGCCGACCACCCAGATAATTTGCGGTCCACCTTTTAAGACATGGGGGAAGGGTAGACCCTTCCAGGTCTTGCAGTAACGAGCCATGGTTGACCGTATCAAAGGCTTTTGATAGGTCTAGCGCTACGAGTACTGTTCTATGGTGGGGGTATTGATTCAAACCGCAATTTATCTGGGTGCCAATGACATTTAGCGCGGAGGTAGTGCTATGGAGTTTTCTGAAGCCATGCTGATGAGGAGCTAGCTGCAAATGTGCTTGGAAATAAGGGAGCAAAATGGCTTCAAGCGCCTTTGCCACTGGCGATAGGAGAGATATCGGGCGATATGACTCACCTATGTTAGCTGGTTTCCCAGGCTTTAGTAGCGGGACCACCTTGGCCATTTTCCATTTCTCGGGTATGACAAAGGTGGAAAGAGACATGTTGAAGACATGCGCTAAATATTTGAAACCCTCTTTCCCTAGGTTTTTAAGCATCGGCATGGCTATGCCGTCTGGGCCCACTGCTTTGGATGGTTTAGCGCGACCAATGGCGTCCTCAACCTCTCTAGCGGTGATGGTGATTGGTGACGCGCTGAATTTGTGTTTATGTGCGTGTCTATTGGCTCTCCGTCTATCTTTGTCAACCGTAGGATGCATTATATATTGTCGGCAGAAAGCGCTCGTGCATTTTTTCGCATCCGACAGCACCTTATCGCCAAAGGCGATGGAAACTTTGTCTTTGTGCTTAGTCGGATTCGATAGGGACTTTACGGTGGACCAAAATTTACCTACACCGGTAGAGAGGTTACAACCTCTTAGGTGCTCTGCCCATTTCGCCCGCTTGTGTTCGTCCACAAGCAATCTGATGCGTTGGTTTATATCCCTTATTTGAGGGTCGCCTGGATCAAGCTGTCTTATAAGGTCGCGTTCCCTCGCTAAGCTCGCAGCCTCCGCCGGGAAGTGGGGCCGGATTTCGGGAATTCTCCCGGCGGGAATGAAATGTGCCGAGGCGGATTCAATGACCTTACGGAAGGCACGCTCCCCTTGGCGGGCATCAGTCGGGATAGGGAGGGCAGCAAAGCTGCTGTCTGTTGCAGATTTATTTTCTTCCCACTTTCCTTTTTTGAAGTTTATGAAAGTGCGTTTTTCGGTGACGATGAAGTCGGCGGTACGCTCGAACGAAATAAGTATGGGCAGGTGGTCGGATGCAAATGTTACCATCGGCTGCCAGTTGACGCAGTTTACGAGTTCTGTGCTCACGATTGAGATATCTGGCGAGCTATGACAGATTCCTACCATACGTGTGGGGGCGTCTCCGTTTATTGTGCAGAACGTCGTTTCTTCTATTTGATCCGCCAACATCTCACCCCTACTGTCCGCCTGCAAGTTTGAATGCCATAGGTCGTGATGGGCATTGAAATCGCCTAAGATAATGCGATTGTTGCCAGTGAGTAAGGCCTCGATATTAGGTCGGTATCCACTGGGGCAACAGGTGACAGGAGGGATGTAGATGTTGATGATTTCTAGATTTGCATCGCCTGACCGAGCAGATAGGCCTTGACGTTCTAAGACATTGTCCCTGCGGTCGATGCCAGGATCAAATATATAATATTGCACAGAGTGGTGTATAATAAAGGCGAGGCCGCCTCCATTTCCGCTCTCGCGGTCTTTCCTGTGGACATTGTACCCAGAGCAGGTCTGCAATGCAGATCTTGCTGTGAGTTTAGTCTCTTGAATCGCAGCAATTCGGATGTTGTGCCGCTTCATGAAATCGACTATCTCCATAATCTTCCCAGTTAGTCCATTACAGTTTAACTGCATAATTCTGAAGTGCATGAGGGGTGACGCCGCCACTCTAGGCGTAAGTGACGGGTGACTACGCCTAGGTTGTGGGAGGCCAGGACGCAATTGCTGTTGTGGCCTTGGGACTGGGCGCCCTTGGGCAAGCATTGGGGTACCCGGATGATTTGGGTTTGCGACCTGGCAACATGGCGCGATGAAACCCGTCGAGGGGTTGCCGTCGCGGAGACCAGAACATCTAGGAAAGTGGCACCACCCAAGGCAGGAGCTGCATTGAGCGGATGTCGCAAACCTATATATTCTGTGCTGGCAGACGGTGCAAACGGAGGTAGGGACTAAGAGTCTGTTACCCTGACCTGTACGATTGCTGCCAGAGAAGAGGGGGGGAGAAGAAGACGGGGGCAGGGGCTGATGCTCAGCATTGCTACCAGCTCTACTGCGAAGGTAGTAGTTATGAGTGGTATCAGCTGTTTGAGTTGTTGGCGCCGTGGGGCGCGAGCAGCAGAGGGTACTTGTTGTGGCTTGCTGAGCAGCGAGGCTGCTGGAAGGTAGTGGGGGGGGCCATTAGGCGTAGACTACGGGACGCCCTTGGGCCTGAGCAGCAAGGAGCCACAAAAGATTTATAAAAGTTACGTGGACGTCGGGTTTTGGGATCAAGCCCAGAACAACCTGTCCGATGCAACCATCCCTTGCACGAGACACACTGAACAGAGTATGACCGTCCTAAAAAGATTCTTTTCTGGCAAATGCAGCAAAACCATTTCTCAGGACCGGGGTCAGGAGACGGACCCGGATTGGGTTCGATACCTTCCCGGAGTAAGAGAATATGTAGCAGTCCTGCTGCAAGGAGCTGCTGGGAGGATGACAATTTGTGGGAGGGACGAAACAAATTAAATGGGGTCACACTGAAATGACAGTCCTTGGTCGGGAAAAATCCCGAGTCGCTCCGGTACATAGAACCGACTGCCTTGGGAAGCGTTTCATTTTTCGTAATTTTCGATATCGAAAAAGTGCGCGTGGTCATAGTCGGATTTCGGCCATTTTTTACACCAATACAAAGTGAGTTCAGATAAGTACGTGAACTGAGTTTAGTAAAGATATATCGATTTTTGCTCAAGTTACGCCCTTTTTCACAGAAAACAGTTATCGTCCTAGAATCTAAGCCTCTACCAAATTTCACACGGATTGGTAAATGTTCGTTCGACTTATGGCATTAAAAGTATCCTAGACAAATTAAATGAAAAAGGGCGGAGCCACGCCCGTTTTGAAATTTTTAAAAAAGTGGGCGTGGTCGTTCTCCGATTTTACTAATTTTTATTAAGCAGACATACAGTAATAAGAGTAACGTTCCTGCCAAATTTCATCATGATATCTTCAAAGACTGCCAAATTACAGCTTGTAAAACTTCTAAATTACCTTCTTTTAAAAGTGGGCGGTGCCACGCCCATTGTACAAACTTTTACTAGTTTTCTATTCTGCGTCATAAGTTCAACTCACCTACCAAGTTTCATCGCTTAACCCGTATTTGGTAATGAATTATCGCACTTTTTCGATTTTTCGAAATTTTCGATATCGAAAAAGTGGGCGTGGTTATTGTCCGATACCGTTCATTTTAAATAGCGATCTGAGATGAGTGCCCAGGAACCTACATACCAAATTTCATCAAGATACCTCAAAATTTACTCAAGTGTAACCGGACAGACGGACGGACGGACATGGCCCAATCGAATTTTTTTTTGACACTGATGATTTTGATATATGGAAGTCTATATCTATCTCGATTCCTTTATACCTGTACAACCAACCGTTATCCAATCAAAGTTAATATACTCTGTGAGCTCTGCTCAACTGAGTATAAAAAGCATATTCAGGGTAAGATTTGCACAAACAAATAAACGTTTGGTCAGCGACAAAGCTGCAATATAAGAAAAAACCAAAATCACCAGTTCCTTGACTTTAAAGGAAAGAAAACCAAAACAAAACAAAATTATTATTTATCTATTGTTCTAGGCATACAAATAAACAAACACACTAACTTGTGTTTAGGAGTCCTTTCTTTAATAAGAATTAGATTCTTCTCCGAAATATTCAATTTAAGTGTCTTTATTTAATTTCTGCATTGAACTTCGGCATTGAATTCAAGTTTCTTAAAAACTGGCAAATTTCAATAACATTTTTCATTTCATATTTTTTCTATCTTCCAAACGTATGTGTTCAAAATTAAAATTATTGAAACAATTAAAGTTTATAATAAACCAGTACATAATATAAAAGAACAATACAGAAGACTTAAACAACGAACTTAATAATATAAACATGTATATATAACTCGCCCTCTTCATATAATTCGAGTCTTTTCGAATTTCAGTTCGCAATTCACAAACAAATTATTTTAAGTTCACAAAAATAACAAACAGAAATTATTACCTCAAGGGTCTTTTAATCTGAGAAAAATCTATTTTATAAAAATTTTTGTGTTTGACAAATCTTTTTGCTATTTTTTTGTCTAGTTGCCTTCGGATTTCTAATATAGATATTGCCTGTATCGAAATTTGGTATATTCTCCGTTTTTTTTATTAATTCTGTTTATAACATATTTCTTTTCTTGGCTCATTTCATAAGCAATTTTATTGTAATCAATATCTGATCTATTTAAAAAATCGATTGGTTTTATTTTAGTTGAACTATGAATCGTATTGTTATAAAATCCAACTCCCTTAATTACTATTTCTTCAGTATCTTCAATATCGTCTGAATTTCTCAAAAGAGCTGAATGAAATCTTTCAACATTGAATTACCTGTATGCGAATTTGGCGTAGTAAAATGCACTTCAATCTGTTTTTCTCCACAAAACATTTTAATTAATCCGTTATTAAATTGGTTATCCATTATTAAAAGTTTTGGAGTGCCTAGTATTGCTATTATTTCTTCTAATTTAATCTTAACAGTATACATATTCTTATCAAAAAGTTTATGAACTGAAGCTAATTTCGTAAATCTGTCGATTGAAGTTAAAAAATACGTTTTACAACCTTGAAAAATATCTACATGTACAATTTTGTTCTGGCCATTTGGAGTCAATGTATGATACAATTTTTTTTGAAAGGTTTACGGTTATATTTATGTTCAAAACAAATAATACAACAATTAATATATTTATTAATATTTTTTTTTTTATTTGGATAAAAATAATTTAATTTAATTACCTCCAAATTTTCAGAAATTCACCTATGATTGCTTTCATTATGGATATGTTCTATTATTTCAAAAATAATTTCCTTATTACAAACATCGATTGCCAATTTATTACACTTTGTGAATTTAATTTTTTTATTATTGGAAAATAATTTAATTAACATTTCCCTTATAACGTTGTACTCACAATCATCTAACTCAGAATATATGCCTACTGTTCCATTTTTCAAATAACGCCGAGGCAAATCATTTAAAAAACGTGTTTTATATATGGGCAAATCCCAAAAACTTTTACTTTTTTGGATACTCGGGTTTTACACAGGGGCAAAAAACTTAAGGCCAGAAAAAAGTACAAGGACATTAAGTTTGACCTTTTGACTATCCGATCTGATGATTTTAAAAATCAAGAAAGTTGATAGAAAGTTTTTGCAGAGCTTCGAAACGTATAAAACGTCGATTTTTACCTTTTTTCAAGCGATATTATTGATTTTTTTTTTGAATTTTTTCGATAAAATTTTGAGGCATCGCTGAAGCGCTATGGAATTTAAATTGAATGTTGTTTTTGAGATGGAGATTCTAAAAGTATGAGCAAAATTAATGTGCCACTCCAATACTTTAAACTATCATCAATAAAAGTAGCGATACTTTTTTTTTTGTCATTTTCATTATTGACAGTTTTTTGCTTATAGCTTTTTGAGGAAACTGAGTATTGAAATTTGGATTATGCACGATAATAGCCTATCAGGAACTAAAAATACCTGGGGTTGCGTAAATTTTTTCAGGAGCATGTTTTTTTTGTGGGCACAGCTACAATTTTACTTTTATCACTTCATACCCGTTTGCTAATTTTTTCTCTACACCACTGTGGTATACCATCAATTGCCTCATCTTGGAATATTCACGCAAGGAAAGTTATTGATGTTTGTACATGGGGCAAATATACGAAATTTTCGACAAAAGTTGGCAATCGTCGAAAAGTGTAGACATTTTTTTTTTTAAACCAGGTTTTATTTGAAAGTAAATGAAAAGAAACACAAATTTGGTACAAAAATTAAAAAAAAATTTTTTTTCTACACTTTTTGATGATTGCCAATTTTTTTCGGAAATTTCGTATTTCGGGTATCAGCAATATTTTACCAAAATATACCCCATATAGATATGTACATCCTGATAAAATTTCAATACAATCGGTTAAGAAGTGTTTAAATAAGTAAACAAATTTAAGGTTTTCCGGGTTTATATTTCTATCAATATCTCCAAAAGCGGATCTCGGGTATTAAAACTTTTTTACCTAAATATACTTCGTTCATATATCTATACGTTTTTAAAGTTTCAAAAGAATCGGTAGAAAGGTGTTAAAATAAATGTGTTGTAAACTTTGCAGTAAAAATATTTGGCGGTTATTCGGTTTTATATTTTTACCGAAATCTACAAAACCGGGTCTCGTCTATCAAAAAAATTTTGCATAGCTAACAGCTGCATATATCTCCATATTTTGTTAAAATTATAATCGGTACAGAAGTTTTGAAATAAATGTATATTTAACATTGCGACCTTAATTTATATATATCTTGCCCGATCTTTTGACTATATCTCTTTGAGGCGTTATGTAAGACGAATAAGTGCGGTGCACTATAGCTCCAAATGTTCCTAACAAAAAGAGATTTGCGTGATACCATGTTTCAAGAAAAAACATTTTTTCTCCAAAAAAACCAAAGTTTGGCGGATTTCCCCACATATCCTGCTGAGAAATATAAATAATTTTATATTTTCCAAAAATTGTTTCAAAATCTTTTCTCTTTCTTCTTACAATTCGTATTTGCATTAAATACTTATTAATATTGGAATCCGAAATTAAAAATTGTTCATTTAAATCATCAGCTATTTCTAAAGCGTTTTTAAATAAAGATTCTATTCCGAAATCTTTGTTATCCTCAATGTTAGTTTTCTGTGGTATACAACTTGCGGCTGCCGTGGTGTGATGGCAGTGTGTTCCGCCTACCACACCGAAGATCCTCGGTTCACACCCGGAAAAAGCAACATCAAAAACTTTAGAAACAAGTTTTTTCAATTAGAAGAAAATTTCTCTAAGCGAGGTCGCCCCTCGGCAGTGTTTGGCAAGCACTCCGAGCGTATTTCTGCCATGAAAAGCTCTCAGTGAAAACTCATCTGCCCTGCAGATGTCGTTCGGAGTCGGCATTAAACAAGTAGGTCCCATCCCACCAATTTGTAGAAAAAAAAAAACTGGAGCACGACGCAAATTGGAAGAGAAGCTCGGCCTTAAATCTCTTCGGAGATTATTGCGCCTTACATTTATTTATTTATACGACTTAAAAAATCAACCACCTTATTTGCTCTACCTATTTAAATATTAAATTTCGAATTCATATTCACTCAAAAATATAGTTTCCATCTTATTATACGTGAGTTTGTTTTTTTTAAAGAAAACAACCATTTAAATGGTTGATGGTCAGTTTGAACAAGAAATTTTCTACCATATAGATAAGTCCTAAAATATTTAACTGACCAAATGAGTAATTCTTTTTCCTTTTTTACTTTGTCCTACTTGCAAAACAAATTGGTCTACCACTTTGATTAAGTACTGCGCCAATAACTGAATTACTGGCATCTATAGTAAGAACAAATTTTTTAGAAAAATTTGGAAATGATTAAATATGAGGTATGGTAGGTAGGTTGAACTGGCCGGTCCATTAGGACCTCACATAGACTGATTGAGTCCAAGTGTGTTACCAGAAGTTTGTTTTAACGACCAAACTGAAAAACCCTATCAAAAACCAGGACTTATTTTATAAAATAACTTCCTCCTCTTGGCAACTACTAGAAGCTTCCTAGGACTTAAGTCACTTGCTGCTTCTAGATCTGACAGCTGTATCACTCCTAATAGCTGGAGTCTTAGCCTGGAAAGTGCAGGGCACGAGCACAGAACGTGCTCGATCGTTTCCTCCTCCAACCCGCACTTCCTACATCTGCTATCACGGACCAAGCCTAGTTTAAAGGCATGTGACGCCAGCAGGCAGTGTCCAGTCAGAATACCCGTCATGAGTCTACAGTCCTCTCTTTTTAATGATAGGAGCAACTGTGTTAGTCTAAGGTTGTAAGACCTACACATAATCCTCGACACTTTACAGCCCTGCGCTTGAATCCACGCCTTTCCCGCTTGGTCGATCATGTGCACCTCTCGACTTCGCTTAATCTCGCCCAATTTAATTGGGACATCTACGGAGCAAGCTTCAAGGGATGCGCCCTTTTTAGCTAGTTCGTCCGCTTTTTCATACCCATCTATTCCCATATGTCCTGGGACCTAATATAGATGTATGGTTCTCCCTGTCCCGATTCTCTCCAGAGACTGCTTACGCTCTAACATGCATTTAGATGCTGTGCTATGCGAGATTATTGCCTTAATTGCTGTTTGACTGTCAATATAAAATTTAACACGGTTGAAGCTTAAGCTATTCTCTTCCAGGGTTTCTACTGCTTTGGTTACTGCTAATATTTCCGCTTGGAAAACGCTACAGTAATCCGGCAGCCTGTAGGATCTGCTTATTTCCTGATCAGCGCAGTATACCGCAGACCCTACTCCTTCCACTACTTTGGAACCATCGGTGTACACATGTATCGCCTCGTCCGCCATTTGCGCACCCTTGCGCCAACCGTCCACCTCTATTGTGGCCTTAAGATCTCCCTCGAAGCGCAGATAGGGAATCATGTAGTCTGTTCGTCTTGTGATTGATGACGCTATACTACTATGGCCATATGGTCGGCGCTCAACCTGCTCCGAAGCACAGAGCCTGGTTGCGGTCGTTAACGCTTTGTTCTTTGATACCAGGTCTACAGGTGGGATGTGCAAAATGGCATACAGTGCAGCCGTCGGGGTTGTTTTCAGGGCTCCCGTAATGCTAAGCATCGATAGTCTGTATAGCCCCTCTAATTTTTTGAGGTATGTTGTTTTTTGTGTGGCTTTCCACCAAACAAGAACTCCATAGTATAGAATAGGGCTTACAAACGCTGTAAAACCCCAATGAGAAAGAGAGGGCGATAGGCCCCACGTACACCCCCAGCATTCTTTTACATGCATATAATGCCGTTGAGGCCTTCCTGACCCTCTCCTCCAAGTTGAGCTTCCATGACAGCTTACTGTCTAGGATGATCCCTAAATATTTTGTGCAAGGTTTCTTCTGTAAGGTCACCCCTCCTAACTTAGGCCTGGTCCAATTTGGGACCTTGTACCTCTTTGTAAACAAGACCATATCTGTCTTCTCCGCATTGACTTTCAATCCGAAATTAGATGCCCAGGTATGAATATCGCGAAGCGCCCGATCCATCAAAGAACTAATCGTTGGAAGGCACTTTCCACTTATGACAATTGCAACGTCATCTGCGTAAGCCGTAAGTTTTACGGGTCCCTCATCGAATTGCCTGAGCAGTTGGTTGATAACCAGCGTCCACAGCATAGGTGATAGCACCCCTCCCTGCGGCGTGCCCCTGTCCACTGATTTCGTGGCCTCGTACAATCCCCATTGTGATGTAATCTTTCTGCAATTTAACATGCAACCGATCCATCTGATTAAGGCAGGATGTACTTTAATGTAATTAAGACCATCCATAATCGTCCATTTTGCAACATTATTGAAAGCCCCGGCAATGTCCAAGAAGACTCCTAGAGCATACTCCTTATATTCCAGGGATTTCTCTATGCTTATTACCACCCTATGCAATGCGGTGTCTACCGACTTGCCTTTGGTGTACGCATGCTGTGTTGTGGAGAGCAGCTTTTCATCCACGTTGGACTTTATGTACACATCTATCAGCCTCTCAAAGGTTTTGAGCAGAATTGATGTTAAGCTAATGGGTCTATAGTCTTTGGGATACACGTGACCGATCATCCCCGCCTTTGGTAGAAAAGCTACACGAGCTGTTCTCCAAGAGTGCGGTACATGATTCAGTCGTATGCACCCATCGAATATTATTTTAAGCCATTCCACGACCGCCCTACTTGAGAGTTGTAGCATGGCCGGGAATATACCATCTGGGCCCGGCGATTTAAACTTAGAAAACGTCTTCACTGCCCACTCGATCTTGGTATCGGTCACCAAGCCCGGCACTACTAGCTCCGTGATCGAAGTGTGAGTGATGTCTGCTGGCTCCTCTAAACCGTCTCCCGATGGGAAATGTGTATCGGGAAGCACCTCAAGCGATTCCTCACTATTACGTGACCATTCCCCGTTCTCTTTCTTTATTAGTCCCTGGACTATGTTTCCCTTTGCTAGGACTCTTTTCAACCGTGCTGTTTCGCTGGAGCACTCTATGTCCGTACAGAAACTTTTCCATGAGTTTCTCTTCGCCCTGGTAATTTCACGCTTGTAGATCCCTGTACTCGTCCCGACACGCTTCGCTTTCCGCGGTCTTTGCGAGCTTAAACATTTCTTTTACCTGTCTTCTTAGAAGACTCGGCTCATTGCTCCACCATGGCGGCTTTGCTTTTCCTCTTGTAATATCCAAAACATTGCTGGATTTTGGACCAATGTATGTAGGGACATTTCCCCTGTTGGCTATCTGCAAATTGGTTTGCAGGATTTAACAAAACAGAGATTCGCCTCTCTCGTTCGCATCTGCTCTTCCCCACGCATTGTGGTGCGCATTTGCATCTGCGCCTATGACCAACCGCCCTTTGCGCCCTTCCTCCTGTACTAGCCTTTTGCACTCCATCGGTGGGACCTCTGCAGCATGGGCCATGTAGCAGGACGCCAGGATAAATGCCTGCTTATTCTTTTGCTCAACGGCCACCGCTACGAGTTCCTCAGTGGTGTAATTAGGCAGCATATATGAATGCAGCTGTTTCCTTACCATTATTACAGCTCGCACTCGTCCTTCCGTCGGCGCGTAGTAAACGCCAAACCCGCGCGCGCTAAGTCCAGAAACCTTTCCTCCCGATGAGAGCCACGGCTCCTGGATCAGCGCCACGTCAAACGAACCCTCCTCAAGGGTTAGGAGGAGTTCGCTCGGCGCCACTTTACTGTGTTGGAGGTTTATCTGTAGGACTCGCAGCACCATTGGGCTGTTTGTCCCCCTCCAGCACCTTCGTCGTCCTCCCCTTGCCCTTTTGGTTTAGAGTATTCGAGTCCCCTTCAGCCTCTCGTGACTGTTGTGCAGGGTGTTCCTCTGTGCGAGTCACGGCACCATTTAGCGGTTGGTCCTCTTCTAGCACGTTCGTGGTGACGTCGGGGACTTCCACCTGTCTTTTTTCCCTTAGGCTTTTGAAGTCCTTTTCGACTTCGCCCACCTCTAGCGAGTTAGGGGTTTTATCCTCGGGACTTCTTTTCCTGAGTAGCATGTAAATTTTGCCAGTGCCAAAGGACATTTTACCAAGCTGCGTGTACAAAATATCCTCCGCCTGCTTGTTTATTTGGCAGATGTAGAACTGACCATCCTCGGTAGGCCGAGATACAGTAAATACCTTCCAATCCTATGTCGGTATGTTCGGATTCTGATTCTGCAGAAGTCGCAGTGTATCCTCCGACTTCATCACGCATGGTATCCATACCTTAACTTCGGGTACCGTGGGGATTTGCGCTTTATCCACCACCTCAAACCGCGCGTTCATGCCTTGCCTTTGGAGGTTTGGAACCACTTCCTCCAGCCACAGCAAGCGCGCGATGTTGTCGCACGCTATCATCTTCACACCATTATACCATCGCCCCGAATCAAAGGTTGGAAGGGGCTTACTTGGTTCTTCACGCATCATCTTAAGCATTAAGCTAATCAGCTCCCTTTCCACAGATCTCCACCTTTCAGTAGTCATTTGTCCGAAAGGACTGCTACGATCAACCAGCGCCACAGTCAGTGACTGCTTTGCCACATCACTCATCTTCTCGGGAAAAGCAGGAGTCTTAGTGTTATCTCCCTTTGGCACCTCCGAGAAAGCCGGAGTCTTAGCGTTAACTCCCTTTAGCGCCTCCGAGAAAGCCGGAGTCTTAGCGTTATCTCCCTTTGGCTTATCTCCTACTTCCTTATTGGAACTTCCCTCTGACTCGCAGCTTTCGAAATAGTTGCTACCTCGCTATTGGAGCCCATCTGTCTTACAGCTTTGGGCCTACTTGTCTTGTCTATGCGACTGCCCTGCCTCGCGGCTCTAGGACTGGGTCCTTTCTGCCTCTTGAAAGCAGGCTTGTCGCCTTCCGCCGAACGTTGCCTCTTCATTCTGCCATTCGACGCTTCTTCCTCCTCGTACCGGTTGCAGAACCGAGGGTTTCTCGCAGCAAACCTTTTGAACTGCCTTCGACCTGCTTCTACCGCTTCATGGGCCCATTCCAAGCGCTCGATCTCGATCTCCACTTATGAGGTATGACACTAATATATTTTTTAATTTATTAAACGCTTGTATATAATCCATATTATTAATATCAATTTTTGACCCTTTTTTCAAACAATTTGTAATAGGAGTTGCTATTAAGGAGTAATTTTTAATAAATTTTCTATAATATCCAGTTAATCCCAGAAAAGAGTTTATCTCTTTAACAGTTGCTGGTATACCAACTTATTTATTACAGATATTTTATCTGGATTGGGCCTTATACCTTGATGAGTAATTTTATGACCTAGAAAATCCGTTTCTTTTGACAAGAATTTGCATTTGTCAAATTGAATCTTCAAATTATGTTCTTTAAGACACTTAAAAAAGTTTGCCAAATTTTCAAAATGTTCTTCTATTGAAGTGGTAAAAACCAAAATATCATCCATCTAAAGTACGTAAATCTTATTTACAAATTCACTCAAAACGAAATTCATCATTCTTTGAATTGTTGCTGGCGCATTTTTCAAACTAAAGGGCATTCTCAGATCCCATTGGACTGGAAAAAGCAGTCTTTTCAATATCAGCCTCATTCATAAGAGTTTGATGAAATCCCTTTGCAAGATCAATAGATGAAAAATATTGAGCTCTACCAAGTTTCTCAAACAAAAACTCTATATGTGGAATAGGAAATTTATCATTAACTGTAACTTCGTTTAATTTTCTAAATTCTGCAACAACTCTCCATTTCTGTTGCTTTGAATTATCAATTTTTTTTTGGAACTATCCTAAGTGGAAAATTATACGGAGATTAATTAGTTAATTAATTATTTAATTAATTTCTTTTTCTAATGTATATGGATACCTATAATTTTTACAATATATTGGCTTATGGGGAATTGTAATGATTTCATGATTAACATAATTAGCCGCTGATAATTATTGACCTACCTGATAAAATACATTTTTATTTCGTTCTAAAAAAGTCTTTAATTTATTCTTTTCATTCTCATTTAAATCTTCACTATTAAGCCATTTATATTAAAATCATATTTTTCTATAAAATATACGTCACTAAATTCTAAACGGTCTAACTCATCATCATAAAGAGGAATTTTTGAATTACTAACAGCAAGTTTATTTTCCAAAAAAATTTATTTGAGCTCCACAGTCAAAATTTTTCTTATTAATATTTACTAATCTTATTGACATTGTTTCGTTTAATTTGTTAAATTTATTAAATATTCTGAAATCTCCTAAAGTTGTTCATGAACCACTATCAATTAAGCATCTTATTTTGATATTATTTATCGTCAAAACAACTATGGTAATTTGGACGTTGTTTGAGGCCGTAAACGAAAATTTGGTACAGTGTCCAGAGAATCAACTTCCATTGGTTCTAAATGATTTTGACCATTAACTTTTCTATATCCACAATTATTATTTTCATAATGACCATTCTGTCTAAAATAGTTTCTATTAGGATTGTGATTGTTATTAAACTGCTGAAATTTAGGGAATTTGAATTATTTAAACTATTACCATTAAATGGTTTATTATTTTTATCTACATAAGAATTTCGTTGAAATATCCTCATGTTAGATTGTTCAGGATTAAAATATTTAGTATTGATATTGGTTTCCTTAATTAAATTATTCTCTATATAATAGCTATATGCCTGATCAATATTCTGTATATTATTTTGTAATAGAATAAATATTGAAAGGAAAGTTATATATACATCAAACATTTTTCTTTCATTATTTATAGGAGTATACAAAATATCAATATTTCCTTCTAAATAAAACTTCGAATTCATCAAACGTAAAATTTTCCTTAAACTAGCATGCAGCTCTTCAATATTTGAAGCATTCACATTCATCGCTTCATTTCGAAGATATATAAAAGATTTCTTAACTCCAAATTCCTCACGTAGCTTTTGAAGCGTTTGTTCCCACGGTGGATTTACCAAACATTCAACTGCACGTAAAGCTTTACCCTGAAAACGATTTGCCAATACACGCTGAATAGTTCTTATATGCTCCTCGGGTGTTAACGTTAGCACAGTCGCTAGATCTCTCAAAAAGTTATTCAGACTATACTCACTCTCTCCAATGAACACAGGACTACGTGCTTCCCTCAAGCATTCAGCTAATGTTAATGCCATTTTTGTGGATATATTTTGTTTAAGTATTTGATTTTATAGATTTATATATGCATATAATCTTACCCATTATTGTGACAAATAATAGCAACGCTAAGAGATAATATCATCTCTAAGCCAATACTAAGCAGTGACTTGTATGTACATCAATTAGTCAATCATTATGTCTTTACATATGTCCATACAAGCAGCGGAAGGCACAAACACATGCATATATCTGAGATACTCCCAAAAGCAGGCAATCATCGGTGTAAGTATCACTCACATATACACGCGCATATGAGAAGCTATAACTGCATCTGTAGTTATAGCTGGTAAACAAGTAGCAGATTCTAGAAATAGAAACGCCTAGAAATATGTCAACGAGGAAACCAAAGAATATAAAAGCAACACCAGCTGCTATCTGTTGAGCAGTAGAAGTGTTATTGTGAAGTACTTTAATAAAGGCCATTTTGCATTATTAAAAGCGGAGTTATTTATTCAACAGTTTAGTGATTCGAACGTTAGTAGAAGGTTGCAAATAAGTGGAATTGCACTAAAATCGTTACAATATATTTAATAACACGAATTATGAAATATATTTCCAAAACTGTCTATTTTTTATTATTTAAATTTGTCTAAATTAAAAATGAGTCTCTTTAGAAGATTATATATTTTACGAGCACGATTTTCACTTAGTATTTGTTGTAGTTTTTTTCAGGCTTTCTGAAATAAGTATATTGTTATATACACAAACAGTAGCACCAAATAAACTGTACACATATTTTCTAGTGTTTTTCTCTGTCTTAATCTTCCAATAAGGAGATACCGTCAATATTAAATGAACTCCTTTTTTTTGATTTTTTTTTTGTTATACATATGTATCATATATTATTTTTTATCTCAAATGTATGCTCGTTTATCGAACAAGTCCCATCCTCGTCGCCAATTTTACAGAAAGTGTCCTTTCTTTAATAAGAATTATATTCTTCTTCGAAATATTCAATTTAAGTTGTTTTATTTAATTTCCGCATTGAATTCAAGTTTCTTAAAAACTGACAAAGTTCAACATTTTTAATTTCATATTTTTTCTACATATCTTCCCAACGTATGTGTTCAAAATTAAAATTATTGAAACAATTAAAGTTTATAGGAAAGCAGTACATAATATAAAAGAACAATACAACACAGAAGACTTAAACAACGAACTTAATAATATAAAGATGTATATATATATAACTCGCCTCCATTTCCGCTCTCGCGATCTTTTCTTTGGACATTATACCCAGAGCAGGTCTGCTGAGCAGATCTTGCTCTGTGTTTAGTCTCTTGAATAGCAGCAATGCGGATGTTGTGCCGCTTCATGAAATCGACTATCTCCGCAATTTTCCCCTTTAATCCATTACAGTGTAACTGCAGAATTCTGAAGTGCAACGGGGGAGACGTCGTCACTCTGGGAGTAGGTGACGGCTGACTACGCTTGAGTTGTGAAAGGCTAGGACGCAATTGCTGTTGTGACCCTGGGTCTGGCGTTGGACGGATGTCGCAAACATATATATTCTGTGCTGGCAAATGGTGCAAAAGGTTGTAGGGACTAAGAGTCTGTTTTCCTGACCTACACGATTGCTGCCGGAAGAGAGGGGGGAAGAAGACGGGGCGTGGCTGATGCTCGGCATTGCTACCGACTCTACTACGGAGATTGTAGTTTTGAGTGGGAGCGGCTGTTTGAGCTGGTGGCGCCGTAGGGCGCGAGCGGAAGCGGGTACTTGTTGTTGCTTGCTGAGCAGCAGAGCGGGGGGCGCTAAGACGTAGACTATGGGACGCCCTTGGGCGTGAACAGCAAGGAGCCACAAAAGATTTATAAAAGTTACGAGGACGTCGGGTTTTGGGATCTAGCCCAGAACAACCTGTCCGATGCAACCGTCCCTTGCACGTGACACACTGACAGGAGTATGACCGTCCTAAAAAGATTATTTTCCGGCAAACGAAGCAATGCCATTTCTCAGGACCGGGGTCAGGAGACAGACCCGGATTGGGTTCGATACCTTCCCGGAGGAATAGAGAATGGCGCAGTCCCGCTGCAATGAGTTGCTAGGAGGATGACAATTAGCGGGAGGGACACAACAAATTAAATGGGTTTACACTGAAACAGGGGCGTAGCCAGAAAATTGCCTTGGGGGGGCGAGGGTTCAACAAAAAAGATTTTTGTTGTTATATCGGCCTACTGATTTGTAAGATCGCGGGTTCGAATCGAGCTCAAGGCCTAACAATAATTTTTTTATCATTATTATTGTTATGATAAATTTTTTTCTTAATTGAAAACATTTTTTTTATTTGAATAGAAGAGAGAAAAAATTTAGACAACTGCCAAAGCTCGTTGTATAGATCCATTTCGGGAACTGCTAAATTCCTTCATCGGCAACGTTTAGGCGCCGCTGCTATAACCATTCAGCCATTACAGCGGTTTTTTGTTTGTCTTCATTAATCCTACTTCTATTCTGGTTCGTGCCAATTGATATTCACAACACTGCGACATCTTTTGCAGAATGGATGTAAAAATTGGACTTGTTTGATGGCAATGCTGCCATAGTGTCATATTTTATTGACACTTTTTTCCCCGTGCTCTGGGATGTATGTGAGGACCCCAAAACCGAGGATTTTGTACCCTCACAACATATACCTATTTTTACATTTTTCTTACATACATGTTATACAAGAATTGAATCTAACTCTGAATTTAACATTTATACATTTTTATGACATGAATTATATCTTTATGAATTACACGTCAAAACACATACATGCGGTCGCATATTGAATTATTATTTACTAAATTGAAGGAAAAACCAGACTTGCGCACTTTTGCACGCAAGCAAAATATTTACATTTTTCGCCCACATAAATTTCAAATATAGGTCACCCTAACATACACTCAAACATTTGGAAGGAAAGTGGAAATGCACAAAACATAAAATTGTGCCGGTCAACCAACCCTTTTGGCATCCAATGCACTCAGCTACAAATACTACATACATACATAATAATTTGGATAAACGAAGACCAACAGTAAAAGTCGCCAAACTAAGCGCCGCTACTAGTTGGGACTTTTCTCTACATACTTACGTACAAGCATACGACACACCAACGCACGCTCTAAGCAGAAGCCGAAAACATCAAACGAGGCCAACGCACCATCAAAACCAAGTGACAGCGAACATACGCATAAACACAAATGATCGATTTCGATAGGTAAAGCAAAGACTGGAAAACACGGCAGGCATACAACAAGCGTACGTACGAGATTTGGTACATTGTTCGCTATGTATATTAGGGCTCCCGAAAATTGGGATATGAAATGCCGGGATAGCGGATTGTCATACATGATCGAAAATATGCATATATGTATATATACAGATGTACAACCATATGTATGATAATGGAAAGAGGGAAAACGCATGTTAGCATGTAAGCCTATGTATGCACTAATAGAATACAGCGAAAGTAGCGTTAAACTAGAATTCAATTTTTGCATTCCCACCTTTTATAATTGTTAAAATTGTTATTGTAAAATTACTGACTGCCTGCGCGCAGTCCCACATAATTTTATAATGGAGGAATTATTACCAATGAATTGTTTTTAGGAAATAACCGTCCGCCGGCGTAAAAAATCAATATAAGGGCCGCAAATTAGCTTGTAAATTCAGAAGCTAGGAGATAGGCATACGAGTCAGTGGGCTTCTACCACTGATCAGCACGACCTGAAGGTTTCTACTTCATTTCGTGATTATTTTATATTCAGTAGGAGGTTTCTACTCCAACTGACGGAGAGCTTAGCAGAGGGGTTCTACCTTCGCTACTCTTATTTAGACAGAGACAGAGAGTAGGAGTAGCCATAAGGACATCGATCTTTTTGAATAAATATAACGTTTTCCGAAACCCCTTTGCTTATTTATTTCAAGCGGAATAGGTTCCCCACCAAATATAGGAACCCTGGACGGACTGGGCATACCTCAGCAGGAATAAGTCCGTCACATGTATTAACAATTTTTGTTGTTATATCGGCCTACTGATTTGTAAGATCGCGGGTTCGAATCGAGCTCAAGGCCTAACAATAATTTTTTTATCATTATTATTGTTATGATAATTTTTTTTCTTAATTGAAACATTTTTTTTAATTTGAATAGAAGAAAGAAAAAACTTAGACAACTGCCAAAGCTCGTTGTATAGATCCATTTCGGGAACTGCTAAATTCCTTCATCGGCAACGTTTAGCCGCCGCTGCGCTAACCATTCAGCCATCACAGCGGTTTTTTGTTTGTCTTCATTAATCCTACTTCTATTCTGGTTCGTGCCAATTGATATCCACAACACTGCAACATCTTTTGCAGAATGGATGTGAAAATTGGACTTGTTTGATGGCAATGCTGCCATAGTGTCATATTTTATTGACACTTTTTTCCCCGTGCTCTGGGATGTATTAACAATTTTTGTTGTTATATCGGCCTACTGATTTGTAAGATCGCGGGTTCGAATCGAGCTCAAGGCCTAACAATAATTTTTTTATCATTATTATTGTTATGATAAATTTTTTTCTTAATTGAAAAAATTTTTTAATTTTAATAGAAGAAAGAAAAAATTTAGACAACTGCCAAAGCTCGTTGTATAGATCCATTTCGGGAACTGCTAAATTCCTTCATCGGCAACGTTTAGGCGCCGCTGCTATAACCATTCAGCCATCACAGCGGTTTTTTGTTTGTCTGAAAGTGATCGAATAGAAAAAAATTTAATTTAAAAAGTTATATCTATACGGAAAAAACATTAATGTATTTTTTACATTTTAAAATGTTGAATCGTAATTCCAAATTCTAAGTTTGTGAGTCTAGAAATAGGATAAAAATTTGTATACGGTAGTGATCCTCCGCGTTGGTTTGAGCACCTTTTCTAGGCAAAATAATAGGGATTTCATTAGAAGAGCATACTGCTTCATGCCTTTTCATTCCGATGAATGTAATCGCTGTTGAGGCAAACGAGCAAACACCTGAATTGATTATATTCACGCATGCAATAAGTTGGTTGATTTTAAATCAATGCCGATTATGTTCATTTAAGCAAGTTGGATCATTGAACACGATCATGTTGCCGAATGTAATCAAACGTTGTTGTGTTCGATTTTTGCTGTTCTCTGATATGTATGTAGATGGTCGTTAGGCAAATTTACAAGGAAACTTCTTTATGAAATTATAGTAAAGTTAACATTTACATTTGTATATTAAATAAATTGCAGAATTATTATGAAACAGAATATGATTAAAATATATAAGTGTTCACTTCGTGCATACATATGCTTGCATATTAAAAATATAATATCCCCAACAAAGTAAATACGTGCAGAATTTATTAACATAGACATAAAACCATCAGATTTTGAATTGTTACGACCTAAAAAATTAAATGATCCTGAGGCAGGGGGGTTTAAACCCCCAAAACCCCCCGTCGCTACGCCCCTGCACTGAAATGACAGTACTTGATCGGGAGCCCCATCCGCAAGGAGAAAATAAAATATATGGGACATTCACATTAGCCTGCTTATCAAGTTATCTGTTTAAAAATTATTTTTGTCTATTGTATTTTATTTGTGTAATAGAGTAAAAAAAAGAACTAAACGAGCTGATAACCCGAAAGGCAGTGCTTAAGGCACGCTTACGTGAATAGTACAATACAGTTTTTTCGATTTAAGAAAACACATATTGTTTTTAAGTTAAATTAATTGATATGACAGGGGTGAAGGAATTACTATTCATAGAACAAAGGAGTGAAAATCTAATTATCTAAAACCAAGGAGAAAAATAGAACGAAAGAGCTGTTTTAGATATTATAGATAAAACATACCGAATAATTTCCAGGAAATCCCTGGCCATAAAAAAAAGTTCATAATTAAAAAAGGCATGTGTGCTGAACTTCCGGCTTCTATGGGTCCTTAAATGATACCGAAAGGGTCCTAAAATGATACAAAAATAATCATGAAAAGGTGCCGAAATGATCCCGACGGTATCCCGGACAAATACCGAAAACCATCCAGAAATGATCCCTGCGGGGTCCCCAAATAAATCTGGTAACCTTGCCGCGCGCGGACGTGTTTTTGATCGCTCCTCGAATTGTTATTCTTTTTCCTTTGTAAACAAGTTTTATCTTTTATAAATATTCATGAATCTTATGTGTAACAAGTAAAGGTGTCTAAGTTCGGGTGTAACCGAACATTATATACTCAGCGTGAGCTTCAATTGTACATTTCATTTCAGATAAATTAGTTTTCTACATAACACGTGGCACCGCCCGTTTAAAAAAATATCTATTTACCTCTTACAATAAAACTTAATAAGTAAAATATCATTAATTCAAAACTATTTTTTGCTAAGTTATAGCCCTTTAAAACTAGTTTTATATCTAAGTTGCCGTGGTTTTTAACCGATCCCGTCCATTTTTACTAGAAATATTTTCTGCTATAAGGAAAATATGCGTACACAATTTCATTACGATATGTTAATTTTTTTTTAGTTATGGTTCCCGAAACATAGAAAATGTCTTACTAATAAAAGGGGCGGTGCCACGCCCATTTTCAAAAATTTTAGTGTTTTCCAATTCAATGTTATAATTCAATTTAGAAAGTAAAATTCTATTGATACAAAGCTCTTTTTCGCTAAAATATAGCTTATTATTTTCGTCGACGACCCTTTTAAAAATCTTTTATATAAAAGTGGGCGTGGTCCTTGACATATTTCGTTAATTTTTCTTCGAAGCTATAAGGCAACCTCTCTGCCGAATTTTGTTACGATAGATTTAACGGTTTTTGATTTATGATTAATAATATTTGTAAAACAAGTGGGCCGTGCCACGCCCATTTAAAAAAAATGTTTTCAAATATTTATCAAGAGTCTCAATATCAGTTCAAACGTCAAATTTCAACATTCTAGGTGTATTATTTACTAAATAATCAGGTTTTTTATGTTTTCCAAAATGTTATATATATAAAAAGTGGGCGTGGTTATCATCCGATTCCGCTCATTTTCAATACCTATCTATTCTGGGTCCATATAAGCTCCTGTACTAAATTTGGTGTATATATCTCAATATTTACTCAAGTTATCGTGTAAAAGGACAGACGGACATGACTCAATCCAATTTTTTTTCGATACTGATGATTTTGATATATGGAAGTCTATATCTATCTCGATTCCTTTATACCTGTACAACCAACCGTTATCCAATCAAAGTTAATATACTCTGTTTGCAAAGCACGCTGAGTATAAAAAGAAAGCTTAAAATAAGTGTTAGTTTGTAGTCGGTGTTTGAAGAGATGCGCCGGTCGATTTTGTTCAAACTTTCACATAAGTAGCGTATACCTCACGCGGTTTGCACATAGATTTGGTTGCGATCGACGCACAGGGCCTCCAGATATAGGTCAAAACGTGGACTCGGGTACCCTTATAATGTGTTTATAGAATATGGATATCAAATGAAAGCTTTAGATGAGTGCTTTAGTAGAGGGTAATTTTCATATCCCTGGGTGACTAGGGTTTCGAGATATAGGCCAAAACGTGGACACGGGTACCCCTAGAATGTGTTTATAGAATATGGGTATCAAATGAAAGCTGTTGATGAGTGCTTTAGTAGTGGGTAATTTTCATACCCCTGGGTGAATAGGGTCTCCAGATATAGACCAAAACGTGGACCCGGATACCCTTGGAATGTGCGTGTAATATGGATATCAAATGAAAGCTGTTGCTGAGAGCTTAAAAGTTATTTTCATTGTGATATCCGATTTAGTCGCATCAACCAAAACAGAAAAACTGGTAAATAGAGGAACTGCGGCAAATGGCAATGGTTGACGCGTAATTTCTGCCAAACTACAAGTCCAATTTTAGTCTTTTCTAGCACATGCTGTTTGGAGAAATATTACGTACGACATATGTGGTCAAAACTTGTGTATCGCTGACAGTTTACATTTTATAAGACGAAATATGCAGCAACCTGAAAAGCCGCTTCCTCAAAAATTGGAGGGTAATATGGTATACACGCGTAGTTTAATTTGGTATACTCTACCACATTACCCGAAATGTACTCAAATAAGTTTTACTGAGGGAAAAATTAAATAAAACATTTTAAAGTTATTAAATTTTATTTCAGAAACATGTATTTAATAAACAAAAGGTAACAAAAATGAAATATCAGTGCCTACTGTTCTAACTTCCATGAATCAGTAGCAAATGCATCGGAGGTTTTGAAAAGTATTTTCTGGAAAAAATTTCTGAAAATTAACATTTTTTAAAATAAGATCTTGTCATTAGATAACATAAAATGCCTGCTTGCCTCCATTTTAGTTTAGATAAAAAATACATAAGTTTTTAAAGGAATGGTACGTAACTATTGAAATGGTCTGCGCTCAGTTATTGCAAGACTCGCAAACGAAAATTGGATTTTTCCTGGGAATACAAGCGATATGAGCCCAAACAATTTCGCACTGCAGACATGCACTCCATTCTGCTATATTTCTGCCATCCTTCCAAAGTTTTGTGCAAAAAGAGCAAATGGCTCCATCTGGGGGCGTTTCAACGCAGTTTCCTTGGTCCGATTCTGCGTAAACCATGCTTACTTCGGAGTCACTAATTAAATCTTCGTTGTTATCTTTTCAGGCTTTTGCTGGTGGCTTTTTGCGGAGGTTTCGTCAATGTTTTTACTTTTTTATCTTTAGCCTTTTCTTTTTCCTGTATCTTTAGAATGCTTTCTTCCAACTGGTTCTTATAAGGTGATTTTTTTAGTACTGTCGCTTTTGATTTTCTTCCTCTGCCATTAGCCGCTGGTTTTCTGATTTTTGGCAAAGGTGAAATCTGCCATGGTGAAATAACTCCTTTACTTCTGGATGCCACAGGTTCTGGAGAAGGGACGTGATTTATATTAGATGCAGGTGTGGTTGCTTGATGTGCAGTCTCCGGCAATATATAATCTGAAGTTACATTATCTGGCTCAGGATCTTCAGAGTTATCGGCAGTTACGTGCTCATACTCATATAAAGATTCCGCAGCAATGGAATCTGCGTCAGTAAAAATATTCCGATCGAACGGATATACACTAGTACACCTGAAACCTTTAACTGCAACCTGGCCAGACTGAACTTTGAAATACGCTTTAGGAAAGAGACCAACCAAATCGTATTGTGTTACCTTTCGTCCATTTGCTCTCGTAAAACGCTTCACTTCGTTGCTATAATTAGTCTTAAGTGGGCTCATAAAAGATCGTTCGAGAGGATGCATTTTATGAGTGGAATGTGGGAGCAGTGATATTATAACCACTCCGTTTTCACGAGCTAAGTTGATTACTTCTATATTTCGGGTGTGACTGTGGTGTCCATCTAATATCAACATTATTGGTTCTTCTTTCGTAAGTTTTGTAAATTCAAGAAAGTGAAGGAATCATTTAGTGAATATGTCAGTTTGCACTCAACCCGATAAGTGGTACGAACATTGCGAACCTGGGGCGCATCCTTCATTAGATGAACATTGTGATTTTTGCGAAAAATAATGTATGGGGGCACAAAATTTCCAGATGCGCTCATGCAACTTATCTCTGTTATAAGCGACCCACGATCGGCTGAAGTCATGGTCCCGATTTGCTTTTTACCTTTTCCAATAACTTTTGACACTTTGGTTTGTACGGTAGAAAGTTCTGTCTCATCCACATTAAAATATGAGTAGGTGGAAATTGATACTTTTCAAATTCTTTCTCAAGCAAATAAAAAAAAAAAACCCTTCACATTTTCTTTATTGAAACCTTTAGCTCTGTCAAACGAAGTTCCAGTGGGAGAACGGAGCCCTAACTTATCTTTGTGGCGTTTACAGAAAGCGTTTAACCAGTCTTTTCCAGCGGAACTATACAGAGTCGAAAATGGATTCTTAATGTTGTTCTTTTTCGCTAACTGAAAAGCCAAAGAACGAACGTCTTCTCTTGTGAGACCCCAAAATCGAGACTCCATATCAAGCAAATATTCAACTAGTTCTTTTTCCTGTTTTTCATTGAAGATTGGCTTACGACCCAATTTCACACGAAAAAACTCAGGTATGGACTTCTTACTTCGAGCAATTCTTTATAAGGTAGTATGTGGTACGCCAAATAATTTGGACGCCGTCAAAATTCCATAATCGCCGTTGCGCACGGCTCTTATTGCAGCAGTCATGTCACATTTATTCCACTTTCTGATTTGTCCTTTCTTCGGCATCTAAAACATTATAGAAAAAAGGATTTTTTACTACTTCAAAGAAACCTACTATATTTTTGGAGGGTAATGTGGTATAGTACCACATTAGCCGCCATCAAATGTACCACAAAGGCCGATTCGGTGCACTTCAATAAATGATCAAATAAAATCACTCACTCTCAAAATTTGCTGATAATATCACTTATTTCATAAAATTTAGCACTTACTTTATTACAAATTGATTTTACAGAACAGAAAATCGCACTTTATTTAAGAGAAACGAAACAAAATAGTAGACCTATGAAAAAAGTCAACCACTCACTATCAGATGTTTTGCTCAACTAAAAGGTAATGTGTGTTCAAAGGCAGCGCAACCAAACGTCACTCCAATTTTTTTTTAATTCCAAATGAAGTGTCAGAATTGCCATCTCAAAATATTATTTGGAACGTGATATATGAGGGTGTACCACATTAGCCGCCTATACCACGTGTACCGCAGTTCCTCTTTGCATGCGAGCCGAAATTAAGACACGAATTAATAATACCCACATACCTATTTACTTACGTCCTATTCGATTTGCCTGATATTTGGTATATAAATTTGCCTATATTAGTATTGACGATCCTTTTTTCCAGGAAGTAGACCAGAGACGGAGTGGGACTGTGATTAGGACTAGGACTGGAACTGGGACTCGGAATGGGACTGGAAAAAAAATACATACCACCCTCTGGGACTGGCAATAAGGGATGAAGAAGAATGAGAAAAACTTGAGAGAAGAGGAAAGAGAGAAGGAGCAGACTGAAAAAAAATAGAATGAGACGAAGGTTAAGACAGTGAAGCGAAAAAGACGGAGGGAGGAGTGAATAAAAGGATTAGGAAAAAGTGAAGAGGAAGAGAAAGCCGAGTTAGGCGGAAAAAGCTTAATAAAATGTATGCAGCTAGACTAAATTTAGGGCAGAACAACGTCTGCCGGGTCTGCTAGTATAATATAAAACCGTTTATAAGTTTAATGACGTATTAAATCTTTACACAGTGTAATATACATAGTGTGGCTTTTTGTGCGATTTAAACATTCAGTTTGTGTGATCATACATTTTCACAAAAATGTGTGTAAACTGCATACATACGTGCATGCCCCTTTTGCTTTCTGTTGTTCTAACTGTTAACTACCCTGCAAAAATTGTTGGATTACGTGTTCCATTTTCTTCATGTTGGAGTACTCTAACAATACTCCTTTGCAATGAGTTTGCGGACCACCATCAGCCGATCATTTCTCGTTTTTAACGACAGTGATCACGACACGATGACGATCGAACAGAGTTGCCAAAAGTAAAATATTGCATGCAAATAACTAATAATAAAATTTTACTTTGGCAACTCTGATAAAATGCAACAGCGCACTGGTTTTATGTACACATACTAAAGTATGTATAGGGAAATATTAGTTTCTTTATTCACGCAAATGCTAAATAACATAAGAATATTCGTAGTATAAAATATAAAAGTTGTATTGCCCCTCTTCATTTACTTTCATTTTAAATTAAATTCACTGCGATAATTCTTTCCGACACAATTCCTCTTTAGTACTTTGGCATATGATCCTCTGTGCGTGCTCCATGGAGTACTACAGTGAAAGTACTTTGGAAAGTACTCTCACGTATGTACTCTATGGAATACTCATAAACAAAGCGAGAGTGGGATCACCTACTCCTGTCCTAGGACATCGCAATGTTAATTGGAGCACATTTTTTGTATCAATACAGATTAGATTTGGAGCAGTCCTATACTCCCAAAGGAGTATTCCTTACATTATTTATAGAGTACTCGCGTTTTTTGAAGGGTGATAATAAAATTTTACTATGGCAACTCTGATAAAATGCAACCGCGCACTGGTTTTATGTATACATACTATTGTAAAGAGAAATATTGGTTTCTTTATTCACGCAAATGCTAAATAACATAAGAATATTCGTAGTAAAAAATGATTCATTTACCTTCATTTTAAATTAAATTCACTCTGATAATTCTTTCAGACACAATTCCTCTTTAGTACTTTGGCATATGATCCTCTGTGGGTGCTCCATGGAGTACTACAGTGAAAGTACTTTGGAAAGTACTCTCACGTATGTACTCTATGGAATACTCACAAACAAAGCGAGAGTGGGATCACCTACTCCTCTCCTAGGACATCGCAATGTTAATTGGAGCACATTTTTTGTATGAATACAGATTAGTTTTGGAATACTCCTATACTCCCAAAGGAGTATTCCTTACATTATTTATGGAGTACTCGCATTTTTTGAAGGGTGTTCGCTGTTTTGCGATTTACATCCAGTGCTCCAAAATAACTCTCACTTATATATTTTGAACAGTTGTTCAATTTATAGTTTCGTTTGCCTATTTTACTTTTGGGTTTGTTTAACTTTGAAATTATGTTGGATTGCTGTGAGAAGAGCACCAATCAAAAGAAAATTTCCCGTGGTGATACTTATGCTTGTTGTTGGCTCTGTCATAATATGGCTCATGTTGTCTGTGCCGGTTTCTCTCACATAGGTGGTCGGGTTGTTGACCTAATTTCCAGCAAAATTGGTCTGAACTGGACATGTCATGGTTGTCGTTCCGAAAAAAATGGCATGCGTGCTTTTATAAGGCAAACTCAGAACGTTTCAACAACATTTTTATTGTGTTTCGTGAACTTAACGAAAGATTAAAAACGATGGAAGCTCACTTTAAAAAATTTAAAGTGATATATTAATCCCCAAAACGAAAGAAACGTATGCTCACCAATGATTCCAACTTGTCTTCGAGTCAGGGGCAAAGCTGTCCTCCTAAGACTGTCACTTCAACCGCGTTGACCGATACGAACAGGCCTGCCAAAGAAGTTATGAACAATGTAGCTCAGCAATCTCCACAACGCTCTGTCGAGACTTCTAGCGAGACGATATCTGGCAAAGTTAATGATGTACCAACTAATAGTGGTACCTTTGCGGCTGTCTGTTCTACGTCACCAATGTTCATTTCGCTGGCCTCCCCAATTCTTCCTACAGATGCACCTGTATCTTTAGCTCCAACAATAACAGTTACCGATACTGCGGTTGTTGCTAACGATACAAGTGTACTTGCAATTAATCATACTTCATTGACGGGCTCGATAACCATCGCTAGCTCAAGCAATACGTTTTCTGTCAACTTCCCTAGCACGGCCGCTCCTTCCCAACTCTCTGGTGCGCTATCCGCTACTCCTTTGCAAGTCACTGCCGTTCCACCTCGTATGGCTGTATTTGTGTCCGGATCACACGCCCCTTTAACCGAAAATGACATTGCTCATTATGTTTGCTCTATAAATTTAACTTTAAATATGAGAGAGACATCTCATTTAAAATATCTCTTTCAGATGCATATATCAATAAGGTACTTGATTCCTCTTTTTGGCCTAAGCATACTGTAGTTCACTTGTTCACAAAAAAGTCGAGGGCTGAACCTGTTTTAGTAAATGCAGAAAACGCTATGACGGACACAGTAATAACAACACAAAGGTATTTGCTGATCTGTCCCGTCTTCTCATTAATTACCAAAATGTTCGTGGTTTACGATCAAAACTTGTTCCATTCTTCCTTAATTGTTCCAACTTTTCTGCACAAGTTGTAGCTTTTGCGAAAACCTGGCTAAAACCTGATAATTAAAATTCTGAGGTTTTTTCAAATAAATATGCTGTTTATCGGCGTGACCGCCTCTCTAGAGCGGAAGGTGTCCTTATTGCTGTTGAATCTAACCTATCTTCTGAGTTGATTTCGCTGGACAATATCTCTCATATCGAATTCATAGCAGTTAGGCTTTCATTCGGTACCTATAGCGTAATTGTTTGCTGTTCGTACATACCACCTCGTTCGGATATGAATATTTATCCTAGTCATAGCTCGGCCTTCTGCGATTTGCATTCGCAGTTAGGAGATAAAGATCGACTTGTTGTTGTTGATGACTTTAACTTGCCAACAGTTAGTTGGTTTAATATAAGTGGTTCAAACTATTTAACTCCCACTGTTCAACATGAGTTTCTAAATTTCCTGTAAGACTCATCTCTTTTACAGATTAACAATGTTCCAAATAGTAGAAATAAAATGCTGGATTTAGTATTTGCGGTTGGCTCGGTGGGTATTGCCCTTACTCAAATCCCACCTTTACCCCTTCCAGAAGATCCTCTGCACCCGACGCTTGAGATATCATTAGATACAATCTTACCCTGTAGGATTCAAGTACAGTCTCGTCCCGGATCTAGATGCTTCTACAAAGCGAATTTCATTATGCTCAATGATCTGTTGGCTTCCCATGATTGGTCGGATCTCTATGCCTGCTCTGATGTCGATTTGGCAATCTCTGTATTTTTCCGTACGCTTGATGGCTTCTTTGATACCTGCATTCCAACTCGTTATACCCTTTGTTCGAATAAGCCCCTTGGTTTTTAAGGCAACTATCAGACATAATAACATTAAATCTAGGCTTTATAAGAGATTCCAGAAATTTGGAACATCTGCAGACCTCTCTAAATATCTAATAGCTCGTTCTAACTTTCACCGTCTTAATCAGCTTTGTTATAAAGATTACTTAAGTTGTTGTAAAACTCAATTTTTTAAAAATCCAAAAAAGTTTTACAGTTTCGTAAATACAAAGCGGAAAATTTCTCGGTATCCTTCCACATTTACCTTTGGATGTAAAAAAACTTGCACTGATGACGATGTTGCAGAACTATTTTCAGAGTTCTTTAAGTCCACCTATTCCTCCAATGGTTTTCATTCCGGTCAATACCCGTATCGCTCCAATTCAATTATGAATCCTGCTATTGATAGTGATATTGTTCGTCAGATTCTTAAGTCTATGAAGCCCACCTTTTCTTCGGGACCAGACGGTGTTCCTAGTTGCATGCTTAAGTACTGCGCTGAAAACATGTATGAGCCTATTTTAAAATTATGTGAGCTATCACTGGGATCTGCGTCATTCCCGCAACTTTGGAAACAGTCTCTTATTATAACCCTACATAAAAAAGGTAGTAGGCCAAAAGTTGAAAACTACAGGGGTATTGCTAAACTTTCAGCCATTCCTAAAGTCTTTGAACAGAGTGTTACCAGTCAACTCCAATATCAGTGTTCTAGTATTTTATCTCCATGCCAACACGGTTTCATTCGTCAAAGTTCAACCACTACAAATTTGCTTGTATTCACCTCTATAGTTATGGAAGGATTATTAGCGAACAAGCAAACGGATGTCATCTACACGGAATTCAGCAAGCGTTTTTTGACACCTCTCTCGATATGTTTGGTAGCGTATTAGCAGTCGACCCTCAACTAGACTTTTACCCCGAAAACTATACGGAAATGATCCCGAAAGAGACCAAAAATGATCCCTCAATAGTCCCGACAAAGTGTCGAAATGACACCGACGGGATCCCGGGCGGATCCCGAAAACCATCCAGAAATGATCCCTGAATAGTCTCGAAATAGTTTCAAAATAACCACGACGGGATCCCGCTCGGATTCCGAAAACTATACAGAAATGATCCCGGAAATCCCAAAATGTTCCCGAAATAGTCCCGAAATGACCCCGACAGGATCTCGAACGGATCTCGAAAACCATCCAGAAATGATCCCTGAATAGTCCCGAAATAGTCCCAAAATAACCACGACGGGATCCCGCTCGGATTCAGAAAACTATACAGAAATGATCCCGGAAGAGTCCCAAAATGTTCCCGAAATAGTCCCGAAATGACCCCGACCCCCGAAAACCATCCAGAAATGATCCCGGAATGATATGACGCTGACGGGATTACAAATAAGGTGAAGCTAATTATAAAAGCATGGTAATAAGGCAGCAGGCGCGTTAAAGCGAATGAAAAGTTATAAAAACAAGTAAGGAAGGCTAAGTTCGGGTGTAACCGAACATTACATACTCAGCTGAGAGATTTGGCGACAAAATAAGGGAAAATCACCATTTAGCAAAATGACCTAGGGTAACCCTGGAACGTGTTTGTATGACATGTGTATCAAATGAAAGGTGTTATTGATTATTTAAAACGCAGTGGGCCTTAGTTCTATAGGTGGACGCCTTTTCGAGATATCGCAATAAGGGTGGACCAGGGGTGACTCTAGAATGTGTTTGTACGATATGGGTATTAAATTGAAAGTATTAATGAGGGTTTTAAAAGGGGTAGCCCTTAGTTGTATATGTGAAGGCGTTTCCGAAATATCGACCAAAATGTGGACCAGGGTGACCCAGAACATCTTCTGTCGGGTACCGCTAATTTATTTATATATGTCATACCACGAACAGTATTCCTGCCAAGATTCCAAGGGCTTTTGATTTCGCCCTGCAGAACTTTTTCATTTTCTTCTACTTAATATGGTAGGTGTCACACCCATTTTACAAAGTTTTTTCTAAAGTTATATTTTGCGTCAATAAACCAATCCAATTACCATGTTTCATCTCTTTTTTCATATTTGGTACAGAATTTTGGCATTTTTTTCATTTTTCGTAATTTTCGATATCGGAAAAGTGGGCGTGGTCATAGTCGGATTTCGACCATATTTTATACCAAGATAAAGTGACTTCAGGTAAGTAGGTGAACTGAGTTTAGTAAAGATATATCGTTTTTTGCGCAAGTTATCGTGTTAACGGCCGAGCGGAAGGACAGACGGTCGACTGTGTATAAAACTGGGCGTGGCTTCAACCGTATTCTAGGCGAATTAAATGTAAAAGAGCGGAGTTACGCCCATTTTAAAATTTTCTTTTATCTTTGTGTTTTGTTGCACCATATCATTACTGGTGTCGAATGTTGACATAATTTACTTTTATACTGTAAATATATTAAATTTTTTGTTAAAATTTGACTTAAAAAACAATTTTTTTTAAAGTGGGCGTGTTCGTCATCCGAGTTCGCTAATTTTTATTTAGCACACATATAGTAACAGGAGTAACGTGCCTACCAAATTTCAACATGATATCTTCAACGACTGCCAAATTACAGCTTGCAAAACTTTTAAATTACCTTCTTTTAAAAGTGGGCGGTGCCACGCCCATTGTCCAAAAATTTTCAAGTTTCATCGCTTTATCCATCTTTGGTAATGAATTATCGCACTTTTTTGGTTTTTCGAAAATTTCGATAACGAAAAAGTGGGCGTGGTTGTAGTCCGATTTCGTTATTTTAAATAGCGATTTGATATGAGCGCCCAGGAACCTACATACCAAATTTCATCAAGATACCTCAAAATTTACTCAAGTTATCGTGTTTACAGACGGACGAACAGACGGACGGACGGACATGGCTAAATGAATTTATTTTTTCGCCCAGATCATTTTGATATATAGAAGTCTATATCTATCTCGATTAGTTTATGCCGTTACGGATTACCGTTATGCGAACAAAGTTAATATACTCTGTGAGCTCTGCACAGCTGAGTATAAATATACAGGAAAAGCTAATTAAAGCGTGTTAATAAAAGCAATTGATGGTGGGCGGATGGCGGGAGGAGAAGACTTTCTTACTTGTTAACATGAAGGGTGGATTGATTTGCATTTGAATAACAACGTGTTTTCACTTACGTACTTATTTGTATCTCAGCATAACCACTGACAGGTCTTTTAAACGTACTCACTGAAGATAGTCATAAATGTACTCATTAAAAAACTATGTATATACTAGCAGACCCGGCAGACATCTTCTGCCCTAAATTTAGTCTATCTGCATACATTTTAATAAGCATTTTCGGTTTAACTCTGCCCTCCCCCTCTTCACTTTTTCTTAATCATTTTATTCACTTCCCCACCGTCTTTTTCGCTCCATCTATCTCTATCTTCTTCTCTCTATCTCTTTCTCAGTCTTCTTCTCCTTCCCTCTTTTCTCTTCTCTCAAGTTCTTCTCATTCTTCTTCATCCCATATTGCCAGTCCCAGAGGGAGGTATGTATTTTCTTCCAGCCCCTTCCGAGGCCCAGTCCCAGTCCCACTCCGAGTCTCAGTCCCAGTTCTAGTCCTAAACCCAGTCCCAGTCCGTATCTGGTATACTTCCCGGAAAAAAGGATCCTAAATACTAATATAGGCAAATTTATATACCAAATATCAGGCAAATCGAATAGGACGTATGTACATAAATAGGTATGTGAATTAGGGTGGGTCGATTTGTATGGACGAAAGTTAACCGATATCGCGCCATCGATTTTTCGATAGGATTTGGGCTCAGGAAAAAAAGTTCCACTACGCATACACAAACAAATAATTTTCGAGCCTGCGAAATTTCATTTTTTTTGAGTTTTTTTCAAGTTTGATTTTTAAGGTTTTTTTCACGACCTACTAAAAAACCCAAAAATGTCCGCTAAAAACGTTGTCGATAAAAATTTTTTGAAAAAAAAAAAAAAAAAAAAATTTGATATTCAAATGAAAAATTTTTTTGTAGGTCATGAAAAAAACCTTAATAAAATTTAAAATTGAAAAAAAGTCAAAAAAATTAAATTTGGCAGGCTCGAAAATTATTTTTTTGGGTATGCGTAGTGGAACTTTTTTTCCTGAGCCCAAATCCTATTGAGAAATCGATGGCGCCATATGGGTTAATAAATCGACAAGTCTAATGTGGGTATTATTAATTCATGTCTTTATTTCGGCTTCGCATGCATATTTACCAGTTTTGCTATTTTGATTGATGCGCCTAATTCGAATATCACAATGAAACTTTCTTTTAAGCTCTCAGCAATAGCTTTCATTTAATATCCATATTACACACACATTCTAGGGATATCCGGGTTGACTTTTCGGCCTATATCCTGATACCCTAGTCCCCCAGCGGTATAAAAATTACTCTGTTCTAAAGCACACATCAACAGCCTCAATTTGATACCCATAATGTAAAAACACATCCTAGTGTTACCCTGATCCACGATTTGGTCTATACATATCTCGGGACCTTAGTCACCAAAAGGTATGAGAACTACCCTGTACTAAAGCACTCATCAACAGCTTTCATTTGATATCCATATTGTATAACCACTGTCTAGCAGTACACGGGCCTACGTTTTGGCCTTTATCTCGAGACCCTAGTCATCCAGGGGTATGAAAATTACCCTCTAATAAAGCTCTCATCAATAACTTTCATTTGTTATCCACATTCTTTAAACACATTCTAGGGGTACCCGGGTACACGAGACCCTAGTCACCCAAGAGTACGAAAAATACGCCGTATCAAAGTACCCATAAACAGCTTCCATTTGATACGCATATTGTACACACACATCCCAGGATTACCCAGGTCCACGTTTTGATCTCAAGACCTTAGCAGAACGGGATAAAAAGTATCCTATGTCCGTCTCCTGGCTATAAGCTACCTCTCTACCAATTTCCAGCCAAATCGATTCATCTGCTCTTAAGTTATAAATAGTGTAACTAACACCACCTTTCTAAAAACGTGGAATCATGTCTTACATTGGGAAAAATATTTCTATGAAGAAAAATTATTTTATTTTTCTTGTTCTGAGTTTTTTTGTTGCGAATGTTGAAAAGATGATCTTAGTTTGAGATGAAAGAACTTTTTCTGGAAACAGAGCTAGTATTCTCTCTTTCGAAGTTCAGGCACGGGACCATGTTATCCGTTCGCCCTATATTTAATGCCGCTATACCGCAATGACTTAAACTGACGCTGTCCCAAGGCCTTTAGCTTTGTTGAAATTGCTAGCGCTATATTTTTAGCCATAAAGCCTGCAGGTGGGATGTGCAGAATGGTATGCAATGCTGTTATCGTTAATCGTTGATAATCTGCCCCCTTAAGTTTTTGGTAAACGTACTTATGGATGTCCACCAAACAAGGACCCATAGTAAAGTATGGGCTTGACAATAGCCGTAAATACCCAAGGAAAGCGTTTACGCGAAGGGCCCAACGTGCATACTTGAGTTCTAGCATTCTCTTGCATGTAATGTTACGTTTTTTGGCTCTCTCTTCCACATGAATTGTTGTGGAAACTTTTTATCTAGTATAATTCCTAAATATTTCGTGCTATATACCCGACTTCAGATGCTTAGGCATGTAAATCTCGTAGCGCCTGATCCGCCAGCGAGCTGAACCTTCACCTGCAAACTCTGTGAGTTTGACAGTAGGCGATAATACCCCAACCTACGGCGTTCCTCTGTAAACACATTTTGTGGCCTCGTATAGAACTCATTGCGACGTGATTATTCTGCAGCTTTACATGGGACCAATCCAATTTGTTAAGGTCGAATGTACTTCAATCGAGTTGAGACTGTCGATAATTGTTCATCTCGAGACATTGTTGAAAGCAACGGCAATGTCCAGAAAATCAAATAGGGCATATTACTGGTATTCCAGGGCTTACCTTATATTCATATCTACCCTATTCAATGCAGTATCGACTGACTTGCCTTAGGTGTAAGCATGTTGTGCTGAAAAGAATATTTGAGTCCTTTATTTTGAAAGTGGTATAAGTCATTTCATGTCGTTTAAGTTCAGGGGTAATTTGTTGGTATCTCTCCTCGCCTCCTGTTTGTTAGAGTCCAATAGCCAGAAGATGCAATTCTTATTATAAATATATAATTGTAGAACCATCTATATATGCGTTCGTTCAGAAATAACAGTGCGTTGAAGACCATGAGTTGGAAATGACTTATACCACTTTCAAAATAAAGGGCTCATTTATGTATATTCAATTTTATGTATATGTATGTCTATTAATATCTCCAGGATTTTGAGCGAAGAGGATGTCATACTTATAGGTCTACAGTCTTTCGGGTGCGATTTCGGCATGAAAACTTCTGAAGTGGTTCTCCAAGAAAAGTTATGTAACATGTAATTTTAACTTTTTTTATGTTTTCCAGACAACGAAAAAACTATAAACTATAGTATTATCCCCCAAATCCAAGGGAAAATTATAGTTCAACCCTTAAGAAATATTTATAATTGGACTGCTAATCAAATCTGACGGTATTTAACGATCTTACGCAGTAAAAAATTTCCATTTTCAGATCTGACGGCATTTAGTGATTTTACGCAGCAAACAACTCTTATTATACTCAGCACGCTTTGCACAGAGTATATTAACTTTGCTTGGATAACGGTTGGTTGTACAGGTATAAAGGAATCGAGATAGATGTAGACTTTCATACATCAAAATCATCAGTATCGCAAAAAAATTTATTGAGCCATGTCCGTCCGTCTTAAGGTTGCCAGACGTACTGATTTAGGCAAGGACAGTACTGAATTTTCACTCGCTGTCCTGAATTTTCACTATTCCCAATTCAGTACGCAAATGTCCTGATTTTTTACAATTCTGTCCTGATTTGTACTGATTTTTCTATCCCGACATATTTAATCGCAAAACTTCTGAAGTTATTTCACATGATTAAAAAAAATTTTTGATTTGCATGATCAGAGTCGCCCTGTTCTGTTTTACAAATGTTCTATTCCACTTCGTTATCACACTTAAATACTAAATAAAGTAAACAGAGTTGCAAACGCTTTGAAATACGCGAAGTGCTTTGCAAAAAGCAAGTACATTGGAAAAAGTTATCTGGGCCAAAAATTCCAGTACAATGATAATAAATTTGAAAAATTGAAAGTATTTCGTTTAGGGAACGAAATGAATTTCTCTCAATTCACGGATATAATTAATGATTTTTATATTAGAGACATCGATTTAAATATGCTGTTTGATGAATTTGTTGCCTTAAAATAATTTTCTTACAAACGAAACAAATAGTTCAAGTTTTGAAAATAAATGGATACCATTTTTCAATAGTGGCTCTTTTCCCCAGGTTGAAAAAATGTGTAGCGTTATTTTCTCAATTCCACATTCCAACGCAGCTGTTGAGCCAATTTTGAGTTTAATGTTTGCAGCGTGGAGTAAAGAAAGAAATCGCCTTTTAGTTAAATCAATTGAAAATGAACTTCAAATAAAAGTAAATTTTAAAATGAATTGCGAGGAGTTTATTAAATTTTTAAAAAACAATGACGGCCAACAACTAATCAAAATGGCACAGAAATCACACAAGTATTATGAAAAAAGCATATCCGTATGAATATGAAGAAAATAATTTAATTTTATTATACATAAATATATGCTGTGGCGGCCACCGTGGTGTGATGGTAGCGTGCTCCGCCTATCACACCGTATGCCCTGGGTTCAACTCCCGGGCAAAGCAACATCAAAATTTTAGAAATAAGATTTTTCAATTAGAAGAAAATTTTTCTAAGCGGGGTCGCCCCTCGGCAGTGTCTGGCAAGCGCTCCGATTGTATTTCTGCCATGAAAAGCTCTCAGTGAAAACTCATCTGCCTTGCAGATGCCGTTCGGAGTCGGCATAAAACATGTAGGTCCCGTCCGGCCAATTTGTAGGGAAAAATCAAGAGGAGCACGACGCAAATTGGAAGAGAAGCTCGGCCTTAGATCTCTTCGGAGGTTATCGCGCCTTACATTTATTTATTTTTTTATATGCTGTAAATGTTACAATGTATGAATCAATCAGTATGTGGATATTCATAGGTGAATACAATGAACTTATTTATCTCTAAATAATTATGAGCGTACAAGGACGCCGTACATGAATAGTATGTACCTAAATATATAAAAATTGATGTATATTTTCTTTTTATACTCAGTTGAGCAGAGCTCACAGAGTATATTAACTTTGATTGGATAACGGTTGGTTGTACAGGTATAAAAGAATCGAGATCGATATAGACTTCCATATATCAAAATCATCAGTATCGAAAAAAAAAATTTGATTGAGCCATGTCCGTCCGTCCGTCCGTCCGTCCGTCTGTCCGTTAACACGATAACTTGAGTAAATTTTGAGGTATTTTGATGAAATTTCGTATGTAGATTCCTGGGCACTCATCTCAGATCGCTATTTAAAATGAACGATATCGGACTATAACCACGCCCATTTTTTCGATATCGAAAATTTCGAAAAACCGAAAAAATGCGATAATTCTTTGCCAAAGGCGGATAAAGCGATGAAACTTGGTAGATGGGTTGACGTTATGACGCAGAATAGAAAATTAGTAAGATTTTGGACAATGGGCGTGGCACCGCCCACTTTTACAAGAAGGTAATTTAAAAGTTTTGCAAGCTGTAGTTTTGCAGTCGTTGAAGATATCATGATGAAATTTAGCAGGAACGTTACTACTATTACTATGTATGTGCTAAATAAAAATTAGCAAAATTGGATGAAGAACACGCCCGCTTTTTAAAAAAAATTTTTTTAAAATTCAAATTTTAACAAAAAATTTAATATCTTTACTGTATATATGTAAATTAAGTCAAAATTCAACTCCAGTAATGATATGATGCAACAAAATACAAAAATAAAAAAAAAATTTCAAAATGGGCGTGGCTCCGCCCATTTTCATTTAGTTTGTCTAGAATACTTTTAATGCCATAAGTCGAACAAAAATTTACCAATCCTTCTTAAATTTGGTAGGGGCATAGATTCTATGACGGTAACTGTTTTCTGTGAAAATGGGCGAAATCGGTGGAAGCCACGCCCAGTTTTTATACGCAGTCCACCGTCTGGCCTTTCTCTCGGCCGTTAACACAATAACTTGAGCAAAAACCGATATATCTTTACTAAACTTAGTCCACGTACTTATCTGAGCTCACTTTATCTTGGTATAAAAAATGGCCGAAATCCGACCATAACTACGTCCACTTTATCGATATCGAAAATTACGAAAAATGAAAAAAATGCCATAATTCTATACCAAATACGAAAAAAGGGATGAAACATGGTAATTGGATTGGTTTATTGACGCAAAATATAACTTTGGAAAAAACTTTGTAAAATGGGTGTGACACCTACCATATTAAGTAGAAGAAAATGAAAAAGTTCTACAAGGCGAAATCAACAGCGTTTGGAATCTTGGCAGGAATACTGTTAGTGGTATTGCATATATAAATAAATTAGCAGTACCCGACAGATGATTTTCTGGATCACCTGGTCCACATTTTGATCGATATCGGGGAAACGCCTTCACATTACATCTAAGGGCCACTCGCTTTTAAAACCCTCATTAATACCTTTAATTTGATATCCATATCGTACAAACACATTCTAGAGTCACCCCTGGCCCACCCTAATGGCGATATCTCGAAAAGGCGTCCACCTATAGACCTAATGCCCACTCCCTCTTAAAATGCTCAGTAACACCTTTCGTTATTTACCCATATCGTACAAACATTCTAGAGTCACCCCTGGCCCACCCTAATGGCGATATCTCAAAAAGGCGTCCACCTATAGACCTAATGCCCACTCCCTCCTAAAATGCTCAGTAACACCTTTCGTTTGATACCCATATCGTACAAACATTCTAGAGTCACCCCTGGCCCACCCTAATGGCGATATCTCGAAAAGGTGTCCACCTATAGACCTAATGCCTACTCCCTCTTAAAATGCTCAGTAACACCTTTCGTTTGATACCCATATCGTACAAACATTCTAGAGTCACCCCTGGCCCACCTTTATGGCGATATCTCGAGACGGCGTCCACCTATGGAACTTAGGATCACTCCCTTTGAAAATACTCATTAACACCTTTCATTTGATACCCATATCGTATAAACACATTCTAGATACCCATATCGTACAAACATTCTAGAGTCACCCCTGGCCCACCTTTATGGCGATATCTCGAAACGGCGTCCACCTATGGAACTAAGGATCACTCCCTTTGAAAATACTCATTAACACCTTTCATTTGATACCCATATCGTATAAACACATTCTAGAGTCACCCCTGGCCCACCTTAATGGCGTCTCGAAAAGACGTCCACCGATAGACCTAATGCCTACTCCCTCTTAAAATGCTCAGTAACACATTTCATTTGATTCCCATATCGTACAAACACATTCTGGAGTCACCCCTGGTCCACCTTTTTGGCGATATCTCGAAACGGCGGCCACCTATGGAACTAAGGATCACTCCCTTTGAAAATACTCATTAACACCTTTCATTTGATACCCATATCGTATAAACACATTCTAGAGTCACCCCTGGCCCACCTTAATGGCGATATCTCGAAAAGGTGTCCACCTATAGACCTAATGCCTACTCCCTCTTAAAATGCCCAGTAATACCTTTCATTTGATTCCCATATCGTACAAACACATTCTGGAGTCACCCCTGGTCCACCTTTATGGCGATATCTCGAAACGGCGTCCACCTATGGAACTAAGGATCACTCCCTTTGAAAATACTCATTAACACCTTTCATTTGATACCCATATCGTATAAACACATTCTAGAGTCACCCCTGGCCCACCTTAATGGCGATATCTCGAAAAGACGGCCACCGATAGACCTAAGGCCCGCTCCCTCTTAAAATGCTCAGTAACACCTTTCATTTGATACCCATATCGTACAAACAAATTCTAGAGTCAGCCCTGGTCCACCTTTATGGCGATTTCTCGAAAAGGCGTTCACCTATAGAACTAAAGCCCATTCCCTTTTAAAATACTCATTACCACCTTTCATTTGATACCCATATCGTACAAACAAATTCTAGAGTCAGCCCTGGTCCCCCTTTATGGCGATATCCCTAAATGGCGTCATCCATAGAACTATGGCCTACTCTCTCTTAAAATACTCTTTAATACCTTCCATTTGATACACATGTCATACAACCACATTCCAAGGTTACCCTAGGTTCATTTTCCTACATGGTGATTTTCCTTATTTTGTCTCCATAGCTCTCAACTGAGTATGTAATGTTCGGTCACACCCGAACTTAGCCTTCCTTACTTGTTTAATGTATGCTTAATAAAGCTCGCTGTGAATTATAGATATTTTGTTTTTAACAAAAGTGTAATGAATTGTCCTGATTTTTTAGAGCTGAAATAGGCGAATGTACTATATTTCCCCAAAAGAAATCTGGCAACCCTAGTCCGTCTGTCCGTTAACACGATAAAACATATAAGGCGCGATAACCTCCGAAGAGATCTAAGGCCGACCTTCTCTTCCAATTTGCGTCGTGCTCCTCTTGATTTTCCTTACAAATTGGCCGGTCGGGACCTACATGTTTTATGCCGACTCCGAACGGCATCTGCAAGGCAGATGAGTTTTCACTGAGAGCTTTTCATGGCAGAAATATACCCGGAGCGCTTGCCAAACACTGCCGAGGAGCGACTCCGCTTAGAAAAATGTTCTTCTAATTGAAAAACCTTATTTCTAAAATTTTGATGTTGCTTTGCCCGGGGTGTGAACCCATGGCAAACGGTGTGGTAGGCGGAGCACGCTACCATCACACCACGATGGTCCTTAACACGATAACTTGAGTAAATTTTGAGGTATCTTGATGAAATTTGGTATGTACGCCCACTTTTTCAATATCGAAAATTTCGAAAAACCGAAAAAATGGCAAAATTCAGTATCAAAGACGGATGAAGCGATGAAACTTGGTAGGCGTGTTGACCTTATGACGCAGAATATAAAATAAGTAAAATTTTGGACAATAGGCGTCGCACCGTCCACTTTTAAAAGAAGTTAATTTAAAAGTTTTGCAAGCTGTAATTTGGCAATCGTTGAAGATATCATGATGAAATTTGGCAGGAACGTTACTACTATTTCTATATATGTGCTAAATAAAAATCGGATGAAGAACACGCCCACTTTTTAAGAAAAAAATGTTTAAAAGTCAAATTTTAACAAAAAATTGGTGTGAAACCTACCATATTAAGTAAAAGAAATGAAAAAGTTCTGCAGAGTGAAATCAAAAGCCCTTGGAATCTTGGCAGGAATACTATTCGTGTTATTACATATATAAATAAAGTAGCGGTACCCGACAGCTGATGTTCTGGGTCACCCTGGTCCACATTTAGGTCGATATCTCTAAAACGTCTCCACATATACAACTAAGGGCCACTCCCTTTAAAAAACCCAATTAATACCTTTCATTTGATACAAACGCATTCTAGAGTCACCCCTGGTCTACCTTTATGGCGATATCTCGCAAAAGTATCCACCTGCAGAACTAAGGCCCACTCCCTTTTAAAATACCCCTTAATACCTTCCATTTGATACCCATATTGTACAAACACATTCTTGAGTCCCCTGGTCCACCTTTATGGCGATATCTCGAAAAGGCGTCCACCTATAGAACTAAGGCCCACTTCCTTTTAAAACACTCATTAACACCTTTCATTTGATACCCATATCGTACAAACACATTCTAGAGTCACCCTGGTCTACCTTTATGGCGATATCTTGAAAAGGTGTCCACCTATAGAACTAAGCCCACTTGTTTTTTTTTTCCTTTTAAAATACTCATTAACACCTTTCATTTGATGCCCATATCGTACAAACGCATTCCAGGGTTACTCTAGGTACATTTTCCTACATGGTTATTTTCCCTTATGTTGTCTCCAAAGCTCTCAGTATGTAATTCTCGGTTACGCCTGAACTTAGCCTTCCTTACTCGTTTTTAACTAATTAAAGAATTGTTATAAGGCCATATGTCAGTGTGTAAACACTTTCTTCACTAATTCATAACAGTAAACAAAATATACTTCCTATTGACTTACGTAGAATCTTTGTTGTTATTCAAAAGTGTAAATTAAAATTCGCTACGTTTTATTAAATTTGTCAAAATCCCTTAATTAGTCAAAAACACCTAAAACGCATAAATATAACCAAACTAGCCTTTGCCCGCGGCCCCGTCCGCAATGAGAAAATAAAATATATGGGCTATTCACGTTAGCCTGCTTATCAAGTTATCTGTCTAAAAATTGTTTTTGTCTAATGTATTTTATTTTTGTAGTAGAGTAAAACAAAGTAATAAATGAGCTGAAAACCTGTAAGGCACGCTTACGTGAATAGCACAATACAGTTTTTTCGAATTAAAAAAATATATTTTGTTTTCAAGTTAGATTAATTGATATGAAAGGGGTGAAGGAATTACTATTCATAGAACACAGGAGTGAAACTCTAATTAGCTAAAACCAAGGAGAAAAATAGAACGAAAGAGCTGTTTTAGATATTATAGATAAAACCAGCCGTAGAGAGAAAATCCGGGCCAGGGACTAAACAATTTACGGGCTCCTATAAAAAATCCACTAATACATTTAATTAATTTGACAATTTACGGGCCCCTATAAAAAATCCACCAATACATTTAATTAATTTGAATTAATGACGTCTCATTCATGAATCACTATTGATGGATTACATCAAACAAAATTTTTGCCACATTGATGCACTCGCCCGAACCGTAGTTTCATCCATGCTTTCAAATTGCCACAAAAAGGAAAACGTCTCGTTCAAATTTCTCATAGCTACAAATCGTTCAGTAATGCCAGTGATTACCGAATCAACGATCACCAAGAATGTATTGTTTTTAAAATCAGACTCTGGATCATCCATAATCATATCATTTCCATTATCTTCAAAACGTCTTTTGGGTTTTCTCTTTCGAATGTCCGGATACTTTGGCGAGATGTTCAATTGAATAGCAACTGTTTTGCATTCGTTTAAATTTTTTCCCATTGGTTCCTGATCAACTTCAAATACGCTAATAAGGCATCTAGATGTCGGCGTGTCCCCCATAAATTCAGAAAACAAAAATTCAGAAACAAATTTTTTCAGAAAACATTAGTCAGAGCCCTTTTTTCAGAAAGGCAAAATTCAGAGGTCAAAACTCAGAGGTAAATCTCAGAAGTCAAATTGCAGAAGTCGAATTTCAGAAAGTAATCAGACGACAGAAAAAACATTATATTTTTCTAAAAATTCAGAAACGTTTATTTATTTGGAAGGAATTATCTATAAAGAAAAAGTAGTAAAATCTAAAATTTCTAATTGTGTGCAATAGCAAGCATGTAATTAATTTAACCTTTTCGCGTTTATCTTTTTCAAATGAATTTACAATATTAAAAAAACGAAGTCTTTATATTTTATCTTGCGTTTCCGATTTGGCTCAACTCCAGCTGAAAATTGCTGCAGTTTTGTTTCTGTTCTTGCATGTTCGCCTTTTATTTTATTTATGAAATTAAATATGTTAGCGTGTGCCCCAAACGCACTTCGAATGACGTTGTGCCACCTTCGATAAAATTATTTGTACGGACTTCACCCAATTTGGTGATATTATACATATTCCATAATTTGATTGGATATAACGCCTTCTTTCGACGTTGCTGTGTTCCAGGCTGAACAAAATTTGAGAAGTCAAAATACAGAAATAAATACATAAATAAATAGAGAAAGTAATCAGACAGTAAAAAAACATTAAATTTTCCGCAAACTCGTTTTTTGAAAAAAAAAAAAAAATTAACTGTTATCGACAACGTTTTTAGCGGACATGAACATTTTTTAGTAGGTCATGAAAAAAACCTTAAAAATCAAAGTCGAAAAAATGAAATTTCGCAGGCTCGAAAATTATTTTTTTGGGTATACGTAGTGGAACTTTTTTTTTCCTGAGCCCAAATCCTGTCGAAAAATCGATGGCGCGATATCGGTTAATAAATCGACCCAGTCTAATATACATATCTTGGTGAACGAAAGAATGGAAATTTTTTGGGCATCTTAGATCTCATAAGCCATTATGATCCGATACTTAGAGATCATTTGGAGAAAGTTAGGATTTCACAACAGCAGCACACACTTTTACAAGTTCACTATCTTTCCCCAAACATTCAGAACGAGTTTATAGAAATTTTTGCAAAACACTTGAGGGAAACTATATTAGTCCAACGCAATAAAGCAAAGTATTTTGCTATTATCGTTGATGCTACGCCTCATGCTAGTTACGTTGAACAGAATGCATTTATTTTACGCTACCTCCATTTCAATTCGAAAGCACCAAATTTTACAATTCAAAAACAGTTTTTGGATTTCGTGGATTGTAACAAAAAAACTGGTCAGGAAATCGCTGATTTAATTTGCCATACTCTAGGTATACATGAAATCCCATTTAAAGATTACTCGCCTTGTGCAACCCACAGTCTGAATTTATGTGGTGTTGATGCTTCAGAATGTTGTACGGCTGCAATTACTTTTTTCGGAGTTGCACAAAAATGTTTTACTATTTTCAGCAGCAGTCTAAAATAATGGGACATCCTAAAAAAATGTACCGAGCTCTCTTCACATTCTTTCAGACACTATGTGGTCGGCTAGAATTGAGGCAATCAGACCATTCGCAAACTATGTTCCAGGATTAACAAGCACTAAACGCATTACTTAAGCTAAATTTGACAGCACAAGCATACGGAGATATTACCAGCATTCTCAAGTACATCAACAATATCGAATATATCTTGCTGTCCTCAATTTGGTTCAAAATACTGACTACCATTAATGAAAGACACGTCGTACTCCATTTTTGGGTCGGACAGGGTATACATATGAAAATTTTCTCAGTAGGTCATGAAAAAACCTTAAAAATCAAAGTCGAAAAAAAGTCAAAAAAATGAAATATCGCAGGCTCGAAAATTATTTTTTTGAGTATGCGTAGTGGAACTCTTTTTTTCTGAGCCCAAATCCTATTGAAAAATCGATGGTGCGATATCGGTTAACTTTCCTCCATACAATTCGACCCACCCTAATGTATATACTTTCGCCTCTGAAAGCTAGGCCTCTTTCACCCAAAAATAAAATAATGTCCAAAATTTTATATAAAATTTCTTTTCACTTTTGAGTTTCAGTGATTAGCTGGTCATTGAAAAGTGTATCAATTGTAGCCAACTTTTGAATTAAATTTTGTAAAGATCGCCATTGAATATAACATTTAATGTGATCTTGAGTATTTTCGTGTGCCGGCAGTTTATCGTATAGCTTCTTCCACACCTGCAGTTTCGAATATTCGCCAGGACAACAAATTTTAGGTCGATTTAAAGTAATGGTGCTTAACAGACGACATGGTAGGCAATAAAAAGCATTGCTATTGGCATTCCACACCAACCAGTCACGCTCCACCTTCTCTCCATTTGGCAAGATTCTGTTTAACAACGAGGTAGGAAATACCTCGCCATGACGATCACATGGAAAAATAACGACACTTTTGATGAACTCTATGAATTATTTCGTTGACTTCTTCAGATCGCAAAAACTCATTATTCACGGTACCGATGTCGAAGTCGTTTAAATAATCTGGACTTTGATACAGCGTTGGTGGTATTGTTGGAAGACTTTTTGAAGACGAACCTTCATCAGTATAACACGAAACTTTACGATTTCGGATTCATGTAAACATACATTTTTGTTTAATGTTTTTTTATCTCCTCACTGTTCGAAAGCCCAGGCAAAAAACCGTTATCAATAGTTGAATCGGATGTGGAACCTGAATGGTTTTGAGCCAGCTGCCAAATGAAATATTTATTCTTAAATTTTAAGGAAAATTACTTCTAAGTATTTTTCATACTTCACTATAATATTAAAACGAAATGCAGATATTCGTTGCTTTTGAAATTCGGCTTAAAAATTGCACATGGAACAACTAAAGACTCCTTAATTTAAAAAAATGTCTTAGTACCTCTAAATCGCGGGCACCCTCAGAAACCCCGGGCCCGGGGGAATCCCCCCCCCCCCTCTCGACGGACCTGGATAAAACATACCGAATAATTTCCGACAAATCCATGGCCATAAAAGCTCATAATTAAAAAAGGCATATGTGCTGAACTACCGGCTTCGAAGCGTCTTTAAATGATCCCGAAAGCGTCCTAAAATGATACCAAATCCCATTCAGAAAAAGTCACGAAATTATCCCGAAATAATTTTAAAAAAGTTACGAAATAACTCTGACGTGATCCCGTACGGATCCCGAAAACTATCGAGAAATGATTCTGGAAGGGTTCCCAAATGATCCCGAAATAGTTTCGAACCATTTCCGAAATGACTCTGACGGGATCCCGGACAGATCCCGAAAATCATCTAGAAATGATGCCGGAAGAACCCCAAATGATCTCGAAAAAAACCCGAAATGACCCTGAAGGGATCCCGAAAATGATTCAGAAACGATGCCGGAAGAGTCCCAAATGATCTCGATATAGTCCCGAAAAAGTCCCAAAATGACCATGATCCGATCCCGGACGGATCCCGAAAACTATTCAGAAATGATGCCAGCAGGGTCTCCAAATGATCCCGAAATAGTCTCAAAAATGTTCCGAAATGACTCTGACGGGATCCCGGACAGATTACGAAAAACATTAAAAAATGATGCTTGAAGGGTCCCCAAATGATCCCGAAAAAGTCACGAAGTTACCCTGACGGGTCCCGAAAGTACCGAAATGAACCCGACGGGATTCCGGACGGTTTCCGAAAACCATCCAGAAATGATTCCTGAAAGGTTCCCAAATGATTCCGAAATAGTCCCGAAAAAGTTCTGAAATTACCCTCACGGGATCCCGGACAAAACCCGAAAACCATCCATAAATGATGCCGGAAGGGTCCCCAAATGATCCCGAAATAATCTTGAAATGGCTCTGACAGGATTCTGAAAGCTATCCAGAAATATAACCGGAAGGATCCCGAATTTATTCCGGAATAGTCCCTAAAAAGTCCTGAAATAACTCCGACGGCATCCCGAACGGATCCGAAAACCATCTATGATCCCGGAAGGCTCCCCAAATGATCCCGAAATAGTCTCGAAAAATTCCCGAAATTACTCTGACGGGATCCTGGACAGATCCCGAAAATCATCCATAAATGATCCCGGAAGAGGCCCAATGATGTCGAAATAGTCCCGAAATGACCCTAACCGGATCCCGAAAACCATTCAGAAATTGCGCTAGAACGGTCCCCAAATGATCCCGAAATAATCCCAAAAATGTTCCGAAATTACTCTGACGGGATCCCGGACGGATTCCGAAAACCATTCCGAAAAAGGCCGACGGATCCCGGAAACCATCTAGAAATGATGCCGGAAGAACCCCAAATGATCCCGAAAAAGGGCAGTTCAAAAAAAAAAAAAAAAAAAATTGTAAACGATTTGTAGAATCTTGAGCCTTTGCGTTGGTAGCTTCAGCAGCCATAACGGCATAGGATGAAGTTGATGATGTACTTGGGAGTTGTGAAATATAGATGGACTTCTTGCTTCATCGATTTTAATAATCTCTTTTTGTTGGATATATTTTCTGCATTTATTACTGTTTGATGGATGCCCCTCAGCGCAGTTTGCGCATTTAGTAAGTATACAGGTATCGCTACCATGAGGGGGGAGGCTGCAATTTACGCATAAGGGGTAATTTTTGCAATTTTTCTTGTTCTTGGTATGTCCTAGTATTTGACATGATTGGCAGCGCATTGGGTTGGGGATGTATTCTCTGACACTAAGTTTATGGCATGATACTTTTAGCGACTAGGGTATTTTATAGAGATCGAAAGTCAGTAAAATGACTCCGCTTTCCTTTTGTTTATTGTCAATGAATTTCTTGAATTTTTAAACTCTTACTACTCCTTTTGACTCTAAGTTTTTAATTATTTCCTCGTCTGAGACGTGGTTCAGGAAGGGAGCGTAAATCGTACCTTTAATAAAATTCAAGCTATCGTGATATTTGCCCTCTATTTGGCAGAGTCCTGCTAGTTGCTGGGCAGCAATTAATTTTTCTGCAGCGGTATTGCTACTGAGAAAATTTCTGGAAGAGGAACATTACAGAAATATGAGATCGTGTTGACTGAAAGAGTTGCCAATGGGTCAACTAAACGTTTATTTTTGATATCAATAAGTAGCCCATATTTACATAAAAAATAAGCACCAATTATTGGTTTCGCTATGTCAGCTATTAAAAATGTAAAAGGAAATTCGCGCCTCAAACCTAAATTTATATTTAAAATCTTTTTTCCATTTGTCGAAATTGTAGAACCATTAGCCGCTGTTGAAATAATATCGGATTTATTTTTACTTAAAAAATTTGAAACAGGCAAAACTGAAATTTCTGCCCACTGTTAATAAGAAAATGAAGTTTATTATCCCGATCCTATATGTGACACGGTCTATGAAAAGGTGGCTTATGACTCAAAAAAGAAATTGCGAAGAACAGCTGTTAACGCTGTTTTTTTTTGGATCATTAGCCATCTTTTCATAGACCGGGTCACATATAAACAAGCGACGAGTAGTTACTTCAAAATGTTCATTGTTTGTCGCTGCAACAAAGGACGAAGTTAGTTTGTAAACTATCATTCTTTGAAAAAGCAGAAGGTTGTTCACATATTTTAGGCTTGTTACCGAATCTATAATGATACTTACATACTCAATTCTGATTATCGCGAAAACTTGATCTATACCTTAATGGACTTCTTAATCTACTTCTACTAGTCGAACGAGATCTTGAAAAATTTCGATGTATTTCTTTCTTAATTTCTGATAATTCCAAAGATACATACATATTAATATTACATACTAATGCATTTTCGCTTTTCGAATTTTGAAAATTATTGATAGAACTATTTTCGTATTTATTGATAACCTCCAATACGTTATCAGCTAATTTCATTAATTCATTTGTGTCACTATAATTTGCACTAGTTAAAATTACATTTAAATTCTTTGGTAGTTTTCTCATCCAAAGTTTCGTAAGAACTTCTTGGCTGAAGTTAGTACCAGAGAGTAATACCAAAGATCGATAAAATTCAGATGGTTTTCGATCTCCCATCTCGGAATCTGACAAAACCTTGTCTTACTTGGCATTTTCACTCAATGAGTGCCTATCAGTTAAAATTTGCTTCAATGCAGAGCGTTTATTCGTCTCAGGAGGATTTTGAACAACATTTAAAATTGTCACATTAAAATCCTGAGGAAGTGCAGCTATGACGTACTCATATTTTGTCACTTCCTGAGTTATATTCTTCCTATTGAAATTAATTTTGGCATGGATGAACCATGCCTCTGGGCAATTCGTCCAAATGGGAGAAGCTTTACTGAGGTTGCAAAAATTTCATTACTGTTTTGATTCGCATATGGATTTATCAATTCGTTTTGAAAATTATTATTTTGCAAATCGATAAGCGAATCGTTCTGCCGATGTTTTGGTGTAGATGTATGTGTGCTGTGTGGTGGAGAGTGAAACATAACTACCCTGCAGTCAAAAGCCAAAGTAGTCAGCAAACATTCTAGTTCATTGACTAGAATTTTGTTGGTTTATTCATACTGGTCAGCTTTTGAATAGTTCATTGGCTATAATTTTGTGGTGTTATTAATACTAGTTAGTATTTAAATAATTCATTTGACTAGAATTTCGTCTATCGGCTCGAGGAAATGCGCAAGTGCTTTCTGTAGCCAATTTGCAATGCATACTTCAGTTGACAATGCTAGATATCGTCCAAATCAACTCGCACATAAACACAAGCATGACGAGTCAACCCTCACCGTTACCTCAACAGAGGTCAAAGAAGTTATTGAAAAGGCCAAGCCTTCCATATCAATAGTCCCAGACGGAAGACCTATACCGATGCCAAAACACCTTGGCCATGAAGGCATCAGTAGCCTAGGACATTTTTTCTACTTGTCGTTAAAATCCTATGCCTTTCCAGAATAACAGAGAAAGACCGGAAACCCAGCCAGTATTTACCGATATTATTCCTTTAGTCAGTTACGAAAACGTTTAAAGCCGTTATGATTCCCTCACTTAAATGAAATTGTTCGGTTATCCAGCCATAAGCATGACTTCCGTAAAGTGCATATCACTACCACTATTCTGAACTCCATGAATACTGATAACAGGACGGCGCTAGTGCAGCTTGGCCTGTTTTGACACAGTCAACCACTACTGGTTCGTTCCTTCTCCGATAGATAGATGGATAATTTATTGAGGATTGCACTGCGACCATTGGTCAGCACCTCATCCCATCCGACTTCCATGATGAACCCTAGCAGTTCACTTGGCTTGAGGGATTTAATGTGGGAATGTTCTGGCCATGGTGAACCCATAAACTTAGCCCTGCGTCTTGAGATTGCGTCACATTCGTGTGTTATTCCGTTACTTTTTAGTTTTCATATATATGTACGTATTTTTATTAAAATGCATTCCAAAGTATAATGTATTGAAGTGATAAATTTTAAAGTTATATACATACATGTATATATATATATACCTTTTATATATATGAAATATAATGAATAACATAAATTTGAGCTAATTTATCAATTTTCAAGTAATTTTTCAACCCAACTGAGACTAGTATATTAAATAGTAGGATGCTGATGCAAATATGGACTAATATGTCAACTGTTATTACAATGATGCATAGACTGAGTAGTATGCCAATTGGTATGTTGATGTTGAATACACTGACTAGTATGACAATTGGTATAATATTGGTGTATATAATAACTAGTATGCCATCTGGTATAATGCTGGCGCAAAGGCTGCCTAGTATGTTAATTGGTATGAGTCTGATGGGTATGCTGACTAGTATGTCATCTGGTACGATGTTGGTGTATATAATGACTAGTTTGTCAATTGGTATGATGCTGATGCAGAGGCTGGTAATTGATATTTCGTAGGACATCGCCGTGTTAAAAATGACAGTTGCTAATATGGAAAAAATACAGAACTCATACTAGTTGGGCTTTTTGGCAAACTAGTATTCTTCTAGTATACAACTAGTTGGTTTGACTGCAGGGTAGTTAAAATGAAATAACCAAAATAAATAAAATATATATATGTATTTAATTAGCGAGCTTTGCTCATATTGCTTTATAGAATGGTTTTTGTAATTGATATTAGAGAAAAATTGTAAGTTTACAAACGGCGATGGTTGATGAAGAAGTGAAATTCAGAAACATGTCCTAGTAACCATCGCCGTTTGTAACTTACAATTTTTCTCTAATATCAATTACAAAAACCATTGTATAAAGCAATATGAGCAAAGCTCGCTAATTAAATACATATGATCATATTGATATAATAGTAACAGCGGAAGTATTAAAAACAAATACTGTAAAAATCCGAACAAATGTTACTAGGCTTTCAAAAGCGCGCCTAAAAATCATATCCACACCATTAGGAATAAACTACGAACAGAGTGTATATGCTTACATGGTGATCAAAAGGAATATAAACAAAAAAGGCAACTCTTAGAGACCAATTGTACAGCGAACATATGGCTTAGCAGCTAAAGGCTTACACTGATATGAATGTTGGAGATTCGAGTTCAACGCTCAGCTCCCGAAAAGCTAGCTGATGAAGAAGTGAAATTCAGAAACATGTCCTAGTAACCATCGCCGTTTGTAAACTTACAATTTTTCTCTAATATCAATTATAAAATATATATATTGTGACGAATATTAGTATCGCTAAGCTATACTATCATCACTAACCCGATACTATGCATGTACGAAAACAAATATATCATCTACACACATACATACAAGGCAATGGAGAGATACTCACCCATGTAATCATCGGCCGAAGTAGTACTCACATATACACACGCATATAGCTATGCGATAGGTCAGCAATCAGTTGGAATTAATAATGACAATACCCAACGGATTAATACCCTCCAAAGCCCGCCCGACCGGCGCGAGGGACCCATCCGCATGACGCACGGATTTGTTTTTGTTTTTGCCGAGTTGTTGATAGGCGGAGGTTTGTTAAACGTCGAGATCTAAAACTGCTCAGCTACAGAATAAAAATCATCAGCTGAGTACTATACATAACAGTTAGAAATTATACTTATACATATTACATTGTTAAATTAGAGAACATTTTTAGTTTATTCGATTTTTTTTTGTTTTTTTTTTTTTTTGTTACGAGTTAAGATAGGATTAGACAGTTTTCTTTATGGTAAAAAGTGAATTCGTTATATCAAATGAATTAGAATGAGGGTTAAAATCATGACACAAACACCGAAAAGGTTAATTAAATTCGAAGCTTGTTCTACACTGCATCAAAAGAAGAGGTTTGTAATGTCTTGATATTCGTGATGGGACGTTAAAGTTTACTTCTTTTAAAAGAATTGGACTAGAAATCAATCCATTCAGGAGCTTAGGCATGAATATAACGCCTAGCATTTCTCTACGACTTGCAAGATTTGGAAGATTGATAAGCTTCAACCGACTAGTATAAGGCGGAAGATTATACGCAGAGTCCCACTGAAAATTCAAAGAGAAAAGTAGAAATTGCTTTTGTATTGATTCAAGTCTATCTGCATAAACTCGATATTGTGGATTCCAGACTATTGATCCGTATTCTAGTATCGGTCTAACTAAAGTGATGAAAAGCGCAAAATTTCTCTAAATTCGTTACAATATGTATATACATATTAGCCCGGATCGATTTGTGGGGAGGCAAAAAAATCGCCCATTGCTCTGTGGAAATCATATTCCAGGGATCAAAATAAGAAACTTTGCCGAAGGAACCATACCTCTAAAACGATTTCTGATGTCCCCCCCCCCCCCCCCCCCCCTTTGGGTCGTAGGGGCAAATTTTGAAAAATCCCACTTTGAAATGCCTATGTTTTTCTTTTTGCAGTTTATTTTTCTCTTTAGAAATATATTTAGTCAGAACATATATAAATGAAAAAATGAATTTAACTTAGTAATAGAAAAGAAATTAAAAACAATTATTAGAAATTAGCGTTTTTACAACCCCATTTTAAAACCAAGGCATCACTGTGATGCATTTGCATGTCGTAAACATAGTTGTGTGGGTTTTTTATTCAACCGTTTTAAAAAATGAAGGTATCACTGTGACACAATTGCAGATCTAAAATTGCTTGTGTTGTTTTTTTTAAGCCACCACAAGACACAGCAGGTAGAATTGAAATTGCCCCTCCCCAAAAGTTCGATCCAGAGGGGTCGAATACGAATACGATTTTCACAGAGCAATGAGCGCTTTTAAATCGAGCCGCTCTAGTATATACATATGTAGAAATTGGTTATGATTTCGCTAATATTATTTTTTGTTTTCCAGAAAAAGGAGTTTACAAATATTTTAATGTCAAACTTATATATGTACTGTTTATATCACAAATTATTCATTAATAAATAAGTATATGTTTAAAAAATCATCCATAAATAAAACAAGTAAGGACGGGACTGTCTTCGGCTGTGCCGAAGACTTCATACCTTTCATGAATGGGGCTGAACAATAATCTTATCCCGTTCGTAATCTCCGAATAATCGGATGTATAAAATAAGGAATATATAGTGAACAGATGTACATACCTAACCGATTTTTAAGATAAATATAAAATAAAAAATGGCAAAAAACCCCCTTATCTGAACGATCGGTTGTATGGGATATATATATGGGATAGGTATATACTATATACATATAGCTCCGCTCAAAGTGATTTTTCCAGGAAATCTTCCATGATATATTAGAATAAATATCACCAAGTTTAACGTTTTTATATTGGAAATTAAGGGAGAAATGGCTAAAAACCTTTCTATCTGAACGATCGGTTATATGGGATATATATTATATATAGCTCCGATCGAAATGATTTTTACAGGAAATCTTCTATGATATATTAGAATATATATCACTAAGTTTCACGTTTTTATTTTAGAAACTAAGGAGAAATGGCCAAAAATTAACGTTTTTATATTGGAAATTAAGGGAGAAAATGCCAAAAATCTTTCTATCTGAACGATCGATTGTATGGAATATATATTATATATAGCTCCGATCAAAGTGATTTTTTCAGGATATCTTCTATGATATATTATGATATATATCACCGAGTTTCACCTTTATACTTTCTAAATTAAGGGAGAAATGGCCAAAAATTTTTCTATCTGAACGATCGGTTGTATGGAATATAACTATATAGAATTCGATCAATGTGATGTTTTCAGGATATCTTCTATGATATATTAGTATATATATCACCGAGCTTCACGTTTATACTTTCTAAATTGCGGCAGGAATGACCAAAATCGTCTTATCTGAACGATCGGTTGTATGGGAGATATATGTTATAGTGGTCCGATCCTACCGGATCCGATAAATGTCTAACATAATACAAAAATACATCCTTGTGCCAAATTTCATTGATATATCTCAAAATATGGGGGACTAGTTTGCGTTCAAACAGACAGACGGACAGAGGGACGGACGGACAGACGGACAGGGCTATATCAACTCAGTTCGTCGCCCTGATCAATTCAGTATACTTAATGGTGAGTCTATCTTCTATATTTCTCAACTTTACAAACATCGGACCAAAGTTATTATACCATTTCATGTTGATGAAAGGTATAAAAATATGGGCAGAGCTCACCAGTTGATTATTGTTATCCCGGGATTTAATAAGTTTAAATTCACAGTTGATGCTGTCTTCAAATTAATGGCTTTATAAGATTTAGAAGGTTTGCAATGGCTTTGAAAGATTTAGAAGGTTTGCAATGGCTTTGAAAGATTTGCAATGGCTTTGTAAGAATTCTCGCTCAGTTGTTGCATAATCCACGTTTTAACTGTTGCAGACGTAGAGTATTTAGTACACGCGGAAAGGGGCAAAGTAATTTCAATCACAGTGAACGTGTTCGTATAAACATTTGAACGTTGACACCATTAGCAATTGGCTAATGTAGCACTTAATGACTTGCTATATGTAATGAAGTTAGAAGAAATGGGCATGGTTACATAATCAGTACTTGGCGCATTCAATCAAATAAATGGAGAAATAATGTTTTTCGAAATCACTCCTCATGCAGCTTACAGTTGGCTTGCAATCCTATTGTCACGGATATTAGCATCACTAAATTATCCCATCGCTAAGGCGATGCTAAGGCCATGCCAAGCAGTATTTACGTTAATAATTAAATCAAGTATACACATATATAGGGCAGCCCAGAGAGATGTCACACACAGATGCATTTACTTATATGCCTATGTGCGCGCGAGAGACTGTAAACTACAAACATTCACATCAATAATTCAATCTTTATGTATCTACATAAACGAATAAATAATTGCGTCTACACATATGTACGTATACGAGCAGCGGAGCGGCAATGCACAAACACATGCATATATCTTATCTGAGTTGTCACAAGAGAGAGCAATAATTTGTGCACGTAGTTGTGGCTGGTGATTTTGTAGCCGAAACAACTAGTAAGTTCTGGAAATCGAAGAGCCTAGAAGTATGCAGCGTAAACTATAAAAGCGGGGCAAGCGAGTAAGAAGTAATTCAGTTTGATTTGAGATTTGGATTAAGCGCTATCTAGCGAGCTATAGCAGTATTATTTTGAATAGTAGAGCTTCATTTGAACTGTCAATCAGTTTGGTTATTAAGTAAGCTATTCGTTGCAAAGTACAAGTGTTATTGTGAAGTACTTGAATAAAGGCCATTTTGTATTATTACATATTGGAGTTATTTATTCAACAGTTTAGCGATACGAACTTAGCAGAGGGTTGCAAATAAGAGGATTTGCAGCAAATTCGTTACAATTGGTGTCAGAAGAGGAATTGTTGGATAAATTCTAGAGGACAACAAGGACATGGCAAAGTTCAGTGAATTGAAGATCCAGCAACTGAAGAAGGAGTTGGAGAGCCGTGGATTGAATACAAGCGGCGTTAAACTTGAACTTCAGGCACGGCTACGAGAGGCAATGGAAGCAGAAGGAATTGATGTGGAAGAGTATGTCTTTCATCTTGATGGCGAGGAGACAACGAAAATTGAAGAGAAAAACGAAACATCGCAGACGGTTAGCAGCACAGACTTGAACATGATATTGGCTGCAATATCTGCACAAACATCGACAGTAGCATCAATGTCGTCGCAACTAGCATCTCAACTGGAAGCACAAGAGGCACGTATAACAGAAATGTCATCACAAATATCCACCAACATGTCATCACAACTGGAAGAACAGAAAACGTATATGTCATCACAGATGGAATCCCAAGAGACACGTATAACAGCGAAGATTGAATCACAGGAGACACGTATCTCAGAAATGTCGTCGCAAATGTCATCTCAACTGGAAGAACAGAAGACATATATGGCATCGCAACTGGAAGAACAGAAGACATATATGATATCTCAGTTGGCTCAACAGTTGAAAGCGCAAGAGGATCGCATATCATCGCAGTTGGAGGGTTTTAGTGAACGACAAGATAAAATGGAAGCTGAGAAGGATGCTTTGAAAGATCGGATTCGGCAGTTACAATTAAATCGTCCAGCAGTTTCAGCGAGTAATCCAAAGGTAAAAACACCATCCTTTGACGGTTCTGTTCCTTTCCAGGTCTTTAAGCTACAGTTTGAGAAGACCGCAGCAGTGAACAACTGGAATGTGGAAGATAAAGTTGCCGCACTCTTCGTAGCATTGAAAGGACCAGCTGCCGAAATCTTACAGACTATTCCAGAGTACGAACGGAACAGTTATGACGCATTGATGGCTGCTGTAGAACGGCGATACGGAAGCGAACACAGGAAACAGATATTTCAAATAGAATTGCAAAACCGCTACCAAAAAGCTAACGAGACTTTGCAGGAGTTTGCTTCGGACATTGAAAGATTGGCTCATCTTGCAAATGCGGATGCACCCGTGGAATATACGGAAAGAGTGAAGATTCAGAGCTTTATAAATGGCATACGGGACGTCGAAATTAAGCGAGCCACATACGCGAACCCAAAGCAAACATTTTCTGAAACGGTATCCCATGCATTGACTCAGGAAACGGCGTCATTATTGAGTAAACCAGCATACAAAGCTCATCGTGTGGAAGTAGAAAGGCCGGAGTGGATAGATACAATTTTGGAAGCTCTGAAGGGATCACAACAGAAAAATGCCGGAGTTATGAAATGTTTCAAGTGCGGTAACCCAGGTCACATTGCACGTCATTGCAGTAGCAATTCCAAAAGTTCCAACAATGTGGGTGGCCGTAAACGCAGAGCTGTAGGAGACGATCAAATCTCCAAATCCACTCAATCGTTAAACTAAAGCGAGTCAGCCGCAAGGGGCGACAGCTGGCTCCCTCAATTGAATGCCCCATAATCTCTATCTCGCAAATTGGAAGAAGGTCAAGCAATCTTACTGTCGGAGGACATGTGGATGGAAAAGAACGTTTACTAACTGTAGATACGGGTGCATCCCATTCCATTATTCGATCAGATTTAGTCAACAAGAAGATAAGACCATTGCTTGGAGCAAGATTACGTACAGCCACGGGAGAGAACACCCAGGTAATTGGAGAAGAAGAATGTGAAGTAGCAATTGGGAACGTTACGGTACTTCATAATTTTATAGTGGCAGGTATTGTTGATGAAATCATAATTGGAGTGGACTTCTTAATCAACCAAGGCATCAAGATCGATATGCAAAGCAAGACGATGCGATATAAGAACATGCATGTGCCACGAGTGCTGGTGGAAGAGAGTCAGCAAATACCACCAAAATCAGAAGCAGTCATCTGGGCAAAGGTAGATGGAGATTGTGGGACAAACAAATTGTGGGTTGTCGAAGCAGCAAATAAATCAGCACTGAACATACTTGTAGGAAAAACCCTGGCTATGACAAAACAAGATGGACGTATTCCGGTAAGAGTACTCAATGAGTTCAAGTCACCATTCAATTTGACCAAAGGAGCTATTTTGGGAAGATGCCAAGAGGCCGAAGTAGTTATTAACTGTGAACAGCTCCTGGAATACGTTTCATCTAGTAATACTGATTTTTCAAATGATATCACGGCATGGACGCGTGGGCTAGAGGAAGCCTATAAGAGTAAGGCAAAACAACTGCTCCTAAAGTACGCGAACATATTTGACCAGGATAATTTTAAACCAGGCCGCACCAACGTTGTGAAACACCAAATTGACACTGGAGATGCGAGGCCGATCCGTCAAGCTCCAAGTAGTGTTCCACTGGCGAAGCGGGAAGTTGTGAGTCAAATCATTCAAGAAATGAGCGACAGCGGCGTCATCGAATCATCAGCTAGTCCATGGAGCTCACCGGTGGTACTTGTAAAAAAGAAGGATGGAAAAATGAGGTTTTGCGTGGACTACCGGAAGTTGAATGACGTAACGAAAAAGGATAGCTACCCATTGCCAAGAATTGACGACACTCTGGACTCGCTATCTGGTACGAAATGGTTTTCCACGCTGGACTTGAAAAGCGGCTACTGGCAAGTGGAGGTGAAGGAGGAAGATAAAGAGAAAACAGTCTTCAGTGTCCGTGATGGTCTTTGGCAATTTACAGTGATGCCTTTTGGACTTTGTAATGCACCAGCTACGTTTGAGAGACTCATGGACCAGGTACTGAAAGGACTACATTGGAAAACATGCTTGGTGTACCTGAACGACATCATCGTATTGGGCAAGAACTTTGATGAACATCTTAAGAACTTGGAGGAAGTTTTCCAGAGAATAGCTGGCGCTGGTCTGAAGTTAAGTCCCAAAAAGTGTGCGCTGTTTAAAAAGGAAGTCAATTATTTGGGTCACAAGGTAACGACAGAGGGCATCTGCACTGCGAACGAAAAAATAGAGGCTGTAAAGGATTGGCCAAGACCACAGAACCTACATGAATTGAGAAGTTTTCTTGGGCTATGCACATATTACCGCCGATTTGTACCAAATTTTTCCAGCGTAGCCCACAGCCTGCATGAGCTTACAAGAAAAAAAAGCTTTTGAATGGAAGAAGGAGCAAGAAGTGGCTTTCCAAACATTGAAGAAGCGTTTGTGCACTGCCACAATGTTAGCATATCCGATTCCAGGAGCAACATTTATTCTAGATACAGATGCGAGTGGATATGCTATAGTAGGCGTTTTATCACAACTGGTCGATGGACAGGAGAAAGTAGTTGCATATTACAGCCGTTCGATTGGAAAACCAGAGAGGAACTACTGTGTTACGCGGAGAGAGCTGTTGGCATTGGTAGAGTGCATTAAACATTTTCACAAATACCGCTACGGCCAGCGATTCCGTCTCAGGACAGATCACGCAGCGTTGAAATGGCTTCTGCAGTTCCGTAATCCGGAAGGACAATTGGCACGGTGGATCGAGCGACTACAAAGCTACGACTTTTCCATTGAGCATCGAAAAGGTAGTACCCATGGAAATGCTGATGCAATGTCACGAAGACCATGTAGTTTGGAATGCAAGCATTATTCAAAAGCCGAGGCTAAAGAAGACATTATAGATGTCCGGCTAATGACTATAACATGTACAGATGAATGGGACAAGGAACAGCTAAGAAAGTGCCAGCTAGAAGATGCAGATCTGTCACGTGTTATGCAAGGGCTCGAACGAAATGAAAGACCAAACAGAGAAGAGATGTCAGCAGAGAGTCCCATTGCGAAGTCATATTGGGCACAGTGGAACAGTTTAGAATTGATATCCGGTTGCCTTCATCGAGTATGGGAGAGTGAGGATGGTAGATACAAGAATAAACTGATAGTTGTTCCCAGAAAGAGGATTCCTGATGTGCTCAGCGAGCTGCATAATGGTCCAAGCGGAGGTCATCTTGGAATCACGAAGACGCTCGAGAAGATTAAACAGAGATTCTATTGGGTTGGTTGCCGTAAGTCGGTCACTGAGTGGATTGCGAACTGCGAGGTTTGCAGCAGAGCGAAAGGGCCCAGAACACGAAGTCATGGCCAGATGAAGCAATATAACTCAGGTGCGCCATTTGAAAGGATCGCTATGGATGTCGCCGGTCCATTTCCTACTAGCAACGGCGGAAACAAATATGTACTGGTAGTTATGGATTATTTCAGCAAATGGCCAGAGGTATACCCAATCCCAAATCAAGAAGCGGAAACGGTAGCAGAAGTGTTTATAAACAATTGGGTTGCAAGGTATGGTGTACCAATGGAGTTACATTCTGACCAAGGCAGGAATTTCGAATCAGCTGTGTTCCAGGAAATGTGTAAGTCATTGGGCATTCGAAAAACTCGGACAACTGCATTGCATCCTCAATCCGATGGTATGGTAGAACGATTCAATAGAACATTGGAGGAGCACTTAAGGAAAGTAGTGGACAAGTACATTAAAGAATGGGATACCCGCATACCATTATTCTTGATGGCTTACCGATCAGCAGTGCATGAGATAACGGGCCAAACCCCTGCAAAAGTAATTTTTGGCAATGACCTTAGACTGCCAGCTGATTTGAAGTTTGGGATAGATGCCAATGCGGAGAGAAATGTCAGGAAATCCACTAGTGATTTGGAAGAAGAGCTAAGAGAAATACATGATCTAATAAGGCAACGAACACAGATTGCGAGTGACAAGATGAAAGCCAGATATGATAAAGCAATTAATTCAGAAGGTTTTCAGGAAGGAGATTTGGTGCTGTTATACAACCCACAATGTAAAAAAGGTTTGTCCCCGAAATTGCAGTGTAATTGGGAAGGCCCATACAAAGTTGTAAAACGGATCAACGATGTAGTGTACCGCATACATACCATCGGTAAACCACGAACCAAAATGAAGGTGGTCCATTTGGAAAGGCTAGCAACGTTTAGATCGAGAGATTTGTCTGATCGGGACGATCAGACTTAGGTGGAGGGCAGTGTCACGGATATTAGCATCACTAAATTATCCCATCACTAAGGCGATGCTAAGGCCATGCCAAGCAGTATTTACGTTAATAATTAAATCAAGTATACACATATATAGGGCAGCCCAGAGAGATGTCAACCACAGATGCATTTACTTATATGCCTATGTGCGCGCGAGAGACTGTAAACTACAAACATTCACATCAATAATTCAATCTTTATGTATCTACATAAACGAATAAATAATTGCGTCTACACATATGTACCTATACGAGCAGCGGAGCGGCAATGCACAAACACATGCATATATCTTATCTGAGTTGTCACAAGAGAGAGCAATAATTTGTGCACGTAGTTGTGGCTGGTGATTTTGTAGCCGAAACAACTAGTAAGTTCTGGAAATCGAAGAGCCTAGAAGTATGCAGCGTAAACTATAAAAGCGGGACAAGCGAGTAAGAAGTAATTCAGTTTGATTTGAGATTTGGATTAAGCGCTATCTAGCGAGCTATAGCAGTATTATTTTGAATAGTAGAGCTTCATTTGAGCTGTCAATCAGTTTGGTTATTAAGTAAGCTATTCGTTGCAAAGTACAAGTGTTATTGTGAAGTACTTGAATAAAGGCCATTTTGTATTATTACATATTGGAGTTATTTATTCAACAGTTTAGCGATACGAACTTAGCAGAGGGTTGCAAATAAGAGGATTTGCAGCAAATTCGTTACACTATTATTGTTACCGTTACAAGAACAATTCACGAGCTTAACTACCATGTTCCCACGTGGGACCAGAAAAAAAAAGTTTCAGCAGTATTTGACCAAACGAAAAGCTGACATGCTGACAAGATGATTTTTAGGATAATACGTCGATGCACAAAAGTTTGGTATAGATATTGCAATAACTGTAACAGGAGTCAGTTGATGCAAATCAGCGTTATACTTCGGCTATAATACAAATTTCACGCTAATGCTGCATATGTTGTCGATTTCTTCACAAATTCTTTTTCCTCATTCATCACTGATGTTTTTGGAGCTGTGTTTCTTAGGCAATGTTCTAATGTTGTGGGCCACACTAAATCGAAGAAATTATTAATGAATTGCTGATTGTAATATTGTGATATGTGTTGGCGCTTGCAGGCTTTTTGCAACTCATTAATAGTTTTATCAATTCGGTATATACATACATATGTAGATTTAAGGAAGGTTCGCCAAATGTTATGATCAAATGAAAATTTTTATTTAAAAAAATCTTTTTAATATTTTTTATTTAATTACATACATACATATATGTAATGTAATATATGTTATCAAAGTAACCAAAAATTTTCTTTCTTTGATATAACAATTCAAAAATAACTTGAATCTATATTTTTATACTCAGTTGAGCAGAGCTCACAGAGTATATTAAGTTTGATTGGATAACGGTTGGTTGTACATATATAAAGGAATCGAGATAGATATAGACTTCCATATATCAAAATAATCAGGATCGAAAAAAAATGTGATTGAGCCATGTCCGTCCGTCCGTCCGTCCGTCCGTCCGTCCGTCCGTCCGTCCGTCCGTTAACACGATAACTTGAGTAAATTTTGAGGTATCTTGATGAAATTTGGTATGTAGGTTCCTGAGCACTCATCTCAGATCGCTATTTAAAATGAACGATATCGGACTATAACCACGCCCACTTTTTCGATATCGAAAATTTCGAAAAACAGAAAAAGTGCGATAATTCATTACAAAAGACAGATAAAGCGACGAAACTTCGTAGATGGGTTAAAGTTATAACGCACAATAGAAAATTAGTAAGATTTTGGACAATGGGCGTGGCACCGCCCACTTTTACAAGAAGGTAATTTAAAAGTTTTGCAAGCTGTAATTTGGCAGTCGTTGAAGATATCATGATGAAATTTGGCAGGAATGTTACTACTATTACTATATATGTGCTAAATAAAAATTAGCAAAATTGGATGAAGAACACGCCCACTTTTAAAAAAAAAATTTTTTAAAATTCAAATTTTAACAAAAAATTTAATATCTTTACTGTACATAAGTAAATTAAGTCAAAATTCAACTCCAGTAATGACATGATGCAACAAAATACAAAAATTAAAGAAAATTTCAAAATGGGCGTGGCTCCGCCCATTTTCATTTAGTTTGTCTAGAATACTTTTATTGCCATAAGTCGAACAAAAATTTACCAATCCTTCTCAAATTTGGTAGAAGCATAGATTCTATGACGGTAACTGTTCTCTGTGAAAATGGGCGAAATCGGTGGAAGCCACGCCCAGTTTTTATACACAGTCCACGGTCTGTCCTTCCGCTCGGCCGTTAACACAATAACTTGAGCAAAATGCGATATATCTTTACTAAACTTAGCCCACGTACTTATCTGAACTCACTTTATCTTGGTATAAAAAATGGCCGAAATCCGACCATAACCACGCCCACTTTATCGATATCGAAAATTACGAAAAATGAAAAAAATGCCATAATTCTATACCAAATACGAAAAAAGGGATGAAACATGGTAACTGGATTGTTTTATTGACGCAAAATATAACTTTGGAAAAAACTTTGTAAAATGGGTGTGACACCTATTTAAGTAGAAGAAAATGAAAAAGTTCTATAAGGCGAAATCAACAGCCCTTGGAATCTTGGCAGGAATACTTTTAGTGGTATTGCATATATAAATAAATTAGCAGTACCCGACAGATGATTTTCTGGATCACCTGGTCCACATTTTGGCCGACATCGCGAGAACGCCTTCACATATACATCTAAGGGCCACTCGCTTTTAAAACCCTCATTAATACCTTTAATTTGATATCCATATCGTAGAAAACACATACTAGAGTCACCCCTGTCCCACCCTAATGGCGATATCTCGAAAAGGCGTCCACCTATAGACCTAATGTCCACTCCCTCTTAAAATGCTCAGTAACATCTTTCGTTTGATACCCATATCGTACAAACATTCTAAAGACACCCCTGGCCCACCCTAATGGCGATATCTCGAAAAGGCGTACACCTATAGACCTAATTCCCACTCCCTCTTAAAATGCTCAGTAACACCTTTCGTTTGATACCCATATCGTACAAACATTCTAGAGTCACACCTGGCCCACCCTAATGGCGATATCTCGAAAAGGCGTACACCTATAGACCTAATGCTCACTCCCTCTTAAAATGCTCAGTAACACCTTTCGTTTGATACCCATATCGTACAAACATTCTAGAGTCACCCTTGGTCCACCTTTATGGCGATATCACGAAAAGGCGTCCACCTATAGAACTAAGGATTACTCCCTTTTAAAATACTCATTACCACCTTTCATTTGATACCCATATCGTACAAACACATTCTAGAGTCACCCCTGGCTCACCCTAATGGCGATATCTCGAAAAGGCGTCCACCTATAGACCTAATGCCCACTCCCTCTTAAAATGCTCAGTAACACCTTTCGTTTAATACCCATATCGTACAAACATTCTAGAGTCACCCCTGGCACACCCTAATGGCGATATCTCGAAAGGGCGTCCACCTATAGACCTAATGCCCACTCCCTCTTAAAATGCTCAGTAACACCTTTCGTTTGATACCCATATCGTACAAACATTCTAGAGTCACCCTTGGTCCACCTTTATGGCGATATCACGAAAAGGCGTCCACCTATAGAACTAAGGATTACTCCCTTTTAAAATACTCATTACCATCTTTCATTTGATACCCATATCATACAAACACATTCTAGATTCACCCCTGGCCCACCCTAATGGCGACATTTCGGAAAGGCGTCCACCTATAGACCTAATGCCCGCTCCCTCTTAAAATGCTCAGTAACACTTTTCGTTTGATACCCATATCGTACAAACATTCTAGAGTCACCCCTGGCCCACCTTTATGGCGATATCTCGAAACGACGTCCACCTATGGAACTAAGGATCACCCCTTTTCAAAATACTCATTAACAGCTTTCATTTGATACCCATATCGTACAAACATATTCTAGAGTCACCCCTGGTCCACCTTTATGGCGATTTCTCGAAAAGGCGTTCACCTATAGAACTAAAGCCCATTCCCTTTTAAAATACTCATTACCACCTTTCATTTGATACCCATATCGTACAAACACATTCTAGAGTTACCCCTGGTCCACCTTAATGGGGACATCTCGAAAAGGCGTCCACCGATAGACCTAAGGCCCACTCCCTCTTAAAATGCTCAGTAACACCTTTCGTTTGATACCCATATCGTACAAAGAAATTCTAGAGTCAGCCCTGGTCCACCTTTATGGCGATATCCCTAAATGGCGTCCATCCATAGAACTATGGCCTACTCTCTCTTAAAATACTCTTTAATCCCTTTCATTTGATACACATGTCATACAACCACATTCCAGGGTTACCCCAGGTTCATTTTCCTTATTTTGTCTCCATAGCTCTCAACTGAGTATGTAATGTTCGGTTACACCCGAACTTAGCCTTCCTTACTTGTTCTAATTTAACAAAGTTGAAAATAAAGTAGAATTATAAACCCTAAAGTTGTGAAGAGGATCAGTAATACCATCTACGCATACAAACCATTGGAAACCACGAAATAGGAGGGTGGTTCATTTGGAGAGGCTGGCAGTGGTTAGATCGAGAGATTTGTCTGATCGGGACGATCAGACTTAGGTGGAGGGCAGTGTGACGAATATTATCATTACTAAGCGATACTGTTGCCGATTAAACTTACGTTTACATTTTACTATACATTTCTCTATCGATATTTGCTAAGATAGTATACTTTGAAAACTTTGATTATTTTAAGATGGCATCACTATAGTTAGTTTCGTTAATGTATAAAATTTAACGAAGCATCACTTATACATATGTATTCCATAAATTTAATTTCATTTTATAACGAACGTGCGAAGGAATCAAACGAAGAGTAAGTTTTCTAGTTTTGCCAAAACCTTTTTATACTCAGTTGAGCAGAGCTCACAGAGTATATTAAGTTTGATTGGATAACGGTTGGTTGTACATATATAAAGGAATCGAGATATATATAGACTTCCATATATCAAAATAATCAGGATCGAAAAAAAATGTGATTGAGCCATGTCCGTCCGTCCGTCCGTCCGTCCGTCCGTCCGTCCGTCCGTTAACACGATAACTTGAGTAAATTTTGAGGTATCTTGATGAAATTTGGTATGTAGGTTCCTGAGCACTCATCTCAGATCGCTATTTAAAATGAACGATATCGGACTATAACCACGCCCACTTTTTCGATATCGAAAATTTCGAAAAACCGAAAAAGTGCGATAATTCATTACAAAAGACAGATAAAGCGACGAAACTTCGTAGATGGGTTGAAGTTATAACGCACAATAGAAAATTAGTAAGATTTTGGACAATGGGCGTGGCACCGCCCACTTTTACAAGAAGGTAATTTAAAAGTTTTGCAAGCTGTAATTTGGCAGTCGTTGAAGATATCATGATGAAATTTGGCAGGAATGTTACTACTATTACTATATATGTGCTGAATAAAAATTAGCGAAATTGGATGAAGAACACGCCCACTTTTTAAAAAAAAATTTTTTTAAATTCAAATTTTAACAAAAAATTTAATATCTTTACTGTATATAAGTAAATTAAGTCAAAATTCAACTCCAGTAATGACATGATGCAACAAAATACAAAAATTAAAGAAAATTTCAAAATGGGCGTGGCTCCGCCCATTTTCATTTAGTTTGTCTAGAATACTTTTATTGCCATAAGTCGAACAAAAATTTACCAATCCTTCTCAAATTTGGTAGAAGCATAGATTCTATGACGGTAACTATTCTCTGTGAAAATGGGTGAAATCGGTGGAAGCCACGCCCAGTTTTTATACACAGTCCACGGTCTGTCCTTCCGCTCGGCCTTTAACACAATAACTTGAGCAAAATCCGATATATCTTTACTAAACTTAGCCCACGTACTTACCTGAACTCACTTTATCTTGGTATAAAAAATGGCCGAAATCCGACCATAACCACGCCCACTTTATCGATATCGAAAATTACGAAAAATGAAAAAAATGCCATAATTCTATACCAAATACGAAAAAAGGGATGAAACATGGTAACTGGATTGTTTTATTGACGCAAAATATAACTTTGGAAAAAACTTTGTAAAATGGGTGTGACACCTATTTAAGTAGAAGAAAATGAAAAAGTTCTACAAGGCGAAATCAACAGCCCTTGGAATCTTGGCAGGAATACTTTTAGTGGTATTGCATATATAAATAAATTAGCAGTACCCGACAGATGATTTTCTGGATCACCTGGTCCACATTTTGGCCGACATCGCGAGAACGCCTTCACATATACATCTAAGGGCCACTCGCTTTTAAAACCCTCATTAATACCTTTAATTTGATATCCATATCGTAGAAAACACATACTAGAGTCACCCCTGTCCCACCCTAATGGCGATATCTCGAAAAGGCGTCCACCTATAGACCTAATGTCCACTCCCTCTTAAAATGCTCAGTAACATCTTTCGTTTGATACCCATATCGTACAAACATTCTAAAGTCACCCCTGGCCCACCCTAATGGCGATATCTCGAAAAGGCGTACACCTATAGACCTAATTCCCACTCCCTCTTAAAATGCTCAGTAACACCTTTCGTTTGATACCCATATCGTACAAACATTCTAGAGTCACACCTGGCCCACCCTAATGGCGATATCTCGAAAAGGCGTACACCTATAGACCTAATGCTCACTCCCTCTTAAAATGCTCAGTAACACCTTTCGTTTGATACCCATATCGTACAAACATTCTAGAGTCACCCTTGGTCCACCTTTATGGCGATATCACGAAAAGGCGTCCACCTATAGAACTAAGGATTACTCCCTTTTAAAATACTCATTACCACCTTTCATTTGATACCCATATCGTACAAACACATTCTAGAGTCACCCCTGGCTCACCCTAATGGCGATATCTCGAAAAGGCGTCCACCTATAGACCTAATGCCCACTCCCTCTTAAAATGCTCAGTAACACCTTTCGTTTAATACCCATATCGTACAAACATTCTAGAGTCACCCCTGGCACACCCTAATGGCGATATCTCGAAAGGGCGTCCACCTATAGACCTAATGCCCACTCCCTCTTAAAATGCTCAGTAACACCTTTCGTTTGATACCCATATCGTACAAAGATTCTAGAGTCACCCTTGGTCCACCTTTATGGCGATATCACGAAAAGGCGTCCACCTATAGAACTAAGGATTACTCCCTTTTAAAATACTCATTACCATCTTTCATTTGATACCCATATCATACAAACACATTCTAGAGTCACCCCTGGCCCACCCTAATGGCGACATTTCGGAAAGGCGTCCACCTATAGACCTAATGCCCACACTCATTAACAGCTTTCATTTGATACCCATATCGTACAAACATATTCTAGAGTCACCCCTGGTCCACCTTTATGGCGATTTCTCGAAAAGGCGTTCACCTATAGAACTAAAGCCCATTCCCTTTTAAAATACTCATTACCACCTTTCATTTGATACCCATATCGTACAAACACATTCTAGAGTCACCCCTGGTCCACCTTAATGGGGACATCTCGAAAAGGCGTCCACCGATAGACCTAAGGCCCACTCCCTCTTAAAATGCTCAGTAACACCTTTCGTTTGATACCCATATCGTACAAAGAAATTCTAGAGTCAGCCCTGGTCCACCTTTATGGCGATATCCCTAAATGGCGTCCATCCATAGAACTATGGCCTACTCTCTCTTAAAATACTCTTTAATCCCTTTCATTTGATACACATGTCATACAACCACATTCCAGGGTTACCCCAGGTTCATTTTCCTTATTTTGTCTCCATAGCTCTCAACTGAGTATGTAATGTTCGGTTACACCCGAACTTAGCCTTCCTTACTTGTTTTATTATACCATATGTTATCTTATAGATATTAAAACTTTGCTGTACACAATAAATTGCATGCTATGATATGCGTTGTTTTACTTTCGTTCGCTCGTTATTACTGCCGTAACAGATACTATCACTAAACCGATACCAAGCAGGCACTCGTATGTACGTAAAGAAATCAATCATCATTTACACACATATGTACATACAAGGCAAGGGAGAGATACTCACAAACGCATGTAATCATCAGCCGAAGTAGTACTCACATATACACACGCATATAGCTACAAAGTACAAATATACATGTATATGGTTGGCAAGGAAGCATGTAGTTCACGAAATTACTAGACCTTAGGAGAAATGGGTGAACTAGGAAACCGAGAGTATAAAAGCAGCGCAAGCTGAGGCATGACTAAGCAGTTTGATTTAAACACGCAATTAGTTGTGAAGTAAGAGTTATTTTGAAGTTCTCTCTAAGTAGTCTAATAAAGACCACTTTACATTATTGAATATTGGAGTTAATTATTCAACAGTTTAGCGATTCCAACATTAGCAAAAGGATTGGAATACGCGGAATTTCGCCAAATTCGTTATCTATCTATATATATAAAAATCAAATTCTGTGTGTGTGTATTACCTATGGAAACGTATTTTGGCTATAGGTTCCTTCGATCACCGGGAAGATTTTAGGCTGAAAATAATTTGGATATATAAAAGGGGCGTGGCACCTCCCATACAAATGAAATCTTTGGTACTGCATAACTCTGAAAGTATAAATCCAAGAACATTGAAATTAAGTAAGGAATTATATGAAGTCAATGCCTAACACCACCAAGAAAATGTGGAATTGGGAAAAGGGGGCGTGGCACCTCCCATACAAATCTATATATATAAAAGAAAGTCGTGTTAGTTACACTACGCATAACTCAAGAACGGATGAAGCGATTTGGCTGAAAATTTGTGTAGAGGTAGCTTAGAACCAGAGAACTGACATAGGATACTTTTTATCCCGTTATGGCTAGGGTCTTGAGATCAAAACGTGGACCTGGGTACTCCTGGGATGTGTTTGTACAATATGGGTACCAAATGGAAGCTGTTTATGAGTACTTTGATACTGGGTATTTTTCGTACCTATTGGTGACTAGGGTCTCGAGAAATAGGCCAAAACGTGGACCCGGATACCTCTAGAAGGTGTGTGTATTATGGATAGCAAATGAAAGCTGTTGATGTGTGCTTTAGTACAGAGTCATTTCTATATCGCTGGGTGACTAGGGTCTTGAGATATAGGCCAAAAAGTGGACCCGGATACCCCTACAATGTGTGTGTAATATGGATATCAAATGAAAGCTGTTACTGAGAGCTTTAAAGTAATTTCCATTGTCATATTCGATTTAGTCGCATCAACCTGGCAAAACTGATAAATAAGCATGCGAAGCCGAAATACAGACATGAATTAATAATACCCACATACCTATATACATATGTACTTCCTATTCGATTTGCCTAAAATTTGCAGTATTAATTTGCCTTTATTAGTATTTACTATCCTTTTTTCCGGGAACTAGACCAGAAACGGACTGAGACTGGGATTAGGACTAGGACTGGGGCTGAGACTCGGAGTGGGACTGGGACTCGGAATAGGACTGGGACAAAATACATACCACCCTCTGGGACTGGCAATAAGGGATGAAGAAGAATGAGAAGAACTTGAGAGAAGAGAAAAGAGGGAAGGAGAAGGAGACTGAGAAAGAGATAGAGTGAGACGAAATAGAGATAGATGAATCGAAAAAACGGAGGGAGGAGTGAATAAAATGATTAAGAAAAATATAAGAGGGGGAGGCAGAGTTAGACGGAACACGCTTATTAAGATAGACCAAATTTAGGGCAGAACAATGTCTGCCGGGTCTGCTAGTGATATTAGGTTAGGGTTAGGTTAGAGTGGCTGCCTCCGCTGTCCGAGCGGAGACTCACGTAGGCCGTTGTGGCCCGTTGTGCTACCACGCGGGGGCCCCTCTTTCCTATTACCCTACTTTCGAAGAAGAGGAGAGTTTAGACCCCAGTGAGGCTAAACCAGCGCGTTTGCCTAATGAAACGCAAGATATCGTTTGGGTTTATAGATTCAAGCTCCGCAAGGCACCCAAAAGAGTGTCTGTGGAGGCATTGGTACCTGGTTTTTGACAGTGCGGGACAGTGGCACAGATAGTGCTCAAAGCTTTCTATCTCCTACTCGTCCTTACAGCTGCGGCAGAAGTCATTTGTCTGCAGGCCCATATAGGCACCGTGAGTGTCCATGAGACAGTGACCTGTAAGAAGACCCACTAGTGGGCTTATAGAGATACGGTTTAACAATATCACCGATCGCGATCTCTTTTCATCCAGCTTAGGCCAGATTTGCTTGGATATACTACATGTAGGTTCCCTCGCCCATCTGGCGTTTGCCTGATCCGTGAAAAGAGATCGCAGGTGGTATTTGCAAGTGTTTAGAGGAGGGCTGGCCCAATCAGCGGAGGTTGTTGTTTGCAAGTTGGTGCCTTCCCTAGCTAGCTCATCCGCAGCGCAGTTTCCTGAGATGTCACAGTGGCCAGGAACCCATATTATGCTTAGGTTGCAATTTTCAGCTAGTTTGTTGAGGGTTTCTCTGCACTTCAATGCCACTAGTTACGAGGTGTTACTGCATTGCAGGGATTTTATGGCAGCTTGGCTGTCAGAGAAAATTGAAATAGAATTGGTTACCTGCAGGTTAGCAAGATAGCGGACTGCTTCCCATATAGCTATGAGTTCAGCCTGAAAAACACTGCAGTGATCAGGTAGGCAAAAGCTCTCGCTTAGATTGAGCTTCTCCGAGAATATCCCGCTGCCGACTCTGTTGTTTAGTTTAGAGCCATCTGTAAAAACGGAGATTTCGTGTGATCCCGGCTCCACGCCGTTTGCCCACTCGTTCCTCTCTGGGATTCTTGTGGAAAATTTGTTGTCCCAGCAAGGGGGCGATGTTGTATGGTCCAATTTCAAGAAGGTTTCAGGGACTTGCTTCAGGATCCGGGTGTGACCAAACCTGCAATCCCTCCATGGTTCGATAGCGTTGAGCCTCGCCGCGTTGCAGGAGGCACAGTATCTACCATATAGATCAGTTGGGAGAAGGAATAATATGGTTTCAAGAGCTTTGGTGGGAGTGGAGGGAAGGGCACCGCTGGTGAGCATTGCCGCCATCCTCTGCACTCTCGTTACTTTACTCCTGTTAGATTCGATATCGAGTGCCGCCCACCATACGGTGACGGCGTAGAAGAGTATGGGTCTCACCACTGCCGTATAGATCCAATGCGTGGCTGGAGACCCCACCTTTTTCCGATTGCCGACTTACAAACAACATGCTAGTGATATTATAAATGCGAAAGTTTGAAAGTTTGGATGTCCAGACGTTTGTTTTTGTGACTCAATTACGCAAGAGCGGCTGGACGGATTTTGATGAAATTTGGGACGCAGATAGACAATAATCTACTGAATTTTTTTTTGGAAAATGGAAAATTCTATTACAAAAATAAAAGGCTAACGTGAATAGCCCATATTTTTTATTTTCTCCTTGCGAACGGGGCCGCGGGTAAATCCTAGTTAATATTATAAATGCGAAAGTTTGGATATTTGAACATCCAGACGTTTGCCTTTGTCACTCAATCACGCAAGAACGGCCGGACGGATTCGAATGAAATTTGGGACGCAGGTATATAATAGTATACTGGCTAAAAACTTTTCGAAAATGGAAAGAGGGGAGGGGTCCCACGACCGCTACGAACAATTACCTTTTAATCATTTTTACACATTATAACTTTAAGTATACGCTCAGCTGCTTTACACAGAGTTTGCCATGGCCTCTAAGTAGTTGTTATCGCATGATTTATTCATACACGAGGGAAATTTACAGTAGTGATCAAACTTTGGTCTAATAATTTAAGGCATTTGCTTACGTACCTCTATCATTGCATGCAATCAAAAATATTTATTTATTCGCAATTATAACAATTTATTTATACATGATATATAAAACGAATCGACTGTTGAGTGGAATGTCACTATATCTCAACTGCAGTTTCGAAAACGACCTATTTCAAAATGTGTCGAAATTTGGTATTCTGTCGAGTAAGGGTGATATTCCACTCAACAGTGAATTTATAACAACCCAGATATATGGTCTCTTAAAAATTTTCTAACTTGTTGATTTCTTAGATCTGTAAATACATCCGGCATATTGCTCACTTTAGTAGTATAGAGTGCCACCGCACACAGTTTGTTATCCACAAGAGCACCTGCTCCAGAATCTCCAAAAAGCAGTTTACTTCGATCACATCCAGCAGCACAAATGATTGTGTCTGATGAACTCCACCATAAATATTCTCCTTTTAAATCGTCCCTGCATTTATCCTTCTGCATTATATGCATTGTAGTACTTTGGAGATATCGATAAGGATCTCCATGTGTTATAATCGCACCCCACCCACTAACTTGTATATCTGTGTCCGGTTCTAATACGGTATTGGTATCACAAAGCGTTGCTATTACTAAATTAGGATGACGTCGATATTTTTGTTCCACTTTAACTATAGCTATATTCATAAATAGTGATCTATATATATACCCAGGACCAATAATTATATCGCGCACATCACGTGTTGGAGCATATGGTTCCTTTATTCTATCTTTATCGCTTACACCAGATAGAACCTTGATATTTCTCTTGTCTTCTTCGAATACGCATTCCGCAGATGTAACCACCGAATCCTCAGAGATTATGGAACCATTGCAAAGATACCTGGTACAACGAAATATTGAAACTGAATGTGGGCTGTCCTTTATTTCTATAGCAATACCATGTATAATGCGAAATTCTGCATTCGTATAGGATAAAAAGCTGCGTAGAACGAAAAAGAGGATTGCGAAAAGATTGCGTGACTTCATTTTGATTTAAGAACTTTTGCACCACTTTTCAAGTATAAAGTATACCGAGATAAATTTTGTGGGCCGCTATTTATACCTAATTGAGCGATGTGAATAAAAAATAAGCAAAAACCTTTCAGTCAAAATTTTAGGAATTTTTAATAACAACAATACATCTTAATAAAAGTCAAGACTACACAACAAAGAATCTTGTTTGTTTTCACTCGTTCTATTATAAACAAAATGAATAAATAGATGCAAGGCGCGATAACTTGCGAAGAGATTTTAGGCCGAGCTTATCTTCCAATTTGCGTCGTGCTTCTTTTAATTTTTCCTACAAATTGACGGGACGACACCTACATACTTTAACTCCGATTCCGAACGGCATCTGCAAGGCGGATGAGTTATCAGTGAAGATCATTTCATGGCAAGAAATACATTCGGAGTGTACACTAAACACTTCCGAGAGGCGACGCTGAATAGAAAAAGTTTTTTCACATTAAAAAACTTTTTCTTCATTTTTCATATTACTCTGCACGGGAGTTGAACCTATGACCCTCGGGGTGGTAGGCATAGCATGCTACCATAACACCGCGGCGGCCGCCGCGATCAATTATAGCTTGTGGAAATTTTTGGGTGATATAGGCGCCTAATAAGCTTATTTAATTAATAACTATAATATAAATTTTTAATTAGGTAAACAAACGGAAATGATTGACGCATATACCAGCGAAATGAAGTGAACGTGGCTTTCACAAAACATTTTGCTATACTTTTTCAAAAGAAAATTTCTTAGTAATTGTCTCTTTATATATGTATATGTATATTTGCACAGTTGAATTGTGTTATCAAATTGGCATGTGTACAATGACTGTATTTTTAGTGAATAAATACAGAAAAGTACAAAAGGTAAACTTAATTAGTTTTATCTGTTTCAAACTGCTAATAGTTTCTATTGTATACTGCCAAAAACCAGAGTTGGGAGAAGTGCACGAAATTTTCAGCAACAACACTGCACGAACTTAAATGGGCTGACATAATCAATATTTTTCGTTAAGTGTTAATAACGCGTTAATTTGTTGTGGATTTAAACGTCTGTTCATCTTTCACATATAGACTAAAACCGCGTCCCAGTCCGCACGATTGCCAAGGTATGATCTTGAAAAAAATAACGAGATCGCCCAGAAAATAATCTTTAAAAAGTCCCAACAAATCGCGAAATACTCGCAGTGTTGTTGTTGTAGCAATAAGGTCTCTCCCCGAAGGCTTTGAGGAATGTTATCGATGTGATGGTCCGTTGCCGGATACAGATCCTGTACGCTCCGGTAACAGAGCACCATTAAGGTGCTAGCCCGACCATTTCGGGAACGATTTATATGGCCACATTAAACCTTCAGGCCATTCCTGCCTACCCACCCCCAAGTTCCAATAGGAGCTTGGGGTCACCAGAGCCTCGTCTGTTAGTGAAACAGGATTCGCCGCGGATAGGTGAGGCTGACGATTGGGTTTGGAGAAGCTATATATTGCGCTGGCAACCTGAAAGGGTTGCGCTACACAGCCCCTTGAACCGCAGTCACGGAGATATGCACCCGGTGATAAACAGAAGGAAGGCGTCCCTTACAAATTCATTTCTGTATCCGTCTGGGATCCAGTCGGGGTCATTTCGGGACTTTTTCTGCATTATTTCGGGATCATTAGAGGACACTTCCGGGATCATTTAAAGGGCCTTCGAAACCGGTACTTCAGCACACATAGCTTTTTAAATTATAAGTTTTTATGGAGAGGGGATTTTCTGTAAATTATTTGTAACTAAAATTCGGTATGTTTCATCTCTAATATCTAACAAAGCCTTTTCGTTCTATTTTTGAGTTTTTTAAATGAATCCTGTAACAACCTCTTATAACTATAATTACACATTTTGTAACATTTTAACCAACTAACTACCGGAAAATGCCACATTATTTTCATCTAAAAAATTCTCTTTTGTTTTAGCTGATTGTAGTTTCACTCCTTTGTTCTATGAATAGTAATTCCTTCACCCCTGTCATACCAATTAATTTAACTTAAAATCAAATTGTATTTTTTTAATTCGAAAAAACTGTATTGTATTATACACGTAATCGTGCCTTTCAGGTTATCAGCTCAGTTAGTTCTTTTTTTTACTCTATTACAAAAATAAAATACATTGACAAAAATAATTTTTAAATAGATAACTTGATAAGCAGGCTAACGTGAATAGCACATATATTTTATTTTCTCCTCGCGGACGGGGCCGTGGGTAGAGGCTAGTAATATTGTGACGAATATTAGCAACACTAAGGGATACTATCATTTCTAAGCCGATACTAAGCAGTCACTTGTATCTACATAAACAAATCAATCATTATGTCTATTCATATGTACATATAAGCAGCGGAGAGATACGCGCAAACACATGCATATATCTGAGATACTCACAAAAGTATGCAATCATCAGTACTCACATATACACGCGCATATGGCTATGCAAGAGACTATAAACTACAAATTCACATGCATATATGTATCTGGTAACTAAGTTGTAAATTATAGAAGAAGAAACGCCTAGAAGTATGCGAACGAGACAGCAGAGAGTATAAAAGGAGCGAAAGCTGAGTAAGCGGCAATCACTTCGATTTATACACGCTGTAAATTACGAAGTGGAGTTTAATTGTACTACTCCCAAAGATGTCTAATAAAGATCATTTTGCAATACAGAATATTGGAGTATTTTAAATAACAGTTTAGCGATACGAACGTTAGCAGAAGGTTGCAAATAAGAGGAATTGCACTAAATTCGTTAGGTTAGGTTAGGTTAGGGTAGCTGCCCGAGGGCATACTTAGGCCTGTAGTACTAGGCCCATTGTGATACCACGAAAAACACCGTTACCTTTCCTATTCGAACCATTTTGAGGACCTGATGAAAGCTACCAGGTCCTAGACGTCATGCTCCACAACCTGACTCAGATTATCAAGAAATGGAGCTCCCAGAAAGCGCTGCTGTGCTCCGCTTAGTGCTGGGCAGTTGCAAATGAGGTGAACCACCGTTTCCTCCTCCTCGTCCTCTTTACAACTCCTACAGCAACGACGATAAGGCGCTCCTAACCTTTCTGCATGCCTACTTATGAGGCAATGACCCGTTAGTGCCCCTACAAGTGTGGAAATTGTATCTCTTCTTAGGCCGTACACGTGACGGGATCTTTTAGGATCCCATTTAGGCCAGGTTTCTTTCGATGTTCTACACCCCGGTGTTTGTAGCCATCTTTCGTCGGCTTGACGGTAGATATGCTCTTTTAGCATTACTTTGCATGTGGACAGGGGCATATCTAAGCGTTCTTGTCCAGGAAGAACTTGCTTGGTTGTACCCTGCCTAGCGAGTTCATCTGCAATTCAGTTTCCCTCGATATCCCTATGTCCAGGGACCCATGTGAGGTGTACACGGTTCCGTTGAGCCATCTCTTGAAGAGATCGGCGACAGTTTAGTGCTAGTTCAGAATTGAACGAGTGGGAGCCCAGAGATTTTATGGCAGCTTGGCTGTCGCTGAAGATAAAAAGTTCTTTGACGACATTGTATGTCCCTATCCTAGCTGCGGCTTCCATTATGGCTGCAACTTCTGGAATACACTGCAGTGGTCGGGTAGTCTGAATGAGAGCTGGAGGTCAAGGTCCCTTGAGTATACTCCACCTCTAACTCTACCGTTTAGCTTGGAGCCGTCCGTGTATATGGAAATGCTGTTGCTCATAGTAAAGCACTTATCCGACTCCGTACAGTCATCCCTGCTAGGTATGTTTATCTTAAAGTTGGTTTCCGCAACTGTTGTGGTCGCACAGCGATCCGTGCTAGGAGGAAGAAAACTGTATTAGTTTAGTATACTTGAGTGTCCTGTGGTGTTGTTGTTCCAACGCGACAACTCCCTTAGACGCAGGGCTGACGTTGCCGCTGCTCGATGACCAGCCAGATCCAATGGAAGGATGTCAAGAATGACCTGAAGAGCTTCGCTAGGCGTTGTTCTTAGAGCCCCGCTTATGCTTATCATGCTGGATCTGTGGACTTTACCCAACAAGTTTATGTTTGACGCCTTGCTCAAGGCTGGCCACCAAACGACTACCCCATACAGCAGTATGGGTCTGATAATCGCAGTATAAATCCATCTGCATATGTTGGGGGTGAGCCCCATTTTTTGCCAATGGCTCTTTTACACGCATATAATACAATGTACGCTTTCTTTTGTTGCTGAATAACGTTGTCCTTCCAGTTCAGCTTTTTGTCTAAAACTACGCCTAGAAATTTGGCTTTATCTGCCAGGCTTAGGCGCACCCCATTTAGTTCTGGTAGGTTTAACGATGGTATTTTGTATAGTTTGGTATATAAGACAAGCTCTACTTTATCGGAGTTGACGCTGAGTCCACATCGGAAGCCCACAGGGAAACCTCTCGCAATGCTACCTGCATTAAGTCGCATAAAGTTTGAGGGAACTTGCCTCTGTAGACAATCGCTAGGTCATCAGCATATGCCACGACCTTCCCGCTCCCCCAACTAGTATCTCTTAATAGCGAGTTTACCGTTAGGTTCTATAGTAAAGGGGAAAGGACACCACCCTGGGGCGTGCCCCTTGCGACAAATCGTGTTATATCAACTTCCCCAGCACTTTCCTTCCCCACTGATCAATCAGTCCCACTAGGGGTCTATTTACGTCCAGAACAATTAAAGCATTGTTAACGGTGTCTGGACTTATATTGTTGAATGCTTCTTCAATGTCTAGGAAGGCCACAAGACAATAATCCTTTTCGAACAAGGATGTTTCTATAGTAGAGACTAGGCTGTGTAGCGCAGTCTCCGCAGATTTACCTTTGGTGTACGCGTGTTGATAGCCCGAAATGAGATTCCTATCAATGCTTGTAGTGAGAAAATCGCTAACTATTCTCTCTAGGGTCTTGAGTACGAAGGGTCTGTAGTCCTTCGGCTCGTAGTGAGAGGCTTTGCCTGCCTTAGGAATGAATATGACCGTGGCGCTCCACCATGCACACAGAATATAGTTCATAGCGAAACAAGCGGTATATATGTGCCGCAGCCAGTTGGCTGATAACTCCAAAGAGTAGATAATTTGAGCGGGCGCAATCCCGTCTGGTCCAGCAGCCTTAAAAGGTTTAAAACTTTTAACTGCCCACCTCACCCTCTCCTCAGTGATGGGTATATTCACAGCTTGGTTTGCTGCAGGTACTTCCGGTGCGTTGGGAATATTTCCTGGGAAATGTGTGTCCAGGAGCAGCTCTAGGGTTTCCCCTTCTGCGCTGGTCCAGGTACCATTCGGTTTCCGCAGAAAGCTAATAGCTGTTTGCGTCTTAGAAAGTGTCAACGACACTTTCGACTCCAGTGCAGAAATTTCTCCATGAAGTTCTCTTCGCTTGTCTCAGGACTTTTTTGTAGGTCCTTAGTTTGTCCTTGCATTCTATTCATTGTGACCCGTTATCAAAGAATTTGGCTTTTTTTAAACTGTTCTCTACAGGATTTACGAAGTAGATCCAGATCATGGGACCACCAGTGAGGTTTACGTTTAATGCGTGGTTTTGGCAATGGACAAGCCTGTTCTAAGGCATTTGAGAATGCCGATGTGAAGGTTTCTACCAGACCCTCTAGCTCCTCCGTTGATGAGGGGCTTTTAGGGGCAGTTCTGGTAGTTCTCTTGCTAACAGCTCATTATGTAGTTCCCAGTTTGTGTTACGTGGGTTACGTCTCGCAATGGGCTGATCGACGAAGAACTCTAACATTACTTCAATATACCGGTGGTCTGAAAAGGAATGTTCCTCCAGAAGACGCCATTTTTTAACCCACCCAAAAACGCTTTCGCTACAAATAGTGAGGTCAATGAGGCCTCTCTACGGTTTTTAGTAATAAAAGTTGGTTCATTACCTACATTGCAAACTACAAGGTTAGTTGTTAAAAGGTACTCAAAAAATGACTCACCACGGTTTTTATGTCGGAACTACCCCACTGCACGTGGTGGGCGTTTGCGTCTGTCCCGATTAGCAGATGGCCTTTGCTTGAGTCGGCCACCAGATCCTTTACCGTCTTTTGGGGAGGAGGTTCCTCTGCGTCGTACGGCATATAAACGGAGGCTGTCGTTAATTGGGTGCCTCCGATTGCCAAGCTGGCCGCTGTAACGTCACCATTGCTATAATTAGGTAAGAGAAAGATATTTAGCTCAGACTTTACTAAAATGCATGTTCTCACTTTACCTTCATCTGCAGCTCGGATGAGCTTAAACCCAATGGCCCCCAATCCGAAAATCCTTGAGTTGTTCACCCAGGGTTCTTGGATAAGGACCACTTCGACGTCGCCTTTAGAAAGGCGACTGATGAGAGCAGCCGAGGCTGCCTTACTTTTGTGCAGGTTTATCTGGAGCAACCTCAGCATGAGCTTGCTCAGACTCCCCTGCCTCCATCACCGTGATGTTGGGATCCCCTCCGTCGCTATCCAGCAGAGCATCCTCCATCGCAAATTGCCCAGAGCCCCTGCGCAATTTGACGGGGCGGAAACCAGGCTTTCGGCGTCGGAGATTTCCGCTTCCACTTCGGGTGCCTCAATGTCCGTGTCCAAAGAGGCACTCGAAAGGGATGCGCGCTGTGCGTCCCCACGGTATACGTGAATTACGACCTCGTCGAGGCCGTAAAACACTCTTCCTTTGCTCCGTCTAAAGGGGATCGAGAGCTTCCTTATTCAGGGCTAACACGACCTGTCTCCTAGGTCCTACAGCGTCCTCGACTTGGATGACGCTCCAGTCCTGCGTTGGGAGAGCCGGGTTCATCAGTTGCAGCATCCTGAGAATTCTCTCAGGTTCTGCTGGAACCCATGCCCTGGCCCTTGGCCGAGCCGGAATGTCCTTCCAGTCGACGACCTCGATAATCGCCCCGGGATAGACTTGTACCAGCTTTGCGGCTGCTGCAACAGACCTTGCGTCCTCGAAAGCGAGTACCTTGATTTCACCCTGGTACCATCCTGCATCAGAACCTCGCGGCGGACTACCCGGAGACTCCATAAGCACGTCGAGAACGGCGTTACCGATTTCATTCCGGACGTACGGCCACTGGTCTTTAGGGATTGCACCACGGTCATTGGCTACCTCGGCAAATCTGGGTTTGGCTACCGCGGGGTGATTCTGGTGCCTTTTCGGCGGTGGTTTAATATCCTCATCGCACCTTTGAAGCTTATATGGGGTTGCGCTTGTTGGCAGAGAACCCCGAAAATTCGGCAGTAGAGCTCGCGCCCTTTCCACCGAATTCCTGGCGTTCTCTGATAACGTTTCCAGCGGAACGCCATCATACCTTGGCAGGACTTTTGCAGCCCTTCTCTTGTTCCTGTGGAACGATCCCTTGTGGGACTCTTCTTGAGAAGGGGTCCGACCCGCAGTTGCCCTCGCGATCGTACCCCCGGATGATGTCTTCTTTATGGCTCCTTTCTCCTTTGGCTCAGTGTGACCAGATCGTGGGACCCCTGTCACAGCCGTGTTCGCCGTTGCCAGCGCAACTACCTTCGCCGCCATACTGGTGCTTGCCTCCGTCAGATCACCTAAGACTGTATTGACTGAGGTTGCCCTCTTGGACGACAACCCGTCGTTTCCAACGCAGTCGCTCCCCCGGTTAAAGTAGCTGTTGCGGACCCGTTTTCCCTTGGCTCGGAGTGGCCAGGTCCAGAGACCCCTGCCACAACCGTGGGAAAAATGGTTGCCGTTCCGGCGCTTGGTCGGTGTCCGACAACAGCAGGCGCTTCAGGGTTCGCCGTTGCCAGCGCAACTCCCTTCGCCGCTATACTAGTGCCGACCCCCACCAAGTCGCTCTTCCCTTTAGCATTGGTAGCCCTCCCTAGTTCACTAGGGCGTATGGATACCAATGGTGTTGTCCTTCTCCCTGTGGAGGAGTAGAGCTCGCGCCCTTTCCTCCGAATTCCTGGCGTTCTCTGACAACGTTTCCAGCGGAACGCCATCATACCTTGACAGGACTTTTGCAGCCCTTCTCTTGTTCCTGTGGAACGATCCCTTGTGGGACTCTTCTTGAGAAGGGGTCCGACCCGCAGTTGCCCTCGCGGTCGTACCCCCGGATGATGTCTTCTTTATGGCTCCTTTCTCCTTTGGCTCAGTGTGACCAGATCGTGGGACCCCTGTCACAGCCGTGTTCGCCGTTGCCAGCGCAACTACCTTCGCCGCCATACTGGTGCTTGCCTCCGTCATATCACCTAAGACTGTATTGACTGCGGTTGCCCTCTTGTCGTCCATGGGGAGCCGACCCGTCGTTTCCAACGCAGTCGCTCCCCCGGTTAAAGTAGCTGTTGCGGACCCGTTTTCCCTTGGCTCGGAGTGGCCAGGTCCAGAGACCCCTGCCACAACCGTGGGAAAAATGGTTGCCGTTCCGGCGCTTGGTCGGTGTCCGACAACAGCAGGCGCTTCAGGGTTCGCCGTTGCCACCGCAACTCCCTTCGCCGCTGTACTAGTGCCGACCCCCACCAAGTCGGTCTTCCCTTTAGCATTGGTAGCCCTCCCTAGTTCACTAGGGCGTATGGATACCAATGGTGTTGTCCTTCTCCCTGTGGAGGAGGACGAAGTTTCTTTTTTGTCTGTTTTTTTTATTCATCTTGTTCGTACGACCCCTTGCTAGACGAGGCCAGCTTAGGGTCAACTTATTGAAGGGGGAAAAAGTGTCGTACGCCGCGGCAGAGCCCCCTACCGCGGTAAGACCATTTCTACTCTCTGAGGCGGCCCGGTGTCAGAGAGGCTCCATACAAATACAGCCAGATTAACCTCCCGGCTGCAAACCATCCAATGGGCACGGTGCCGCATAACACCCTGGATTGGGAGGGGGCAGATATTGGTCATCGCTCGCCCTAGGACTGGGCCACCGCAGTCATTGGAGATCCATATGAACCTGCATCCTACTGGGTGGCATAGTCCCGTGGTCAGCGACTAAGCCCTCGCATCGCGGCAAGATGTCTGTCTTTCGCGAGGGACTAAATTCGTTACAATATTATAAATGGGAAAGTTTGGATGTCCAGACGTTTGTCTTTGTGACTCAGTCACGCAAGAAGGGCCGGAGGGATTTGTATGAAATTTGGCATACATATAACCAATAGCCCAGACGGATCTACTAGCTATATTTTGTTGAAGAGGGGGCAGGTCCCCGCCCCCTTAGAACAGTTATAATTTAATTATTGTATTTTTTCGTCTTTGTGAATGAATCACGCCAGAACGGTTACACGGATTTTGGGCACAGATGGACAATAGTCTACAGTCTTCCCCTACTCTTCGAACAATTACTTTTTATAAATTTTTAGACATAATAACTTTACGTATACTGACCTTCACCAATATTACAAACTCAATAGGTCAAATAAGTCGAGGGCTTACAAAGTGAGCAGTGACACCCTCCTCATCCCCTTCCCCCTCTCCAGCTGTGTTGAACAAAGGGTATTATAACTTTGATTGGATAAATTTTGGTTGTGGCGGTATACAGGAATTGGGATAGATATAGTCTTCCATACATACAAATCAGCACTATCGAAAAAAAAAATTGATTAAGCCATGTCTGTCCGTCAGTCCGTCTGTCGGTCCGTTAACACGATAACTTGAGCAAATATTGAACTATCTTCACCAAATTGGATACACGGGCTAATCTAGAGACACAGACTAGATTTGTATTGAAAATGAACGAAATTTAACGATAACCACGCCCACATTTTCGATATCGAAATTTTAGATAAATGGAAAAACTAGATGAATAATTAAAAAACGAATACCGCTAAGCTAATGAAATTTGGTATATTAATTTGTTTAGATGGAGAAAATTTAGAAGTTTAACACGCCGTAAACTTTTTTGACTGATATTCTACCAACAACAGCGTTTCAAGTACACAGCTGTGTATGTAATGTTCGGTTTGAGCCGAATTTAGACTTTCTTACTTGTTAACATTAAGGTTGGATTGATTTACATTTCAATAACATTGTGCTTTCATTTACATACTTATTTGGATCTTAGCATACATAGACTGACAGGTCTTTTAAACGCTTTCACTGAAGAAAGTCATAAATGTACTCATTAAAAAAATATGTATATGTTTACAAAATATGTCAAATTTTTCCCGCTAGAAATGATTTCCACTAAATAATGGAATGTTCCAAAAACATGGAATCATGTCTTACAATGGGAAAAATATTTCTATGAAGAAAAATTATTTCATTTTCCTTGTTCTGAGTTTTTTGTTGCGAATGTTGAAAAGATGATCCTGGTTTGAGAGCGATTTAGATTGTAATTAGGTGAAATAACTTTTTCTGGAAACAGAGCTAGTATTCTCTTTTTCGAAGTTCAGGCACGGGGCCATGTTATCTGTTCGCCCTATATTTAATGCCGCTATATCGCTATGGCCTAAACTGACGCTGTCCCGAGGCCTTCAGCCTTGTTGCAATTGCTAGCGCTATATTTTGGCCATAAGGCCTGCAGAACGGTATGCAATGCTGCTGTCGGGGTAGTTTTCAGGGCTCCCATTATGATAATCATTGATAATCTGCCCCTTAAGTTTTTTGGTAAACGTCCTTTTTATGTGGCTGTCCACCAAACAAGAACCCGTAGTATAGTATGGGCTTGACAATTGCCGCAAATACCCAATGAAAGAGTTTACGCGAAGGGCCCAACGTGCATCCCTGAATTCTAGCATCCTCTTGCATGTAGTGTCACGTGGACTTCTTGGCTCTCTCTTCCACATGAAGTGTCGTGGAAACTTTCTATCTAGTATAATTCCTAGATATTTTGTGCTACATACCCGACTTCAGATGCTTAGGCATGTAAATCTCGAAGCGCCTGATCCGCCAGTGAGTTGAAACGTCATGTGCATACTCTGTGAGTTTGACTGGTCTCCTGTCGAACAGCCTAAGCAGTGCGGTCACAGTATGACGATAATACCCCACCCTACGACGTTCCTCTGAAAACACATTTTATTGCCTCGCATAAAACTCATTGCGATTATTCCGCAGCCTAACATGGAGCCAATCCAATTTGTTAAGGTCGAATGTGCTTCAATCGAGTGCAGACTGTCGATAATTGTTCATCTCGAGACATTGTTGAAAGCAACGGTAATGTCCAGAAAATCAAATAGGGCATATTATTGGTTTTCCAGGGCTTCCTTATATTCATGTCCACCGTATTCAATGCAGTATCGACTGTCTTGCCTTTGGTGTAAGCATGTTTTGCTGAAAAGAATAATGCTTCATTTATATATATATTAATATCTCCAGGGTTTTGATCAAAAAGGATATCAAACTTATAGGTCTGTAGTCTTTTGGGTTTGAGGACTTATTCTTCCTGATTTCGGTATGAAAACTTCTCGAACGGTTCTCCAAGGAAAGTTATGTAACGTGTTTATCGTCTAACGTTTTCTTAACTTTTCATGTTTTCTAGATAACAAAAAAACTATAGTTTTATCCTCCAAATCCAAGGGCAACTTATAGTTCAACACTTAAGAAATATTTATAATTGGACTGCTAGTCAGGTCTGACGGTATTTACCGATTTTACGCAGTAAAAAATTTCCATTTTCAGATTCACGGCATTTAGAGATTTTAAGCAGAAAACAACTCTAATTTTTATACTCAGCTGAGCAGAGCTCACAGAGTTTATTAACTTTGTTCGCATAACGGTAATCCGTAACGGCATAAACTAATCGAGATAGATATAGACATCTATATATCAAAATGATCTGGGCGAAAAAAGAAATTTATTTAGCCATGCCAGCCCGTCCGTCTGTTAACACGATACTTGAGTAAATTTTGAGGTATCTTGATGAAATTTGGTACGTAGATTCCTGGGCACTCATCTCAGATGGCTGTTTAAAATGAACGAAATCAGACTATAACCACGCCCACTTTTTCGATATCGAAAATTTCGAAAACCCCAAAAAGTGCGATAATTCATGCAGATAAAGCGATGAAACTTGGTAGATGGGTCGATCTTGTGACGTAGAATAGAAAATTAGTAAAATGTTGGACAATGGGCGTGGTACCGCCCACTTTTGAAAGAAGGTATTTGAAAGTTTTGCAAGCCATAATTTGGCAGTAGTTGAAGATATCATAATGAAATTTGGCAAGAGCGTTACCCCTATTCCTATATGTGTGCTACACAAAAATTAGCAAAATCGGATGACGAACACGCCCACTTATAAAAAAAAAAATAAGTCAAATTGTCACCAAAAATTGAATATCTTTACAGTATATAAGTAAATTATATCAAAATTCAACTCCAGTAATGATATGGTGCAACAAAATACAAAAAAAAAAAATAAAATTTCAAAATGGGCGTGGCTCCGCCGTTTTTCATTTAATTTGTCCAGAATATTTTAATGCCATAAGTCGAACAAAAATTAACCAATCCTTGTGAAATTTGGTAGCGGCATAGATTCTATGACGATAACTGTTTCCTGTGAAAATGGGCGAAATCGGTTGAAGCCACGCCTAGTTTTTATACACAGTCGACCCTGTCCTTCCGCTCGGCCGTTAACACGATAACTTGTACAAAAATTTATATATCTTTACTAAACTTAGTTCACGTACTTATATGAATTCACTTTATCTAGGTATTAAAAATGGGCGAAATCTGACTATGAGCACGCCCACTTTTTCGATATCGAATATTTCTAAAAATGAAACAAATGCCATAATTCTAAACCAAATAATTCTAAACCAAAAAAATGGTGATTGGATTGGTTTTTTGACGCAAAATGTACATAACTTTAGAAAAAACTTTGTAAAATGGGTGTGACACCTACCATATTAAGTAGAATAAAATGAAAAAGTTCTGCAAGGCGAAATCAAAAGCCCTTGGAATCTTGGCAGGAATACTGTTGGTGGTATTACATATATAAATAAATTAGCGGTACCTGACAGATGATGTTCTGGGTCACCCTGGTCCACATTTTGGTCGATATCTCGAAAACGCCTTCACATATACAACTAAGGGCCACACCCTTTTAAAACCCTCATTAATACCTTTAATTTGATACCCTGGTCCACCTTTATGGCGATATCTCGAAAAGGTGTCCACCTATAGAACTAAGGCTCACTCCCTTTAAAAATACTCATTAACACCTTTCATTTGATACCCATATCGTACAAACAAATTCTAGAGTCACCCCTGGTCCACCTTTATGGCGATATCCCGAAATGGTGTCCACGTGGAATCTTTTTTATTATTCAAAATTGTTAATTAAAATTCGCTACGTTTTATTTGATTAGTCAAAAGCCCTTAATTAGTCGTAAATACAAACAAACTAGCACAAAAAATTTCCACTTTCAGATCTGACGGCATTTAGTGTATTTACCCAGCAAACAACTCGAATTTTTAACTAATTAAACTATTGTTATAAAGACATATGTCAGTGTGTAAACACTTTCTTCATAAACAAAAAAAAAAAAACAACATAACAGTAAACAAAATATATTTCCTATTGACTTACGTGGAATCTTTGTTTTTATTCAAAAGTGTTAATTAAAATTCGCTACGTTTTATTTGATTAGTCAAAAGCCCTTAATTAGTCAAAAACACTTGAAACGCCATAAGTCGTAAATATAATCAAACTAGCATAAATATTTTCCACTTTCAGATCTGACGGCATTTAATGATTTTACGCAGCAAACAACTCTAATTTTTAACTAATTAAACTATTGTTATAAAGACATATGTCAGTGTGTAAACACTTTCTTCATAAACAAAAAAAAAAAAAAACAACATAACAGTAAACAAAATATATTTCCTATTGACTTACGTGGAATCTTTGTTTTTATTCAAAAGTGTTAATTAAAATTCGCTACGTTTTATTTGATTAGTCAAAAGCCCTTAATTAGTCAAAAACACTTGAAACGCCATAAGTCGTAAATATAATCAAACTAGCATAAACATTTTCCATCTTCCGATCTGACGGCATTTAGTGATTTTACGCAGCAAACAACTCTAATTTTTAACTAATTAAACTATTGTTATAAAGCCATATGTCAGTGTGTAAACACTTTCTTCACAAACAAAAAAAAAACATCATAACAGTAAATATAATATATTTCCTATTGACTTACGTGGAATCTTTGCTCTTATTCAAAAGTGTTAATTAAAATTCGCTACATTTTATTTGATTAGTGAAAAGCCCTTAATTAGTCAAAAACACTTGAAACGCCATAAGTCGTATATATAATCAAACTAGCATAAACATTTTCCACTTTCAGATCTGACGGCATTTAGTGATTTTACGCAGCAAACAACTCTAATTTTTAACTAATTAAGTCGTAAATATAATCAAACTAGCATAAACATTTTCCATCTTCCGATCTGACGGCATTTAGTGATTTTACGCAGCAAACAACTCTAATTTTTAACTAATTAAACTATTGTTATAAAGCCATATGTCAGTGTGTAAACACTTTCTTCACAAACAAAAAAAAAACATCATAACAGTAAATATAATATATTTCCTATTGACTTACGTGGAATCTTTGCTCTTATTCAAAAGTGTTAATTAAAATTCGCTACATTTTATTTGATTAGTGAAAAGCCCTTAATTAGTCAAAAACACTTGAAACGCCATAAGTCGTATATATAATCAAACTAGCATAAACATTTTCCACTTTCAGATCTGACGGCATTTAGTGATTTTACGCAGCAAACAACTCTAATTTTTAACTAATTAAGTCGTAAATATAATCAAACTAGCATAAACATTTTCCATCTTCCGATCTGACGGCATTTAGTGATTTTACGCAGCAAACAACTCTAATTTTTAACTAATTGAACTATTGTTATAAGGCCATATGTCAGTGTGTAAGCACTTTCTTCATAAACACAAAAAAAAAAAAACATCATAACAGTAAACAAAATATATTTCCTATTGACTTACGTGGAATCTTTGTTGTTATTCAAAAGTGTTAATTAAAATTTGCTTTGTTTTATTTGATTAGTCAAATGCCCTTAATTAGTCAAAAACACTTCAAACGCCATAAGTCGTAAATATAATCAAACTAGCATAAACATTTTCCACTTTCAGGTCTGACGGCATTTAGTGATTTTACGCAGCAAACAACTCTAATTTTTAACTAATTAAACTATTGTTATAAAGCCATATGTCAGTGTGTAAACACTTTCTTCATAAACAAAAAAAAAAAACAAACATCATAACAGTAAACAAAATATATTTCCTATGGACTTACGTGGAATCTTTGTTGTTATTCAAAAGTTTTAATTAAAATTCGCTACGTTTTATTTGATTAGTCAAACCCTTAATTAGTCAAAAACACTTGAAACGCCATAAGTCGTAAATATAATCAAACTAGCATAAACAATTTCCACTTTCAGATGTGACGGCATTTAGTGATTTTACGCAGCAAACAACTCTATTTTTAACTAATGAAACTATTGTTATAAAGCCATATGTCAGTGTGTAAACACTTTCTTCATAAACAAAAAAAAAAAAACATCATAACAGTAAACAAAATATATTTCCTATTGACTTACGGGGAATCTTTGTTGTTATTCAGAAGTGTTAATTAAAATTCGCTACGTTTTATTTGATTAGTCAAAAGCCCTTAATTAGTCAAAAACACTTGAAACGCCATAAGTAGTAAATATAATCAAACTAGCATTAACGTTTTCCACTTTCAGATCTGACGGCATTTAGTGATTTTACGCAGCAAACAACTCTAATTTTTAACTAATTAAACTATTGTTATAAAGCCATATGTCAGTGTGTAAACACTTTCTTCATAAACAAAAAAAAAAAAACATCATAACAGTAAAGAAAATATATTTCCTATTGACTTACGTGGAATCTTTGTTGTTATTCAAAAGTGTTAATTAAAATTCGCTACATTTTATTTGATTAGTCAAAAGCCCTTAATTAGTCAAAAACACTTGAAACGCCATAAGTCGTATATATAATCAAACTAGCATAAACATTTTCCACTTTCAGATCTGACGGCATTTAGTGATTTTACGCAGCAAACAACTCTAATTTTTAACTAATTAAGTCGTAAATATAATCAAACTAGCATAAAAATTTTCAATCTTCAGATCTGACGGCATTTAGTGATTTTACGCAGCAAACAACTCTAATTTTTAACTAATTAAACTATTGTTATAAAGCCATATGTCAGTGTGTAAACACTTTCTTCATAAACAAAAAAAAAAAAACATCATAACAGTAAAGAAAATATATTTCCTATTGACTTACGTGGAATCTTTGTTGTTATTCAAAAGTGTTAATTAAAATTCGCTACATTTTATTTGATTAGTCAAAAGCCCTTAATTAGTCAAAAACACTTGAAACGCCATAAGTCGTATATATAATCAAACTAGCATAAACATTTTCCACTTTCAGATCTGACGGCATTTAGTGATTTTACGCAGCAAACAACTCTAATTTTTAACTAATTAAGTCGTAAATATAATCAAACTAGCATAAAAATTTTCAATCTTCAGATCTGACGGCATTTAGTGATTTTACGCAGCAAACAACTCTAATTTTTAACTAATTAAACTATTGTTATAAAGCTATATGTCAGTGTGTAAACACTCTCTTCGTAAACAAAAAAAAACAGAAAGACAAAACATCGTGGCAGTAAAGAAAATATATTTCCTATTGACTTACGTGGAATCTTTGTTGTTATTCAAAAGTGTTAATTAAAATTCGCTACGTTATATTTGATTAGTCAAAAGCCTTTAATTAGTCAAAAACACTTGAAACGCCATAAGTCGTAAATATAATCAAACTAGCATAAAAAATTTCCACTTTCAGATCAGACAGCATTTAGTGTTTTCACGCAGCCAAAAACTCTATTTTTAACTAATTAAACTATTGTTATAAAGCCATATGTCAGTGTGTATACACTTTCTTCATAAACAAAAAAAAAAACATCATAACAGTAAAGAAAATATATTTCCTATTGACTTACGTGGAATTCTTGTTGTTATTCAAAAGTGTTAATTAAAATTCGCTACGTTTTATTTGATTAGTCAAAAGCCCTTAATTAGTCAAAAACACTTGAAACGCCAGAGGTCGTAAATATAACCAAACTAGCATACAACATTTCCACTCTCAGATCTGACGGCATTTAGTGATTTTACGCAGCAAACAACTCTAATTTTTAACTAATTAAACTATTGTTATAAAGCCATATGTCAGTGTGTAAGCACTTTCTTCATAAACACAAAAAAAAAAAAACATCATAACAGTAAACAAAATATATTTCCTATTGACTTACGTGGAATCTTTGTTGTTATTCAAAAGTGTTAATTAAAATTCGCTATGTTTTATTTGATTAGTCAAAAGCCCTTAATTAGTCAAAAACACTTCAAACGCCATAAGTCGTAAATATAATCAAACTAGCATAAACATTTTCCACTTTCAGATCTGACGGCATTTAGTGATTTTACGCAGCAAACAACTCTAATTTTTAACTAATTAAACTATTGTTATAAAGCCATATGTCAGTGTGTAAACACTTTCTTCATAAACAAAAAAAAAAAAAAACATCATAACAGTAAACAAAATATATTTCCTATGGACTTACGTGGAATCTTTGTTGTTATTCAAAAGTGTTAATTAAAATTCGCTACGTTTTATTTGATTAGTCAAAAGCCCTTAATTAGTCAAAAACACTTGAAACGCCAGAGGTCGTAAATATAACCAAACTAGCATACAACATTTCCACTCTCAGATCTGACGGCATTTAGTGATTTTACGCAGCAAACAACTCTAATTTTTAACTAATTAAACTATTGTTATAAAGCCATATGTCAGTGTGTAAGCACTTTCTTCATAAACACAAAAAAAAAAAAACATCATAACAGTAAACAAAATATATTTCCTATTGACTTACGTGGAATCTTTGTTGTTATTCAAAAGTGTTAATTAAAATTCGCTATGTTTTATTTGATTAGTCAAAAGCCCTTAATTAGTCAAAAACACTTCAAACGCCATAAGTCGTAAATATAATCAAACTAGCATAAACATTTTCCACTTTCAGATCTGACGGCATTTAGTGATTTTACGCAGCAAACAACTCTAATTTTTAACTAATTAAACTATTGTTATAAAGCCATATGTCAGTGTGTAAACACTTTCTTCATAAACAAAAAAAAAAAAAAAACATCATAACAGTAAACAAAATATATTTCCTATGGACTTACGTGGAATCTTTGTTGTTATTCAAAAGTTTTAATTAAAATTCGCTACGTTTTATTTGATTAGTCAAAAGCCCTTAATTAGTCAAAAACACTTGAAACGCCAGAGGTCGTAAATATAACCAAACTAGCATACAACATTTCCACTCTCAGATCTGACGGCATTTAGTGATTTTACGCAGCAAACAACTCTAATTTTTAACTAATTAAACTATTGTTATAAAGCCATATGTCAGTGTGTAAGCACTTTCTTCATAAACACAAAAAAAAAACATCATAACAGTAAACAAAATATATTTCCTATTGACTTACGTGGAATCTTTGTTGTTATTCGAAAGTGTTAATTAAAATTCGCTATGTTTTATTTGATTAGTCAAAAGCCCTTAATTAGTCAAAAACACTTGAAACGCCATAAGTCGTAAATATAATCAAACTAGCATAAACAATTTCCACTTTCAGATCTGACGGCAAAATAGTGATTTTACGTAGCAAACAACTCTATTTTTAACTAATGAAACTATTGTTATAAAGCCATATGTCAGTGTGTAAGCACTTTCTTCATAAACACAAAAAAAAAAAAACATCATAACAGTAAACAAAATATATTTCCTATTGACTTACGTGGAATCTTTGTTGTTATTCAAAAGTGTTAATTAAAATTCGCTATGTTTTATTTGATTAGTCAAAAGCCCTTAATTAGTCAAAAACACTTGAAACGCCATAAGTCGTAAATATAATCAAACTAGCATAAACAATTTCCACTTTCAGATCTGACGGCATTTAGTGATTTTACGCAGCAAACAACTCTAATTTTTAACTAATTAAACTATTGTTATAAAGCCATATGTCAGTGTGTAAGCACTTTCTTCATAAACACAAAAAAAAAAAAACATCATAACAGTAAACAAAATATATTTCCTATTGACTTACGTGGAATCTTTGTTGTTATTCAAAAGTGTTAATTAAAATTCGCTATGTTTTATTTGATTAGTCAAAAGCCCTTAATTAGTCAAAAACACTTGAAACGCCATAAGTCGTAAATATAATCAAACTAGCATAAACAATTTCCACTTTCAGATCTGACGGCAAAATAGTGATTTTACGTAGCAAACAACTCTATTTTTAACTAATGAAACTATTGTTATAAATCCATATGTCAGTGTGTAAACACTTTCTTCATAAACAAAAAAAAAAAACATCATAACAGTAAACAAAATATATTTCCTATTGACTTGCGTGAAATCTTTGTTGTTATTCAAAAGTGTTAATTAAAATTCGCTACGTTTTATTTGATTAGTCAAAAGCCCTTAATTAGTCAAAAACACTTGAAACGCCATAAGTAGTAAATATAATCAAACTAGCATTAACGTTTTCCACTTTCAGATCTGACGGCATTTAGTGATTTTACGCAGCAAACAACTCTAATTTTTAACTAATTAAACTATTGTTATAAAGCCATATGTCAGTGTGTAAGCACTTTCTTCATAAACACAAAAAAAAAAAAACATCATAACAGTAAACAAAATATATTTCCTATTGACTTACGTGGAATCTTTGTTGTTATTCAAAAGTGTTAATTAAAATTCGCTATGTTTTATTTGATTAGTCAAAAGCCCTTAATTAGTCAAAAACACTTGAAACGCCATAAGTCGTAAATATAATCAAACTAGCATAAACATTTTCCACTTTCAGATCTGACGGCATTTAGTGATTTTACGCAGCAAACAACTCTAATTTTTAACTAATTAAACTATTGTTATAAAGCCATATGTCAGTGTGTAAGCACTTTCTTCATAAACACAAAAAAAAAAAACATCATAACAGTAAACAAAATATATTTCCTATTGACTTACGTGGAATCTTTGTTGTTATTCAAAAGTGTTAATTAAAATTCGCTATGTTTTATTTGATTAGTCAAAAGCCCTTAATTAGTCAAAAACACTTGAAACGCCATAAGTCGTAAATATAATCAAACTAGCATTAACGTTTTCCACTTTCAGATCTGACGGCATTTAGTGATTTTACGCAGCAAACAACTCTAATTTTTAACTAATTAAACTATTGTTATAAAGCCATATGTCAGTGTGTAAACACTTTCTTCATAAACAAAAAAAAAAAAAACATCAGCGGAAGGACAGACGGTCGACTGTGTATAAAAACTGGGCGTGGCTTCAACCGATTTCGCCCTTTTTCACAGAAAACAGTTATCGTCCTAGGAGCTAAGCCTCTACCAAATTTCACAATGATTGGTTAATTTTTGTTCGACTTATGGCATTAAAAGCATCCTAGACAAATTAAATGAAAAAGGGCGGAGCCACGCCTATTTTGAAATTTTCTTTTATTTTTGTATTTTGTTGCACCATATCATTATTGGAGTTGAATTTTGCATTATTTACTTATATGCTGTAAAGATATTAACTTTTCTTTTAAAATTTGAATTAAAAAAAATTTTTATTTAAAAAGTGGGCGTGGTCGTTCTCCGTTTTTGCTAATTTTTATTAAGCAGACATAAAGTAATAAGAGTAACGTTCCTGCCAAACTTCATCATGATATCTTCAACGACTGCCAAATTACAGCTTGCAAAACTTCTAAATTACCTTCATTTAAAAGTGGGCGGTGCCACGCCCATTGTCAAAACTTTTACTAGTTTTCTATTCTGCGTCATAAGCTCAACTCACCTACCAAGTTTCATCGCTTAATGCGTATTTGGTAATGAATTATCGCACTTTTTCGATTTTTCGAAATTTCCGATATCGAAAAAGTGGGCGTAGTTATTGTCCGATATCGTTCATTTTAAATAGCGATCTGAGATGAGTGCCCAGGAACCTACATACCAAATTTCATCAAGATACCTCAAAATTGACTCAAGTTATCGTGTTAACGGACAGACGGACGGACGGACGGACATGGCTCAATCGAATTTTTTTTCGATACTGATGATTTTGATATATGGAACTCTATATCTATCTCGATTCCTTTATACCTGTACAACCAACCGTTATGCAATCAAAGTTAATATACTCTGTGAGCTCTGCTCAACTGAGTATAATAATAATCATTTCCAATGCACTTTGCTTTACCTACTTATTACTTAAATACATATATTAACAAGTAAGGAAGGCTAAGTTCGGGTGTAACCGAACATTACATACTCAGTTGAGAGCTGTGGAGACAAAGTAAGGGAAAATCACCATGTTGTAAAAAGAACCTAGGGTAACCCTGGAATGTGTTTGTTTGACATGTGTATCAAATGGAAGGCATTAAAGAGTATTTTAAGAGAAGTCGGCCATAGTTCTATAGTTGGACGCCATTTAGGGATATCGCCATAAAGGTGGACCAGGCCTGACTTTAGAATTTGTTTGTACGATATGGGTATCAAATGAAATGTGTTAATGATAATTTTAAAAGGGAGTGGGCTTAAGTTCTACAGGTGGACGCCTTTTCGAGATATCGCCATAAAGGAGGACCAGGGGTGACTCTAGAATTTATTTTGTACGATATGGGTATCAAATGAAAGGTATTAATGAGTATTTTAAAAGGGCGTGGGCCTAAGTTCTATAGATGGACGCCTTTTCGAGATATCGCCATAAAGATGGACCAGGGGTGACGCTAGAATTTGTTTGTACGATATGAGTATCAAATGAAAGGTGTTAATGAGTATTTTAAGAGGGCGTGGGCCTTAGTTCTATAGGTGGAAGCCTTTTTGGAATATCGTTATAAAAGTGGACCAGGGTTGACTCTAGAATGCGCTTGTACAATATGGGTATCAAACGAAAGGTGTTAATAAGTGTTTTAAAAGGGAGTGGGCCTTAGTTCTATAGGTGGACGCCTTTTCGAGATATCGCCATAAAGGTGGACCAGGGGTGACTCTAGAATTTGTTTGTACGATATGGGTATCAAATGAAAGGCGTTAATGAGTATTTTAAAAGGGCGTGGGCCTTAGTTCTATAGGTGGACGCCTTTTCGAGATATCGCCATAAAGGTGGACCAGGGGTGACTCTAGAATTTGTTTGTACGATATGGGTATCAAATGAAAGGTGTTAATGAGTATTTTAAAAGGGAGTGGGCCTTAGTTCTATATGTGGATGCCTTTTCGAGATATCGCCATAGAGGTGGGCCAGGGGTGACTCTATAATTTTTTTGTACGATATGGGTATCAAATTAAAGGTATTAATGAGGGTTTTAAAATGGAGTGGCCCTTAGTTGTATATGTGAAGGCGTTTTCGAGATATCGACCAAAATGTGGACCAGGGTGATCCAGACCGTCATCGGTCGGGTACCGCTAATTTATTTATATATGTAATACCACGAACAGTATCCCTTCCAAGATTCCAAGGGCTTTTGATTTCGCCCTGCAAAACTTTTTCATTTTCTTCTACTTAATATGGTAGGTGTCACACCCATTTTGCGAAGTTTTTTTCTAAAGTTATATGTTGCGTCAATAGACCAATACAATTACCATTTTTCATCCCTTTTTTCGTACTTGGTATATATTTATGGCATTTTATTCATTTTTCGTTGTTGTTGTTGTTGTTGTAGCAATGCTCGCCCCACCTAATAGCCGCGACCGATCATAAATTGTCATCAATATCCTCTAACGGGAGTCCAAGGAAACTTGCCGTTTCAACAGGGGTGGACCATAAGGAAAGGGGTGTTAGAGGCGTTGGTTCCACATTACAATTAAAGAGATGGTTGGTGTCATGTGGGGACACATTGCAAGCCGGGCATACATTTTGTATGTCGGGGTTGATTCTGGATAGGTAAGAGTTTAACCTGTTACAGTATCCAGAACGAAGTTGAGTAAGAGTGACACGCGTTTCCCTGGGGAGTATGCGTTCCTCTTCCGCGAGTTCTGGATATTTTTCTTCAAGTACTGGATTCACCGGGCAATTCCCGACATAAAGGTCCGACGCCTGTCTATGGAGTTCACCAAGGACCTGCTTGTGTTTTTTCGCTTCATACGGCTGGGTTCTCAGGTGCCGTATTTCCTAAAAATGCTTACGGAGATGACTCCTTAGGTCCCTAGGCGGTGCTGGTTCGTCAGTCAGATGTTTGTTGGGATGCCCAGGTTTCTGGGTATTCAACAGAAACTGTTTGGTCAGCATCTCATTTCTCTCCCTGATGGGGAGGATTCTCGCCTGTTCTGGGGACATAAGAAGACAGCCCGTGGCGATTCTGAGAGCAGTATTTTGGCAGGCCTGTAGTTTCTTCCAGTGGGTAGTTTTTAGGCTTGGCGACCATATGGGTGACGCGTAGCACGTAATCGGCTGGCTAATTGCTTTGTATGTGGTCATGAGCGTTTCTTTATCTTTTCCCCAGGTACTGCCAGCAAGGGATTTGAGGAGGCGAAAAAAACTGGAGAGATCAGGGAGATAGCCGTTTATTTTATTGCATAGCTCATCGATCTCTGGGCCTGGGCCTGTGGCCATTATTGTGCAGTCATCGGCGTAGGAAACGAGTGTGACTCCTTCCGGTGGTGAAGGTAGCTTGGATATGTAGAAATTAAACAAAAGTGGGGATAGGACACCACCCTGTGGCACCCCTTGTTTAATTCTCCTTGGTTTTGATGTTTCGTTTCTGAATTGCACCGATGCCTGCCGACCACCCAGATAATTTGCGGTCCACCTTTTAAGACATGGGGGAAGTGTAGACCCTTCCAGGTCTTGCAGTAACGCGCCATGGTTGACCGTATCAAAGGCTTTTGATAGGTCTAGCGCTACGAGTACTGTTCTATGGTGGGGGTATTGATTCAAACCGCAATTTATCTGGGTGCCAATGACATTTAGCGCGGAGGTAGTGCTATGGAGTTTTCTGAAGCCATGCTGATGAGGGCCTAGCTGCAAATGTGCTTGGAAATAAGGGAGCAAAATGGCTTCAAGCGTCTTTGTCACTGGCGATAGGAGAGATATCGGGCGATATGACTCACCTATGTTAGCTGGTTTCCCAGGCTTTAGTAGCGGGACCACCTTGGCCATTTTCCATTTCTCGGGTATGACAAAGGTGGAAAGAGACAGGTTGAAGACATGCGCTAAATATTTGAAACCCTCTTTCCCTAGGTTTTTAAGCATCGACATGGCTATGCCGTCTGGGCCCACTGCTTTGGATGGTTTAGCGCGACCAATGGCGTCCTCAACCTCTCTAGCGGTGATGGTGATTGGTGACGCACTGAATTTGTGTTTATGTGCGTGTCTATTGGCTCTCCGTCTATCTTTGTCAACCGTAGGATGCATTATATATTGTCGGCAGAAAGCGCTCGCGCATTTTTTCGCATCCGACAGCACCTTATCGCCAAAGGCGATGGAAACTTTGTCTTTGTGCTTAGTCGGATTCGATAGGGACTTTACGGTGGACCAAAATTTACCTACACCGGTAGAGAGGTTACAACCTCTTACGTGCTCTGCCCATTTCGCCCGCTTGTGTTCGTCCACAAGCAATCTGATGCGTTGGTTTATATCCCTTATTTGAGGGTCGCCTGGATCAAGCTGTCTTATAAGGTCGCGTTCCCTCGCTAAGCTCGCGGCCTCCGCCGGGAAGTGGGGCCGGATTTCGGGAATTCTCCCGGCGGGAATGAAATGTGCCGAGGCGGATTCAATGACCTTACGGAAGGCACGCTCCCCTTGGCGGGCATCAGTCGGGATAGGGAGGGCAGCAAAGCTGCTGTCTGTTGCAGATTTATATTCTTCCCACTTTCCTTTTTTGAAGTTTATGAAAGTGGGTTTTTCGGTGACGATGAAGTCGGCGGTACGCTCGAACGAAATAAGTATGGGCAGGTGGTCGGATGCCAATGTTACCATCGGCTGCCAGTTGACGCAGTTTACGAGTTCTGTGCTCACGATTGAGATATCTGGCTAGCTATGACAGATTCCTACCATACGTGTGGGGCGTCTCCGTTTATTGTGCAGACCGTCGTTTCTTCTATTTGATCCGCCAACATCTCACCCCTACTGTCCGCCTGCAAGTTTGAATGCCATAGGTCGTGATGGGCATTGAAATCGCCTAAGATAATGCGATTGTTGCCAGTGAGTAAGGCCTCGATATTAGGTCGGTATCCACTGGGGCAACAGGTGACAGGAGGGATGTAGATGTTGATGATTTCTAGATTTGCATCGCCTGACCGAGCAGATAGGCCTTGACGTTCTAAGACATTGTCCCTGCGGTCGATGCCAGGATCAAATATATAATATTGCACAGAGTGGTGTATAATAAAGGCGAGGCCGCCTCCATTTCCGCTCTCGCGGTCTTTCCTGTGGACATTATACCCAGAGCAGGTCTGCAATGCAGATCTTGCTGTGAGTTTAGTCTCTTGAATCGCAGCAATTCGGATGTTGTGCCGCTTCATGAAATCGACTATCTCCATAATCTTCCCAGTTAGTCCATTACAGTTTAACTGCATAATTCTGAAGTGCATGAGGGGTGACGCCGCCACTCTAGGGGTAAGTGACGGGTGACTACGCCTAGGTTGTGGGTGGCCAGGACGCAATTGCTGTTGTGGCTTTGGGACTGGGCGCCCTTGGGCAAGCATTGGGGTACCCGGATGATTTGGGTTTGCGACCTGGCAACATGGCGCGATGAAACCCGTCGAGGGGTTGCCGTCACGGAGACCAGAACATCTAGGAAAGTGGCACCACCCAAGGCAGGAGCTGCATTGAGCGGATGTCGCAAACCTATATATTCTGTGCTGGCAGACGGTGCAAACGGAGGTAGGGACAAAGAGTCTGTTTCCCTGACCTGTACGATTGCTGCCAGAAAAGAGGGGGGAGAAGAAGATGGGGGCAGGGGCTGATGCTCAGCATTGCTACCAGCTCTACAACGAAGGTAGCAGTTATGAGTGGTATCAGCTGTTTGATTTGTTGGCGCCGTGGGGCGCGAGCAGCAGCGGGTACTTGTTGTGGCTTGCTGAGCAGCGAGACTGCTGGAAGGTAGTGGGGGGCGCTTAGGCGTAGACTACGGGACGCCCTTGGGCGTGAGCAGCAAGGAGCCACAAAATATTTATAAAAGTTACGTGGACGTCGGGTTTTGGGATCAAGCCCAGAACAACCTGTCCGATGCAACCATCCCTTGCACGAGACACACTGAACAGAGTATGACCGTCCTAAAAAGATTCTTTTCTGGCAAATGCAGCAAAACCATTTCTCAGGACCGGGGTCAGGAGACGGACCCGGATTGGGTTCGATACCTTCCCGGAGTAAGAGAATATGTAGCAGTCCTGCTGCAAGGAGCTGCTGGGAGGATGACAATTTGTGGGAGGGACGAAACAAATTAAATGGGGTCACACTGAAATGACAGTGCTTGGTCGGGAAAAATCCCGAGTCGCTCCGGTACATGGAACCGACTGCCTTGGGAAGCGTTTCATTTTTCGTAATTTTCGATATCGAAAAAGTGGGCGTGGTCATAGTCGGATTTCGGCCATTTTACAAATTTTAAAAATACAAAGTGAGTTCAGATAAGTACGTGAACTGAGTTTAGTAAAGATATATCGATTTTTGCTCAAGTTACGCCCTTTTTCACAGAAAACAGTTATCGTCCTAGAATCTAAGCCTCTACCAAATTTCACAAGGATTGGTAAATTTTCGTTCGACTTATGGCATTAAAAGTATTCTAGACAAATTAAATGAAAAAGGGCGGAGCCACGCCCGTTTTGAAATTTTCTTTTATTTTTGTATTTTGTTGCACCATATCATTACTGGAGTTGAATGTTGACATAATTTACTTATATACTGTAAAGATATTAACTTTTCTTTTAAAATTAAAAAAAAATTTTTTTTAAAAAAGTGGGCGTGGTCGTTCTCCGATTTTACTAATTTTTATTAAGCATACATACAGTAATAAGAGTAACGTTCCTGCCAAATTTCATCATGATATCTTCAAAGACTGCCAAATTACAGCTTGCAAAACTTCTAAATTACCTTCTTTTAAAAGTGGGCGGTGCCACGCCCATTGTACAAAATTTTACTAGTTTTCTATTCTGCGTCATAAGTTCAACTCACCTACCAAGTTTCATCGCTTAACCCGTATTTGGTAATGAATTATCGCACTTTTTCGATTTTTCGAAATTTTCGATATCGAAAAAGTGGGCGTGGTTATTGTCCGATACCGTTCATTTTAAATAGCGATCTGAGATGAGTGCCCAGGAACCTACATACCAAATTTCATCAAGATACCTCAAAATTTACTCAAGTGTAACCGGACAGACGGACGGACGGACGGACGGACGGACATGGCTCAATCGAATTTTTTTTCGATACTGATGATTTTGATATATGGAAGTCTATATCTATCTCGATTCCTTTATACTTGTACAACCAACCGTTATCCAATCAAAGTTAATATACTCTGTGAGCTCTGCTCAACTGAGTATAAAAAGCATATTCAGGGTAAGATTTGCACAAACAAATAAACGTTTGGTCAGCGACAAAGCTGCAATATAAGAAAAAACCCAAATCACCAGTTCCTTGACTTTAAAGGAAAGAAAACCAAAACAAAACAAAATTATTATATATCTATTGTTCTAGGCATACAAATAAACAAACACACTAACTTGTGTTTAGCCACCCTCGCAATAGCTTAATAGACAAACATACATATATATAAGTAAGGTAATAACCGGTCTTACTTGAAGCGCAACCCAACAAACTTTTTTAGCATAAAAGCATTAAGTTTGATAAAACATAAACAAAAATCTGTTTGATTGCATAGTTAGTAAACTAGTTAATTACTTAAATTAATACCGCGTTAGAAAACACACTCGCGAGGAAAATAAAAGCATTAAATATATACATATATATAGATAAACCTATATAAATTTATTGAAAATCCAATAAACGAAAACGCGAATAATAAACAACCTCTAAAGCGAAAAAAGGAGGAAACCTATTAATACATTTAAATTTATTTCGACAATAAATGTCAACTGACCCTAAAACGCCTCTTTTAATTCCACCAAAAATGGGTGATGAAGAAAAGCCCCAAGGTACCCCTGCAGACGCTACACGCGCAAAACAGGGTTCAAAAGCAAAAAAAGCCAAAGACTTTTCAGCTGCAAAGTTCATTGCAGAAAGAGACAGTGTCATAAAATAATGCACTAGATTCTCCTCATTACCTATAGAGGAAAACACGGAATCGGTTCTCGAGGTAAAAGAAAAATCCCTTGAAAGATTTTGGACACGACTCCAACTGACAATGTTAAAGACTCGGCGTATTCAAAGTATGAAAACTGCTTAGACTGATACGAAGAAACAAAGGCTATGATCTCCGATCAACTCAAACTTTTAAAGCCGGTTACTGCACCTACTCCACCTCAACGAGTAGAGCTGCCCCAAATACAAAATAACGAAGCAAGTTCAGGCATATATCTTAAAGTGCCAGCATGTGATACCGAAGTATTTCATGGGGGTTATGAACAATGGCCGTCCTTCCGGGACATGTTCACAGCTGTGTATATAAACCACCCAAAGTTATCACAAGCACAAAAGTTATATAATTTAAGAAATAAAACAAAAGGTCAAGCAGCGGCTATAGTAAAACAGTTCGCACTTAATGACGACAATTTCAATCTGGCCTGGGAAGCGTTAAAGAGTAGATATGAAAATGAACGAGTGTTGGTTGATAAACAAATAACCACATTAATGAACTTGCCAAAAATTCAAAAAGAAACAAGTGAGGAATTTCTTAAATTACAAGCAACAGTTACAAACTGTTTATCGGTTCTAGCAACCCAAAATATTCCCACTGAAAACTGGGACCCCATTCTGGTAAATATTTGTGCTGCCACACTACCAGAAAAATCATTAATTTTATGGGAGCAATCTCTCTCATCCCGAAAAAAATGCCCAATGAGGTAACAAATGAAAGATTTCCTCACCATCCAGTTCGAAATCGCAGAACAGGTAGATAATAAAGCAACAAAGCCGAAAAATATGCAACAAATGCAAAACAAAAGCTTCTTTAAACCCCAAGCCAATAATTATAATTCAAACAATAAGAGTTTCAATAGAAACCAGTCGTTCACTTCAGAACAACGAAGATATCCGTCATGCGAACAGTGCAATGGAGGTCATGTAATAAGATCTTGCGAGAAATTTAAAAACTTGTCAGTAAATGAGAGAAATAATCTGGTTAGAACCAAAAAACTCTGTACAAACTGCTTATCTAGTACTCATACGCTACAGAATTGTCCGAGCAAATACAGCTTGCCAAGAATCACCATGTTGTTCAAAATCTGCCAACATTCAAACGCTTCATTCCGATAATGAAACAAAACCTTATTACCCACAGGAATTGTTTCTATAGAACACCGAGGAAAATTGTTTAAATTAAGAGCCCTTATAGATCAAGGATCACAGCGATCCTTCATAACCTCTAAGGTTCAGAGCAGGTTGAATCTGCCAACCAGACCAGCCAATTTCAAAATTTCAGGTATGGGCGGAAGAGTAGTACAAAACTCAACTAAAATCTGCCTCATTACCCTGGTTTCTCACAACGCCGATCAAAGAATAAAAGCACACGCTATAGTTCTACCACGACTTACAAATATGCTTCCAAGCTATAATATTAGCAGCAAGCATTGGCAAAAGTTTTCGCATCTGAAACTAGCCGACCCTAATTGCCATACACCAGATCAAATCGACATATTATTGGGAAGCGACTTAATCCCCCAAATAATACTAGAAGGTGTTGAGAAAATTTCCAACACTCTTTTGGTCCAAAATACCATTTTCGGATGGATTTTAAGCGGCCAAGTCAAAGAAAAAGTCTTCACATTCACAACGCAAGTGGAAGATATTTCGAATGACGATCTTAACTCACAATTGAAAAGATTTTGGGAAGTGGAAGAACTCCCTTCCATACCCGTTACTACACCTGAAGATAAGTATTGTGAAGCTTTCTATGAATCCAAAACTACAAGATCAGGTAACGGGCGGTACGTCGTTCGACTACCATTTACACACCAATATCCAAATACACTCGCCTTAGGTCAATCACGAACCTCAGCACTTCAGCAAAGTCTGGAAAGAAACTTACTGAAGAAAGGCGATCTAAAAACATATCATATGATAACGTCCTTGAGGAATACCTACAATTAGATCATATGGAAGCAGTAAATTCCTATGAAAAAATTGCAAACGGTAAATATAAATCATTTTATCTCCCACACCATGCAGTTATTCAACCTGAAAAACTTACAACAAAAGTAAGAGTGGTATTTAATGCATCTAAAAGAACGAACTCAGCCAATTCGCTAAATGATGTTCTATATACGGGACCAACATTGCAACCCGACTTAATGCTACTGATTTTACAGTGGCGTACGTATAAATACGTATTCAATGGTGACGTTGAAAAAATGTACAGACAAATCCTTGTACATACAGACGACCAAGATTACCAACGCGCCCCCTTTCTTGCCATTCGAACACTGCATGAACTAGCAAAAGATACCAAAGCTCAACTACCTCTAGCCGCCCCGGTGCTTAGCTCTCAAACATATGTAGACGACATCCTGTCTGGAAGTCATAGCCTTTCCCTAGCGTGCGAATCACTGCATTAAGTCATCAAAGCTCTTGATTCAGCAGGATTCCCGTTAGAAAAGATAACTGCAAAACATCCAGAAATATTGGCAAATATAAATAAAGAGCATCTATTAGATACAAACTTTATGAAATTTTAAAAAGAGAGCACCACAAAAACCCTGGGCGTACAGTGGAATGCGATATCAGATCAATTCTCATACACGCTTGAATCAAGATCTGCAATATCAGCAAAAACGAAAAGACAAATTCTGTCATCTGTGGCAAAACTTTTCGACCCCGCAGGATGGCTTGCGCCAATTATGATACAAGCGAAAATCCTTATACAAGAATTATGGCTAGATGGAACAGATTGGGATGAAGTAGTCAAACCACCTCGGTTAATAAAATGGACCCAATTTGCAACTAACTTGCATACTATATCCGAGATACAAATACCTCGGTGGGTGAACTTCTCACCCGATGATCATGTGGAACTCCACAGCTTCTGCGATGCTTCGGAAAAAGCATACTGCGCAGCTATTTACATACGAACGCAACACAATGGCATAACTACAAGCCATTTATTAGTTGCAAACGGCAAGGTCGCACCCCTTAAAACCGTAAGCCTTCCACGGCTTGAGCTATGCGGAGCACTTCTGCTCGCCAAACTAGCCTCAACCGTACAAAGCAGCTTAAAGCTAAGCAATCGAAAATTATATCTGTGGTCTGATTCAGAAATTGTCTTAGCTTAGTTAGATAACCCACCGCATGCCTGGAAGACATAAGTGTCAAACCGCACAGCTCAAATTCTTGACCTAGTTGGGCTAGCAACTTGGCGACATGTAGCCAGTGCTGATAACCCTGCGGATCTTGGCAAAAGAGGCTGCAAGCCACTGCACCTAACAACCACAACACTTTGGTGGAATGGCCCTCATTGGCTAATAGAATCACCAGAATCATGGTCAAAGTCCCGGAAAGTCGAAGATCCGAAGGCTTCCATGCGACTCTGGAGGAAAACGACATCCTTGAGCGATTTTCGTCGATCCCCCGAATAAAGTAAGAGGAATCCCATATACCTCAAGTTATGCTCTAACGCATCAAGATGTGCAGCGGGCAAAAACATCCTTAATCGAATTCACACAAAATCGATATTACAACAGTGAAAAGGCATTGTTGACGGCATCAAAGCCGATTGACAAAAAGAGCCCACTGTTAGTTCTTACCCCCTTTTTAGACTCGAAAGGTCTGCTTCGGGCCAATGGTAGACTAGCAAACTCCAATATGAGCTACAATGAACGGCATCCTATATTAATTCCGGAAAAATCCGCATTTGTCACACTCTTTAGTAATTACCTGCACATATTAACGTTACACGCCGAACCTCGGCTAATGCAACAAATGATCCGACAGGAATTTTATATACCCCGACTAAAGCCGTTAATAAAAAGGTGTATTTTCATGTGTAAAGTATGCACATTGCATAAACAGAAAATGCGTACGCAGATCATGGCAGCTTTACCACCTGAGCGCTGCAATTTCACTCTGCCCTTCACTATCACGGGTGTTGATTTTGCCGGACCTTTCCAGTTAAAGGCCTCGATGCTAAGGTCTTCTACCATAACGAAGGGTTACGTGGCCGTCTTTGTATGTTTTACGACAAAGGCGGTGCACTTAGAGCTACGTTCTGATCTTACCACTTCAGCTTTTCTCGCGGCATTTGCACGCTTTGTCGGACGGCGAGGATTTCCCTCAAAAATCATGATCGACAATGGAAAAACCTTTATCGGTGCAAAAAGAGCCACCCAAAAGGAGTTCATCCAATTCGCTAAGCAAGTCTCGCCGGAAATCATTAAAAAATACGCACCCCAAGGCATTAATTGGCAATTTATTCCCCCAGTGCACCACACATGGGTGGACTATGGGAATCAGCAGTAAAAAGCTTTAAATTACATTTTAAGAAAACAGCTGGCAATAATAAATTTACATTTGCAGAGTTTACGACTCTTTTAATACGAGTGGAAGCCATTCTAAATTCACGGCCACTCTCAGTGCTCTCGCAGGACCCCTCCGATTTTACAGCCCTTACTCCTGGGCATTTTCTAAGAGGAGCTCCACTTCTGGCTATCCCTGACGCAAATGTGGACTCACTATCCCTCATAAATCGATGGGAACGAATCAAAATTATCCATCACGAATTCAGTCGCCGATGGAAGGAGGAATATCTAAAAGACCTCCTTAAACGATATCGATGGAAAAATACACAAGAAGCCCCGAAAATTGGAGAATGCGTCCTAATTCATGACGAATGTCTCCCTCCAACTGAATGGCGGCTAGGTCGCATTGAAAAGGTACATTATGGCTCCGACGGTCACATCCGAATAGTTGACCTGCGTACGCAAAACGGTACACTCACTCGACCGCTCGTAAACCTTTGCTTTTTACCTATCGACCCTAGTACCGATAATATTGATCACAAAAATATCTAATATCATAAAACTAAACCAAACCTAAACAAATTAACCGATTTAAACGAATATGCTTTAAAAACCAATCGAAAAACCGCTTAAATGATAATTAAAGTATTTATATTTACATATGTCCATAAAGCAGCTTCTATCAAGCACTCATATGCTCTTATGAGACACTAAAGTCCATTCTTTCTCCATACAGGGTATCATGGACATGGAAACCGACCAAATCGCCTCGACACCAGCTATCCGTTCAGCTGTAACCATACCACGGCCAAAAGCGCCGCCAACCGCACAACCTCGCACTAACGCTACCAGGGCAGCAGCCCCGCCGAGCGCAACGCCTCGCCGAACCACACCAAGGGCCGATACAATGGCCGCATCTCATGCTCCAGTGGCGGCACACGGCGTGCGTTGTCCACTGTGTTGCCGTCCACACGCGCTACGCCTATGCGCAATCTTTGGGGGCATGCAACCAACGCAACGGCAGCAAGTGGCACAGGCGCATGGCTATTGCCTTAACTGCTTGGCACTATGGCATGCCACGGAAGCTTGCACCTCCATCGGCCTGTGCCAACTGTGCGACAGGCCGCATTATACTCTTTTACATCGCCCAGCGAGGCGCAATGTTCCCGTGGTACCACCTACACGACAGGTAGGTAGGTAGGTTGAACTGGCCGCTCCATGAGGACCTCACATAGACTGATTGAGTCCGTAGTGTAACCAGAAGTTTTTTTAACGACAAAACTGAAAAACCCTATCAAAAACCAGGGCCTATGTTATAAAATAACTCCGTCCTCTTGGCAAATACTAGAAGCTTCCTAGGACTTAAGCCACTTGCTGCTTCTATATCTGACAGCTGTATTACTCCTAATAGCTGGAGTCTTAGCCTGGCAAGTGCAGGGCACGATCGTTCCCTCCTCCAACCCGCACTTCCTACATCTGCTATCACTGACCAAGCCTAGTTTAAAGGCATATGACGCCAGAAGGCAGTGTCCAGTCAGAATACCCGTCATGAGTCTACAGTCCTCCCTTTTTAATGATAGGAGCAACTGTGTTAGTCTAAGGTTGTAACACCTACACATAATCTTCGACACTTTACAGCCCCGCGCTTGAACCCACGTCTTTCCCGCTTGGTCGATCATGTGCACCTCTCGCCTTCGCTTAATCTCGCCCAATCTAATTGGGACATCTACGGAGCAAGCTTCAAGGGATGCGCCCTTTTTAGCTAGTTCGTCCGCTTTTTCATTCCCATCTATTCCCATATGCTCTGGGACCCAATATAGATGTATGCTTCTCCCTGTCCCGATTCTCTCCAGAGACTGCTTACACTCTAACACGCATTTAGATGCTGCGCTATGCGAGATTATTGCCATAATTGCTGCTTGACTGTCAATATAAAAGTTAACACGGTTGCAGCTTAAGCTATTCTCTTCCAGGGTTTCTACTGCTTTGGTTACGGCTAATATTTCCGCTTGGAAAACGCTACAGTAATCCGGCAGCCTGTAGGATCTGCTTATTTCCGGATGAGCACAGTATACCGCAGACTCTACTCCTTCCACTACTTTGGAACCATCGGTGTACACATGTATCGCCTCGTCCGCCATTTGCGCACCCTTGTGCCAACCGTCCACCTCTATTGTGGCCTTGAGATCTCCCTCGAAGCGCAGATAGGGAATCATGTTGTCTGTTGGTCTTGTGATTGATGACGCTATACTACTATGGCCATATGGTCGGCGCTTAAGCTGCCCCGAAGCACCGAGCCTGGTTGCGGTCGTTAACGCTTTGTTCTTTGCTACCAGGTCTACAGGTGGGATGTGCAAAATGGCATACAGTGCAGCCGTCGGGGTTGTTTTCAGGGCTCCCGTAATGCTAAGCATCGATAGTCTGCATACTCCCTCTAATTTTTTGAGGTATGTTGTTTCTTGTGTGGCTTTCCACCAAACAATAACTCCATAGTATAGAATAGGGCTTACAATCGGTGCAAAAACCCAATGAGAAAGAGAGGGCGATAGGCCCCACGTACACCCCAGCATTCTTTTACATGCGTAGAGTGCCGTTGAGGCCTTCTTGACCCTCTCCTCCACGTTGAGCTTCCATGACAGCTTACTGTCTAGGATGATTCCTAAATATTTTGTGCAAGGTTTCTCCTGTAAGGTCACCCCTCCTAACTTAGGCCTGGTCCAATTTGGGACCTTGTACCTCTTGTAAACAAGACCATATCCGTCTTCTCCGCATTGACTTTCAACCCGACATTAGATGCCCAGGTATGAATATCGCGAAGCGCCCGATCCATTAAAGAACTAATCGTTGGAAGGCACTTTCCACTTATGACAATTGCAACGTCAACTGCGTAAGCCGTAAGTTTTACGGGTCCCTCATCGAATTGCCTGAGCAGTTGGTTGATGACCAGCGTCCACAGCAGAGGTGATAGCACCCCTCCTTGCGGCGTGCCCCTGTCCACTGATTTCGTGGCCTCGTATAATCCCCATTGTGATGTAATCTTTCTGCAATTTAACATGCAGCCGATCCATCTGATTAAGGCAGGATGTACTTTAATGTAATTAAGACCATCCATAATCGCCCATTTTGCAACATTATTGAAAGCCCCGGCAATGTCCAAGAAAACTCCTAGAGCATACTCCTTATATTCCAGGGATTTCTCTATGCTTATTACCACCCTATGCAATGCGATGTCTACCGACTTGCCTTTGGTGTACGCATGCTGTGTTGTGGAGTGTTGGACTTTATGTACACATCTATCAGCCTCTCAAAGGTTTTGAGCAGAAATGATGTTAAGATAATGAGTCTATAGTCTTTGGAATACATGTGACCGATCTTCCCCGCTTTTGGTAGAAAAGCTACACGAGCAATTCTCCAAGAGTGCGGTACATGATTCAGTCGTATGCACCCATCGAATATTATTTTAAGCCATTCCACGACCGCCCTACTTGAGACTTGTAGCATGGCCGGGAATATACCATCTGAGCCCGGCGATTTAAACTTAGAAAACGTCTTCACTGCCCACTCGATCTTGGTATAGGTCACCAAGCCCGGCACTACTAGGTCCGTGATCGAAGTGTGAGTGATGTTTGCTGGCTCCTCTAAACCGTCTCCCGATGGGAAATGTGTATCGAGAAGCACCTCAAGAGATTCCTCACTATTACGTGACCATTCCCCGTTCTCTTTCTTTATAAGTCCTTGGTCTATGTTTCCCTTTGCTGGGACTTTTTTCAACCGTGCTGTTTCGCTGGAGCACTCTATGTCCGTACAGAAACTTTTCCATGAGTTTCTCTTCGCCCTGGTAATTTCACGCTTGTCGATCCTCAGTAGATCCCTGTACTCGTCCGGACACGCTTCGCTTTCCACAGTCTTTGCGAGCTTAAACATTTCTTTTACCTGTCTTCTTAGAAGACTCAGCTCATTGCTTCTTAGAGGGCAAGCTTTGTTATACGCAATCATAAGCGTCCTTGTTAGGAATTCATTCGACTCCTCCAGTTCCTCTACATTAGCAACCTCTTTGGGTTGTCCCAGTTTTGTTTCTACATGTTTCTGGAATTTAGTCCAGTTCGTTTACCTAGGGTTTCTAAAGGTTCCTCCCTTCTCTACCCTCTTTAGGGGGATGTTGAAGCTGATATACGCATGGTCGGAGAAGGATGGTCTATCTAGAACCATCCAATCATACCTTCATATATCACGCTCGGAGCTCAATATAATATCCAGAACATTGCTGGATGTTGGACCAATGTATGTAGGGACATTTCCCCTGTTGGCTATCTGCAAATTGGTTTGCAGGATGTAACAAAACAGAGATTCGCCTCTCTCGTTCGTATCTGCTCTTCCCCACGCATTGTGGTGCGCATTTGCATCTGCGCTAATGACCAACCGCCCTTTGCGCCCTTCCTCCTGTACTAGCCTTTTGCACTCCATCGGTGGGACCTCCGCAGCATGGGCCATGTAGCAGGACGCCAGGATAAATGCCTGCTTATTCTTTTGCTCAACGGCCACCGCTACGAGATCCTCAGTGGTGTAATTAGGCAGCATATATGAATGCAGCTGTTTCCTTACCATTACTACAGCTCGCACCCGTCCTTACGTTTGCGCGTAGCAAACGCCAAATCCACGCGCGCCAAGTCCAGAAACCTTTCCTGCCGATGAGAGCCATGGCTCCTGGATCAGCGGCACGTCAAACGAACCCTCCTCAAGGGTTAGGAGGAGTTCGCTCGACGCCACTTTACTGTGTTGGAGGTTTATCTGTAGGACTCGCAGCACCATTAGGCTGTTTGTCCCCCTCCAGCACCTTCGTCTTGACGTCCTCGTCCTCCCCTTGCCCTTTTGGTTTAGAGTATTCGAGGCCCCCTTCAGCCTCTCGTGACTCTTGTGCAGGGTGTTCCTCTGTGCGAGTCACAGCACCATTTAGCGGTTGGTCTTCTAGCACGTTCGTGTTGACGTCGGGGACCTCCACCTGTCTTTTTCCCCTTAGGCTTTTGAGGTCCTTTTCGACTTCGCCCACCTCTAGCGTGTTAGGGTTTTTATCCTCGGGACTTCTTTTCCTGAGTCGCATGTAAATTTTGCCAGTGCCAAAGGACATTTTACCAAGCTGCGTGTACAAAATATTCTCCGCCTGCTTGTTTATTTGGAAGATGTAGAACTGACCATCCTCGATAGGCCGAGATACAGTAAGTACCTTCCAATCCTGTGTCGGTATGTTCGGATTCTGATTCTGCAGAAGTCGCAGTGTATCCTCCGACTTCATCACGCATGGTATCCATACCTTAACTTTTGGTACCGTGGGGATTTGCGCTTTATCCACCACCTCAAACCGCGCATTCGTGCCTTGCCTTTGGAGGTTTGGCCCAACTTCCTCCAGCCACTGCAAGCTCGCGATATTGTCGCACGCTATCATCTTCACACCGTTATACCATCCCCCCGAATCAAAGGTTGGAAGGGGCTTACTTGGTTGTTCCCGCATCATCTTATGCATTAAGCTAATAAGCTCCCTTTCCACAGATCTCCACCTTTCAGTAGTCATTTGTCCGAAAGGACTGCTACGATCAACCAGCGCCACAGTCAGTGACTGCTTTGGCACATCACTCATCTCCTCGGGAAAAGCAGGAGTCTTAGTGTTATCTCCCTTTGGCACCTCCGAGAAAGCCGGAGTCTTAGCGTTAACTCCCTTTAGCGCCTCCGAGAAAGCCGGAGTCTTAGCGTTATCTCCGTTTGGCTTATCTCCTACTTCCTTAATTGCAACTTCCCTCTGACTCGCAGCTTTCGAGGTAGTTGCTACCTCGCTATTGGAGCCCATCTGTCTTACAGCTTTCGGCCTACTTGTCTTGTCTATGTGACTGCCCTGCCTCGCGGCTCTACGACTGGGTCCTTTCTGCCTCTTGAAAGCAGGCTTGTCGCCTTCCGCCGAACGTTGCCTCTTCATTCTGCCATTCGAAGCTTCTTCCTCCTCGTACCGGTTGCAACACCGAGGGTTTATCGCAGCAAACCTTTTGAACTGCCTTCGACCTACTTCTACCGCTTCATGGGCCCATTCCAAGCGCTCGATCTCCATTTCTGTTGGGTCGACCAATGCTCGCAAGCGTTGAACAATTCTAAGTGCTGCACGGTACTGCGAGAGAGCTCTTTTACTTCCTCTGCTCCGTACCCTTCTCCACTCTTCTTCTCCGTTTTCATTTGTGTGCTTCTCCAAAACGGAGTTCATTGAATCAGCACTACTCTCGCTCCCCGAGTCCGACGCATCGCTTGATTCGTATTTGTCGTCCTTGGATTGCGACTCAGTCCTCCTCTTTACATCGTCCTTATTACAGTCAGTTAATGAGTTGTTCATCTTGGTCGTACGACCACCTGCCCCACAAGGCGGGCTCAGCGGTCCAGTATTATATACGGGGAAAGAACCGTCCGCCACAGCAGCGCCCCTTGCTGTGGTAAGGCCATTAATACTTCACGAGGTGGCCCGGTATCGGGAAGGCTCCGTTCGAATACAGCCGAATTTATTCCCTGGCTGCAAATCGTCCAATAGGCACGGTCCGCATAACACCCTGGATTAGGGGGTTGGCAGTTCTTGGTCACCGACATCCCGCCGCCCTCGTATGAGGCGAAACGGCGTAGATGTCAGTCCTAAACAGCTCCGCCTCATAGTCGGGCGCTATGGAGTTCGGCTAAGCCCTCACACCAACGACAAGGTGCCTACCCTAGTGAGGGACCTACACGACACACTCGCAACATTGTGCCGCACACACACCACAATACGCAGGCACGGCGTCCACATTGGCAACAAGACCATCGTCCAAGGCAATGGACACACCCTGGGGCCCGGTATCGCCCTCCAGCACCAGCAACTCATCGGCATCCAGCACGGTAACGCTCTCGTCGCCCAACCGGGCTTAGTAACGTGGTGGAAACGTTGCAGCAGCTGCAGAGACTTCTAGGCAGACAACTCGCCTAGGGGGGCCGGGATGGCTAAGCGCGCGTTACCCACTACACCGGCACACTGGCAGATGCAACCCTGCCACCCACTTAACACACCACACACTAACACTAACACGTTCACACACATAAATTGTCACACCACACATTTACATTCATATATAAACATTTTACACAATTTGTATAATTTTCATACGACTCGGTCGATTCGCGCCATCGCAGCTACAAGTTGTTAAATAAATAATTTCTATACCTTCCTTAAAGTTGGAAATCCTTTTTCTTTTGATTTTATTTTCGCTACGATTGTTCGAGGTGAGTGCAGTGGAGTGAATAGTGCAAATAACAGGCTAAACATATCTAACAGTAAACAAAATATATTTCCTTTTGACTTACGTGGAATATTTGTTGTTATTCAAAAGTGTTAATTAAAATTCGCTACGTTTTATTTGATTAGTCAAAAGCCCTTAATTAGTCAAAAACACTTGAAACGCCATAAGTCGTAAATATAATCAAACTAGCATAAGAAAATTTACACTTTCAGATCTGACGGCATTTAGTGATTTTACGCAGCAAACAACTCTAATTTTTAACTAATGAAACTATTGTTATAAAGCCATATGCCAGTGTGTAAACACTTTTTGCATAAACTAAAAAAAAAAAAAATCATAACAGTAAACAAAATATATTTCCTATTGACTTACGTGGAATCTTTGCTGTTATTCAAAAGTGTTATTTAAAAATTCGCTACGATTTATTTGATTAGTCAAAAGCCCTTAATTAGTCAAAAACACTGGAAACGCCATAAGTCGTAAATATATTCAAACTTGCATAAACATTTCCACTTTCAGATCTGACGGCATTTAATGATTTTGCGCAGCAAACAACTCTTATTTTTAACTAATTAAACTATTGTTATAAAGCCATATGTCAATGTGTAAACACTTTCTTCATAAAAAAAAATCATAACAGTAAACAAAATATTGTAGCGATTTTAGGGAAATTCCGCTTATTTGCAACCTTCTGCTTACGTTCGTATCGCTAAACTGTTGAACAAAACACTCCAATGTTCTGTATTACAAAGCGGTCTTTATTATAATACTTTGAAAGTACTTCGCAACTGATAGCGTGCTTAAATCAAACTGATTACAGATTACTCAGCTTTCGCTGCTATTATACTCTGTATCCAAATGTCTAGACGTTTCTTCTGCTACAATTTTCTACTTGGTTACCAGCTATACGCTACCAGATATAAACTACAGATACACGTTTATAGCCTCTCGCATAGCCATATGCGCGTGTATCTGTATGTGAGTTATCTCTTCGTTACCTTGTATGTATGTGGGTAAATGATAATTAATGTATTTATGTAGCTTGCTTAATGTTTCTGTTTTATTGCCTTTATTTAATAACCTTAGAGATGGTAATATTCGTCACACTGCCCTTCACCACCAAAAATTTCCCGATCTACACGCTGCCAGCCTTTTCAAATGAACCATTTTAATTTTGGTTCGTGGTTTCCCAATTGTTTGTATGCGGTAAACTACATCATTAATCCGTTTCACAACTTTGCATGGGCCTTCCCAAATACACTGCAATTTCAGTGACAAACCTTTTTTTCGTTGTGGGTTGTATGGCAGCACCAAATGTCCCTCCCGAAAACCTTCCGCATACATTGCTTTATCATATCTGGCTTTCATCTTCTCACTTGCAATCTGTGTTCGTTGCCTTACAAGATCGTGTATTTCTCTCATCTCTTCTTCCCAGATACCAATGGATTTCTTGGCATGTCTCTCCGCATCGGCATCTATCACAAACTTCAAATCAGCTGGCAGTCGAAGGTCATTGCCAAAAATTACCTTTGCGGGAGTTTGGCCCGTTTTCTCATGCACTGCCGATCGGTAAGCCATCAAGAATAATGACATGTGTGTATCCCACTCTTTATGGTACTTGTCGACTACTTTCCTTAAGAGTTCCTCCAAGGTTCTATTGAAACGTTCCACCATACCATCGGACTGAAGATGCAATGCAGTTGTTCGTGTTTTTCGAATGCCCAGTTTCTTACGCATTTCTTGAAACACCGCTGATTCGAAATTCCTACCTTGGTCAGAATGTAACTCCATTGGTACACCATACCTTGCAACCCAATCGTTTGTAAACACTTCTGCTACTGTTTCCGCTTCTTGATTTGGGATTTGGTATTGTAGCATTAAGCGTCTATGCCCACTTATGCAATACATTTTGCGGCATTACGCATCATGAACTCCTATGCAATACATTTTTAACAGCTCAATCATATTACAATATTATACAAATTATTGTCCTAACACAGCGGTTACCTAACATCAATGGAATGCCGAATATGACACTCTTGTCTGTTCACAAATAATAAATTCTGCTTTATTATCAATTTTAGTTTCTCACCAAAATATTTGCATACAACCAATAATGAGAATTAACCAGACATCGATTTGCTGACGAATGCATACATATTTACATGTATGCATAGCATGCATACAAATCTACAGGTATGCAGACTATGCACACAAATCTACATATATGCATAGCTTGCATACAAATCTACATGTATGCAGACTATGCATACAAATCTACATATATGCATAGCATGCATACAAATCTACATATATGTATAGCTTGCATACAAATCTACATATAAGCATTGCTTGCATACAAATCTACATGTAGGCATACCATGCATACAAATCTACATGTATGCATACCATGTATATATTTTTAGTTATACCTTTCATGAAAATGAAATGGTATATTAATTTCGTCACGAAACCGAAAATTGTAAGTCCTTAAAGGAAAATAGATAGACCCACCATTAAGTATACCGAAATAATCAGGTTGAAGAGCTGAGTTGATTTAGCCATGTCCGTCTGTCCGTCTGTCCGTCTGTCCGTCTGTCTGTTTGTATGCAAACTAGTCCCTCAATTTTTGAGATATCTTGATAAAATTTGGTGAGCGGGTGTATTTGGGTGTCCGATTAGACATTTGTCGAAACCGACCGGATCGGACCACTATAGCATATATCCTCCATACAACCGATTTTTCAGAAAAAGAGGATTTTTGTAATATCTTACCCAATTTAACGGATTGAAGCTTCAAACTGCACCATATACTTTCGTATATTGCACATATTTTTGCCTGAAAAAATTGATGAGATCGGTCGTATATATAGTATGTATCCCCCACAACCGATTGTTCAGATAAGGCACTTTTCGTAGTTACTGCCCTATTTTAAGAGCTAGAGGCTTCAAATTTCAACGAATGCTTACGCATATAGCATATATTGTTGTCTGAAAAAATCATAAAGATCGGTGGTATATATAGTATATATATGGTGGTATATATAGTATATATATATATAGTATATATATATATAGTATATATATATATATATATTTTCGCAAATTTTAGCCCCATTTTAACAGCTAGAAGCTTCAAGTTTCACCGAATACTTACGTATATAGCATATATTGTTGTCTGAAAAAATCATAGAGATCGGTTGTATATATATTATATATCTCATACAACCGATTGTTCAGATAAGAAACTTTTCGCAATTTCTGCCCCATTTTAACAGCTATAAGCTTCAAATTTCACCAATTGCTTACGTATATTGCATATATTGTTGTCTGAAAAAATCATAGAGATCGGTTGTATATAGTGTATATATCTCATACAACCGATTGTTCAGATAAGAAACTTTTCGCAATTTCTACCCCATTTTAACAGCTATAAGCTTCAAATTTCACCGATTGCTTACGTATATAGCATATATTGTTGTCTGAAAAAATCATAGAGATCGGTTGTATATATAGTATATATCTCATACAACCGATTGTTCAGATAAGAAACTTTTCGCAATTTCTACCCCATTTTAACAGCTATAAGCTTCAAATTTCACCGATTGCTTACGTATATAGCATATATTGTTGTCTGAAAAAATCATAGAGATCGGTTGTATATATAGTATATATCTCATACAACCGATTGTTCAGATAAGAAACTTTTCTCAATTTCTACCCCATTTTAACAGCTATAAGCTTCAAATTTCACCGATTGCTTACGTATATAGTATGTATTCTTGTGTCAAAAAATCATAGAGATCGGTGATATATATAATATATATATGATGGTATATATAGTATATATATATAGTATATATATATTTTTTTACGATTTCGGCCCCATTTTAACAGCTAGAAGCTTCAAATTTCACCAAATGCTTACGTGTATAGCATATACTGATGTCTGAAAAACTCATTGAGATCGGTGGTATATATATTATATACTTCATATAAACTGTCATTTTTGCCCCTTTTTTACGGCTAGAAGCTTCAAAATTCATCAAATTTCATCAAATAGTTACGTCTACGTCATATATTTTTGAAATACGTGATTCGTAGTCATATTTTTTACATACAGACCACAAAAAACGTGAAGCTTTGCATCCTCACACAGATTACCTACCTATTTTTATACCTTTCATGAAAATGAAATGGTATATTAATTTCGTCACGAGACCGAAAATTGTAAGTCCTTAAAGGAAAATAGATAGACCCACCATTAAGTATACCGAAATAATCAGGTTGAAGAGCTGAGTTGATTTAGCCATGTCCGTCTGTCCGTCTGTCCGTCTGTCTGTTTGTATGCAAACTAGTCCCTCAATTTTTGAGATATCTTGATAAAATTTGGTGAGCGGGTGTATTTGGGTGTCCGATTAGACATTTGTCGGAACCGACCGGATCGGACCACTATAGCATATATCCTCCATACAACCGATTTTTCAGAAAAAGAGGATTTTTGTAATATCTTAGCCAATTTAACGGATTGAAGCTTCAAACTGCACCATATACTTTCGTATATTGCACATATTTTTGCCTGAAAAAATTGATGAGATCGCTCGTATATATAGTATGTATCCCCCACAACCGATTGTTCAGATAAGGAACTTTTCGTAGTTACTGCCCTATTTTAAGAGCTAGAGGCTTCAAATTTCAACGAATGCTTACGCATATAGCATATATTGTTGTCTGAAAAAATCATAAAGATCGGTGGTATATATAGTATATATATGGTGGTATATATAGTATATATATATATAGTATATATATATATATATATATTTTCGCAAATTTTAGCCCCATTTTAACAGCTAGAAGCTTCAAGTTTCACCGAATACTTACGCATATAGCATATATTGTTGTCTGAAAAAATCATAGAGATCGGTTGTATATATAGTATATATCTCATACAACCGATTGTTCAGATAAGAAACTTTTCGCAATTTCTGCCCCATTTTAACAGCTATAAGCTTCAAATTTCACCAATTGCTTACGTATATAGCATATATTGTTGTCTGAAAAAATCATAGAGATCGGTTGTATATAGTGTATATATCTCATACAACCGATTGTTCAGATAAGAAACTTTTCGCAATTTCTACCCCATTTTAACAGTTATAAGCTTCAAATTTCACCGATTGCTTACGTATATAGCATATATTGTTGTCTGAAAAAATCATAGAGATCGGTTGTATATATAGTATATATCTCATACAACCGATTGTTCAGATAAGAAACTTTTCGCAATTTCTACCACATTTTAACAGCTATAAGCTTCAAATTTCACCGATTGCTTACGTATATAGCATATGTTGTTGTCTGAAAAAATCATAGAGATCGGTTGTATATATAGTATATATCTCATACAACCGATTGTTCAGATAAGAAACTTTTCGCAATTTCTACCCCATTTTAACAGCTATAAGCTTCAAATTTCACCGATTGCTTACGTATATAGTATGTATTCTTGTGTCAAAAAATCATAGAGATCGGTGATATATATAATATATATATGATGGTATATATAGTATATATATATAGTATATATATATTTTTTTACGATTTCGGCCCCATTTTAACAGCTAGAAGCTTCAAATTTCACCAAATGCTTACGTGTATAGCATATACTGATGTCTGAAAAACTCATTGAGATCGGTGGTATATATATTATATACTTCATATAAACTGTAATTTTTGCCCCCTTTTTACGGCTACAAGCTTCAAAATTCATCAAATTTCACCAAATAGTTACGTTTACGTCATATATTGTTGAAATACGTGATTCGTAGTCATAGTTTTTACACGCAGACCACAAAAAACCTGAAACTTTGCATCCTCACACAAAGTACCTACCTGTTTTTATACCTTTCATGAAAATGAAATGGTATATTAATTTCGTCACGAAACCGAAAATTGTAAGTCCTTAAAGGAAAATAGATAGACCCACCATTAAGTATACCGAAATAATCAGGTTGAAGAGCTGAGTTGTTTTAGCCATGTCCGTCTGTCCGTCTGTCCGTCTGTCCGTCTGTCTGTTTGTATGCAAACTAGTCCCTCAATTTTTGAGATATCTTGATAAAATTTGGTGAGCAGGTGTATTTGGGTGTCCGATTAGACATTTGTCGGAACCGACCGGATCGGACCACTATAGCATATATCCTCCATACAACCGATTTTTCAGAAAAAGAGGATTTTTGTAATATCTTACCCAATTTAACAGATTGAAGCTTCAAACTTCACCATATACTTTCGTATATTGAACATATTGTTGCCTGAAAAAATTTATGAGATCGGTCGTATATATAGTATATATCCCCCACAACCGATTGTTCAGATAAGGAACTTTTCGTAATTACTGCCCTATTTTAAGAGCTAGAGGCTTCAAATTTCAGCGAATGCTTACGTATATAGCATATATTGTTGTCTGAAAAAATCATAAAGATCAGTGGTATATATAGTATATATATGGTGGTATATATAGTATATATATATAGTATATATATATATATATTTTCGCAAATTTTAGCCCCATTTTAACAGCTAGAAGCTTCAAATTTCACCGAATATTTACTTGTATAGCATATATTGTTGTCTGAAAAAATCATAGAGATCGGTTGTATATATAGTATATATCTCATACAACCGATTGTTCAGATAAGAAACTTTTCGCAATTTCTACTCCATTTTAACAGCTATAAGCTTCAAATTTCACCGATTGCTTACGTATATAGCATATATTGTTGTCTGAAAAAATCATAGAGATCGGTTGTATATATAGTATATATCTCATACAACCGCTTGTTCAGATAAGAAACTTTTCGCAATTTCTACCCCATTTTAACAGCTATAAGCTTCAAACTTCACTGATTGCTTACGTATATAGCATATATTGTTGTCTGAAAAAATCATAGAGATCGGTTCTATATATAGTATATATCTCATAAAACCGATTGTTCAGATAAGAAACTTTTCGCAATTTCTACCCCATTTTAACAGCTAGAAGCTTCAAATTTCACCAACTGCTTACGTGTATAGCATATATTGATGTCTGAAAAAATCATTGAGATCGGTGGTACACATAGTATATATCTCATACAACCGATTGTTCAGATAAGAAACTTTGCGCAATTTCTGCCCCGTTTTAACAGATAGAAGCTTCAAATTTCACAAATTGCTTACGTATATAGCATATATTGTTGTCTGAAAAAATCATAGAGATCGGTCGTATATATATTATATACTTCATATAAACTGTCATTTTGACCCCTTTTTTACGGCTAGAATCTTCAAAATTCATCAAATTTCATCAAATGGTTACGTTTTCGTCATATATTTTTGAAATACGTGATTCGTAGTCATAGTTTTTACACGCAGACCACAAAAAACCTGAAACTTTGCATCCTCACACAAAGTACCTACCTGTTTTTATACATTTCATGAAAATGAAATGGTATATTAATTTCGTCACGAAACCGAAAATTGTAAGTCCTTAAAGGAAAATAGATAGACCCACCATTAAGTATACCGAAATAATCAGGTTGAAGAGCTGAGTTGTTTTAGCCATGTCCGTCTGTCCGTCTGTCCGTCTGTCCGTCTGTCTGTTTGTATGCAAACTAGTCCCTCAATTTTTGAGATATCTTGATAAAATTTGGTGAGCAGGTGTATTTGGGTGTCCGATTAGACATTTGTCGGAACCGACCGGATCGGACCACTATAGCATATATCCTCCATACAACCGATTTTTCAGAAAAAGAGGATTTTTGTAATATCTTACCAAATTTAACAGATTGAAGCTTCAAACTTCACCATATACTTTCGTATATTGAACATATTGTTGCCTGAAAAAATTTATGAGATCGGTCGTATATATAGTATATATATGGTGGTATATATAGTATATATATGGTGGTATATATAGTATATATATATAGTATATATATATATATATATTTTCGCAAATTTTAGCCCCATTTTAACAGCTAGAAGCTTCAAATTTCACCGAATATTTACTTATATAGCATATATTGTTTTCTGAAAAAATCATAGAGATCGGTTGTATATATAGTATATATCTCATACAACCGATTGTTCAGATAAGAAACTTTTCGCAATATCTACCCCATTTTAACAGCTATAAGCTTCAAATTTCACCGGTTGCTTACGTATATAGCATATATTGTTGTCTGAAAAAATCATAGAGATCGGTTGTATATATAGTATATATCTCATACAACCGATTGTTCAGATAAGAAACTTTTCGCAATTTCTACCCCATTTTAACAGCTATAAGCTTCAAATTTCACTGATTGCTTAGGTATATAGCATATATTGTTGTCTGAAAAAATCATAGAGATCGGTTCTATATATAGTATATATCTCATACAACCGATTGTTCAGATAAGAAACTTTTCGCAATTTCTACCCCATTTTAACAGCTAGAAGCTTCGAATTTCACCAACTCATTGAATCGTAACTTTTCAGTATACCTCTGGCCATTTGCTGAAATAATCCATAACCAACAGTAAATATTTGTTTCCGCAGTTGCTAGTAGGAAATGGACCTGCGACATCCATAGCGAACCTTTCAAATTGCGCACCTGACTTATATTGCTTCATCTGACCATGACTTCGGGTTTTGGGCCCTTTCGCTCTGCTGCAAACCTCGCAGTTCGCAGTCCACTCAGTGACCGACTGACGGCAACCAACCCAATTGAATCTCTGTATAATCTTCTCGAGCGTCTTCGTGATTCCCAGATGACCTCCGCTTGGACCACTATGTAGCTCTTCGGGAACGTCAGGAATCCTTTTCCTGGAACAACTATCAGTTTCCTCTTATCTTGACCATCCTCACTCTCCCATATTCGATGAAGCAACCAAATATCAATTCTAAATTGTTCCACTGTGCCCAATAGGACTATCCGATGACATCTCTCTATTTGATCTTTCGTTCAAGCCCTTGCATAACATGTGACAGATCTGTACACTTCCTTAGTTGTTCCTTGTCCCATTCATCCATACACGTTATAGTCATTAGCCGTACATCTATAATTTCTTCTTTAGCCTCAGGTTTCGAACAGTGTTTGCATTCCAAAGTACATGGTCATCGTGACATTGCATCAGCATTTTCATGGGTACTACCTTTTCGATGCTTAATGGAAAAATCAATGCTTTGTAGTCGCCCGATCCACCATGCCAATTGACCTTCTGTGTTACGGAACTGTAGGAGCTGTGAAAACGTTTAATGCACTCTACCAATGCCAACAGCTCTATCCGTGTAACGCAATAGTTCCTCTCTGGTTTTCCTATTGATCGGCTGTAATATGCAACTACCTTCTCCTGTCCATCGACTAGTTGTGATAAAACGCCTCCTATAGCATATCCGCTCGCGTCTGTATCTAGAATAAACGTTGCTCCTGGAACTGGCATATCCGCCAACATTGGAGCAGTGCACAAACGCTCTTTCAATGTTTGGAAAGCCACTTCTTGCTACTTCTTCCATTTAAAAGCTTTATTTTTTCTTATAAGCTCGTAGAGGATATGGGTTACGCTGGCAAAGTTTGGTACAAATCGGCGGTAATATGTGCACAGCCCAAGGAAACTTCTCAATTCATGCAGGTTATGTGGTCTTGGCCTATCCATTACAGCTTCTATCTTTTCATTCGCAGTACAGATGCCCTCTGTCGTTACTTTGTGACCCAAATAACTTACTTCCTTTTTAAACAGAAAAACTTTTTGGCACTAAATTTCAGACCAGCACCTCCAAATTCTTCAGATGTTCTTCAAAGTTCTTTCCCAATACGATGATGTCGTCAAGGTACACTAAGCATGTTTTCCAATGTAGTCCTTTCAGTACCTGATCTATGAGTCTCTCAAAAGTAGCTGGTGTAATACAGTCCAAAGGGCATTACTGTAAACTGCCAAAGACCATCTCCGACACTGAAGGCTGTTTTCTCCTTGTCTTCCTCTTTCACCTCCACTTGCCAGTAGCCGCTTTTCAAGTCCAGTGAGGAAAACCATTTCGTACCAGATATCTAGTTCAGAATATCGCCAATTCTTGGCAATTCGTAACGTCGTTCAACTTGCGGTAGTCCACGCAAAACCTCATTTTCCGTCCTTCTTCTTTACAAGTACCACCGGTGAGCTCCATGGACTAGCGGATGGTTCGATGACGCCGCTGTCGCTCATTTCTTGTATGATTTGACTGACAACTACCCGCTTCGCCAGTGGAACATGGCCAGGAGCTTGACAGATCGGCCTCGTATCTCCAGTGTCAATTTGATGTTTCACAACTTTGGTGCGGCCTGGTTTGGAACAATCCCTATCAAATATGTGTGCGTACTTCAGAAGCAGTTGTTTTGCCTTACTCTGATAGTCTTCCTCTAGACACTACCTCCATGCCGTGATGTCATTTGAAAGATCTGTATTGCTATTTGAAACGTGTTCTTAGAGCTGTTCACGGTTAATAACTACTTCAGCCTTTTGGCATCTTCCCAATATGGTTCCTTTGGTAAGTTTGAGTAGTGATTTGAACTCATTGAGTACTCTTACGGGAATACGTCGGACATGTTTTCCCATAGCCACGGTTCAATTTGTTCGTCCCACAATTTTGCTGATTCTCCTCCACCAGCACTCGTTGACTGCTGTAGCCTTTCTCGTAATCGAAATTAAGTGGCACATCCATGTTCTTATATCGCATCGTCTTGCTTTGCATATCGATCTTGATGCCCTGGTCGATTAAGAAGTCCACTCCAATTATGATTTCATCAAAAATCTCTGCCACTATAAAATTGTGTAGTACAGTGGCGTTCCCTATTGTGCCTTCACATGCTACTTTTCCTAGGACCCGGGTGCCTTCTCCAGTAGCTGTACGCAATCTTGCTCCATGCAATGGTCTTATCTTCTTGTTGACTAAATCCGATCGAATGATGGAATGAGATGCATCAATAAACGTTCCTTTCCATCCACATGTCCTCCGACAGTAAGATTGCTCGACCTTCTTCCTATTTGCAAGATAGAGATGATGCGGCATTCAATTGCGGGTGCCAGCTGTCGCCCCTTGCGGCTCACTCGCTTTAGTTTAACGATTGAGTGGTCTTGCAGATTTGCTCATTTCCTTCATCTCTACGGTTACGGCCACCCACATTGTTGGAACTGTTAGGGTTGGTACTGCAATAACGTGCAATGTATCCTGGCTTACCACACTTAAAGCATTTGACGGTACCATCGGTTTTCTGCTGCGTTCCTTTTAATGCTTCCAAAATTGTGCCTACCCAGTAGCTTTGTATGCGGGCTTACTCAAAAGTGACGCTATTTCCTGAGTCAGTGCATGGGATACCGTTTCAACAAATGTTAGTATTGGATTCGCATATGTAGCTCGTTTCGTTTCGACATCCCGTATTCCATTTATAAAGCTTTGAATTATAACCCTCTCGGTGTATTCTACGGGTGCGTTCGCATTTGCGAGATGAACCAATCTTTCAACAGCCGAAGCAAACTCCTGCAAAGTCTCATTAGCTTTTTGGTAGCGGTTGCTACCTATTTGGTATATCTGTTTCCTGTGTTCGCTTCCGTATCGCCTCTCCAGAGCGCTCATCAATGTTTCATAGCTGTTCCGTTCATTCTCTGGAATTGTATGCAAGATTTCAGCTGCAGGCCATTTCAATGCTACGAAGAGTGCAGCAACTTTATCTTCAGCATTCCAGTTGTTCACTGCACTGCGGTCTTCTCGAACTGTAGCTAAAAGACCAGGAAAGGAACAGAACCGTCAAAAGAGGGAGTTTTTACCTTCATATTACTCGCTAAAGCAGCCGGGCGATTAAGTTGCAACTCCTGGATACGTCCTCTCAAAGCATCCAACTCGTCCTCGATTTTTTCCTCAAACTGCACTATTTTATCGTCCATACGCGCTTCGAGTTTTGATGATATACGCGCCTCTTGTGCTTCGAGTTGTATTGTTATGCGTGTCTCTTGTTCTTTCAGTTGTGTTTCCAGCTTTGATATTATGCGTGTCACCTGCGATTCTAGTTGGGATGCCATATTTGACTTCTGGTCCTCCAGGTGAGATAACATTTGCGACGACATTTCTGAAATGCGTGCCTCCTGTGCTTCCATCTTGGATGTTACTGTCGATGTTTGCGCAGATATTGCAGCAAATATCATGTTGAAGTCGGTGCTCGTAACTGTCTGCGATGTTACGATTTTCTCTTACGTTTTTGTTGTTGTCTCGTCACCATCAGGATGAAAGACATCATCGTCCACATTAATTACTTCCGACTCCATAACCTCTCGTAACCGTGCTTGAAATTCGATCTTATTGCCGGTTGTATTTAATCCACGGTTCTCCAACTCCTTTTTCATTTGCTGGATCTTTAATTCGCTTAACTTTGCCATTTCCAAGTTGTATTCGAAATCTTGGAAATTTGTTCAACAATTCCTCTTCTACACCAATTGTAACGAATTTATCGAAATTCCGCTTATTCGAAACCTTCTGCTAACGTTCGTATCGCTAAACTGTTGCATAAATCACTTCAATTTTCAGTATTTCAAACTGACGTTTTTTTAGATTACTTTGGGAGTAGTACTTCACAGAACTTCGGCTGACGATTGCAGGTATGTGTGTGATATCTCTTCACTTCGAGCTGCTGGTTATGTGCGTAAATGGTGATGGATATGTTTATGTACAAAAGTGCAGCTTGCTTTAATGTGTACATGTACATAAGAGTGGATGCTTCATGTTTTTGTTGTTGCGTGAATATTTACTAAGAGCCTAGTGATGTCAACATTCGCCACAATATATACCATTGCCCCCCTTTCCCCTCTCACTTCCCCATTGCATAAAGTGGCTCTTAGGGTGTTCGTCATTTGCGTACTTTTCACTTTGTCTTTTGTATTATGAGGTATTCTTGAATTAACTATGTACTATGTGTGTGATAGTGGTATTGATAAATTCAGATCTTTTATGTCAAACGATGTCAATTTAATGTTCTTTTCCAGCTCAAAGCTACATAGCAAGGTTTTCTATTACTTAAGTGGTGTTAGTTATTGCCTGTTCGTTTCTTAGTTCCAGAGCATCCTCCAATATTTTTCTTAAATATTCGGACGGGTTTACCTCGTTATCCCCAAAATCAAAATCCCCAAAACAAAATCCCCAAAACAAAATTACCAAATCAAAACCCCCAAAATCAAAATCCCCAAAATCAAAATCCTCAAACTTATAATCCCCAACACAAAATCCCCATTTTATGTGTGAAATAAATTCAAATTAGGTTTAAAATTGCCGCGACCAAAAAAGGCTAATAATCCATACCAACTTTCTGCAAAGGCGGCCTTCGGCCGCGCTTATAAAAAATAACCCTGTGCTACGCCATGCCAAGTCCGGGTGTGTGGTATAACCGTGGCTACCTCCGCGACTAGCAGTCCTATATATGGATAAGTAAAAATATGTATTGCCAAAACGTGAATATATAGTTATACATACATAAATATGAATGAAAAAGGAAAGAGATATGCTATTTTTTACACGGTCATGATGTTTATCATAGCACTGGGATTTTGCGTTTGGGGATTTTGATTTTGGGGATTTTTATTTTGTGGATTTTAATTTTTGGGATTACTTATTTGGGGATTTTGTGTTTGGGGATTTTTTTTCGGGGATTTTGTGGCACTCTCTATTCGGACACTTAATAGCATAATTCCGATTTAAAATTAATGATAGGTCGCATTGAAGTGACCGGCATATGGCTTTGGCAGCGTAATCAGTGCAGGAGCCGAAGAGATGATTTGGATAAATGTATTAAAAGAGTTTTGATGACCCTTACCTCTCCTTGGGACATCCTGGTCTTGAGTATTTATTTATTTATTTTTTTTTTATTTATTTATATATTCATATTATAGTCTAGGACAATCAGAACCTCCTTACAGACTATTTACAAATGTATCTTAACTAATAAATATTAAATATTCAAATTATTTCATTTAATAGCAGTTTAAACCTAAATGTAATTAAATAAAAATCAATATCTATAGAATACAGCAAATTAAACTCCCTCATTGCCCTAGCAATTGGAGAATTAGAAGCTTAAGTCATTCTAAATCTATCTAACCAGAAAAAATCGTTACATCGAATGGTTCGCGATGGTACATTGGACCGTATACATTCTATAAGATAGGGTGAGTCAACCATCCCATTGATGATATCATATAAAAATGTCAATGATAGCACTGACCTTCTACTCACTAAAGATTTCAGGTTAATTAAAAGACACCTAGAACTGTTTGTTGGAACGGGATCGTGAAAACGCAAAGACCGGAGGGCAAATCGCAAAAATATTTTTTGAATACGCTCAAGTCGGTCTATATGGCTGGCATGGTACGGCCTCCAAATAAAAACATCATATTCTAGTTTAGACCGCACTAGGGTTGTAAATAAAAGCTTTAAAGTATAAGGATAACTAAAATCTATACCGAAACGGCGAATGAACGCGAGTGTGGAATAAGACTTCGCAATGACATAATTAATCTTCTGTGAAACAGAAACTTCGCATCAAGATCTGATATTTCATCAACAACCCTCAGCGTAGTGTCACCATTATGACAAGAAACAGCAAGAACATTTTGAGTTTTAGCAAAAGTGTAATATTTCCGAATAATAAAATTTAAGCGCTGAAGTTTAGCTTCAGAATGATATTCCTTCTTTATTGAATAAATTCTTTCCTATATATACAAAAGTTCTTAACCTATACATATATACATTCTTACATTAATATTTACATACTAGCGGTGCATGACTCAATAGTGAGAAATGCTTTGTCAGCGAATTATTATATTGACCTACATATTGTCAATATGATTCTTACTTGAGCAATTTGGGTATGACGCATTAATGCATTAGGCGACTTGGAAAACGCGAATGAACTCATAGTAGTTATCTGGGTCAATGGACGAATGTTTGTAACGTTAAACGTGTTTAAAGTGAGGTAAATTGCACGCGATACTACACCATCGGCCTTTTAAATGAGCGTATATAATTTTATTTTAATTATATACGGTCACTCCAATGTTACTGTGATAAGTGTGCCGTGTTGTTTCATTTTTCGTTGAATGACCCAGTCAACTTGCTTTGTGTTACCAAATAATTTTTTGCATTCAGTTGTAATGTATGTCATAGTGGTAACTTGATATTATAAGTTTATATGTTTTCTTTTTGCTTTTATTCGTTTGCATTTGCTTTACATACTATGCCCGTTATGCTCATTCTCGCTTTTTCATAATAAGCTGACTTTTTCTATTTTTTTTTGTATATTTACTATGATGAGTAATTTATTATTATTTTTTTTTTGGTTTTTGTTTTTTTTTTTGCACAGCCGTCCCTTAAGAGCGTCGACTCCCTTAAAAAGCAGCATGTGTTTACAAATTATTATGAAGTAACTGTAACTTTGTGCTAACATGGGTTAGTATTTTTATTTCTTTTGTTTATTTACATTTTCTTTCTTACGTATCTATGTTGTTGAGCAAATTGGGATACTTATAATATCATTGTATTGGCTTTTAAATCATATGTGTTACTAGTAAATGTTCTATACTGTGCCATGTAATATGTTCTGTACCGGATTAAACCTATTCGTATGGATTATATGTGTGGGTTGAAGTAAAAATATTTTCTATTACTATATTCTATATATGGCGGCCACCGTGGTGTGATGGTAGCGTGCTCCGCCTACCACACCGAATGCCCGGGGTTCACAAAGCAACATCAAAATTTTAGAAATAAGGTTTTTCAATTAGCAGAAAATTTTTCTAAGGGGGGTCGCCCCTCGGCAGTGTTTGGCAAGCACTCCGAGTGTATTTCTGCCATGAAAAGCTCTCAGTGAAAACTTATCTGTTTCGCAGATGCCGTTCGGAGTCGGCATAAAACAAGTAGATCCCGTCCCGCCAATTTGTAGGAAAAATTAAAAAGGAGCACGACGCAAATTGGAAGAGAAGCTCGGCCTAAAATCTCTTCGGAGGTTATCGCGCCTTACATTTAATAATTTATTTTTAAATTCAACTCTAAAAAAATATTTTCCTATTACTATTTTCTATTCTACTTGTGGCTAAATAAAAATATCTTTCCTAAAATTATGATCTCTCTAAAAATTAGGTTTCCTATCTGAATCATCTCATATCTATATCTATTTTTTCTTTTTTTTCGTTTTTTTTCTATTTCTAACTTTAATTATTTTTATTAAATAACGGCTTTTCATTGTTATTTCATTTTATTAGGGTTTTATTGAATTTAGTGTATAACAAAAATCTGTAGCTAATTGTGCAGGAATTTTGGAGCTGAGGTTGGCGGAAGAGCAAGGTAGTTTATATTAGTGGTAGTAGTTTAGCTGGTTAATGGAAGGATGGTACAGTGGATGCAAAAATTATTCTATTATTTATTATTCTATTTATTTTTCTTATTTTTCCAGCAAATTCTTTGATCTTATTTGTCATGCGATTTCTGCGGCGGCGACAAGACAGAATCGTCATGATTTTTATGAAGAATTATTTTTATTTTTATACCGGGATTTGTCACTTGCACAACCCCTTGGGTTTGTGCAATTAGTTGATCTTGAGAACCTGGTTATCAATTTTTAAATTTGCCTCCTGCAGTAAATATTCAATTATTTTTTCCTTATAGATGTCAAGTCCTGGATTACCGGCATTTCTTGTATGCCTGGTCGAATATTGTCCTAAGTCAATAACTTCCTCAACACTCTGGTTGCTTGATACTTTTTCTACGCTGCCATTTTTCTATCCTAAGATGAAAATGAGCGCGACTAGTCTTTTATTGCAAATTTATATAGGACTTTACATATATTTTTAAGGTTCTCGTTGTGACTTCTTCATAAATATTTTTTTGGTCTTATTGGCTGCTTGTAAAATTTTTGTATTTATACTCAGTTGAGCAGAGCTCACAGAGTATATTAAGTTTGATTGGATAACGGTTGGTCGTACATATATAAAGGAATCGCGATAGATATAGACTTCCATATATCAAAATAATCAGGATCGAAAAAAAAATTGATTGAGCCATGTCCGTCCGTCCGTCCGTTAACACGATAACTTGAGTAAATTTTGAGTATCTTGATGAAATTTGGTATGTAGGTTTTTAAAATGAACGATATCGGACTATAACCACGCCCACTTTTTCGATAACGAAAATCTCGAAAATCCGAAAAAGTGCGATAATTCATTACAAAAGACAGATAAAGCGACGAAACTTGGTAGATGAGTTGAACTTATGACGCAGAATAGAAAATTAGAATAATTTTGGACAACGGGCGTGGCACCGCCCACTTTTAAAAGAAGGTAATTTAAAATTTTGCAAGCTGTAATTTGGCAGTCGTTGAAGATATCATGATGAAATTTGGCAGGAGCGTTACCCCTATTACTATATGTACACTTAATAAAAATTAGCAAAATCGGAGAAGGACCACGCCCACTTTAAAAAAAAAATTTTTTTTAAAGTAAAATTTTAACAAAAAATTTAATATCTGTACAGTATATAAGTAAATTATGTCAACATTCAACTCCAGTAATGATATGGCGCAACAAAATACAAAAATAAAAGAAAATTTCAAAATAGGCGTGGCTCCGCCCTTTTTCATTTAATTTGTCTATGATACTTTTAACGCCATAAGTCGAACAAAAATTAACCAATCCTTTTGACATTTGGTAGGGGCATAGATTTTATGACGTTAACTGTTTTCTGTGAAAAAGGGCGAAATCGGTTGATGCCACGCCCAGTTTTTATACACAGTCTTCCGTCTGTCCTTCCGCATGGCCGTTAACACGATAACTTGAGCAAAAATCGACATATCTTTACTGAACTTAGTTCACGTACTTATCTGAACTCACTTTATCTTGGTATAAAAAATGAACGAAATCCGACTATGACCACGCCCACTTTTTCGATATCGAAAATTACGAAAAATGAAAAAATGCCATAATTCTATACCAAATACGAAAAAATGGATGAAACATGGTAAGGTAATTGGATTGTTTTATTGACGCGAAATATAACTTTAGAAAAAACTTTATAAAATGGTTGTGATACCTACCATATTAAGTAGAAGAAAATGAAAAAGTTCTGCAGGGCGAAATAAAAAACACTTAAAATCTTGGCAGGTATTACATATATAAATAAATTAGCGGTATCCAACAGATGATGTTCTGGGTCACCCTGGTCCACATTTTGGTCGATATCTGGAAAACGCCTTCAAATATACAACTACCACCACTCCCTTTTAAAACTCTCATTAATACCTTTAATTTGATACCCATATCGTACAAACATATTCTAAAGTCACCCCTGGTCCTCCTTTATGGCGATATCTCGAAAAGGCGAACACCTATACAACAACCACCTCTCCCTTTTAAAACCCTCATTAATACCTTTAATTTGATACCCATATCGTATAAACACATTCTAGAGTCACCCCTGGTCCACCTTTATGGCGATATTTCGAAACGGCGTCCACCTATAGAACTAAGGCCCACTCCCTTTTAAAAATACTCACTAACACCTTTCATTTGATACCCATATCGTACAAACAAAGTCTAGAGTCACCCCTGGTCCACATTTATTGCGATACCTCGAAAAGGCGTCCACTTATAGAACTAAGGCCCACTCCCTTTTAAAATACTCATTAACACCTTTCGTTTGATGCCCATATTGTACAAACAAATTCTAGGGTCACCCCTGGTCTACCTTTATGGCGATATCTCGAAACGGTGTCCACCTATGGAACTAAGGATTACTCCCTTTTAAAATACTCATAATTAACACCTTTCATTTGATACCCATATCGTACAAACGCATTCTAGAGTCAACCCTGATCCACCTTTATGGCTATACCCCCAAAAGGGCGTCCACCTATAGAACTATGGCCCACTCCCTCATAAAATACTCTTTAATGCCTTTCATTTGATACACATATCATATAAACACATTCCAGGGTTTCCCTCGGTTCATTTTCCTACATGGTTATTTTCCCTTATGTTGTCACCATAGCTCTCAACTGAGTATGTAATGTTCGGTTACACCCGAACTTAACCTTCCTTACTTGTTTTATACTCAGTTGAGCAGAGATCACAGAGTATACTAACTTTGATTGGATAACGGTTGGTTGTACAGGTATAAAGGAATCGAGATAGATATAGACTTCCATATATCAAAATCATCAGGATCGAAAAAAAATTTGATTGAGCCATGTCCGTCCGTCTGTCCGTTAACACGATAACTTGAGTAAATTTTGAGGTAGCTTGATGAAATTTGGTATGTAGGTTCCTGAGCCCTCATCTCAGATTGCTATTTAAAATAAAAAATATCGGACTAAAATAAAAGAAAATTTCAAAATGGGCGTGGCTCCGCCCTTTTTAATTTTATTTGCCTAGGATACTTTTAATGCCATAAGTCGAACAAAAATTTACCAATCCTTGTGAAATTTGGTGAGGGCTTAGATTCCAGGACGATAACTGTTTTCTGTGAAAAAGGGCGAAATCGGTCGAAGCCACGCCCAGTTTTTATACAAAGTCGACCGTCCTTCCGCTCGGCCGATAACACGATAACTTGAGCAAAAATCGATATATCTTTACTAAACTCATTTCGCGTACTTATCTGAACTCACTTTGTATTGGTATAAAAAATGGCCGAAATCCGACTATGACCACGCCCACTTTTTCGATATCGAAAATTATCAAAAACGAAAAAAATGCCATAATTCTATACCAAATACGAAAAAAGGGATGAAACATAGTATTTGGATAGGTTTATTGACGCAAAATATAACTTTAGAAAAAAACTTTGTAAAATGGGTGTGACACCTACCATATTAAGTAGAATGAAATGAAAAAGTTCGGCAGGGTGAAATAGAAAACCCTTGAAATCTTGGCAGGAATACTGTTCGTGGTATTATATATATAAATAAATTAGCGGTATCCAACAGATGATGTTCTGGGTCACCCTGGTCGATATACAACTACCATCACTCCCTTATAAAAGCCTCATTAATACCTTTAATTTGATACCCATATCGTACAAACAAATTCTAGAGTCACCCCTGGTCCACCTTTATGGCGATATCTCGTAACGGCGTCCACCTATAGAACTAAGCCCCACGCCCTATTAAAATACTCATTAACACCTTTCGTTTGATACCCATATTGTGCAAACGCATTCTAGAGTCCCTGGTCCACCTTTATGGCGATATTTCGAAACGGCGTCCACCTATGGAACGAAGGATCACTCTCTTTTAAAATACTCATTAACGCCTTTCATGTGATACCCATATCGTACAAACAAATTCTAGAGTCACCCCTGGTCCTCCTTTATGCCGATATTTTGAAAGGCGACCACCTATACAACTACCACCACTCCCTTTTAAAACCCTCATTAATACCTTTAATTTGATACCCATATCGTACAAACACATTCTAGAGTCACCCATGGTCCACCTTTATGGCGATATCTCGAAAAGGCGTTCACCTATAGAACTAAGCCCCACGCCCTTTTAAAATACTCACTAACACCTTTCGTTTGATACCCATACTGTACAAACAAATTCTAGAGTCACCCCTGGTCCACCTTTATGGCGATATCTCAAAAAGGCGACCACCTATACAACTACCACCACTCTTTTTTAAAACCCTCAATAATTCCTTTAATTTGATACCCATATCGTACAAACACATTCTAGAGTCACCCCTGGCCCACCTTAATGGCGATATCTCGAAAAGGTGTCCACCTATAAAGTTAAGCCCCACGCCCT